>NC_047676.1:51208422-52408422 GCF_011762505.2 Arvicanthis niloticus | reverse complement strand
GTTGCCATCCCCTTCAGTCCTTCCCCTAACTCCTCTGTTGGGGCCCCCATGCTCAGTCTGATGGTTGGCTGTGAGCATCTGAATCTGTATTGGTCAGGTGCTGGCAGAGCCTCTCAAAGGAAAGCCATACCAGGCTCCTGTCAGCAAGCACTTCTTGGCATCAGCAATAGGGCTTGGTGTCTGCAGATGGAGTGGGTCCTTAGGTGGGGTGGTCCTGGATGGCCTTTTCTTCAGTCTCTGCTCCATTCTTTGTCCCTGCATTTTTCATCAATTTCTTAAATATAAGAATATCTATCTATCTATCTATCTATCTATCTATATCTATCATAGTTAAATTTTACTGTTGGCTAAATTATTCTTTATGTGAAAATTCAATTTATATTGAATTAGACATATATAAGTAACATGGATTAATATAAAAGTATGCTTTATATTTACATGTATTTATAAACATTCATTAACACATTTCATTGTTTGGTAACATGATAAGTAAAATGAGTCTTTGCAGTCATAGTTGAGTATGCAATACGAGCTTTGGGTGCAGTGACTCCACTAGAGTGGTACTCCAATTGCTTCAGGTGTGGCAGACACCATGCTAGGTCTAGGTGTAAGTGTAATTCACTGTATTGATTAGGTCTCCTCTAGACACATGGTGAAAGTCAGTTTACACTTCATACTGTTTACCCCAGTGAGGGGAGAGGTCAAGACATTCAAACCAATCAATTGCCACCAGTAAGTCTGGAGAGAACCAGAGATGCTCAGAGGCCTGATTTGAAATGACAGTGCTGAACTTCCCAGCCCTCACTTCTTCTCTGCCTCCACCTGGAGGCTGGGTCTGTGCTCAACTCACCCCCATTCCAATTCAACATACTGAGACTTTAAGGAAAGATTTACTGTCAGTGGTGTGACCTTAGGAAAACGCCTGGGTTTGGCTACATGCTGCTGTAGTTTGAATGTGAAATTTCCCAAAGGGCCCATGTGTGTCTTGGTATCTAAATCATGGTGCTGCTGGGAGTTGGCGGAACTTCACGGAGCGGAGCCGAGTTAGTGGTAATCGGTCGCCAGAAGCACACACTTGAAGAAGATGTTGGACACAGCCCTTTCCTCTCCCTTTCTTCACTTCTCAGATGCTGAGGTGTGGGCTTCATCTAGGCCTCACATACTGCTTTATTTAGGCCTCAAAGTGACAGGCCAAACAATTGCTGAAATTTCCAAAACTGTGCTCCAAGACAATCTTTTCCTCTTTATTAATTGATTTCTCCCAGATATATGTTATAGTAACCTAAGGCTACCACAAATACCTTTATCTAAGTATTGGGAGACAGAGCTCCAGGGTCTCTTCTGGCTTTTAAGTGATAAGGGAAGGCTCTGATGTCTGAAAGCCTGAAGCAGAGTTGTGAGAGTCTATGATAGTAATAGGGTCTTGTAACTAAAGATGCTTATATTTATTTCCCACCCATCCTGTTAGTTTCCTAGCTGAGAGGGCTGTTTGAGAATGACAACTAAATGGATAATATCAATGGCTGACCAATGAGTACTGACCTTCACAGAGAAGGTCCCTGGTGGACGATGAGCCCACCCGAGGCCACAGGCTTACACGAGGCATCTGTCTTCTCATCTTTGGATTTAAGACGGCCACTAAAGGTGCAGTATTGGCTCTGCCCTAACCTACTTGCATGTGAGGAATGTGCTAAACATTTTAGAGAGAAAATTTGGTGAGGTCAGTCTTTTCAAATCGGTCTAGGCCTGCAATAGAAGGTGTGGTGGGGGTGAGAGTTCAGGTCAGATTTCTAGAGGTAGATATGGAGAATAAGAGATAAGAGGATAAGTGATTATTGAGGAAAGGCCCATGGGGGGAAAGCCTGCAGAGCAGTGGAGGGAGAAAGTAGGCAAGGTGAAAAAGTCAACCCAAGGTGTAGTTCCAGCTGCATACAACAGGCTTCATCTTGTAAGGAGCTGGAGGGCAGATTTGATTGACATTGTTGAACTGGTTTAATCGGTGAGGGTGCTGTGCCTTTATATTCCTGCAGGTTCAGTCACTGGTTAGGGCTTGACCAGTGGGCATGGGGGTAGGAAATCAACTAAGGGATCTCTCTCTTTCTCTCTCTAATATACATATATATTATATATAAAATATATCTATATTATATACATATAATATAAAATATGTAATATCTATACTGATATTATATAGATATATTATTTAATATATATTAAGCTAGAGTTGTCTCTAGCTTTATCTTCTGAAGAAGGAGGTAGACTCACCTGTTAGGAGCAATACGTCCCCGAGAAGCTGGGGGCTGGAGCTCCGAGCTAGTACAGGGGACCCAAGAGCCTGAAGATAATGCACAGCAGGATGGAGACGATGCAGAACAGAGGAGGAGTCTCAGAGGCCTGGCCCTAGAGAGCCAAGTTTACAGCTCTCACCTTTCACCTGTGATTGAGTGCTCTGCCTTCTGACCCACATGACTGCTATTCCGTTTGCGAGAGACAGAAGTCTCTAGATGGGAAGGAAGAGAGGAAAGCAGAGAGCAGCATCATGTGAGACCTGGCTCTCTGATAGTCCCCTGCACCTTCCTCAGAGAGTGCTTGTTGGAACTAAAAACCATGGATGTGGACTCATAAAATCTCAGCTAGGGTAAGCTGTTGTTAATAAACGATCTGCCTGAGTTACATAACTCTGGCAGGGTGAAGGTCAACTATCATGACTAAAACTTTAGGGATGTTTTCATTGGATTATGTGATCTCCTTGTAGTTAGCACAGCTCTTTGTAATCCAGGATAAGGAAAATAAACTTTGCAATGGTTATTTTATGATGTAATTCTATAGCTACTCCACCCCCTCCAAGACTAAGTAGTTTCTGAAAAGCTTTAGATTTCATTGCTAATGGTGCAATAACTTTTTGAGAATATAAGCAAATATTTTTTTTTTTATTAATCTTGGCAGAGTGGGTTTGAGATTATTTCGTGTAAGAAGTGATGCTATTCTAGGAGATCTCTGGTTTACAGTCAGAGGCAAGGGTGGTGTTAGAGTGACACCAGAATATTTGACGTTGTGACCACATTTTCTGAGTCAAACATTATCTCATAGGATCTGGTAGAGTGACCACTATTTGAACTTAGAACTAACGTGGGATATATGTTATACATAATCCCATCAAATTTGTATTCACCAAACTTTTCATAATTATAAAACTCAGTGTAAGAGATATATTTAGGAAACAGGGCACTTCAGTAGTTAAGTGTAGATTGTAGCCTGGATTACCTGCATCTTAATTCTATCACCTCTGTTTGCTGACTGGATAGTCTTGGATATACTGTATATGAATTTTGTGTTTCAGTTCTTCCAAGTATAAAACTGGTTTAAAAGTAGTTCTACCTTATGGAATGATCGTGAATACTGAATAAGTTAATGCATGTGAAAGCACCTTGCAGTCCTTGGCAAATATTAAGCATTCTATGAGTGTTAGCTAATGATATCTTTATACCTATACCTATATCTATATGATACATTTATGCGTATACTTGTACAACTGGAGCAGACATTATCATAGGCAGTCACATAGATATATTCTATTTCATGATTCTTTAAAACATATTTAGCCAACTTTTATTGTTTTTAAATTTTATTTATTTTTCTTTTATGTGTGTGTGTTTTGCCTGCAAGTGCATGCTCCCAGTGACCCGATTCCCACTAACTAGGCTCCGCTCCCTGAAGTCCCACCAACTCCCAGTAGCACCATGCTTTGGATACCAAGCCTTTAACACATGGGTTCTTTGGGAAATTTCACATCGAAACTACAGCAGCAATGTATCCAAACCCAGGCATTATATATTTCTGTACCATATATGTACCTATTGCTTTCAAAGAACAGAAGAAGGCATTGGATTTCCTTAAATTGGAGTCCCAGATGTGAGCTTGTATGTGGGTGCTGGGAATTGAACCTGGATCTTCTGGAGGGGCAACCACTGAGCAATCTCTCCAGTTCTGTTTGGGTTTTGAACTATAGTGTCAAAATAGCATCTCACTGAATACAGTGCATTTTGTTTGCAATCTCAGTACTCAGAAAGCTGGGGAAGGACGATTAATTTGAGTTTAAGGCCAGCCTGGGGTATATAGTGAGTTCAAAGCCATCATGGAATATATATAGGGGAACCCTGTTTCAAAAAAAAAAAAAAAAAAAGCCAAACTTAAACATCAACATTCTCTGACATCATCCGAGCAGCAATGAGACTTTTTATTTAAATGTTTGTAATTTCACCTGCTTTCTTTCCTCAGCCAATTAACTAAGACTTCTAGAACCAAAGGAAAGAAGAGGCTAATGCTTAAGGACTTGGCATGGGCCATTATGTATTTGGAAGCTGCAAAACTGATGGCACTTGATTCTTGGAACTTTGGGTTAGGGGATTTCTGAAGCTCTGGAGAGGAGAGGAGAGGAGAGGAGAGGAGAGGAGAGGAGAGGAGAGGGGAGGGGAGGGGAGGGGAGGGGAGGGGAGGGGAGGGGAGGGGAGGGGAGGGGAGGGGAGAGGAGAGGAGAGGAAGAGAGCAGGACTCTCTAAGATTCCTGCTCTGCCTGTTGAACTCATGCTTTATCTCAGGATAAATAATGAACACATCACTCTATGGCCCTCAGACCCCTGCCCTTTCCCGAGGAAGTGTGCTGTTGGCTGGGTCTCAATGATGGGAGATGGCAGACAGATGAGGAACTCATTCCTGCTCTCTTGGCTCCAAGAGTTTTTCTTCTTTTTGAACCTAAGGAGGTCATTCATTTATTTATTTATTTTTGACTTCTTATTCAATAAGTATTTATTGAGTATCTGCTCATTCTCAGGATTTCAATAGGACTGAGTAAGCCTAGTGAACAGAACTCAGAGATCTGTCACCATATTAATAAGCTAAGTGGGAATAGTGGACAGTAATGAGCAAATATAAGTATTTTTGGTTTTGATGTAACTGTGGAAGAAATAAGTCCATTGGCTAGAGAGTTTTGGGGGTGTTGGGGTCATGAGTAGGATAATGGAAGTCCTATTTTAAATGAGTTAGTTAGGAAAGCAGGAGGTTGGAACGGTCCGTCACTAAATTTCAAGTAGTTGAGTGCCAATTCCCCAATTCCCCAAGAGCAGATTCATTTTGTGGCTCAATTCACTGAAGGACTAATTCACTAGACCTAATTTATGTCATCTGTACTATTTAGTTTTGGTTTTCATTTTGATTTCTTAATAGTATTTTGAGGGCTTTTTGACAGCTTGTTTTCTAGTCAGGCTTAATAGCCTGGGGGGCGGCAGGAAATTGGAAAAACTGAGAGGCAGAGAGAGAGATAGAATCCTGAGAACTGTGATAAAAATATATTCACAGAGGTATATATTCAAATGGGGAGAATTGTTAGAAGTATATTGTTATAATCATTCATAAGGAAAATGCATTCATATGAACTCTTTACATTTAGGGATATATGCAAGAAGACATCATTTATAAAAATATATTCATAAAACAATATATTCATGAGGAGAATATATTCATGAGAACACTTTTAGGTTTTCTCTGCCCTGCTCTCCGCTGTTATTGCTGGAGGATGAGGGATAGGATTAGAGGCAGAGGAAGGAAAAATTGAGGAATGAACAGAGAAAAAACATGAGAGGCTTAAGTTTCTCTTGTAAAAATATTATTGTTATTTATTTATTTTTAAACAATTATTTGGTTGTTAGAGAATTTAATACATGCATATAGTGCATTTTGATCAAACCCATCCACAATTTTCCTCCCTTCTAATTCCTTCTCCCACTATTCCATCCCAATTTCATGTGTTCCTTTTATGAACCCACTGAGTCTACTCAGTGCTCCTTGTATGTGTGTAAGTGTGTGAGCTATCTGCTGGAGCATGAGTAGTCTCTCAGGGGCTGCATCCCCAGAGAAAAGGGACACCTCCTTTTCCCAGCAGCCATCAACTGCCTTTGGAACTCAGCTAGGGATGGAACTGTGTTCCCTCCTTCCTAACCAGGCCAGTGTTCTGTATGGCTTGATCTTACACAGGTCTTGTGCATTCAGTCACAGCTACTTTGAAGTTATGTATCTGACTTCTCTATCATGTCAGAAAGCATTTCTTCATTGTAATCATCTGCCATCTCTGACACTTATAATCTTTCTTACGATCTTGATACGTCAACCTCAGGAGAGAATGATCTGATGTAGATTACCCATAAACATAAGCACTCTGCGAGCTGTTATTATATTCATGCTGACTAGTTGTGGACCTTTGTGTTAGCTGCTTACAAAAAGTAGCTTCTCTGGTGAGGGCTAAGAGGTGCACTGATCTATATGTATAAAGATAAGTACTTAGGGGTGATATAGTATTAGATTCACTTAGCAGGGTAATGGAAGCAGGTTCTCCTTTAGGGCACACGGCCTACTCAGTCATGGGTTCTTGGCCCTGCGAATGGTGTCAGGGATGACCTCTGTTTGGTGGAAAGGCCTAAAATCCAATAATAAATTGTTGGTTACTGTCTCATTTACTCTTCTATTTCTGTGAAGAAATACTATAACCAAGGTTACTTATAACAGAAAACATTTAATCTGGGGGATGGGGGGTTGGTTCATGGTTCCAGAGGGTTAGAGTGTATGACCATCATGACAGGGAGCAGGGCAGTAGGAAAGCATGGTGCTAGAGCAGTATCTGAGAGCTTACATCGGATACATAAGCATGAAGCACATATAATATATATGATAGACACATAGACCAATAGATACAATATGTGAGCAAGATAACTGGGAATGGTATGGGCTTTTGAAACCTCAAGACCTACCCTCGGTGGCACATCTTCTCCAATAAGGCCACATTTTCTAATCTTTTCCAAACAGTCTCACCAGCCGGGGACTAAATAGTTAAAAATATGAGCCTATGGGGGCCATTTTTATCATCCAAGCCACTGCAGTTGCTCCCAACATTTAACCACTTTTATACCACTGGCTATATCTTTCCATACTGACCATTATTGTAGCTTGAAACCTTCACAGCTGGGTAAGACTGTTGATTGCGTTATTGCCCTGGTAGTGGCCATGGCTCCTTTCAGTACTAAGAAAGATAGCTAAAAGGGATGAAACATCCAGGTCAGTACCAGCTTCATTTAAATTTTTGATTCTATTTTGGTTTAAATTTTTGACTCTTGGTTTAACTAGAGTTCTATATATGCTGTATATATAAAGAAATTCACCCATTTCTTTTGGATTTTCTAGTTTGGTGGAATAAGGATTTGGAGATTTGCCCTTAAAATCCTCTGGATTTCACTGAACTATCTTGCCATAGCTCATTTTTCATTTTATTAATTTGGGGCCATCTGTATTTCTTTTAGTTAACTTAGCCAAGGGTTTGTCAATCTTATTAATCTTTTTGTTTCTTCAATGATCCATTCACTATCCAGTAGTATGTAGTTCAATCTCTATGATTGTGTGCGGTTTCTGTGGTTCATACTGCTGTTGATACTCGGTTTTATTCCATTGTGGTCATAGGTACATAGTGTTATTTCAGTTTTCTTATATTTTCTGAGAGATGATTTGTGTTGCAATGTGCATTCTACTTTAGTGATGGTTTCATTGACTGGTGATAGGAATGTGTACTCTTCTGCGTTTGAATGGAACGCTCTAAAGATACCTACCAGGAGCATTTGATTTATGATGCATTTAGAATCATCATTTTTCTGCTCATTTTTTGGTTTGGATAATCTGCCTATTTGAACTACTGAAATAACTTTAAAAAAATTATGACAAGGTCTTACAATATAGTCTTTGTTGGCTTGGAAATTGCTAGGTAGATAAAGCTGGCCTCAAACTCAGAGATCTACCAATCTCTACTCTCCAGGAGTCACTTACTATTAATGTATTGGGTGCTGGGTTTCTTTGTCATAGAATCTTTTCCTTCTGTTTTGATTATGACTGATAGTTTTGCTGGGCATTGTGTCCTGGGCTTGTATCTGTAGTTTTTCAGAACATGTAGAACATCTGTCCAAGCCCTTCTTGGCTTTTAACTTCTCTAAAGAAAAATGAACTGCTATTCTAATAGACCTGCCTTTCTATGACTTGGTCTTTTCCTCCCGAAGCTTTCAATGTCCTTTCTTTGTTCTGTACAACTAGTATTTTGACTATTATATAATATGGGAGGTTTCTTTTCTGGTCTTGTCTATCTGGTGTTCCACATGCCTCTTGTCTATTGATAGGTATCTCTTTCCTTAAATTTGGAAAAACATTATGATTCTGTTGACTATATTTTCTATGTTTTGATCTGAATCCCACCCACTTCTTCTATACCTATTATTTTTAGATCTATTTTTTTATAGTATCTCAGAATTCCTGCATGTTCTGTTCATATTTTTAAAAAAGATTCAATGTTCTCTATTATTTTTTTTGACTGAGTCTTTTGTTAAGCTCTGATACTTTTTGTTTTACTTGATCTATTATAATGATGAAGCCTCCCATTTACCTTTTTATTTGAATCATTGAAATTTTCACTTCAATTTTATTTCAGTTTGAGTTTTCTTCAGAAATTCTATCAGATCCACAAACATGAGGCAGATATACAGACTGTCAGTTAGACAGACAGACAGACAGAGTGAGCAAGCTGGCTGGAAATGATGTGAGCTTTTGAAACCTCAAAACCCACCCCCAGTGACACCCCTCCTCCAACAAGGCCACACCTCCTAATCCTTCCCAAACAGTTCCACCAACTGGGGACCAAGTAATCAAATATATGAGTCTATGGGGGCCATTCTCATTGAGGCCACCAGTTATTCTTGTAAGTATTTCTAAATTAAATACTTACTTTCATCTTTATTTCTCTTTATTAATTCAGCGGTTTGTGTTTTTTGATATTCTTGCTAGCATTTAATTGATTTCTTCTTTGTGTTCCTTTATAATTGCTATTTTGAATTAATTGTCTTGTGTATCACCTAAGATGCATTTCTCAGAGAACATTACTAAAGTACTACTAATTTCTGGATGAGACATATACCCTGGTTATTCATGCTTGTTTATATGATGGGACCTATACATTTGCAGTTAGGCCGATAGTGGTGTTTCTTTGTGTGACTATCTGAACCACTTTTATTGAGTGGGTTTTAGATCTCTGTTTACTCTTACCCTAATTTGATATATTTTTGATCAGCCAGATGGTATTTGGGTTCAGTCTGGGGGCCACTCAGTGTTGATGTGTGAGTGGGTTATTAGAAACAGTCATGATTCAGCTAGGGCTGTGTGCAACTTCTGTAGTAAACGTTCTGTTACATTCTTGTCTTCTATTCTTAGAAGTCTGTGGAAGGCTCATGGGGTTCTACTGATGGTCTGTGGGTAGCAGGGGTTGGGATCTGTAGGGGGAGTAGGTGGTGCCCCCTGGAGAAGGTATGCAGAGTTCAGTTCAGTCCTCAAGTGGCAGGGGCGGGGTCATGACAGGGCTGTGGGTTGATAGAGGCTTATGTATCAACTCAAGTATTAGAGAACTAGGAGACTTTTCAAAAAATATTTATTTTTATTTCATGTGCATTGGTGTTTTATCTCCATGCATGTTTATGTGAGGGTGTCAGATCTCCTGGAATTGGAGTTACAGACAGGTATGAGCTGCCATGTGGGTGCTGGGAATTGGATTGGGGTCCTCTGGAAGAGAAGCCAGTGCTCTAAACTGCAGAACCATTTCTCTAACTCCTGACTTAAGAAAAGTTTGTGTTTATGTGTGTATAACTGTGGGTGGGTGGTATGTCTGGGTGGAAACCCAGAGGTCAACTTTGGGTGTTTTTCCTCAAGAACTGTACATCTTGTGTTTTGAGACAGCAGTTCCTACTGGCCAAGAGATTACAATGTAGGCTATGCTGTCTGGTCAATGAACTCCAAAAATCTGCCTGTCTCTGTCCTCCAGTACTGGTGTTACATGCACATGCCCATAGGCTACCACTTCTAGTTTTTCTTTGTGTGAGTTCTTCAGACTGAATTCTGATCCTTATGCTTGCATGACAAGACTTTAATGACTGACCTATCTCCCCAGCCACTATTTTAACATTTGAAAAGTGGTATAATGAAAGTAAAATAAAGCCAACTAAACTAGAAAGTTAAAGGACATAAGGACATTACATAAATTGGTCATTTGAGGAATGGGTCATTAAGGGAATTGGCTATTTAGGCAGTTCATCATTTGAGGGAATTACAGACTGACTAATTTGTAATTTGAACTGGGGTGATTTGGAAAGTGAATGGGGCATGATTAATAACTATGCTGGACCAGAGGAATAAACCAGAACTGTCTGAGATGTGAGGTAGGCTGTTCTCCAGCCTCTGGTGCTTGGATCACCGGGAGCCTGGGTATGTACACTGCAAGGAATGGTCTGGAGGTACTTACTCTTGCAATACGGCCGTTCAGTTGAGCTTGAGATGGTATGTGTGGATTCTCATTGTGAATACCATCATCGGCCTGAAAGCACCAATCCTGGAGGGTATTAGGTTGAGGTCTAAGGAAGCTAGAACTCCTTGGATAGTGTTCATGGCAAGTACCAACTTTCTATGGGAGATTTCCAATTCTAGATCTCAAGACCAAGCTCCACGTTCAAATTTCCCAGCATGAGGTAGACATGTTGCACAGGAACTTCAAACTCCTCACACGCCAAGTTGAACTGCTGGGAGAATGTGTAGAGAGACAAAAGCTGGGGGATGTGGTTCCCAGTGATTGATATGTGGGGCAACCTGAGAAGTCTTCTTCTTTCTCACTTAAAAAATGACCTGCCCTTTTATTCTGCGCCCCTCCGTGTCCCCTTCGCCCTCAAAAGAGACACGTGAGGCAGTGTTCGGGTGGTTACCACAGCAAGGCTTTATTCTTGTATCAGCAGAAGCGGAAGACGCCAAGCCCGGAAAAGGCACTGCTTATATACACCCTAGAGTGGCGTGTTCACTTCTGATTGGCTGCTTACTCATTACCCCTATTACACCCTGGGATGGGCAGTGACTTTGGCGCGCTTTTGCCTTTTGCACCTGCGCAGTTAGTTGTTTACTTGTGGGAGGACAGGATGCCCGCGCCATCTTGTAATGGCGAGTGTTGTCACGATCACGCGGCTCCTAACACCCTTTGAATCCCATTACAGATCTCATCCTTCTAGAAGATTATCTTTGAGATAGCCATGTATCTCTCTCTTTTATCTAAATCTAATTGCTTAATAGTGGCAACTCAGACTGGTCAGTGTCATACAATCTAGAGTTGTATAGTTTTAGAAATGTTCTTAAAATATTTTTTAGCCACTAGACCTATATTGCTAAGCGGGTAACAGGGTCTTACGTGCCCATTCACTCCTTGGACGGGTGTGGATTGAAGGCCGATTATGAGCCTGGCACCACACTGAGTTCTGAAATACAGAAAGGAATGAACAGAGGCCTTTGTGTCCAGGCACTGCATTTTAAAGGAAAAATTGATTTATGAACAAATAACTAGATATATAATATTATAAATATTGGTAAATGCCACAACAGTCAATTACTTCAAATGACAGCAGATGAGGGAGAAGATGGATCTAAGGGTCAGATCACAGAGGTGTTAATTTAGGAAGGCTTAGAGCTCCAGACTGAAGTAGTTCAATATGTATGTTTATGATTTGCTTTATTTTAAATTATGTGCATATGTGGTTCAGTGTATGAGTATGTGCATGCGAGTGCAGATGCTTGTGGTGGTTATCAGATCCTCTGGAGCTGGAATTGTAAGATGTTATGGGCTGCCTGATATGGGTGCAGGGAACAGAACTTGGGTCCTCTGAAAGAGCAGTGAGCAGGCTTAACCACTGAATAATCTCTCAGGTTTCCTTGATGTATAAATAACCAGGATCACTGTGGCTGGGGTGTGGAGAAAAGGCTATTGGGAGAAAACAATGTCAGCCAGGAAATCAACAGATGCTTATAGTGGCAATCTGGACAAGACATAAGGACTCTGCAAATACTTGTATATTTTTGTAACCTGGTAGATGTTTTGAATTGAAAAGTCTTTTAAGAAAAGAGAAAAGGAAAGAGAATCTGGCAAAGACACTTAGCTTTTCTGAAACCTTCTATCATGTAAGATCGAGAAAATACCAATCACATAGCATACCTCTGTTGTTACTGATAATATTCACAATCGGCAGCACCTGATCTGTCTTGTGGTATGGGCCGGCCATCTTCCCGACAAGGAAAGGTCTGAGGCCATGATTGGGCGCATGTTCTCGCTGTTGCTCGGCTCAGGCTGCTGGCTCAAGTGGGTCAGAAGCACCAGCCCTGCCACCCATGAGATGCCAGTGTGGGAGATGGCTCTGCCAATCTGCCACGCTGTCTCCACAATGCTTGGCTGAGCCCAGACCATCCACTATCCATGCAGTACCCAGTAGAAATGAGACTCTAGTTAAAGATTATCCAATAGCTTCATATGTTTGGTAATGCTCAAATAACAAGATGCCCACACAATTAGAAGTGTTAACCGATTTACTAACCTGGATATAAGTTGTTACCCAGGACTGCTCTCAATACATGCATGGCTCTCCATGGCTCCTACATCTCCCTCTTAGCTCCACCTCTTCCTCCCCTTCCTCTCCTCTCTTCCCACATTAGCTCCTCCCAGATCACCGAGTTTTATTGTAAAATGTGTGTGTGTGTGTGGGGGGGAATATTCTGCTACACTTTGTGAGCATCTTTAAAGATGCTATTTGGAAAAGATATTGTTATCATCTGTGGGTTCTAGAGAACATGAAAATGTTAATGGCTCTTGCTATGAGTGGAGCTCGGTTCTCTCCTGGATGACAACATCCCAATTTTGCCCTAGAGCTGAGCACTTCTTTAACCCATGGGAGCATGTGTGAACTGGTGCTCTGGGATTCGCTCGCAGGTTCTATGAAATAAATAATCATTTAAAATATTGAGAGTCTAGGTGTGTGGTAAGACAATGCCTGTTCTTTGTATCCTGGACCTGCCCTGCTTCAAAGTCTGGTCCCCAGCTTGCAGTGCCAGGGTCCCTCTAAATCCTGAACCTGGGTAAATATCTTATCTTATCTATCTATCTATCTATCTATCTATCATCTATCTATCTATCTATCTATCTATCTATCTCTCAGCAGTTAGGAATAAGACTATTGTAATAAAACCAAGTGGCATCCTACTAGCTCAGGACTGACAGCCATTAAAGCACATCATTAAATATTATTGAGCCAATGAATCAATGAATAATGAATGAAGTATCCAGAGTGCCGAGTTCCAGTCCCTGCTTTGCCATTAAGTACTTATGGGAGCCCGAGTAAATGCTTGCTTGTTCATTTCCCTACTTGCCAAATGGTCTTAATAATATCTGCCTTATATTTTTTGTTTGTTTTGGTTTGAAACAAGGTCTCAGGTACCACAAGCTACCCTCTAGCTCAGTATGTGGCTATGGGTGATCTTGAACTTCTGATCTTACTTTTACCTTCTAAGTGCTGAGATTTCATAAGTAGGCCACCATGACCTATCTTATGGGTAGCTGGAGTTTGAACCCAAAGGCTCATGCATGGTAGGCAAACGCTCTACCATCTGAGCTACACCAGGCCTTTGCCTTATTGTTTTCACAGGGTTCTGATAAGATTCTGCATGAACATATTTAAAGGGAAGCGGCGAACACATGGAAACATGTTAAAGTCTCAGACTACTGAACAAAGATTTGAGAAAGGGATAGATTTATATTGAGAACAATCTCTGCTCAAATGAAGGAAGTCTAAAGGCAAGCTAGACTGACACAGGGCCACCAGAGTCACATTCCACATGTGCAGTTTGGGAATAAAAACTGCCTGAAGTAAGATCAAAAGACACATAAGAAACAACAGGAAGCTGAGGCTGGCTGCAGATGCCCAAGCTAAATCAAAGCCAATGGTACGGACAGGCCTGGTTCTGGCAGCTTTGGAGGCCGGGCTCATGAGATCATCAAAGGCCTTTCCTGGCCGTTAAAGAAAGAAGATTCTCTCAATCAAGAAATGCCCCTGGTGTGTCCCCACTGTCTTAGCTCATTTCTGTTGATCACCTATACTGGATCTCTTACTTTCTTGTTGCTGTGATAAAAAAATAGCAATCGAAGGAAGAAAGGGCTCATCTTGGTTTTCAGTTCAAGAGGGACGATGTTCCTGGAGGAAAAGGCATGATGACAGTAGGCAGGGGTGGTGTGGTACTGGGAGCAGAAGGCTGACTGCATCCCAACTGATGCAGCCGAGTGTGAACAGGAAGTGGGGCTGGGCTAGAAAGACTCTAGGTCCACCTTCAGAGACTTACTCTCTTCAAAAAGGCTCTACCTCCTAAAGAGTCCACAACCCTTTCAATCAGCACGACCATCAGGAAACCATGTGCTCGAATATGTGAATCTATGGAGGAACAATTCACACTCAACCCACTATAGTAAGTGATCTACAAAACACAGCAGTTTATTTAACCCATGGTTTTGGAGGCTGGGAAGTCCAAGAACAGAGCCATGGCATTTGCTCAGCATCTGGAGAGGGTCTTCCTGCTGCTTTATATCATATAGGGGGATGCCACAAACATGGGACGATAAGGACACCAGAAAGAGTATACTTTTATAATAAAGACACTGTCATTATAATATAGTCCACTAATCATAAATAAGTTAATCTAGAGACCCCCCCTAAAGGTCCCATCTCTTAAATACCATCAACATATAACTTTGGGGAGTAAATTTCCAACTCATAAAATTTGGGGGACATATTCAAATCTTAGCTTGAGGCTGTTTCTTATTAATGTGTATATATATGCACATATATATATGCATGTGGGTAAAAACAATTGTGTGTGTGTGTGTTACAGTGTGAGTATGTGTGTAATTGAGAGGACAACGGGTAGAAGTCAGTTCTTTCTCTCCACCATGTTGGTACCAGTAGGTAAGTGCCTTTACCTACTGAGTCATCTTGCTGGCTCCAATCAATACTGTTTTGAGCTTTAAATCCTATTTGGTTGTAATCTAATTTAGCTCATTTTGCTTCACAACACACAGGCTCTGATGGGAGTAGCATGTTGGGATTTGTGGAATCTAAAACATCAAATACATGCAGGATGAGCCTTAGAAAGAATTAGTGATATACAGGAAACATTTGCCAATTTCTGCAGTGCAAATATTCCCACTATGGCCATCTTCAGTCTACCAGGATTTGGCAAGCTTCTTGAAGAATTTATCATTATTTAACAGTCAACTCTTGTGACCTGGGGAGAGACAACTGCAGTACTTACTATAGAAGGGACCAAAGGGAGCAAGACAGACTGGGGGCTGGGGAGACTTCATGCCTGATTAATTAATTTGTGTTTTATTTTGATTTATTTGTATTTTTATATTTTATTTGAAAAATTATGTTTAATATATGTGGGTCTGAATTTGGGTTTGTTTACATAGGCACAGTGGCTGCAGAAGTCAGAAGACGGTGTTGGTTTCCCTGGAGCTAGACTTACAGGTGGGTGTGAGCTGTCAAATGAGGACTGAACTTAGGTCCTGTGGAAGAACAGCAAGTGCTCTTAACCACTGAACTGCCGTCTCTGCAGCTCTTGAAATCAATGTTTATACACATTTAAAAAATAGTGTGTGTATGTATGTATGTATGCCTTCTTTCTTTCTCTCCTTCTTCTCCTCCTCCTCTTTCTCTTCCTCTTCTTCCTCTTCTCCTCCTCTCCTTCTCCTCCTCCTCTCCTCCTCCTTCTCTCCTCTTCCTCCTCCTCTCCTCTTCCTCTCCTCCTCCTCCTTCCCCTTTTCTTCCTTCTCCTACCCCCTCCTTCTCCTCCTCCTCCAATGCTGCTCAGTTTCAGTGACAGTGGTTAGGTTTGGCTTTCAGATCTCAGAGACTCATAGAGGGGTTCTAGCTTAATTATAGAAAGAAAAGGGAGGTATTCTAAGGGAGTTGGTTGCAATGCCTATTTGTTGTTTAGTCTCATTGAGTCTATCCTCCTGCCTCCTCCACAATTTCATATCCATGTAGTTTGGATGGAACTGATCCTGTCTGCACGAAGCAATGATGGTCTCTGTGTGAAGTTTGGCTAATTGTATTATTATACTTTCTAGCCACGGATAGAAATCAGTGAGTTCAAGACCTGTGTCTTTAGCCAGTTAAATGGATGTCTACCTTGACACTAGTTTAATCATGATGTTTTAGGGCAGGAGCTGTTGGTGGCTGTGTTGGCACATGGACCCCAGGTAATGATAAAATGAGTCCACTGGAAACTCAAAGTTTGGAAATAGGTTGATTCCTGATGATGTCACTTTAATGCTTGAATCATGCCAGGAGTGACTTCCTGGGTCCTAGTGGGTCAGTGCTCAGGCCCAGACTGGAAGGAACCAGTGCTCTGAGCCAGGAGTCATTTCCTGGGTCCTTGTGGGTCCCAGTTACTCCCTGTTTGGGGCGAGCGTTGCTGTCTGCTTACCTAAGATAATGCCAGGGTTAGAGCACCTGGGAGCTCCACTTCCTCTGGGTTCTTAGAGGTTGGGGGCAGAGTTGCTGCCTGGGATCTGCTCAGTGTTCAGGCCCAGACCGGAAAGGACTGACTTGGTGATAACTTGTAGTGTATCTCCTTTGGTGGATTAAAATATAGCCATTAAAGAGGACATTATAAAATTGTAAGTATGGATATATATGTATATATAAAAGTTGTCATAACATTGATGATGAAACACACGCTGAGCTTGTTTTTTTTTTAATTACAGTAGCTTGTGTAGAATATAAATAAAATTCTAGAGTGCTAAAAGTAAAGATACAGCCATTAGCTCTAAGTGATTGGATCCCCTTTTCCTTTCTGTCTCTCTTAGCTTCAGTCTCTAATTTTACTAAACAGGTATAACTTGGGAGATGTAATTTGTCAGCCAGGCTTCTCTAGAGGAACAGACCAAGAGTGTGCATGTGTGTGCATTGTTATGTATTATTTACAAATATATAGCGAAGGGGGATTTGATTGGATGGATAGGGGCTAGAGATTCTGACCGTGGCTCTTCACATACCGGAAGGGCTGCAAACCTGGTGCTGCCCACTTTACAGAGGCATATGTCTGTTTCAGTCTGGTGATAAAGGCCTGACCTCCCTGGAGAGTTTCCTGTATTGAGACCATACTGAGCATTGCAGAAGCTGGAGTCTAATGTTAGCAGGAGACAGAGGTGACAGCAACCGTGATGCTTATACAGAAAGCAGCGAAGGCAGGCAGCTCAGCTGCACACTGCTTTCTTGGACTTCTTCCTATGGGGTGTCCACTGGAAGGTGACACCCCTTTGAGGGCGGGTCTTCCTCTTTCTGTTAACCCTTTGTGGAAATATCCTCCTAGATGTATTCAGAGATGCATGCCCTAGAGCAGTGGTTCTCAACCTTCCTAGTGCCACGACCCTTTAATTCAGTTCCTTATGACCCCCAACCATAAAGTTACATTCATGGCTACTTCATACCTGTAATTTTGCTGTTTTTTTTTTTTATGAATTGTAATATAAATATTTGTGTTTTCAGATGGTCTCAGGCGACCCCTGTGTAAGGGTTGAAAGCTGCTGTCCTAGATCACTGTAAATCTTTTCAAGTTAATAATCAAGACCCACTGTCACGAAACACAGTTAACTAAAATTACAAAAATAAGCAAAAACAGAAAGGATGCAAAGGGGGACACTTTCCTAAAATTGATTTCAATCCTCATGTCTGCTTTTCTCCAGTAAGAAGCTTGTTTAATATCTGTGGCTCTCAGACTATGATCTGGGCTGACACTTCTCAGGAGTCCAGGGGACCAATCATGCTTCTACATGCATGAGAATGCTATGTGTGGGGCTCAGGTGGATGATAGAATCAGCTCTGCTGAGGCACTGCTAATCCATTGCATTAGGGTTCTGGAGCAGAGTGTTTGTCTCAGTCTGCTAGTCTGTGCTGCTTAGGGGAGGGGCCACACTGGGTTTTACAAGCCTATAAGGAGACCTGTCCCCCAGCAGTGGTGCTGAATGACCGTTCTAAATCTAAAACAGGGGATCCTTTCTTAGGAACAGTCAAAGTCCTGTTTTCCCCTCCTCCCATAAAGACAAGTTTCTGGTGCTTTCTTAGGATTGAAAGAAAGAGTTCTGACAAACTTATATCAAGGAGGACCAGGCTTGGAGAAAGAAGGGATACATAGCATCTTGGTAGGAGCCAGGGCTTAAATCCTGATGTGCTTTCTAGGGTTGTGTTATTTTTCAGCTTACTACCTGGGAGTCTGCTTTAAAAGTTCTGGAGGATGCACTCCAGGTGAGAATTTGTTCGATTGTTTGTCCTGTGTTGACCCAGCTGGGATGTCAGTCATCAGGAGGGAGCCAGGAACTCACCTGTGTCAGGCAAAAGGTTTTCATTCTGTAACCTGCCCTGTGCATTTGCTGGAAGGGAGCTCAATGGCTGGGAACATACTGGGGTGTCCCACATAGCAGCAGCAAAGAGTTCTTGACTTCTGTTTCCTTCTGAACTGAGAGTCATTTTACTTGTATCTTGCAGCCCCCAGTATTAATGCCACTATCTTCTTGATCATTCCCAATTTTTAGAAGAAGCCTAGGACATGACCCATTTCATCTGACTCATCATCTCTGAAGTCCTCAGGGTGGTCAGATTTATAAAGACACAGTTGGACTCCAGTCATCAGGACCTGGGAGAGAAAAGAGGGCTAGAGACTTACAGCATTCCAGTCTTGCAAGATAAACAGTAGGGGGTTTTAGGGAGGGGAAATGGGGAGAGGGAATGACATCTATATTGTAAATAAATAAAAATCCCCCCAAAGATAAACATTATGTATACATATGAGGATGTCACAATGAAGCCATTATCATTTCTAGAAATTATATGCTAATGAAAACATTAAACTAATAAAAAATGTTAGGCGCTTAGGACCCAGGGTCATCTCCCCACCCTTAGCTGCTCACCCGTATTCTTGTGGAATACTGGAACCCAATTCTTCTATAGTCCTCTTCCTCCTGCCCTGCCCTGTCCTCTGCCATGCATAGCCAGCTGCCCTCCTGCATGTGTAGATCTGTTTGCCTGGTTCCATTTGTTTTACTTGTTATGATCCCAGCACCTATGCATGCCCATCATATAGTAGGTACTCAGCGGTCTGTTGACCTCTGGCTGGTAACTTTGTGTGGGCCCACATTAGAGGAACTCAGATCTGCTAAGGTCACAGCACAGAAAACAGTGCCAACCCACCTTGGTCTCCCAACCCCACATAATTAGACATTGCCATCAGAAAAGAGTTATGTGACATGCTTCATTTTAAAAAAGAGAACTGAGTTAGCTATTGGCAAGTGTTTGTTCTGAAACATAGTCAGGAAGGGATGGGGACAGCTTTCCTTAGAAGCCATTATTTACAGCTGCCTGGGTTGTTTCCTTTTTTTGGGCTGCCAGGTGCTCCTCTGTCACTTCGATTTTTATTCAGTGACATTCCATGGCTGGTTCCTGCCTTCATTTTTCATTAAAAACGACTCACAAACTCCTTTTCTTCTTTACCCCCTTGTTCCCATCACTCACCTGTCTTTTGTTACATTCAAATGGCCTGAAAATTGCTGTAATCACAGGTAATCCGAGGAATTCTACCTTATTAGCGGCGCAGCCAGGGGCTAATCAGGGTATCCATTTGTCTGATACAAGTTACAGTCTTGAGAGGCGACTGGCCTTCCTCTCTCCGGCTCCCTCCCCCTGCATTGTTTTTCTCAGTCTGAATTCATTTGTGTTTTTTTTTTTTTTTTCCTTTCTGCTTTTTGGGTCTTCCCCCTTTGAAGTGGCAGGCAGCTTCTACATGCATTGGCTTGGACTGTGTTGTCTGGCATCACTATCCAGTTAATTAATTATCTGGTCGCTTCCATCAAACACATTAAGGGTTTCTTTTTTGGGGGGGGGGGATGACATTGAGCTGTGTGATCAATTTGATTAATGAGTTGAGCCATAACAGCCGTCAATGTTGACCTGTCTGCCTCTGCCTCAGGAAGTTTACCACATCTCCTTGCTGTCCTTCCTCCGTTTGTTCAAGCTTCAGAGGTAGCTCTGCCTCATGAAGTCATGTGCTTTTCTTTAATTTTGCTATAGATTATGCTCTGGACTCCTTTGCTTGCTGGGACAAACAAGAATGTTTCGTTTCTAGTCCTCTAGCAGAATTCATTGTGGCAAAAGAAAAAAGCCCAGAACAAAACAAGAAATAACAACAACAACAAAATGTTACATGTGTCTTTATGTATCATCCAGGTAATTTTATAAAAACAGTTTGTGGTTGTTTGAATATGCTTGGCCCAGGGAGTGACACTATTAGATGTGACCTTCTTGGAGGAAGTGTGTCACTGTTGGGGTGGGCTTTGAGAGACCTTCCTTCTCACTGCCTGGAAGCCAGTCTTCTCCTGTTTGCCTTTGGAGCAAGATGTAGAACTCAGATCCTCCAGTGCTATGTCTGCCTGTGTGCTGTCATGCTTCCCATCATGACGATAATGGACTGAACTTCTGAACCTGTAAGCCAACCCCAATTAAATGTTTTCCTTGTAAGAGTTGCCTTGGTCATGGCGTCTGTTCACAGCAATAGAAATGATAACTAGGACATAGTTCTTACCCTTGGATGACAGTTTGAATAATCAAATTAAGGTATGTAGTCCTGTTTTACATAACTAACTAGTGATAAGCTTTTTCTTCTTCTTTCTGTTAAAAACGAAGTGATTAGTAAACATTTTTTTAACCTCAGTCCTGTCCCACTTTGACCCTTAAATTAACTATTAGTGATCGCAAGTCATAATGCAGTCTTGCTAGAATTCTGAGTCTGGAATGTTGGAGACCTTCCACATGACCTCCTGGTGTAGTGGTGGTAGAGACCAGAACTACTTCCTGACTCTTTCCTAGCACCTTCCTGCCCCCAAGTGCAGACACAGATGCACATAAAACTGCATACCTTGCAAATGTGTTCCTGGCACTTCTGATCATGTCTTTAATACAGAATATACCTTATACGCTGTGTCATGCATCACATAACAGTAATACCACAGGGGCAGGCAGTAGCTGGGCATAAAGTGCTTGAGTGACTGTCTTCATCTGTTCAGGCTACTGTAACAAAATATCATACATGGGCATCTCAGAAACAATAGAAATTGATATCTCACAGTTCTAGAGGCTGAGAAAGCTAAGATGAAGGAACTGTTCAGAGAGTGTTCTCTGTCTCACAGATGACACTTTTGTACTGTGTCCTCATATGGGGGAAGGGGCAAGGCAGCTCTCTGGGTCTTTTCTATATGAGCATCAGTATTATTTGTGATGCCTCTGTGCTTATATCACACACTCATTAGCCAAAGTTCCCACCTCTTAACATATATTATACTGGTGACCAAGTTTTAATAGATGAATTTTTTAAGCAGGAGGGGAGCATACAGACATTCCATAGCATTATTGTTTTGGATAATTTGATGTAATAGAACCATACCCCCCTTAACTTTTTGTTCAATGAGGATTTTCTAAAATATATGCAGTATAGCTTAGTAGTTAGTGCATATAAAATACTGACTTTTAGTTAATGGCATAGGCCTTCTTTTGAAGAACACTGGTGGGTTGTGCAGGCAGATGCTTTTGGAGCAGAGCATAATTTTGTCAGACTTCTCAGTTGTAAGCCACAAAAGTGCATCTGTATTGAGAATGGAGGGGCTTGTATACATGTATAAAAGGATGAAGACACCCAGCCTTGAGGGTAATGTTGCAGAAAAGAAGCCCAAATATTGGTCACAAGCCAGGACTTGGAATAAAATATCACTGCTGCAGCCACTGAGTATGGAGTAAAACTAGGTAGTTGTTTCATTTTGTTTTCATGGTTCTGGAGGTTGACCCAGGGACCTCACAAGCTAGGCATGCTATCTACTGCTGAGATATTTCTCCAGCCCAAGGTATTATATTTTTATTTAAAAATTAATTTTTCCTAGCTGCATTAAAATATAATCAGCTGTCTTAGAGTTTCTATTGCTGAGAAGAGACACTGTGATTATGACAACTCTTACAAAAGCAAACATTAAAATGGGGCTGGCTTACAGCTTCAGAGGTCTAGTTCATCATCATCATTATCATGAGAAACATGGCGGCATTCAGGCAGACAGAGTCCTAGAGAAGGAGCTGAGAGTTCTACATCTTGATTCTGAAGGCAGCAGAAGGAGACTGTGTCACTCTGGGCCTAGCTTGAGCATATAAGAGACCTCAAAGCCCACCTCCACAGTGACACACTTCCTCTAACAAGGCCACATCTAATACTGCCACTTCCTGCAGGCCAGGAATGTCAACACATGAGTCTATGAGGGCCATTCCTATTCAAACCGCCATATCAACTAATAAAATTTATTACACAAACATGATTTGATATGTGCACATATTATAAATAATTACGCCAAATGGATTAACATACAAGTCCCCTCACAGACAGCACTTTTCATGATTATCATCCCAGTTCACCATGCTGAATAATAGACCCAGAGCTTTCCCACTTAGTGTGACCAAACACTGTTCACTTTTACTGACATCTTGATCCTCCATGACTCAATCCTAACTCACCCCTAGCCCATGACAGCTACCATTGTGTTGGCTGTCAGCTCTTGCAGTATTGCTCCTCAGTGCCCGGCGTGTTCCACTCAGCAGCACATCTTCCATGTTCATCAGTGCTGTTGCCTAGGACAAGATGTCCTTTTTAAAAAAAAGGTTGAATAGAATTTCAAGTCTGTGTATATGTATGTATGGATGCATCTATGTTTATATCTATATCTGTGTATCTTTATAATATTTTATCCATCCATCCACTGATGGGTTGCTTTTGTATCTTGACTTGATTATAGTGAATAGGAGTGTTGTGAACATGGGATGCAGGTATTTCTTCAAAATGTCGATGTAATATTTTTGGATATATTCAGAGTTTCAATGGGTGGGTGGGTCATATGGTCACTGTATTTTTAGTGTCTGAACATTCTCTTTGTTATGTTTCATGATGGCTGTACTAATCCATGTTCCTACTAACAGTGTACAAAGCTTTTGGCTCCTTACACTTGCTAATACTTGTTATCATTCATTTTCTAACAGATGTCACATGACTTGTCACTATGGGAATTTTCATCTTGCTGACTGGCTGAACATTTTCTGTCCCCTTTGGCTATTATCATGTCCTTTCCAGAGATATATCTGTAAGGTCTCTTGTCCATTCTTGGTCTGGTTATTTATTTTGTCTCTAAGTTTCTAATATTGTTTGATGGTAATTTCTTAAGAGGTGTCTGGTTTATGAATATTTAAACTGAGATGCATTTTTAAGCTTCAGTACCACAAGCTTGGCCTTGTAGCTACTGCTGCTGTTTTCATAAGGGAGGAAGGATAGAGAAGAGGCACAAACACAGAGACAACAAAATGAAGAAAGACAGCGCTTTCAGTGGGAGACAGCTTTCTGGACTGAGTCTAATATGGTTTTCTGCCCGAAGAAACGTATGCTTCACAGATATGCCCTTGTGACGAAGGATTAACGTTTTCAGTTCCCATAGTGGGGAACAGTCTGTCTTTTCTCTCTTTTCAAACTTAAAGAATTCAAGGTGTACAGGTTGGGGAGAGTGAGGTGAATATCATGCCTACTTTATGTCAGATATTGAATTAGTCAGGTCCCTCTCGAGGAACAGATGAGTAGATAAATGCATAGTAAAAGGATCTGATTAGCTAACACATTGCAGTTTGGGTGGTTCAGTAATGGCAGACTTCATACTGGAGATATTGAGAGTCTGGAAGCTGCTCTCTGTCCACGAGGATGGATGACTCAGAAGTGCCAGTCTGCAGCTGAAGTCCTGAAAAATTCCTGGGGAAACACCTGGTCTTCGTTCCATATTGTAAAGCTGAAGAAGATGGATTCTGATATGAGCAAAGGATGGGGTCATCACCACCATCATCATCATCACCACCACCACCACCATCATTGTCATCCTCTGACCTCCATATACATAACATGGCATATATGCTATCCCATGAACACCTCATGTGCCCTCCATGCAGACAAAAAAAAAAAAAAAAAAAAAAAAAAAAAAAAAAAAAAAAGAAAAGAAAGGAAAAGAAAAGAAAAGTAGAGCCATCTTATGTAACCAGTAGATGCAGAATTGAATTTTGTTTCTATTATGTGTTTCTGAGTCAGAATTGACATTTCAGGTGTTTGTTTACAGTAAAATTCTTCAATATTATTGTCATTGAAATGTGCATTTTATCACATTAAGAATGTTTTCTTATTTTAGGACCCAGAGCTCCTTGCTTAAGGTCTATGGAATTTATTAATTATTGTTATTTTTGCTGCTCCTGTAGAGTATGATAGTTTACCCTAGTTTGCTAAAGAAAAGGTGATTTTTTTATTTTTTAATTGGATATTTTATTTACATTTCAGATGTAATCCCCTTCCCCCCACACAGGAACCCCCATCCCATCACCCCTCCTCCTGCTTCTATGAGCATATGCCCCTATCCACCCTCCCACTCCCACCTCCCTACCCACAATTTCCCCCACACTGGGGTGTCCAGCCTTCACTGGACTAAGGGCTTCCTCACCCACCTATGCCTGACACTGCCATGCTCCCCTACATATACAGCTGGAACCATGGGTCCCTCCCTATGTGCTCCCAGGCTGGTGGTTTAGACCCTGGAGAGCTCTGGTTGGTTGGTATTGTTGCTCTCCTCATGGGGCCACAAACCCTTTCAGCTCCTTCAGTCTTCTTTCTAACATCTCCACTGGGAAACCCTTGATCAGTTCAATGGTTAGCTGTGAGCATCTGCCTCTGTATATTTCAGGCTCTAGCAGACCTCTAAGGAGACAGCTATATCAGGCTCCTGTCAGCATGCACTTCCTGGCATCCACATCAATGTCTCCCTTTGGTGACTGCACAAGGGATGGATACCCAGGTGGAGCAGTCTCTGGTCGGCCCCTGAAAAGGTGATTTTTTTTTTAAAACCCAGACTCTGATATCCATTTTTGAATTTTCTTAAGTGCAGATAATTGTGAAATTTAGAGTTTTGGCTGTGGGTTAATTTTGGCTGGCTATCTAGTTACTAGGAGGTTTGGATAACACTGACTGTACATATCTAGGGAAAATATATTTCTCAGTTTACTTTTTAAAATGAGTGGCAGTCTTCTTCTTGAGTTGAACTAGGCATTAGAAAGTAGTAAAAAAGATGACTACAGGGAGTGGACTATAGGCAGAATGGAGGAGGAGGCCAGGGTTTCCTGGCTGAGAGGCTCTGCTTTTTCTTTAAAGCCCCAAACCATCGTCTAAACATTAACTCCCTAAATTCCTGACTTCCCTTGTCTTCCAGTCTCTTCAGTACTTATTATATCTCCTTGAAGCTGTCTATTTTTATGATTCTTAAAACATTGCAGTAGACTTTGATAGAAAAAAATAAGGGGGCTTATCCAAAATTAAAATGCTATATGTCAGCTTGGGCGAAGTGGTTGGCTTCCCTGAGCTCTGGTGTTTTTCTGTGCAAGCTGAAGACAGTAATTCTTGTTTAGTCTTTGGAGATTAAACGAGATAACAATGTGAGTTTCCAGTCATGTTTAAAGTGGCCTGTGAGCGCTGGTTCTGTTTTCCCACAGCATTATTTTTTTATGTTCATCATCCCTTCCTCCTCATGGTGAGTTCAGCATCTTTGTTCAGTGATGCTGAGAGAGGGTGTTGTCAGTCTAGAGCTTGACAGCCCTTTTCTCCTGTATAAGTCAAATGTCACTCTTGGAATCATGATGGTCTCATCAGCTTCTCTTTGCATAACTTGATGGGGCTAGGGAATTATATGCGTTCTGGAATCATTCCGGCATAGAAGCTGTATACCAGAACACGTGAGATTCTGACAAAGTAACCCCTTTAAGGAATTACTTTGATTTTGAAAGACTAGCACGTATATTTTGCTTTGCATTATTTTCATATATTAAACATATATATTTAAATTTCAAATTAATATAATAATTTAAAAGAAAGAAAAAAACTTGACTTAATTTTGCCTGTAAGGACCGTAGCTTTCTTCATTAGGGTTTCTGATTTGAAAAGTAGTGTTTGTGTATTCTCTGTCAACCCTTTAGAAAAATTCACTGCTGGGCAGAAGAAGAGGTTGATAAATAAAAAGTAATTTGTTCATAAAATTTATAAGCTGCTGGAAACGAGGCCCCAGGATGAAAGTGCCAACTCAGCTTTAAGTAGGAGATAATAATCAAAGCAGCAATTGTACTAGTGCATTATGGCACGAATAAATCACACAGCAAGGCTTGGTGTAAGCAGCCTGGAAAAAACAGCCAAGTGAAGACTGTCAAGTGAGGGATTATCTTTATTCCTGGACTTTCTACCCAAGCCATAAATTTAGTCCAGGGTTTCTTCTTCCCAAGACTGAAGGCTTTCTACTGAGTAGCAACAAAAGCAACATTTTTTTCCCCCCAATTTCTAATGATTTTGTATGGGATAGACAGGCTTTCTCTTTTCTCTGTTTTTGAATCAGGGTCTGGCTATATTGCATGGGCTGGTTTCAAGTACAGGAATATCCTCTGCCAGCCTCCAGAGTCCTGTGGTTCTGGGCTATCATGCCCAGTGGACAGGCTTTTTCAGTGAATTACATGATTTTTCTTTTTTTGACCCTAAAACAAGGGTCCCTGTAAGTTCTGCTTAGGGCTGGCAGTACATATTGCCAACGAGCTTGACATGAACTAGTGTCATTTATCTGCTTTCCCATAAAGAACACTTGTTGACTGTTGCCTTGACATCCCAAGGCAAGTGTTTTCATTGAACATGCATGGTTTTACTACACCAAAATAGCTTAATTTTACTTTTTTCTTTTAATATCTTTTTATGACCCTCCTCCTATTTCTCATTTGTTTTTTACTTGCTGGGAATAGAGGCCAGGGCCTTACACATGCTAGGCAAACCTCAGAGTTTTTTTTTTTTTTTATCTTTTATTTTGAGAGAAGAAGTCTTACCAGCTTCTCAGGTTGCTCTAAAACTTACTCTACAACACTTTACCTTGAGCTTCCAATCCTCCTGCCTCAGCCTTCTGACAAGTTGGAATTACAGGTATGTGTCAAGTCTAGCTATGCTTATTTAATGGATGTATTCTTTTTCTACATCTGAATGAAAGACTAAAATATAGGGCAAATGGTAATATTTATTTCTGATTTTTAGTTAACAAGAGGTCATCTGTTAGCATATCTAGGCTTGTAGATTAATAGAATATGTAATATATTTGATTAAAAGCAATTGTTCTCCCCACCTTGAATCAGGCATGGTGTAGGCCGGCCATTGTTCAAATAGAAATATGTTTGGTTTCCAACTCTTCTTCCCAGTGTGTTTCCCATCCCTCTGCTTCTCAAAAGGAGGGTATTCTTTTGACTCATCAAAGCAGAAGGTGTGAGGGCTGGGAACAGGGACTCAAGTCAGCTCAGGACTACATGACTCATGCAGTTAGCAGGCAGCAATGGAACTGGGCTTTCTTGTCCCCAGAAACATGTTCTCCTGTGGAATGTGTTTCTAGAATCTCTTGGCATTGTCACTTCTGGAGATCTATTTATCATCTTTTCCTAAATCTATCATTTCTTCCCTGAAGAAGTTTCTGACTCTGAGCACCATGTCTCTATGCCCTAGGCAACCACCAATCGGCCTTCCTACACTCCCGTGCTGATTTCCCTCTGACTGACTGCCCTCTCTGCCTGTGTCCACTGTCTCTGTGACATACAGGGAAGAGATCCTTCTAGATCCTGTTTCTTAGACTTAATGTGCATGTGCACACATTGTACACACAGACACTCATTTCAATCTGGATTCTGAATATAAAAGGAAGCAGGCAGAATTTGTCATTCTGAGGCTGGCTTGTTTTGCTTAACATAATGATCTCCAGTTGTATCCATTTTCCTGCAAATGTCATGAGTTCATTGTTCTTTGTTGAGGAAAATTCTATTATGTATACAAATCAGATTTTCTATATCTGTTCATGTGCTGATGTATATGTAGGCTGGTTCCATTCCATAGCTATTGTGAACAGTGCTTCAATAAGTGTGGATATTAGTGTGTCTCTGTAGGCTAGTTCCATAGACCCTCTGGGTTATGGTGAGGAGTATATAGTGGGCCACTTTGGAGTTATGTATTTTTAGTGTGTTAAAGAATCCCAGAGTGAGTTACATAGATGCTTCCCAAGTTTATACTTACTTTGGCAATCTGTGTTACTCTTCCTCCACATTCTTAACAATATCTGTTGTCATTTGTTTTCTTTGATGATAGCCATTCTGAAGGGGGTGAGATGGACTCTCAAGACATTTTTAAAAGAGATTTATTTGGGTTAATGGTTGGAAACTCAGTACATCATGGCAAGGAAGGCATGAGGACATGACTATAAAATAGCTGAGAGAGAAAGGATCATACTCAACAGATTTCCTGATCCATTCCCCACTTTTTACTCAGCTTAGGCATTCAGCCCATATTGATGGCGATTCCATCTTTAGTTAACCCTCTCTGAAAATATCCTCTTCAATGCTCTCAAAGACATGTGTCCTAGATAAGTCTAAAATCTGATCAAATTGACAATTTGATGACCTCTGTCTACTTGGTATCCCAAACACATCTCTAAAACACTCTATCTCTAACTTCCATCTCATGATGGAAAATATATTCAGTCCAATTTCAGAAGTCAGAAGAATAGTTTTAATGGTATTGATAATGTTCCAAAGTTATAAGTTTACTGTGAGACTCCATGCAATCTCCCAACTGTGAGCCCTTGTGAAACAACAACAACAACAACAACAACAACAACAACAACCCATGTACTTCTAATATACAATGGAACAGAGTTTCTATTCATGGAGCAAAGTAAGAAAATATTTACTAAAGCAAAGCCAAAATCTAGCAGGACAAGATGAATTTTATAGCTTCAAGCCAAGCATCTGTGGATGTTGGTGGTATAATTTCAGTCCCCACACCCTTGATTAGCGCTAGCCTCCCAGGTCTGCCATCTGCAGAACATGAGGCTGCTGTCCTGGGGTGTCCCCACTCTGTGCCCACTGCTTTTCTCAGTTGATATCCCAGAGTCCTGGCATTCCTGAGATCTCAGGCTCTCCACTGCCAATTCACTGCCAATTAGACATCACCACTACCACAGTTTCATGCAGTGGCCTTACAGGACCTTCTTGCTGGGACTCTGATCCTGTTCCATGCTGCTTAGCCTCGGAAGCTTTCTAGAACCTTGACATGACCTCAATTACCTGGTAACTCTTGCTTTTTTTTTTTTTTTTTTTTTTTTTTTTTGTGACTTCAAAGCCAGTGCCTCGTGAATAATGCTGCTAAGTTCTTTTGTCGGTGAGACAGCCTTTACTACAGATGTAGTGGCCCTTGTTTGCTTTAGTGAAGGAACCTGGATAAACCTTTCTGTAAGAGGTTGTGTCAGAGAACTCATTCAGAGACATTCTCAGTTCAGCTTCTCTCCTTGAAAAGAGATGTCAATGAATTACATTTTTACAAGCTGGAGTCCTTGATAGGTGGACTCCAAACATCACCTTTCCTGTTGTGCCAGTACAGACTAAGAGGCTCTTCTCTAACCATGTCCATTTCCTTAGCGATTACGAATGCTTGGTGTGAACCCTCCTTGTTAGTACCTTGTTTCTGCCACTTTCCTCCCTTAGCTGTACGTTTATCCTCTTGTCTCTCTCTTCCCCTGTGAACCTGGATGAGAGCAGTGAGATGCAACAATGACTCACATCACTGCCGCATACAGTGACACAACTTCTCAGGACATGGACACAGTGTAGCCAGATTTTTTTTTTCCCAGAATATAATATGACTATCTTTCTAGTTCAAATCCTAATAAAGTTGTCATTCCCTTCTGAAACTTTATAATCCAGGACAGAATACGTTTCTGTTGGTGTTCTGGTCTCCCATGCTTCCACCAGGATGACCTATTAAACTCTGTGTTGCAGATTCATACTCTCAACCTCTCCTTTTACATAGGTGCTTGGGACCAAGACTCAGGTCTTCATCTTTGCACAGCAAACACTTTATCTACTGACCCATTTCTCCAGCTTGTTCTTAACTATACATTTAACAGCTGTAGAATTTATTTATTTGTGTGTGTGTGTGTGTGTGTGTGTGTGTGTATTTGAATGCGTGCTTGTATGGATGAATGTGTGTAGAGGCCACAGCTTCCTCTGGATATATCTATATCTGTATCTGTATCTGTATCTGTATCTGTATCTGTATCTGTATCTGTATCTGTATCTGTATCTATATCTATATCTCTATATCTATTCAGCCAAGAGCCTGCTAATTAGTCTAGGATGACTGGCCAGTGAGCCCCAGGATTTTTTCCCTAAGTTCTGGGATTACAAACACACATCACCACACCTTACATTTTATATAGATGTGTTCATCAAACTCAGATCTTCGTGTTTGCATGGCAAGCACTATACTGATTAAACCCTCTCTCCAGGGCTTTCAGTATCTTGTGAATTAATGAAGGATCATATTTATGCTATTTCATTGGCTAATGGACTTGCCTGTATTGCTATCTATCTCATTAGGCTCTTGAAAAGAAAGTGGTCATTTTATGTTCACTGTATCTCTAGTTCAAAAAAATTAAGTAAATAAAATTTTTATTGAATACATTAAAAAATATCAAGGAATCAGGAGAAGTAAAAATGAAATAAACTGTCATGGAAGATAAAGTTTCTAGGCATGCTAGTAGAGGTCAGAGGTTACAGTGTGTCTGTAACCTCTTAGAACCGTAGCAACTCTTAGAAAGGCAAGCATTTAACTGGGTCTGGCTTATATAGTTCAGAGGTTTAGTCCATTCTCATTGCGGTGGGAAGCAGGGTAGCACACAGGTAAACGTGGTGCTGGAGAGGTAGACAACAGGAAGAGAGAGTACATTGGGCCTGGCTTGAGCTTTTGAAACCTCAAAGCCCGCCCCCATAGTGATATACTTCCTCCAGCCAGGCCACATGTACTCCAACAAGGCCACACTACTAAATAGTGCCACTCCCTATGGGTCTGTGGTGGCCATTTTTACTCAATCTATTCACACAGTAAGAGGAAAACTTGGGGTCTGGCATAAAGAAGGTGCTGGAAACAATCTGAGCAGGAGTGAAATGGAGGACCAGACATGAGTTGTAGTGGGTGAGCGCTGAGCAAGAGGTGACTGTACAAATGTTGAACTGTGGAGGACACTGTCCAGAAATTCGAGAGAGAGTAAAGGGGAGTCTAGTTTGAGGGAAATCAGGTTGGGGCAACTATACCATGTTTATTAGTGTAAGAGAGAAAGATCAAGAATACTTGGAGGAAATGGTGGAGTAGGATATAGGGAAGAACACAGTGAGGTCTGGCCCAGAAGACAAGGGAAGATCTGCCTGATAGTTCAATAAGGGAAGGCACCTGCTGTCAAGCCTGAAGAAGTGAGTATGATCCCTGGGACTGGCATGATGGAAGGAGAAAGCCAACACCTGCACTGTCCTCTGACCTCGGTGTGCACACTGTCCTCTGACCTCTCTGTGTACATTGTCCTCTGACCTCGGTGTGCACACTGTCCTCTGACCTCTCTGTGCACATTGTCCTCGGACCTCAGTGAGCACACTGTCCTCTGACCTCTCTGTGCACATTGTTCTCTGACCTTGGTGTGCACATTGTCCTCTGACTTTGGTGTGCACACTGTCCTCTGACCTCGGTGTGCACACTGTCCTCTGACCTCTCTGTGCACATTGTTCTTTGACCTCCGTATGCACATTGTCCTCTGACCTCTCTGTGCACATTGTCCTCTGACCTCTATTTGTTAGTGCATCTATTTTTCCATGCAGGTATTCATTCATACAACAGTGAATTTTTTTTCTTAGCCCATGCTGTCCTAAGATGAGGTCAACACACAGGAAGCTTTCCTTAGGTCACCTGTAGTCTTCTAAGGCAAACTGGCAAGTTTTTAGTCTTCAGATGATTTTTCTAGCTTGAGATCACTTTGAGGCCAGTTGTGAACAGTGCAAGATGAACAATAATGGCTTCGTAATGTTTAGAACCTTGTTTTTCTCCGTCCCCTACTGTTCTAAACCTCTAGCTAACTGTTGGCATGCACACACTTCTCTTATAGCCCTGGGAGACTGAACAGAGGCAAATTATTTCTACTTTTCCCTGCAATGTGCAGGAAAAGATTGGGAAGTGGTGTCTCTTGCCAGCCATAATTGCCACTCCAGCCTATGAACATTGGAAGGGGAACAAAATAAAGAGTAAATGGAAGAGATGAAAATCAAATCTACCCTGACTTGACTCTCTGTCCAGTTGATGAACCCTATGGAGGAACCACATTAACACTGCCGTGGGTTTTAATAACTGGACAACCGAATATACTCACTCATGCAGGACATTTATGAATTATTAAGTAGCCTGTCCCTTAGCAGTCAAGCTGTTGCATGTAATTACCCAGAGTTCATCTTCCCTCACTAGACTAGAGTTTTAGACTTGTGCAAGCTACAATCAGTGTGTGAAACACACAGACATAGCTCTGTGCCACCTGAAATCATTTTGGGAAAGCCCCTTTAGTCTCTGGCTTGAATAGCCTATGCTAAATACCTGTTTTAAAGCACTGTCTTTGGGGCAAAAATGCTGGATGATTTGCCCCTCCCCCCCAATCATGGTTGTATTCACAGATAGGACATGGGAAGTAGATTACAGAGACATTGATTTTATAGACTCAGGACACATTCTTGCTGCCCTGGACTGTGAATCTGGGCTTAGAGGGAATTTAAAAATAATGAGGACTATTCACATCAGAAGTCTTCTGAGCAGATGGATCATAAGAGGCCAGGATCGTAAGCTAATGGGAAGCCAGGGTTGTGACTTGGAAACCAGGCCTTATTTCAGGGAGGGCCAGGGAACATATTCTTGTTCCCAGATGTGAAGCTGTTATTGTCATAGAATAAGGTTGACCTTAAAGGGGAGCTGTCTTGGACTTTAGGAAGATTCCCATGTGGCCATTCACTCAGTGCTTTTCTGGGTGTCCTCAGGGGTGCACCTGGAGGTGGGACATGAACTTGGTCTTCATTGGAGAGAACAAAGAGTCTTCTTTCTCTCCACAGTTTTCCTTTGGAGTATTGTCTTATATTTCTGATTAAAAATATAACATTAAAAATATAACATTTATAAAATATATGCTAATTATAAAATATTTTCCAGATTAAAAACAGGCAGTCCCCTTAATTGTATCTTATGGGTAGAATTGTTTATTTTTTGAAAAAATTTTCTATGCATCTATAAATGTAGGTGTTAGATCATTTTTATTAGTACTTTTCAGATAAAGGCATGCTTTATATCCATCCATACATAAAAATCTTTCTCAACGGATCTCTCAAATAGCTTTCTGTGCTCATACACACAGTTATTAGCTCATTTTTAAATGCTTATGACCATTTAGATGACAATGGCTTCTATAATTAATTACTTAATTTAAAAACATTATAAATAACTCTGAAATGAGATATTATGAACATTGATTTTTGCCTACATGCTTAATTATTTTCTTTGGACAGATTTTTAGATGTCTAACAGCTATCAAAAGAAATATTTATGTAAGTTAAAAATTTGCTTTACATCATCCAATTTATTATGTTCAAAAACCTGACCTGATCCTGATATTCACTTTGCTAGTATCTAATAATATTTATGTATGTATGTATGTATGTATGTATGTATGTATGTATGTGTGGGTGTACAAGTACACATTGTGTGTGTAGATCAGAGGAAAGCTTGTCGATGTTGGTTCGCTTTTGCTACATTTACATGGGCTTTGGGAATTGAACTGAACTCAGATCATGAGGATTGTGTGGCAAACATCTTTCCTTGCTGAGCCACCTCTCCAGCCCAGGATATAGAATTATTTACTAGATTAGGTTTTATATTTAATTCCATTTTAATCCAAACAGATTCATAAGAATCGCACCTGTGTTAATTTTGCTGAGCTATTTTATGGCCTATTAAATAATATTTTATACATTTAAAATAAATACTCTATAAACATTTGAAAAAAGCCTTTTGTTTAGCTAGATCCTGATTTGCCATGAAGGGACACTATTAATATGTATTATCTATATATTACATATATATATATATATTTTGTACTTCGACATATGTGTTATTAGAGCTGGTTGCTAACTTTTCTGTTATCCCTATAATGATAGGAAACAAACAAAGAAGGTTTTGCCAAACCTTTCTTTCTATTTCTAATACTGCTCTTTACTTTTTGGAGAAAGTATAGTAAAGAACCTAGGAGCACTGATCTGACCCCAGAACGCCTGGTGTGAATACTAGGTCCTCCCTCACCATCCATGGATCCTGGACAAACTCCATCAACTATAAAATCCCACCATCTTGGGATGAAGACATGAGTTGATGCAGAGCTTGGCTGGCCCGTGGTGAATATTCCACTACTCCATGCACCTGGTGCTCTGATAGAGTCAGGGCCCACATTGCTATACATTTGATCAGTGAATTTATCAATGTAACTCTTTCTTGGTCACACATAGAACATTTTCCTTGACTCTGTCTATGTTGATGTTAAGGTTGCTGTTTTGATGTCCTCTTGTTTGTGTTTGCTCAGCGTCGTCCATTTGAGTTGGCTGTCAATGTTCATTAAATGTTGGTTCTAACAGTCCCAAGGACAAAAAGACATGCAGAAGCTCAAGCTCCTTGTACAACGTGGTACAGTATTTACATAAAATTACACATTCTTCCACATATTTTAAATTACCCCTAGATCACTTATAATATCCAATATGAAGTTAATGTTATATAAACAGTTTTTATATAGTATTGTTTAGGAAATAATGTCAAGAAAGAAAAAGCCTATATGTAGTCAGGACAGACAGTTTTGCATTTGAATATTTTCCACCCTTGGTGCAACACATGGATGAGTGACTCATACATATGGAGAGTTGACTGTGCTTTGATCTGCATGGCTTCTACTCAGTTTTAATATTGTTATAATGGAAAGCCTGTTGGTGCGTTTATTTTGTGCAATGTGATATTTTGAAATATGTGTACATTATGGAATGTCTAAATAGAACAAATTAACATACATCTTACCTCACACACTTACTGCTTTTTCCGTGAGGAAAGTCGAGTGGCTTATAAACAACAGAATTTTATTTCTAATTGTCTGGAGGTTGGTAAGTCCAATATCCACATTAAATCGGCAGATTTAATGTCTGGTGAGGCCTGTTTATGAGTTCCTAGAGGCTTGTCTTCCTGTTGTGTTCTCACGTGGCAGAAGGGATAAATGAAATCTCTCAAGTAGCTTTGTATGGGCACTAATCCATTCATGCGGGCTCCCCCTTCATTACTAATCATCTCCCAAAGTCATCTCTACCTACTGACATCACCAGGGGGTTAGGATTTCATTTTATGAATTTTTGGGGCCATACAAACATTCAGACCTGTTCTATATTTGGGTGGCTGTATTTTCAATTTTAAAAATATTATCTCTTATAGTGTATTTATTGTAAATGACATATAATTTAGTTTATTTTAAAAATTAGCCTGAAAATTATTATCTTTAAAAAAGGGAACTTAACTGGTTGACTGGTTGGGGATAGTGGTTGGTATCTTATCCTTTTGCTTTGTGTTTGTAAATCATTGACCAAGGTTGAGGTTTTACTCCAATGATCATCTGATGCTGGTAGCTAAGCCCAAGGCTTTCTTTCTGGGACCCTGGGCTTTCCTTTTCTATTTAAAAAAATTATTTGTGTGTGTGTGTGTGTAGTGTGGTATTGTAGTGTTTGTGCATGCGTGTGTGTATGTGGTGTTTGTACGTGTGTGTGTGTGTGTGTGGCGTGTGTGTGGGATATGTACTGTGTGATGTGTGCTATGTATGGTGTTTGTGCATGCGTGTGTGTACATACATGCTTGTGCAAAGGCCAGAGGTTGATCTTTTTAAACTCTTTTCCACCTTATGTGTTTGAGGCAGTGTCTCTTACTGATTCTAGAGCTCAAAAATTTGCTAAGTGTAGCTGGCCAGTGGGGCTGAGAGACCCCCTGTGCCCCAGGGCTGGGACTATAGGTACACACTTCTATAGCTGTTGTTTACATGGGTGATGAGGATCTAAACTCAATCCTCAAGCTTACACAGCATGTACTTTATCAACTGAGTTGGTTTTCTCTCTAGGAATTCAGTTTTCTTTATTGTCTTAAATTCATTTAATGAGGATGCAATATTCTAGGTATTTGAAATTTTAAATTAAAAAAATAACACATTGGATATGCCTTCCTAAACATGTCCAATATATATATATATATATATGGCTATATTGAATCCTCACAAGCTCAGCAGGTAGGTATTAGTTCTTAGAAACAGGGAGACTGAAGGCATATAGGAATGCTCTTGAGGAATTACAGACAGTTTGTAACGTGTTAATTTTTCCTATTGTGTGTGCATGACTACAGATCCGGGGCAGGTCTGGATGCTGATATTTGCCAAGTCTCTAAGTAAATCCATTGAGGACTATGGCCAGGGTCACCTAGATTGAATTTCTAGTGTAGACCGGTTGTTCTTGAGTGTATCCTTCACTGTCAGTTTGTCTTCAGGGCTAAAGGTGAAGAGTTTAACTCCGGTTGGGGATCACAGTGTATGTTTCACTCTGTGGTTCTTTTTTGCAGGAACTGGTTTAGGAGCTGGGGGCATCTGTGGGTGCCGGTGGCACAGGCTGCTGGGGAAGGGCAGGTCTGTGCCTTATCCATTATTGTATATCCTATGCCATGAGGAATGACTGATCCCTGGCAGGTGTTATTTCTTCAAATGACCTGAGCTCAGAGACGGAAAATGGTCTCGCATTAACATTTGAGTTATGAGACTTTAGGAAAAGGCTCATAGAGTAGAAATGCATTATCTTAAAATTAGGCTCTCTGCAGCCCCTGCAATACTATGTATAAGCAATAAAAATAAAACGTGTTTATAGCTCCTTCAATAGCTCACTCTGGACTGCAGCAGCATGCACTTTCCCTGGGAGATGGTCTGTGTCACCCTGGGAGGGAAGAATAACACTGATGTGTGGATGGTTGTTTTCCCTGGTAATGCTGCTGAGAACACACAGTTAATAAAAGTGCTTCGGAGACAGCTGCTGGGGAGATGTGTAGCCCCCAATCTCACTGGGATTCCATATTTGAAAAACAAAACAAAAATAAGAACAAACAAACAAAAAACCCTCGGCCAACTCACATGAAAACTCCCAGCTTCCATCAGGGGAATGCCGCTGTGAAGCTCTAATGAGATCCCTAGGTGAACCGGGCTTGCGAGTTATTTATTTATTTATTTTAATAAGGACCTGTTTGACTTTTGCAGATATCTGGTTAGACCTTGATTGACTGTCAAGCTTTTTAAGGAGCATTGATTTTTTTTTTTTAACTGCTGTTACATTGGGATGATGAGGTCATTGTGTTTTGCCATGTTATTGAAATTCTCATTAGAGAAACTTGGAGGTTGTAATAAGTCCATCTTGGCCCTCACTCTCTGTGCTAAGAGCAGAAAGCTGGAAATGCTGAGCTATGTCGAGATGACAAAGGCTAAATGAACAAGAAACCAAAGAAGTTCAAGCAGCAGCAACACAAGACCCCCAAACTACATATAATACAACACAACACAACACAAAACCCCCAAACCACATACAACACACAACACAACACAACACAACACAAAACACTCAAACCACATACAACAACAACAACACAACACAAAACTCCTAAACCACATACAACAACACAGCACAAAACAACACAAACCACCTACAACAACAACAACACAACACAAACCCCCAAACCACATACAACACATAACAGAACACAAAACCCTCAAACCACATACAACAACAACACAACACAAAACCCTCAAACCACATACAACAACACAACACAAACACAAAACCCCCCAAACCACATACAACAACACAACACAAACACAAAACAACACAAAACCCCCAAACCACATACAACAACAACACAACACAAAACTCCTAAACCACATACAACAACACAGCACAAAACAACACAAACCACATACAACAACAACAACACAACACAAAACCCCCAAACCACATACAACAACACAACACAAAACAACACAAAACCCCCAAACCACATACAACAACAATACAACACAACACAAAACATCACAACCCCCCCCAAACCACATACAACAACAACACAACACAGAACAACACAAACAATACCCCAAACCTCTTTTCCTCTCTAATGGTTAGGGGGAATTTTAGAATTTCCAGGATTTTAGAAAATGGTAGCTACTGATCAGAGCTTATCATTTTTTCGAAGTAACAGCTGCCACTACTGAGCAGAGTCCCCTGTAGACCGTGGTCTGTTACTGTCTTATCCCACAGGCACTTTCTTTGTGCTCACTATATCTCTGTAAAACAAGCACCATTATCCTTCTTTTATAAATGAGCAACCTGACTCTCACAGAGGTAGGGTCACCTGTTAGAGGCTGTCTAAGGGGCCAGAGGAAGTGGTAGGTTTCAGTCAGGCTGTGCCTAATTCTAGAGTCCACAGTTGAAATTGGTAATTGTATCTGGTGGCTGTGTGAACCAACTAAAGTTCTCACCGTGGAGGCCACGGAATAAACGATGCCTTCTCTTCCAGAATAGAGGCAGAGCTTTCGGATACATCATCCTGACCTTCCTCACCTGTAGAAAACAACCACCTGAGTCCCCCTTCCACTTGAGTGAGACCATGCACAGGGAAGGGCTGGAGAGGTCCGTGAACAGGGCTGGATTCCTCCTGCTACCGTCTATTGATCAGCAGTGGCCAGAAGCTTTAATCCTATTAGAGTCTGCAAAGCCAGTTTCCATCTCTGGCGCCTGACTCAGGTTTCAGAGCAAAGGGAAAATGTATGACATCATCCCTGCTTGCATCTGTGCTGGGTGGCTAATGAAATTACGCGATGGGTTTGAAGACTATTAAAGTCAATGTTGATTCTTCTTATTATTAAGAGTACTTTCAAATTTACTGCACCACGAGGCAGTTTTGAAAGCATCATTTTTCATAGGTATGTTCATCGCTCTGGATTTTAGTGCATATCTCCGTGGGATATTGGGAGCGAGGGCAGCACAGAGAATCAATTCTGAAATCTGCAGGATGAAAGTGCCTATAGTTCTGCTGGAGGGAGGAAAAGATTCTCGGAGTTTTCCATAATTAGGCATCATGATGACCTTGCATTGAAAAAAAAAGCCACAAAATGTGTTTGCCAAAGAAATGTGAACTACCACTGTTGCCCTTAACAACAGTTAATAGTGTGCAATTTAAGTAGTGTGCAAGAAAGAGATGAGTTCAGGCACACTGAGCAAAGACACGGAGCTAGCCTAAGGATTGCATTCTGGTGTGGGAGCAAGGGTGGGGACTGTGTTCACCCTGTCATCGGCAATCTCCCGGGCCCAGGTTAGTGAGAAATTCTCAGAAATTTTTCTTTTAAATACACAGAGAGAGAGAGAGAGAGAGAGAGAGAGAGAGAGAGAGAGAGAAACGGAGAGGGAGGGGGAGGGGGAGGGGGAGGGGGGGAGGGGGAGGGGGAGGGGGAGAGGGAGAGGGAGAGGGAGAGGGAGAGAAGTTAAGTTTATGTATCTTAATTGTACAACCCACTAGATCTGTATACACATACACGGCAATGTACACACTCACAGTGAATTGTCATCCAAATCAAGATGGAGACCATTTCTCACACTCTTTTTCCTTATTCACTCATTTATTATTATTTACAATTCAATTTACATCCCATGCACTGCCCCTCCTCCTCCCACAATCCTTCCTCCTCCCCACTCCCCTTCTCCTCTGAGTGGGTGGGGGAATCCCTGGGTATCCCACCCCCCTGACCCTGGCACATCAAGTCTCTGTGAAGCTAGGCATACCCTCTCCCATTGAGTCCACACAAGACATCCCAGCTAGAAGAACATATTCCACAGACAGGCAACAGCTCTTAGAAAAGTCCCCACTCCAGTTGTTCAGGACCCACATGATGATCAAGCTGCACATCTGTACATATGTGCGTGGGGCCTCGTTCCAGCCTGTGTATGCTCTTTGGTTGGTGGTTCAGACTCTGAGAACCTCAAGCGTTCAGATTATTTGATTCTGTTGATCTTCCTGTAGAGTTCCTATCCCCTTTTGGACCCACAATTCTTCTTTCTGTTCTTCCATAAGGGTCCCCAGGCTCCATCCACTGTTTGGCTGTGGGTCTCTGCATCTGTCTGAGTCCGCTGCTGGCTAGAGCCTCTCAGAGGGCAGCCATGCTAGACTCTTGTCTGCAAGCATAACAGACTATCATTAATAATAGTGTCAGGAATTGGTGCTTGTCCATGGGATGGATCTCAAATTGGGCTGATTATTGGCTGGCCAGTCCCTCAGTTTGTGCTCTATCTCTTGTCCCTGCATTTCTAGTAGACAGGATAAAATTTGGGTTGAAAGTTTTATGGGTGGGTTGGTGTCCCCATTGCTCCATTAGGGTTTCTGCCTGGCTACAGGAGGTGGTCTCTTCAGGTGTTATATCCCCAATGCTGTGAGTCGTGCTAAGGACACTCCCATTGAGTCTTGGGCACCTCCTTTATTCCAGTCTCTGTCTCTTCCTGGAGATGCCCCTACCTCCCCACCCCATCAGTTCCAGATTTCCATTTATTCTTCTGGCCATGTGGCCATCCCTGCTGTCCCTCCCCACACCTGAACTCCTCCCAGTCCCCTCCCCACTTCCTTTCCCACCCAGTTCCCTCCCTCCACCTGCCTCTTAAGACTATTTTGTTTCCCCTGCTAAGTGAGACTCAAGCATCCTTGCTTGGGCCTTCCTTGTTGTTTTGCTTCTTTGGGTCTGTGGAGTGTAGCATGGGTATCCTGTATTTTATGGCTAATATCCACTTATCAGTGAGTACATATACCATGCTTGTCCTTTTGGGACTAAACAGGATGATATTCTCAAGATCCATCCATTTGCCTAAAAAAATTCATGGTGTCTTTGTTTTTCAATAGCCGATTAGCGTTCCATTGTGTAGATGCACCATGTCTTCTTTATCCATTCTTCAGTTGAGGAACATCTAGGTTGTTTCCAGTTTTGGGCTATAACAAATAAAGCTATGAACATAGTTGAGCAAGTGTCTCTGTGGGCTGGTGGAGCATCTTTTGGATATATGCCCAGGAGTGATATAGCTGGGTCTTGAGATAGAACTATTTCCAGCATTTCCCACACTCTTAAAGAGGCTTTCCCATGATTGTCTCCATCACACCATACTCAGTATTTTGACTTTCAGATCTACAAGTCAGTTCTGTCTACAACTAATATAATTCACACAAATTCAAGTAAGTTGAATAGTCACATAAATGGAACCATACAGTATGTTATCCTTTATGTGGGGTAATTGTGATAGCCCAGGCAAACCTGAGGATATGCTATCCTTTGTAAGTGGTTCCTTTTGTCAACATTCTATTTCAAGACTCATCCATGCTGTTGTCCCTGGTGATGTGTGGGTTCATTCTCAAACAAAGCTGACCCGAACACCTTTGCCCATGACAGTTGATGGTTTTTTTTTTTTCTACTTTCTCTTGGTTTTCCTGCAAAGCCAAAACTTCTGGGTCATTTAAAATGCATTTGATTACCCAATTAATTTTTCTCTTTTAAGTTTTTATTTATTCTTTGAGAATTTCACATAATAGATTTTAATTACATTCTCCCCTCCTTTTTTCATGTCCTCCCTACCTTCATATCCATCCAACTTCATGTTATTTCTCTTAAAAAAGAAACCAAAGCCCAAATACACACACACACACACACACACATGGAAATCCAATTTGTGCTGGCCAACTACTGCTGAGTATAAGGTCTTCTGTGGAATGTGGTTGATGTACCCAGTGTCACTCCACTGAAGAAAACTGATTTTCCCTCTCCTAGCAGATTAAGGGAGGGGACTTTGTACCTTCTTTTCCTCCTCTAGCTGGGATTTTGTCTGACTTGAGCTCATACAAGCCTGTGTGTGCCATCAGAGTCTCTGTGAGACCATGTGTGCAGCTGCCTTGTCTGTCTGGAGAACACCATCTCTTTGAAGTCATCTACCACTGGTAGTTCTTGTAGCCTTTTGTCCCCCTCTTCCCCAAAGATCCCTAAGCAGTTTTGAGACATGGTACTTAGTAAAACTAAGTAGCGCAAGCTGGCCTGGTGACGTATGCCACCATGCTTGGCTGAATGTTTAGTTCTCTGCTATCACAGAGTCCCTTTCCAATGGGAGCAGGTAGAATGTTTGTGAATTGAATAGTTAAAAGTGACCAGTTGAACTCACACACACACTATTTAGTCTGTCTTTGCAAAACTGACTGAAATGTTGCCTCAGGATCCTGCTCAGCAAAAGTTCTGTAAGATTTCCAACAGTGAGACTGCCAGGGTTTATTTTGAAGAGGTTTAAAGCTTCAGTAAACTCAATCAACATTTTCAACTTAGAAATTACTGCTAGCCCATGCAATTGGTAATTGGTAAGTAACATTAGGCTGGACATAGAGGTAGGGCCCGATGGGAAGTGTGTCATTTCTGTGTATGTGGAAGAAAGACCTGCATTTCAGGATCTGTTCACAGCTGGAAGAACTCTCCAGATGTCTGAGGGCCACTCAGAATCACTGAACGGAGGCAGAATAAGATACACAAAGTAGCTGAGCAACATTCTGAATAAGCTGTAAGGGAGGACCGTGGGAGGAGCTAGACTCCCCACATAGGCACAGGTAGCAGTGGGCAGGCAGACTTTACCCAGGGCTGGCAGTGTGGCCCAGGTGGCATGAGTGAACAGATTCATGTATTCTCTGTAGGCAATTTGATGCAATGGGCTAGGCTGCTCCAAGCTGCTTGATGTCTCTTGGGAGGAATAAAGGCAGAAGAAGGCAGACACTGTTAGGATCACGTAGGTTTCTCCATATTGGAGGAGGCACGAGACTTTTGGAAGAAGCTTCGCTCCACCTCTAAAAATCCTGTTAATATCTATAGAAAAGGAGTGCAAAGAAACTGTGCCTGTGCTTAGACATGGGAGAGAGCACCTATTGGAAGAGAAATGGCTGAGTCTTTCAGGAAAGAAGAGGAGCCTGATCCTGGAGGCTGAGGAACAAGGATGCATTAGAGCAGGTTTGGCAACTGCTGATGCCAGCTTGTGACCTGTTCCTGGAAAGAAAGATTTATCAGAGCAGAGCTGTGCCTATTTATCTGCCATTTGTACCATAGTGATGGAATTCAGCAGTTGGAGTGGAGACCACATGAAGGTTGAAATAATTGCTTTCTGGACCTTCATAGAAAGATGCACTGAGCTCTGTTGCAGGCAGAGGGTAGCACACAGCTGGGTACGGGAGAGAGTGACAGTGTGCTGAGAAAGCAAGGCTGGTGACTACCAATGATTTAATGCTGGTGGGATGTGAAACAGACCCAGGGTGGTTGCATGGGGTGAGGGGACGGTAGCGCCGTGAAAGAATCTGGTTTGTTCATAAGGAAACCATCAGGATGGCAACCCTGGGTGATGAGGTTGAACAGCAGGACCCCAGCATCTTCAGAACTTTCCAGTCTCTGCAGAGCAGTTTTTCAGGCAGAGAGAACAGTTCTACTAAGTACCTACAGACAAATGCATGCACGTTGAATAGACCTAAACTGGTGATGAATTTCACCTACAAGCTGAAAAACCATGTGCAAAAGAGAACAGTTTCAAGGGATGAAACTGGTTCTTTCTAGTGGCTTGGGGGAGGGGCTTCAAGAAGGCACAGGGATGCTGCTAAAGGCCGAGTAGAAGATGAAGTAGGAAGATGGCTATGACAGGAATAGAGACGCCAGTGAGAGGCTGAATTGAGGGTCCAAGACCTTCACATGCACACCGTGCTCCTCGACCCCACTAAATAAATACATGCTAAAAAAAGTAAAAATTCTTCACCGCCACTCCACTGCATGAATTAAACAATTATTACCGCATGGATGATCTTTTTCACGCCTACTGCTTCTGCTTCCTAGAGAGGTTTTCTTTGCTCTTTGGCTTCTGGGGTGTAAGTTACACTGCTTAAGATAATGAATGAAAAAATACTGAGCTGGAAGAGGTGGGGTTTGGAGTTGAGAAGAAACTCAAGTCCTACGTGAGGGAATGTGATGAAACAGGGTATGCTGGACTTAGACAGAAGTTGGGAAAATATGGATATTGATTTTGGGCAGCCTCTTGGATAACGATGAGGAGGAAAAGGACTTGAAGAGTTTAGGAAGAGAAGGAAGAGGTATTTGAGATGACTCCTAGCACCTGTGAAGATAAAAACAATAGTGAATTCGAGGGTGTTTACTGTAGGTTTATGCTGGGTTCTATTGGATGCTTTTCAACAGCCTAAAGATGAAAACTGTTGTCATTTAATTCTTCGCTGTCAAACAGTTGTTTACATGTGACATTTTGCAGAGATTCAGCCCGATCTGATTAATTCTCCTTCCTATATATTTCTGTGTTGAGCTTTCAGTTTCATTTGAACAGTTTTGTTCAGGTCTAAGACAGTGAACACATTTCAAGTGTACAGTTTTGATAAATGTACACCCGTGAAATCATAACAATCAAGACAGAAAGTGGCCTGGGGAAAGTAAAAAGATGGGAGAAAGCCACTGTCCCTGTCCCTAGACCAATACTGCTGTGCTTTCTGTACTTGCAGATCAGTATTCCCCAGAGTTTTATAAAAGTTAAATCATATAACATATACTATTATCCTTTTAATTTTTGAGATTAGAATTATGTAATTTCTATCTTCCTTTTCCTCTCTCAAAGTCCACCCAATACCCCGCCTTGCTCTCAAGAATCGTGCCTCCTTTTCTCATTGTTTTTATATGCCTATATGTGTATACACACCTATATTCCTAAAGAAATCCTACTCAGTCTGTAAACGGTTACTTGTTCGCCTATGTTTTCAGGGCTGACCATTGGTGTTGGATAACTAGTTGGTGAGATCTTCCCTGGGGAAAACTATTTTTCATATTGTTAGCATCTTAGCTTACCTGTAGTTCTTTGTATAGGGTTGAGGCCTCATGGGTGTTCTTTCGTTCATTTTAGGGTGTCCATTGTTGTCCTTGTTTGGCTTACATTTAGGCAGTCATGTTGATGAGACTTATGGGCATAGCTTCTGACATTACTAGAAAACACAACCTCATAGCAGACTCCCTGATCTTGCTCTTACAATCCATCTCCCCACCCCCTCTTCTGCAATGTTCTCTGAGCCTTAGGTGTGGAAGTTGTTTTGTAAATGTATCTACTGCGACTTCACTCCACACACGAACACTATTTCTTCTACAAGGGAAATTCTGGCTCCTTTTATTCAGAATATTTATTTTGAAATTCCCATTTTTAATTTTTTTTTTTTTGGTGTATGTATCCATAGTTTAGCCCTTCTCACTGTTGAGTATTATTCTACTGAATGGATATCCCACAGAGTACTTATTCGCTCACTGATAGATGTTTGAATTGTGTCCAGTTTCTTGGCCATCATAATAAAGCTGTGTATAAATTTATGGTTCTGCTGGGTAAGTAGTCTGGAAATGAAGAGATGGATTATGTGGTAGATGTATGTTTTGCTAGCTAAGAAATTGCCAACCCGTTTTCCCAAATTATTGTTATACTTTACATTCCCACTTGAAGTGCACCAATGTTGGCTTTGTGTGAATTTCTCACTAACACTTGGTCTGCACAGACTGTTTCATTATGTAAATAGGAGCACAGAGGCAGATGAGCGATATTGAACACGTGCTTATTTGATGCCAATATGTCTTTGGTGAGGTATCTGTGCACACTCTTAGTCCATTGGGAACTGAGCTACTATGCTCTAAGAAATGATTTTAGCAGGTCTTTCTGTACTCTACACACAAGCACTTTAACAGATTTAAAAATGTATTTTCCAATCTATGTTTTTGCTTCTAATTAGCAGAGCCTTTCAGAGTTGATGTTTTAAACTTTGATGAAGTCTAATTTATTAATTTTTTATGGATTATACTTTTGGTGTCATAGCTAAGAAATCTTGATATATTCTAAGATCATGGAGATTTTATCATGTTTTTTTTCTTGAAATATTAATAGTTTGAGTTTAATTTCATATAGTTTTAAGCTTGGAAAAAACCTCGACTTTTGCACCAAGTATGACACATGAATTAGGGGTCTTCCTTTTTTTCCTTCTTCCTCTTCCTCCTGTTTAAGGTTATCAATTTGTTCCTACATCATTTATTGAAAAGAATATCTTTTCCTCCACAAGCTTGCTTTCATACATTTGCAAATACAATCCATATGTTTATGAGTTCATTCCTGGTTTCTTTATTATGCCCCATTGATCTACTTGTCTGTCTTGATAGTCATACCACAGGATCTTGATTGTTGTAGTGTTGTAATTGTTTAGATTAGGGGTTGTTAGCATTCCACTGTATTTTTTTTTTTTTTTTTGTCAAATTGTCTTGGTTATTCTGTTCCTAATGCTTTCCATATTTTGGAATCAGTTTGCTAATCACTAGGATCTGACTTACATTGCATTGACTCTGTAGATCAATTTGGAGGGCATTAGCATCCTAGTGTGGTCTTCCAACTCATGAATATAGTTCTAAGAAAATGGTTTATCATCTTCCATGTAGGTCCTAGACAATAATGTATAATCTCTAAATATTTAACTGTTTTTGGATGTCATTGCAAATAGTACTTTTTAAAAAAAACTTGTGGTTCTTTTGTTCTCACTATATACAAATGCAATTGATTTCCACGTATTGATCTTAACGCCTGTGACCTCAATAACTCACTTGCTAGTTTTAATAGACTAGTACATTTATTTATTTTGAGTTGGGAATTGAATCAAGGGTTACAAATATTCTATTACTTACTCTATTACGAAGCTATTATTTACCAGCCAACCTATTTGTCTAGCCCTAGACATAACTTTTTTTTTGTTTTTTGGTTTTTTTTTGTTTGTTTGTTTTTTGTTTTTTTCGAGATAGGGTTTCTCTGTGTAGCCCTGGCTGTCCTGGAACTCACTCTGTAGACCAGGCTGACCTCAAACTCAGAAATCTGCCTGCCTCTGCCTCCCAAGTGCTAGGATTAAAGGCATGCGCCACCACCACCCGGCTAGAAATAACTTAAAGAGCAAACTTGACAGGCACCATGCTTACAGGTGAGAGCTAGCCTGTCTTGACATTGGTCTTAGAGTTACTTTTTAAAAAATTTGGTAGAGGTTGTCCTCTATATTCTAGGAATGGCTCTGTGGTAGTGTCTATGAAATCAAAAGTCTTTACTGGAGAAAGAGTTTGAATAAAGTGAAGATAAATGGTTATGTCTAGATAGGAGCTGTGGTGGAGCATGGTAAGACATATCCCGTGATGAAGGAGGATGACAAGGATGGGAGGTAACCTGTAAAGTATGTTCAAGGACATTTCACACATGCCAAATGCAAAGGTGGCTGCAGGAGATGCTCACTACCACTTTTGGGTTGTCATAGCAAGTTGTTCTTGTCCTCTGTGGTGGGGAGCATCTTGGAACCCAGAAAGGAAGCATTGGAGTGGGAAGGATGCTGGCTATGTCTGTGTGATACTAAATAGCTGGGCAGTAACTGGAGAATTTAGCCAAAGCCCCTAGAAGCGTATTTCCATTCCTGGGCTTAGAGGAGCCGTTAGAGGTACTGCTTATTGGATGTCACAGAGACAGAGATAAACTACAAAATAGCATGCTATAGTGACAGACTGGTTATAGTAAATAATATATTTTTAAAAGCAGTATTTAATATGGACTTGAAATATGTTTATATCCTGTGTTACAATAAACTACTTTTAGCACATATGGATTATATAAGATAATGGACTTTATTGGGATATATATATATATATATATATATATGTGTATGTATGTATGTATGTGTGTGTATTATACTTCGATAATATTCATTCCCCCCCCACCTTGTTCTGTCTTTCCTCCAGGTAGTCACTCCTCTCACTTTGTCTTTTTCATGTGCTTTTATTAGTGTGTGTTAATTATGGGTAGTGGGTTTCATAACATTTTCAGATACATAACATACTTTGATATATCTACTTCCTCTTCCTCCCACTTCTGCCATTGTCTTCCTCTTTCCACTTGTCTTTGTCATCCTTTATCCCCTTGTGTGTATGTTTATTTTAAAATTTCCATGCAATATATTTTGATTAGATATTTTCTCTCTCCAAACTCTTCCTAACCCCTACCCATCTCTGTATCCACCAGCTTCATGTTTTTTCTCCTTCTCCTCTCTAAAAAACCCCAAACAACAAAAGAAATCTAAATGATTATTTATTTATTTTCATGTGACCCACATAGTTAATTAGGGTTACTTACAGGAGCATGTGTGAGGGGCTGTCCATAGCGGCATGGGAACCTTACCAGTGGCCACACCATTGAAGAAGCTGCTTCTCCTTTCTCAGCTGTCATTAGCTGCATATAAATCCTACTCTATGACAGGATGTTGGAGATGCCCAATACTGTGCAGATGACCCCAGTTCAAGAGTATAACTGCTCTGTCATCTTCAGCCGTCACAGCTCTACATCATGTTCTGCTCTCTGCTCCTTCCTCTGGCTCTTATATTCTTTCTGTCTGTGATGATCCTAGAGCCCTGGAGTGGAAATAGAGGCATCCAGTTTATAGCTGAACATTTGGCTGTCACTTATTCCTATCACACTGACCAGTTATGAGGCTCTACAGTTACCATTACCAATCAGAAAGAAGGTTCTCTGATCAAGGCCTATAGCAACAAAAATCCCCATAGTTATTTACATGGGAAATCCCCATAGTTATTTACATGGCAAAAAAAAAAAAAATACCCATAGTTATTTACATGGCAATTTGAAGGACACACCATATCTACAAAGCAAAATAATATCTATATCTTCTCCCCCACCCGGGGTCCATGATGTCCCCAGCCATAGGTAGTTGACAACTTTTACAGTACCAGATAAAGAGCACCTCCTATAGAGTGGACATCGTATTCAATCAGAGTTCAGTTAGTTACAATTGTAACATACTTATCACTATTGCACAGATAAGAACATCTTGCCTAGCTTGTCAGCAGTGCTGTTCACAGCTGGATAATAGTGTTGAGGATTATTCTCCATCCACATCCTAATAGCACCTTTTGTCACTGTGAGGCTATCCTGTAGGGAGGAGGCCACTAACCCAGTTACAGTGTGATTTCTCTATACCCTGCAGCCAGAGTGTTTGGTGTCTTTAGCAATAGAATATTACCATTTTGTTCTGGTAGGCAATGAACAGCAGCACCAATTGCTAGTATTTGATTTGAGAATGCCAGGGGCTTCCCTGGCCAACAAATACAAGGAGAGAGCTCATGCCTGTCACTGGGGTCTTTATTTAATAAGAATGTTTCTGACAGGTTTGTCCACTTGTACAGTGTATGTACCTACTTTCAAAATCATATATATATGTATATATATACATATATATGTGTGTGTATGTATGCATGTGTGCACATGCATGAACTTATACATGACATATATATGCATGGTATATTAGCCGATTAGTACACTTGTGGAGGCTAAGTATCTTCCTTTGTCACTCTTATTGTTTTGAGATAAGGTCTTTCATTGAACCTAGAGCTTGCCATTAGCTAGATTGGTTGACCAGTAAGCTCCCAGGATCCATTTGACTGGCTGACCAGTAAGCTCTCAGGATTCATTTGTCTCCAAGCCCGATGCAAGTGCTGTAAGTTACAGGCATGCGTTACAATGCTTGGCTTTTACATGGGTGCTATGAATCCAAACCCAGGTACTTTTCACGTTCACGTGTTTCCACAGCAAACACTTACCCACAGAGCCACCTCCCCAGTCCTTTATAATCAGCTCCTCCTGTATCAACTTTCCATAAGTGTTTTTCAGACATAGTTTTGGTTTACTCCTTCCTACTCATATGTCTCTTTCACTGTGTCCACCTTTTCCACTGTAATCTTTCTGCTCAGCCTTCCCCTTCCATATCTCCTGCATTTGATTCTGCATCTCAAAGCCTCTTTTCTCTCTCTGATGGCCCCATTTGTAGTTTACTAGACTCTGTACACACCCATTCACATATAAATACATATACATTTGAAGTTGGAATTTACCTATGAGAGAAAACATATGGTATTTTATCTTTCTAAACCTAGGTTACCTAACTTACATGATATCTTCTAGTTCCATACATTTTCCTGAAATTTTTATAACTTCATTTTTTTAGTGTGGAATAAAATCTTATTATATATTTATAACCACATTTCATTACCCTTTTACCAGTTGATGGACTTCTGTGCTGATTCTGGTTTTTTTTTTTTTTTTTTTTTTTCTGTGAAGAGTCACAATAAAGATGAGTGAGCAAATATCTCTGTAGTAGGATACACAGCCCTTTGGGTATACAGCCAGGGGCAGTCTAGCTGGTCATATGATTGTTCAAGGCTTAGTTTTTAAGAAACTAATGTCCACAGTGGCTACATGTCCACAGGCTACATCCCCACCTGCTGTCTTCACACTCTGACCAGCATTTGTTGTCACTTGGTTTCTAGCTAAAGCCATTGTGATTGGAGTGAGCTAGAATGTCAAGGTAGACTTAAGCATTTCTCTGATGGATAATGAGGTTGAACCCTTTAAATTTAGTCATGAATCCTGTTTGATTCCTTCACTCATTTTTTTTATTGGGTTGTTTTCTTGTTGCGTAGTTTTTAAAATTTATTTTGTGTGTATTATGGTTGTTAATCCTCTGCCAGATGGCAGAGGTTTTTCCCAATTCTATAGGCTGTTTCTTTCCCCACTTAACTTTACTTTGTGGTACAGTAGCTTTTAAATTTCACAAGTTCCCATAGGTCAATTATTGGCCTCATTTCCATACTGACGAAGTCCTATTTGGAAAGTCCTTATACATGCCTGTACATTGTAGTGTTTCCTGTTTGTCTTTTCTTTAGCAATTTCAGAGGTTCAGATCTTACATTAAGGTCTTTGATTTGTGTGGGTTTGGTTTTTGTTCAGGTAGAGATGCAGCTCTGGTTCCTCTTCTATGTGAAGGTAATATTTTCTCCAGCTCTGCTTGTTGAGAATACTGTCTTTCTCCAATGTGTACTTTTGGCATTGTTGTAAAAAAGCAGGAAGCCATAGTTATATGGGCTTATATCTGAGTTCTCTATTCTAGTCCATCTCACATTTCTTTATTACCATGGCTCTGCAATGTAACTCAAAAATTGGAAATACTGATATCAGAACAGTATTTTTTATTTTATTTTATTTTTGCTCAGGATTACTTTGGTTATCTGGAATCTTTTGTATTTCCATATGAATTTTAAGACTAAAAAATTATATTCCTTGAAAAATGGTATTGGAATTTTGATGAAATCTTTCTTTTTGCCAAAAAAGAATTGAATCAGTAGGCTCCTAGTATTTCTTTTTGAAATTTACTGTTTTAAATTATATAGAATTACACCATTTTTGTTTGTGTTTTGAGGCAGGATTTCTCTATAGAGTCTTGGCTGGGCTGGAACTTGCCTTGTAGATTAGGCTGTCTTCAAACACATAAATCTTCCTGTCTCTGCCCCTAAACACTGGGATTAAAGGCATGCACCACCACACCAGCACCATAATTTCTTTACTGGGAGTTGGATGTGTTTGCAGTGAGAAGAAAGGCTGGCATGATGAGAGGTTTATGTGGACATTCTGGACTTAGGCAAGGCTTTGTTATATTATATAAATATTATATTAATATTTCATGTTTGTCATGTAGAAGTCCTTTGTTCTGGGACAAGGATGGTAGGAATTCAGTGGCCAGAAACATAGACCCCCCTTCTCCTCCAAGCTTTCTGTTATCTTATCCATTCAATCAGATTTTGCTTTTTTCTGAGAAAAAAATCTATACAATATTAGGATACAACATCAAATTTTGTTCTTTTAAGAGCTTTGTGTGTGTGTGTGTGTTTGAAAACTACTGGACTAGATCAATAAAAGTGATCAATAATGAAAGCCTTCTTCAGGAACAAGGAGTAAAAATGTCAAACAGAAATGTACTCTTTGCCAGGTAGATGGCAGCGGTGGGAGGCAGTTTCTTTCCTAGCACCAGGTCCTGTTAAGGCCACAAATTATAGTTAACAAATATTGCTTGGGACATACATTAAAATTTTATTTGATGGTAATCTGAAATTCAAATTTAACTGGATATCCTGTGCATTTATTTGCTATATCTGAAAGCCCCAGTCATACATAAATTATAACAAAATTGTGAATGGATCTTTCAATATAATGAGTTTTTTCTAAACATTGAGAAAAAAAAATCTCATATCTTGGCTACATACATCAGAGCATGAGAATCTTGTGTTTTTTTTTTTTTTTTTTTTTTCCCCACACAAAATTTCCCTTAGCCAGCAAGCCTTTCCTGTTGCCACCTATAAAAGGAATCATCCAGAAGGGCTTGTTTCTCCCTCAGGACATTGAGAACAAATTAGTGTAACTTCTTTCATTAAGCTAACTTTTCCAGTTCTTTCTGAGACAAGCTCTCATGAGTCTTCCTTTTTTCTTTTTATTATTACGGTGACAGTACTTCCCAGAGCTTCACAGTGAGATATTGGGGATGGAGCGGCAGGGCTTCTGAAGGTGTTGATTTAATGTCATCACTCAGGGAATCTGAGGGAGACCTGGAGATGCTGGACGCTCCATTGTGTTGCCTCTACTCACATATGATACTCTGTATCTCCTCACCTCACCCTGTCCTGCAAAAAATTATTTTCTACACTAAGTATAAAAAGATAATAGCGAGATAAAAAGATACTAATAAAGCCTTGCTCTATTGCAAAATCTTGCTCAATCCTTAAAAAAAAAACCCATTAATATTTTATTAATTTCTCTATTTTCCTTTTTTGGGTGTATGGTGTATGTGGTTGTGTGTGTGTGTGTGTGTGTGTGTATGTGTGTCTACATGCCTGTAGAGGTCAGAGGTCGGAGTTGAGAATTAGTATCCTCAATTAGTATCTATCTTACTCTTTTGAGCCAGGGTCTCTTGTTTGATTTGGAGCTTGCTTATCTACCCAGACTGGCTGGCCAACAAGCCCCAGGGATCTTCCTGTCTTTGACTCATAGTTCTAGGATCACAGACACACAGGGCTATGCCTGACTTTGTACATGCGTGGTGCAAAGTATGTTACCACTGAGCTGTCTTCCCGGCCCACATCTGTCCATTACCTGTTCAACCAGAGAGTAAGCTTCATGAGGGCAAATACGGTGTCTACCTGTTTCCTCATATGTCTTCCACTGAGAATAATGTTGCAGATAGGGTTGCAATAAATTCTGCATGAATAAATTACACCTGGCGAGCAGGGCAAGACTGTGTCTAGAAGAACATAAGACGTTATATAACCTGGTGTGCAATCTAAACAACTTTAAACTTGTCCATTCTATCTCTTGTGTTTCAGTGAAGTCTTCCAGTGACTGACAAAGAAACTCAGTTCCCAGTTACGTTTTGACTCAGGTTAGCATTAAAAATTGTTATCAAAAATGTCTTGGGAGGCTCAACAGTATCCAATAGTATCCAAGCGTCTATTATCTGAGTTGTTTGAGGCTAGAAGCTAAACATCACAGCCAAAAGCAGCTTAGGGGAGAAAATAATTATTTCAGTTTGTGCTTTTAGGTCATAGTCCAGCACTGAGGGGGTCCAGGGTAGGAAGTCAAGCAGAAACTATGAAGGAATATATTTCTGTTTCCCCTACTTTTTCATCTCAGATAGCTTTCTTATGTAGCAAAAGGCTACCTACCCTGGGATGATCCCTCCAACAGTGGGCTGGGTACAGCTGGATAGAACAACCAGATAATTCCTCACAGTCATGGCCACAGGGTGATCTGATCTGATCAGTACCCCAGTTGAGACTCCCTTAGATGACTCTGGGTTGTGTCAAGTGGACAGATGAAGCTAGTTAGGATACTTGTCTTTACCATTGGAATTCAATAATGACAAATACTATTATGAGAAAGGGTTCTTGACAGTTAAAATTAGCTCCGCATCTTGGTCAGTTTATAGCATAAGAGGTTAAAGGGTAACAGTAATAGTCCCCTTGAAGTATATGCCCAGTGCTGTGCATTTACCACCATGTTCAGTCCTCAGAACCCTGAGTTTTATAGAAGAGACAAAAAAAAAAAAAAAAAAAAAAACAACAAACAAAAAAACAAAAAAAACCCCAAGTAAATATAACACCAAAAACCAAACCAGAAATAAGAAACAGCAAGGTGGAGTGACGACAGGCCCACGGTGACACAGCTGGGAATCTGCAGAGCTGGGATACAGACTGTTTTACATTTCCAAATTATCATAGTGATCATAGTGACTATGTAATATACAATTCTCTGTGAGAAAGAAATTTTTGGTTAGGTTTCACTTTATTACATATCATAATCTGGTACAGTTGTTCCTCTTTAACCATTCACTCTAATAATAGACTAAGTTGATTGTATGCTTCTAGAATTATGGGCAAGAATTCTTTGTTTTTTTTTTTTTCTGTTATACATAGTTTTTCTTTAGTAAGTTAAAAATATTTTATTATAATTTCAAATTATAATATGTTTACATCATATCCTCCTCCCAACCCTTCCCATGTACCTTCCTTCATCCTCTCTCTCAAATTCTTGGCCTTTTTTTCTTTAATAATTGTTACACACACACACACACACACACACACACACGCCCCTCTCTAAATATAGAAAAAACAATATACTCAGTCTTTATAATGTTACCTGTGTATATGTTTCAGGGTTGACCACTTAGCATCTGGTGACCAATTGGTAGAGGCTCTTCTCTGGGGAAGGCCATATTTTCCCCTCTCAGAACTCCCCACTGACTTGTAGTTCTTTGTTTAGAGTTGAGGCCCTGAATCTTTCAGTAACTCTTATTCTTCAACTAGAAGAACTATCATGTCAGTAAATGTCACCTCACATTTTAACTAATTTGAAAAAACAAAATCAAAACCCCAAAGCCAAACCCCCCCCCAAAACAAACAAACAAGACCACCCAAATCCAAAACAACAAACAGGAGCAGCAGAAGTTGTACATCTACTGAGAGCAAGGGGATGCTGTATGCGTTTATGTGTGTCTGAGAGCAAGGGGATGCTGCATGTGTTTATGTGCGTATGACCTTTATTTTTTCCTGTTGAGCTTCTTTCATTTTACTTGTAGACTTATTAAGACTGTTGGCTTGCTTTCTTCCCCAGATCTCTAATTTTAAAATGTGGTTTCCAGCTATGTGTTAATTTTAGTACCATTTTACTTCATTAAAATAATTGGCAACTTCCTTGAGTTCATCACAATGGGAGTTTACCTATTTTTAACTGTCTAAAACTCAATGTAGCAGTGCTATTTTTACTCGGAAAATAATTCTTCCTACGTTCTTTCTGAAAAATTTCCCCTATAAAGGTGGGTACTTACATCACTTCCATTTCACAGTGGAGAAGAGCCAGGGCTCCAAGAAGTTAAAGAACCCATAAGGGGTGTCTGAACACCAGCTCCAGCCCCTGCCTCACATCGATGTCCTTGGTCATAAAAAGGGTCAACCTGAAGATGTCTGCAAACTCTCAACTCTGCCTCCTATTTATGGGCTGCCATCATCCTTCACAGCATTTAAAACATGATCAGACTCTGTCATCCAAAAAGAGTTGTGCTTTTCCTCAGTGTTTGCCTAATTATCACTGGATTACCTTCTTCTTCAATCATAGCCCATCCTGTTTGGGAATGGCTGTAAGAGTGATGCCTGGCAAAGGCCCATGAGGTGTCACCTCTCTTTTCTAGTGAGCATCCAGTACTGCCTTACTCCTCATCTTGCCTCCCTGCACTCTCAGCATCCCTGCATTTGGGGGATGTTTCTTTGGCTCCTTAATGGCTCTTTCTGCTGGTTTGGCCTCTTTGACCCTTCCCTCCACACTGCTTGCTTAAGGGCAGTAAACAGACCTCCAAAGAAGTAGATAGAAAGGCAAAGATTATTGACACACTAGCAGCAAACTGTCCAGCTGATAAAAACAAAACCAGAATTCTTGGGGTTTTCTGTAGAGAAAGTCCACATTAAAGTGTAAATAGAAATTCTTGGGAAGGACAATACCACGTGGCATTTGATCGAGAGGTCAGGCCTAGGCCTCCCTTTTGTTGGTCCTCGTTTCTTGCCCCAGTCTTGAAATATCTTCTTTGTATAGATTCCTCCCAATTCCTCTTCTGAGGTTCTCGTGTGTGCAGTTTGCATAGGCAGTTCTGCCTAGCATGTACAGTGCACACTTGACCTTCCTCCCCAAACATCCCTCCAGGTAGGCATCTGCTTCAGCCTTTTAGTTAACACAGCTTTGATCCTCAGGCTTCACCTGTCACTCCTCCGTTTTGCTCACAGCTCACATCTAATCAGCTCTCACATCTGTCATAATATGTTCAGAAATCTGACCACTCTTCAAGCATCATACTTGTCATCCCAGTTTAAACTTCCTGCCTGTCTCCTGAGTTGTTGCAATGGTGTTACTCTTCTTTATACCACTCTCTTCCCCATGGACCAGCCAATGTAATTACTGCAGAATTCTGGTCCTTCTCTGATGGGAAGCCATCACTGATTTCTTATTTCCAGAATCCTACATGATCTGGCTTTTCTCTCTGACCTTTGAACTCACCTTCAGCCACCTTCTCCTTGCTGTCCTCCAGTCTATCCATAGTGGCCTTGTCACATGGAACTTAGTTATGACTATAACTGCTTTGGTTCCTCATCTATCCAGAACACCACCCTCCCTGACCCCTACTTCTGCTTTACCTCTCTGCTCAAAACCTCTACTAGGGGGTTTTCTATAATCTACATAAAATAATGCCCTCACCTAGAGCATGTTTATCATGTATTTACATTATGTAGAGCAGTGTCATCACCTGGTACAAGGTGATAGAAAAAATTTGCTCTTGGTGAAAAAAAAAAAAGAATCAGTTAATTCCAAGTAAGAAAATAATTTTGGTTTTGTGGTTTCTTCTTGAATGTCTTTGATTTAGTTCTGGGTTCCAGCACTACCTTGGTTAATATTTTTTTTTTATTGTCATGGGAAAGATAATTTTTCTTAATTTACTTATCTATAAAATTAAGGGTTTCTCTATCTAGTGTGTAAGCATGCATACTAAGGCTTAAGCCGCTTCTACATCTGTATACCTGTGTTTGCAGTGCTGGAGACTGCACATTTCATCAACACCACCTACTCACTGTGGAATACTTCTTCCTCATCAGCACATTATGTACTTGTGCTCATATGAGGAATAGCTGTGTGATATGTTGCCAGGCATAAGCTAATATTGACAGGACACAAAGTTGTCATACAATGTACATTAAAATATCAGAGAGGATTCAAGACTACCTGTACAATAATATGGCCACACACAAAATTTTCATTTTGCTATGTTTACTTGAGTAGAGAAGATATACATGAGTGTAGTGGGCATTATAACTCAAGGAACACCCTTGGGGAATGTCTTACCAGTGAATTCCCGTGGTTTCATTACTGTGTTGGAAAATTGATTGGTTCAAAACCACTGGTGTTATCATGGTATTGCTAGAGGGAAGAGATGTGTTCTCTGACTTTATAGTTTGTGTAGGTTGAAAGACAGAATTATGTGTGTGATAGATGCTTGCATAGTATCTTAGTAAGGGTTTTATTATGAAGAGACACCATGACTATGCAACTCTTATAAAAGAAATCATTTAATTGAGTCTGGCTTACAATTTAGAGGTTTAGCATATAATTATCATGACTGGAAGTGTGGCAGTGTCTTAGTTAGGGTTTTACTGCTATGAACAGACACCATGACCAAGGCAGCTCTATAAGGACAATATTAAATCGGGGCTGGCTCACAAGTTTAGAGGTTCAGTTCATTATCATCAAGGTGGGATCATGGCAGTGTCCAGGAAGGCATGGCGCAGAAGGAGCTGAGAGTTCTACATCTTCATCTGAAGGCTGCAAGAAGACTGGCTTCCAGGCAGCTAGGATGAAGGTCTTAAAGTCCATGCCCACAGTCACATACCTACTCCAACAAGGGAGCACCTCTAAATAGTGCCACTTTCTGGGCCAAGCATATTCAAGTCACGACAGGCAGTATGCAGGCAGGCATGTGCTGCTGAATGAGCTAAGAGTTCTCCATCTGGATCTGCAGGCAGCAGTTAGAAACAGTGAGCCAGTAGGCTCAGCTTAAGCTTCAGAGATCTTAAAGCCCAACCACAGTGGCATGCTTTCTTCAAAGAGCCATATCAATTCCAACAATGCTGTACCTTCTAAGAGTGCCACTCCTAATGAGCCTATGGAGACATTTTTATTCAAGGCATCAGATTTGGTATGGTTGGTACTTGAGATTCAAGCTGGAAAAAGTATGGACTGTGATTATTTGGAAGTTTGCTTCATAGAGAAAGGAAACTTGACCTGTGTTTGGAGATTCTTTACTCTCAAGAGGCTATTTACAAAGAATGATTTTCTTCTCTTCTTTCCATTGTCCTAGTGTGATGGCACCTTGAATGGTACTAAGAATCAGATGTTTGTGCTATCCCTTTGTGAATAAGCCCTCTGGGAATCATCCTATTTCACATGGGTTATCTGATTCTGTTTGGAATGTGAACCAGTACAGACACATAATAAAATTTACTTTTAATTGGGACTCTATAGGTTATAATTATTTTTGTTCAACAAGGTATACAGGGTACTGCACCTTTTACCAAATGATGAACTTGGTATCTGACCAAAGGAGACAGAGTTAAATTTCTAAATTCTGAACATTTTGGTTGAAGTCCTTTGACTTGCTGTGGTGCTTTGTTGGCCCCCATAGATCAATGTGTTTGAAGGTTTGGCCCATAGGGAGTGGCACTATTAGGAGATATGGCCTTGTTGGAGTAAGTATGGCTTGTTGGAGGGAGTGTGTCACTGTAAGAGCAGGCTCTGAGGTCTCTTATACTTAAGCTCTGCCCAGTGTGACACATAGTTTTCTCCTGTCTGCCTGTAGATCAAGGTGTAGAACTCTGAGCTCCTTCTCCAGCACCATGTCTACCTTTACTCTGCCATGCTTCCCACCATGATGATGATGGATTAAATCTGAAACTGTAAGTTCATCCCAATTAAATGTTTTCCTTTATACAAGTTACCTTGGACAGCAGGATAACTGCATTCAAGAAAACACAGGAAATAACTAATTCCATACAGCAAATCCAAGGGAAGCGCTCTCTCTCTCTCTCTCTCTCTCTCTCTCTCTCTCTCTCTCTGTCTGTCTGTCTGTCTCTCTCTCTCTCTCTCCCTCCAACATCAAAAATAGCAAGGAATAACAATCATTGGTCATTAATATCTGTCAACATCAATGGACTCAATTCCCCAATAAAAAGAAACAGGTTAACAGAATTGATGCGAAAACCAAATCCATCATTCTATTGCATATAAGAAACACATCTCAGCAATAAAGATAGACATTACTTCAGAGTAAGGGGCTGGAAAAAATTGTCCAAGCAAATAGACCCAAGAAGCAAGCTGCATTCTAATATGTAATAAAATAGATTTTCAACCAAAATTAATCAAAAGAGACAGGGAAATCTACAAAGATGATATCTCAATTCTGAACATCTATGCCCCAAAACAGAAGGGCATCCAATTTTGTAAACATTGATAAAGCTTAAATTGCACATCAAACCCCACACATTAATACATTAATAGTAGGAGACTTCAACACCCCACTTTCACTAATTGACATGTCATCCAGACAAAAACTAAACAGAAATAACAAAACTAATAGACATTATGAATCAAATAGACCTTATGGACATCTATAGACTATTTCACACAAATACAAAAGAATATACCTCCTTTTCAACACCTCATGCATCCTCCTCCAAAATTGACCATGTACTTAGTCACAAAGCAAGCCTCAACAGAGATAAGAAAATTGAAATAATGTCTTGTATCTTATCAGACCACCATGGATTAAAGCTGGACTTCAACAACACCAGAAACACCAGAAAGCCTACAAACTCATGGAAATTGAACAACTCTCTACTCAATGATCTCTGGGTTAGGGAAGAAATAAAGAAATTAAAGACTTTTCTAAATTCAATGAAAATGAAGGCACAACATATCCAAATTTATGGGACAAATTTAAAGCAGTCCTAAGAGGAAAGTTCATAGACTAAAGAAATTAGAAAGTTCTCATATTATCATTTTATAAGTATACATGAAACCTCTAGAAAAAAGAAGCAAGCACATCAAAGAAGAGTAGAAGGCAGGAAATAATCAAAATCAGGGCTGAAATCAATCAGTAAGAAACAAACAAACAAACAAAATACAAAGAATCAATGAAACCAAAAGCTGGTTCTTTGAGAAAATCAACAAGACAGACAAACCCTTAGCCAAATTAACTAAAAGGCAGAGAGACAGTATCCAAATCAACAAAATCAGAAAGAAAAGGGGGACATAACAACAGACACTGAGGAAATCCAAAGAATTATTAGGTCTTACTTCAAAAGCATGTATTTCACAAAATTGAAAAATCTTAATGAAATGGATGATTTTCTAGACAGTTACCACTTACCAAAGTTAAATCAGGATCAGGTAAACTGTTTAAACAGCCCTATAACCACCCCCAAAATGGATGAAGTCATTAAAAGTCTCCCAACCAAAAAAAAAAAAAAAAAAAAAAAAAAAAAAAAAAAAAAAGCTCAGGCCCAGATGGTTTTAGTACAGAATTCTACCTAGACTTTCAAAGAAGAACTAATACCAATACTCCTCAAACTAGTCTACAAAATAGAAACAGAAGTTACAGTGCCAAACTTGTTCTATAAAGCCACAGTCACTCTGATACCTAAACCACACAAAGACTCACCAAAGAAAGAGAACTTCAGACCAATTTCTATTATGAATATTGATGCAAAAACACTAAATAAAATACCCAAAAACAGAATTCAGGAGCACATCAAAAACATCATCCATCATGATGAAGTAGGCTTCATCTCAGAGATACAGGGATGATTCCATATATGAAAATCCATCAACATAATCATATAAATAAACTGAAAGAAAAAAATCACATGATCATCTCATTAGATGCTTAAAAGCCTTTGACAAAATCCAACACCCCTTCACTTTAAAATTATCAGAGATATCAGGGATACAAGGTACATACTCAAACATAACCAAAGCAACATACAGCAAGCCAGTAGCCAACATCAAGCTACATTGGGAGAAACTTAAAGCATTTCCACTAAAGTCAGAGACAAGACCAGGCTGTCCACTCTGTCCTTATCTACTCAATATAATACTTTAAGTTCTAGCCTGATCAATAAGGCAACTAAAAAGTAGACCAAGGGGATGCAAATTGGAAAAGAAGAAGTCAAATTATCACTCCTTGCAGATGATATGATAGTATACATAAGCAACCCCAAAAATTCTTCCAGAGAATGCCTACAGATGATAAACAGCTTCAGCAAAGTGGCTGGATAAAAAAATTAACTCAAAGAAATCAATAGCTCTCCTTTATACAAATGATAAACTGGCCAAGAAAGAAATTATGGAAACAACACACTTTACAGTAGCCACAAATAATATAAAATATCTTGGTATAAATCTTCCCAAGCAAGTGAAATTTCTGTATGAGAAGAACTTCGAATCCCTGAAGAAAAAAATTGTATAATATATCAGAAAATGGGAAGATCTCCCATGCTCATAGATAGGCAGGATTAACATACTGAAAATGACCATCTTACCAAAAGCAATCTACAGATTCAATGCACTCCCCATCAAGATTCCAACACAATATTTTATAGAACTTGAAATAACAATTCTCAACTTCATGGAGAAAAAAAATAAACAAACCCAAGATAGCAAAAACAATCCTGAACCAAAAACAGTTCAGGAGGAATCTCTGACCTCAAGCAGAGCAATAATGATAAAACTGCATGGTATTGGTACAGAAACAGACACATTGATCAATGGAATTGAATTGAAGACCTAGAAATAAACACACATGCCTATGGACACATGATTTTATCAGAAAACTGGGAATAGTTCTACCTCAAGACTCAGCTATATCACTCCTGGGCTTATACCCAAAAAGGGGCTCCACCATCCCACAGAGACACTTGCTCAACTATGTTCATAGCAGCTTTATTCATTATAGCCAGAAACTAGAAACAGCCTAGATGTCTTTCAACTGAAGAATGGATAAAAAAAAAAAATGTGGTACATCTACACAATAGGATACAATTTAACTATTAAAAACAAAGACACCATGAATTTTTCAGGCAAATGGATGGATCTTGAGAATATCATCCTGTTTAGTCCCAAAAGGACAAGCATGGTATATGTACTCACTGATAAGTGGATATTAGCCATAAAATACAGAATACCCATGCTACACTCCACAGACCCAAAGAAGCGAAACAAGAAGGAAGGCCAAAGTGAGGATGCTTGAGTCTCACTTAGAAGGGGAAATAAAATAATCTTAAGAGGCAGGTGGAGGGAGGGAACTGGGTGGGAAAGGAAGTGGGGAGGGGGACAGGTGTGGGGAAGGACAGCAGGGATGGCCACAAGGCCATGAGAATAAATAGAAATCTGCAACTGTTAGGGGTGGGGAGGTAGGGGCATCTCCAGGAAGAGACAGAGACTGGGATAAAGGAGGTGCCCAAGACTCAATGGGTGTGTCCTTAGCTGTGACTCACAGTATTGGGAATATGACACCTGAAGAGACCACCTCCTGTAGCCAGGCAGGAACCCCAGTGGAGTGATAGGGACACCAACCCAAGCACAAAACTTTCAAATTTTTATCCTGTCTACAAGAAATGCAGGGACAGGGAATGGAACACAGACGAGGGAATGGTTAACCAATATCCAGCCCAACTTGAGACCCATACCATGGGCAAGCATCAGTTTCTGACAGTATTAATGATACTCTGTTATGCTTGCAGACAGGAGTCTAGCATGGCTGTCCTCTGAGAGGCTCCATCCTACAGCTGACTCAGACAGACTCAAACACCCACAGGCAAACAGAGGGTGGAGCTTGGGGACTCTTATGGAATAATAGGAAGAAGGATTATGGGTCCAAAAGGGGATAGGAACTCCATAGGAAGACCAACAGAATCAACTAACCTGGGCACTTGGGGCTCTCAGAGTCTGAACCATCAATCAAAGATCATACACAGGCTGGAACTAGGCATTCCCACACATATGTAGCACATATGCAGCTTGGTCTTCTTGTGGGTCCAAAACAACTGGAGTGGGGACTTTTCTAAGAGCTGTTGCCTGTCCGTGGGATCTGTTCTTCTAGCTGGGCTGCCTTGTTTGGCCTCAGTGGGAGAGGATATGCCTAGTTTCGCTGAGACTTGATGTGCCAGGTTAGGGGGATGTCACGGCCAGACAGCTGTTCTGAAGAGAAGGGGAAGAGGAGTGGGGGAAAGAATGTGGGATGAGTGACCAGGAATGGGGCAGTGAGTAGGATATAAAGTGAATAAGTAAAAAAAAAATAATAATAAATAAAAATAGTTGTCTTGGTCATGGTGTCTCTTCATAGCAATGGAAACCCTAATGAAGACACTTGAACTCTTGCTTATCTATCCTTGTTGTTGCATACTTGTCCTTAGTGTCCTAAATAAGTCAGTTGACATTATAGTGTAGTTCCCAAATTGGGACACACTGTGACTAACTGATTCATGGACAATTTGTATAAGCCAAGATTGTGGGACGCAAAAATGAGCTAGTGCCATTACAGATGTTACAGAGATGAAATGAAGGGATGCTATTCAGTGGTCTCTTACTCTCTGTAAGAGATGTAAGGGATGTAAGGGGTGGCTCCAGGAATCCTGCCATGAATGTCAAAGTCCGCAGATGTTCAAATTACTTACATAAAACGGTTTAGTATTTGCATATAACATTTGCACTTACCCCCCCCCCCACAAATTTCAAACCACCTACCAGTTACGTACAATACATAGTATACACTGTAAGCTGTTATGCTGTATTATTTGGGGATTTGCAAATACAAAGTTCAGTATAGATGCATTCTTTAAACAGCTTTGTTTGTCCTAAAACAGGGCCTCACTATGTAGCTCAGACTGGCCTTGAACTCATGATCCTCCTGCCTCAGGCTCCTCTGAAAGCTGGGGATAGGCACATGGTCCCATGTTTATTTTCTTTTCTGAATAGTTTTGACCCATGTGTGATTGAACCCATGGATATAAAGCCTGTACATTAAAAGAGCCAACTGTAATTTTTTTTCATTAATTTGAAGTTGTAATTCTGCCATAGACCATAATGAGCTTTTTTCTGTTTGCTATACTTACCTTTTTGGTCCTTTTTGAGGGCCCTGTCTGTCCTAGGCTGTAGGGAAAAGCCTTATTGTTGTCTCTGTTAGTGCCATGCTGGGTGGCAATGTGGGTACCTGGGTCATTCCTAGCATTGCCTTTGAATTAGAATCATAGAAAAGTCCTTGCAAAGATAGTCTCTTAGTGTCTTCAGATCCTCTTACTGCCATAAAAGAATTAAACCATGTCTAGGCTCCACGAAGAGACTGTAAAGTTCTAATAAACTCAGAGTGGATGAGAGGGATACAGATCCTTAGAGAGAAAAGGCAAGAAAGCTTCAGACTAGCCTCTGACCAAAGGCCATGGGCCCGTCAGGGCACCAGCTGCTGTACGAAGCAAATTAAAGGCGTAAGCAGTATCACCCAGTGCACACGTGTGTTTGAAGAACTGCATTTACTTAGTGTGATACATTTTCTTTATAAACCTTTCATCAGTTAAAAATGTGAAGAGATGCTTCAAAGCGTCAGGCCACCCCAGGAGCCAGGGCTGTGCCTGGAAGCTGCTCCTCCTCATTTGGCCCTGAGCTTTTGGCTTGGATGCAGGGCTTCGGATTAGCTAGCCAATTACAGAGCTGATACTCTATCTGCCCCTCCAGGGATCTCCCTTTAGATGCTCATGGAAACATTTTGTTTTCCCTGGAAGAACAGTTTGGTCAGCCTTTGGGTAACCACCTTTTGTAGTCTGTGCCAGAGTTTGGATTGATTTCCACAGCCTGGACAAGCCCTTTCTTCCTCGCTGTTCTAGTACATGATGTTCCTGCTGGCGATTTATGGGGAGCACTTTCATGCCTTCTAACCTGGTGACCGCACTGTTACTGAAAACAAAGGTGTTTCTCGAAGTGGTTACCTCTTTATGCACATTCATAAATGTGTGCATGTGAATTTTTACTTTTCGAAAGAACAGGGAGGTACTTTTTATTTTTTGAGAAACCTCTAGGATTAAGCAGTGTTTTTATGATTCCAGCTATAAGCCCTGGCATCTGGGGCTTCTTACTTAATGACTCAGACTGACACCTCGCTGAGCCAGACTTTCGCGTGTGCAGCAGAGACAATGGCCAATTCCATCACAGATGAATTATGCCTCCTAGTCTGATGGCTGCCACAGGTGAAAGGTTGTGGTTGAGATCACAGCCCCAGTGCTTACCTCATCTTAAGAATGATTGTCTCGGAGGGGTTAGATCAAAGGGCAGGTGATCTCAGTTCAGTGTTGCAGGATTTGTTAGGTCTTACCAAGTAAGAGGTAAAGTATGAACCATGACTAAAATGAACTCCACTGCTACCTGTACTGTCCCCACCGCCATCTGTACTGCTCCTACTGCTACCCACTTTCCTGTACGGAGAAGGGGAAGCTTCTCACTTCTTTGGTGGTAGTGTGTGATGTTTTCTTTTGGTCTGAGCTTCTGAACCCTTCATTGAACTGCTCCTGCTAACAAACAAGTGGAGCAATGAATGGCATGGTACTAGGAGCAGTGTCAGATGTGTTTCCCTGTAGTGATTACACACTCCAGCCAAAGCATCTTAAAGAAGAAAGGGTTTATTTTGGCTCACGGCTCCAGAGGACTAGAGTCTGTAATGGCAGGGCCTACAAGCAGGTGGCTGTAGTGCGAAGCCGGCTGATCACATAATGACGGAATACAGGAAGCAGAGACAGCAAGCAGGAAGTGATTCAAGCACACAAACCTCAATCCCACCCCCCAAGGAAGGACTTCTTCAGCAAGGCTGCACCTTTTTTCCCTCCGATATTTTATTTATTTACATTTCAGACGTTATCTCCTTTCCTCATTTGTCCCTTCCCCTCCATTAATCTCCTATCCCATCCCTCATCCTCCTTTTTTGCTTTTATACCGTTTAAATTACATGCAAGTATTAAGGTCAGTTTTAGGTTGAGGAACTAGCAATACAATAGATGCAAATAGTCAAGGAACAAGCAAGACAATAAACCCAGATAGTCAAAGAACATGTAGGACAATAAACAGAGTCCTATGATCACTATTTCTAAGGGCTTATAGGATGACCAGAATATCTAAGCCTACCTCTCTGTTCTAGTTTTCATGCCTAAAGCCTACTTCTTTGTTCTAGCTTAAGATTTAGATTCCTGCCTGTAATTACTTCTTTGTTCTAGCTTAAGATTTAGATTCCTGCCTAAAATTACTTCTTTGTTTTAGCCTAACATTTAGATTCCTGCCTGAAATTACTTCTTTGTTCTAGCCTAATGTCAGATTCCTGCCTGCAGTCCATTTCTTTTGTCCTTGGCCTATGTTAGATCCCTTCCCAAGCAGCCCATTTCCTTGTCCTTGGCCAATGTCAGATTCCTGCCAAGCAGCCCCAAAAGCTCTCCTCCTCTCTCCCTTTCTATTTCATAAACAAGACTGAGCCTGTCTTAGGTAGTTCTGACAAGAATGCCTTCCTTACCTGTCGTGGAATATGCATTATCAAAAGCAATGCACTTATGTCTTAGGTTGGTAAGGCTCTATGCAGAATCTTACCTGTCCTTGGCTTGCCAGCCTGTTAACTTAATAACTCTGTCTGGGGGTCCATTTTCAGTTTCAAGTCATGTACTTGGCTGCCAACCTGTTGATGTAGTCAGAGACAAGCTTTAACATGATAGGGAAGAATAAAAGTATTCCCAGGACAAAAGGGGCTAGCATGATCAAGCTATATATGCCATTCCTGAGGTTTGACCAAAATGGAAATACTGAGCTCAAGCCATGGATAATTTTATCAGCATTATCTGCAGCATCAAAGCTCAACACAGCAGCATTCTTTCAATTCATAATCTCACTATGCAAAGTTAGAATTATGCCAAATACCCTACAGGTGTCTTTAAACTTTTTTTCTAATTATAATGACTATCATTGTAACTTCTAGAAGTAACACCACTCCAATGGTATTTGTCATGACACTTGAGATGGCTCCTAATTCTTAAACCCTGAACCTTCTTCTGATAATTTGAATGGAATATAGAGCATCAATCCTTTGTTCCAAACACCTATATAAATCCTCTTGTATACTCAACACGTTAGTAGCATTTTGTTTGCTAGATGATTAACAAAAGCAGCTGTCTTAACTTCTTGTGTAAAAGCAATTGCAAAAGCAGTGGTGCTAGCAATTAATGTAATTAAAGCTGTTATACCAGCAATAATGAAGCCCACTACCTTCTTGCTTCTGCTTAAAGCCTAACTCACTTCTTCCAGCACTTTCAAACTTTTTCAGAGAATCAAGGTTTTCTAATACTCAGGACAATAAGACAAAAGCTGTTTGATAGACCCCCATAACAGACATGCCAGGTTTCAACACACTAACACAATTAGAAAGTATACAGTCAATGCAACTTATAATAAATACTGTAGGAGAGACAAAACCAATTTCAGCTTGACAATTAAAAGAGCCTTAACACATGCACTAACCCTTGTTTGGAATCCAGATCCTATCCCAACTTTATCTCTTGCTATCATAACATCATAGAGAACTGCAGCTAACTTCCAAATGTCTCTGAAAATGTCCAGATCCAGCCTTCCAAATGAAGACTGTTATTTCCAATATTGGATTGATTTCTAGACCAGTACATGATTGAGTCCGAATATCTGGTCACCTTTAAGAAAAATACAAGAGTCATTATAATTTCTGTTTTTGATTCTCTGTTCCACAAGGTCTAAAAACTTGAGGCAAGGAAGCTTGTCCCATCTGGAATATAGGCAAGCAAAGGTGTGTCAGGAACATATGTCCAATACAGCTTCATAGTCACCCTTGTCAGGGCACTCAGAAAGCTCACAGGTCAACATCATTCTTTGTTTCAGTAACAGCATGTCTCACCAATCATTCTGGCAGCCACCATGCTCTTTCAGCATCCTGCAGAAAAAACACAAACATGCCCTCTTTCCCATATTAGATTCCTGGTCAGGATCATGCCATATGCCAGTAAGTGGATCCTTCCTTTTCACCTAGGCATAAGTATGCCTAGTTGTAGGGTGCCATAGATACTCAGCAGAAAGTTTCTTGGCATGCAATATTTTTAAAATTTAAAATAAAAAGAGCATGATTTAAATAAATTTGTGGTGTAGAGGGATATACCTCCCCCTTTTTTATTTTATGAAGATATTGTTTTAAAGTTCCATGGGCCCCTTCCACAATACCTTGTCCTTGAGGACTATAAGGAATTTCCATAATACATTGTTGACAAACGGTCTCAACTGCTTGACTACAATTGCCAGTTCCATTATCTATTTTTTATTGGATTTTTAATTTATCTTTCAAATGTTATCCCCTCTCCCCATCCCCTCAAAATCCCTTATCCCATCCCCCTCCTCCTACTTCTATGAAGGTGTGCCCCACCCATCCACCCATTCCCACCTCCCTGCTCTTGAATTCACCAACACTAGGGCATCCAGCCTTCTAGGGACCAAGGCCCTCCTCTTCCAGTGATGCCTGACAAGGCCATCCTCAACTATCTATACGGGTGGAGCCATAGGTCCCTCCCTTTGTGTTCCCAGGCTGGAGGTTTAGACTCTGGGAACTCTGGTTAGTTGGTATTGTCACTCTCCTCATGGAGCTGCCAGCCCCTTCAGCTCCCTCAGTCTTCTCTCTAACTCCTCCATTGGGGACCCTGTGATCAGTTCAATGATTAGCTGTGAGCATCTGCCTCTATTTATGTTAGGCACTGGGAGAGCCTCTCAGGAGACAGGTATTTCAGGCTCCTGTAAGCATGCACTTCCTGGCATCTACAACAGTGTCTGCATTTGGTGACTGCACATGGGATGGATCCCCAGGTGGGGCTGTTTCCACACAGTCTCTCCTCCAGGCTCTGCTCCACACTTTGTCTCTGTACTTGCTTCTGTGAGTATTTTGTTCCTCCTTCTAAGAAGGACCAAAGCATCCATACTTTGGTCTTCCTTCTTCTTGAGCTTCATGTGGTCTGTGAGTTGTATCTTAGGTATTGTGAGCTTTTGGGCTAATATCCACTTATCAGTGAGTACATACCATGTGTGTTCTTTTGCAATTGGGTTGCCTCACTCAGGACAATATTTTCCAGTTCCATCCCTTTGCCTAAGAATTTCATGAATTCATTGTTTTTAATAGCTGAGTAGTATTCCATTGTGTAAATGTACCACATTTTCTGTATTCATTCCTCTGTTGAAGGACATCTGGGTTCTTTCCAGCTTCTGATTATTATAAATAAGGCTGCTATGAACATAGTGGAGCATGTGTCCCTGTTATATGTTGGAGCATCTTTTGGGTATACGCCCAGGAGTAGTATAGCTGGGTCCTAAGGTAATATTATGTTCAATTTTCTGAGGAACTGCTAGACTGCTTTCCATAGTGATTATACCAGCTTAAAATTCCACCAACAATGGAGGAATGTTCCTCTTTCTCCACATCCTCAGCAACACCGGCTATCACCTGTGATTTGGATCTTAGCCATTCTGACTGGTGTGAGATGGAATCTCAGAGTTATTTTGATTTACATTTCCCTGATGACTAAGGATATTGAACATTTCTTTAGGTGCTTTTTGACCTTTTGAGTTTCCTTGGTTGAGAATTCTTTGAATAGCTCTGTACCCCATTTTTTAATAGGGTTATTTGGTTATATGAAGTCTAATTTCTTCAGTTCTTTGTACACATTGGATATTAGCCCTCTATCAGATATAGGATTGTTAAAGATCTTTTCCCAATCTTGGTTGCCGCTTTGTCCTATTGACAGTGTCCTTTTCTTTACAGAAGCTTTGCAGTTTTATGAGGTCCTATTTGTCAATTCTTGATCTTAGAGCATAAGCCACTGGCGTTCTATTCAGGAACTTTCCCCCTGTGCCCATGTGTTTGAGGCTTTTCTCCATTTTATTTTCTACTAGTTTCAGTGCGTCTGGTTTTATGTGAAGGTCCTTTATCCACTTGGACTTGGGCTTTGGACAGGGAGATAAGAATGGATCAATTTGCATTCTTCTACATGCTGACCTCTAGATGAACCAGCACTATTTGTTGAAAATGCTGTCTTTATTCCACTGGATGGTTTTAACTCCTTTGCCAAAGATCAAGTGACCATAGGTATGTGGACTCATTTCTGGGTCTTCAATTCTATTTCATTGATCTTCCTGCCTGTCTCTGTACCAATCCCATGCAGTTTTTATCACTATTGCTCTGTAGTACAGCTTGAAGTCAGGGATGGTGATTTCCCCAGAAGTTCTTTTATTGTTGAGAATAGTTCTCGCTATCCTGTTTTTTTTGTTATTCCAAATGAATTTGCAAATTTCTCTTTCTATCTCTTTCAGGAATTGATTTGGAATTTTTATGGGGATTGCATTAAATCTGTAGATTGCTCTCAGCAAGATGGCCATTTTTACTATATTAATTCTGCCAATCCATGAGCATGGGAGATCTTTCCATCTTCTGAGATCTGCTTTGATTTCTTTCTTCAGGGACTTGAAGTTCTTGTCATACAGATCTTTTACTTGCTTGGTTAGATTCACCCCAAGGTATTATGTATTGTTTGTGACTATTGTGAAGGGTGTCGTTTCCCTAATTTCTTTCTCAGCCTGTTTATCTTTTGAGTAGAGGAAGGCTATTGATTTGTTTGAGTTAATTTTATATCCAGCCACTTTGCTGAAGTTGTTTATCAGGTTTAGGAATTTTCTGGTGGAAGTTTTGGGTTCAGTTAAGTATACTATCATATCATCTACAAATAGTGAAATTTTGACTTCTTCCTTTCCAGTTTGTATTCCTTTGACTGCCTTTTGTTGCCTAATTGTGCTGGCTAGGACTTCCAGCACTATATTGAGTTGGTAGGGAGCGAGTGGGCAAAGGATGCACCTTTAAAGATTCTATAACCTCCTCAAACAGCACCACCAACTGCAGACCGAGTGTTCACATACATGAGCCTGTGGGAGACCTTCTCTTTCAGTTGTAATGAAGCCCTGTTGCTTCGTGTGGATGATCTTTGATCTACCTCATTTATTAATTCATCAGTCCTGTTATACAGTCATTCTTATAGCATTTATGAAATATCTTCAACATAGTGATTGGTGCTAGAAACTGTGATGAATGATACTACCCTTTTAGGCTGAGGATACAATAGCATACCCAGAAATACATGGAGACACAAATACTAATTCATAAGAGCAAGCTAGTTTTTGTAAGATGGCTGGATCAATCATAATTTAAAGTGAAAAGTTTTTTTCTCTATATACTAAAAATTAAACCTAGAAATAAAAATGGAGAATAGTGCTTTATTCAGTGTAACAATATGATATACAATTAAACATCTTTTAAAACACTGTGAAATAGTTGTGCAAGGAAGTATGGGATATTACAATCTTCATGAAGAGTATGAGGTACATCCATACAGGTAGATGCACATGCTAGGGTTCTAGCCAGAGAGTCATATAAATAACCAGAACTGCCCAATGTTATAAGTTTCTTATAATGCCAATAGAGTCCAACTATTCTTACTTGGAATGAAATCATGTAAAATTTATATAAAAATGAATGTCTTTTGAAATGGTGTGAAAAATAAAGAGGCATAAAGAAAAATAGTAGGTACTTTTCTTTTTAGATATAAATATACTTGATAAAGTCACTATTTAAAAAGAACACAACATGGTATCGACCCAGAATAAACAAATCAGTTGAACATAGAATCTAGAAGCTACTTCAGCATATATAAACACTTATTGTGTGATGGGAGTGGTACTTCAGTGCAGTAGGAAATGAGTAAAACTTTTAATAAGCTGGTATAAATAGCCTTCTGTGAAAGTTGAAATATTTCATGAAAAGTACAGTATTAAAGATGAGTGGCTTGAAGATTTAAACATCAGTAATAAGGTAATAAATATTTTAGAAGAAAACCTATACAAGTAGCCGAAGATTAGGAGAGACCAGTACTGTAACCAGTTCAAGAAAGCCTGAAAGCACTATAAATTATAGCTAATATAATTACGACAAGCACATCAGTTAGGGTGTGTAGACATTTTCACAGCATGGCAAGGGGTGATTGTTTATAATACACAAGCAGGAATGAGAATCAAGGAGAATGAAATGGCTTCCCAACATGTGGACAGGAATGGGAACAGTTAACATACTGAAAAACAAAATCTTGTGTTAGAGAAATGAAAACTGGGGTAACATAAGGTAAAATGAAGTGTCACATGTGTTAGAATTGAAAGTACTAAAAAGTGCAATAACATCTATTCCAGTAGAACAGGCAGGAGTAAGGGTTTCTCAGTTCACTTTATTGGTAGAAATATGAATTGGGGTTTGTGTGTGTGTGGTATGTGTATATATGTGTGTGGTGTATGTATGTATGTGGTGTGTGCTGTGGTGTGTGTTTGTGGAGGTGTGTGCATGTATGTATACATATGAAGTATGTGTTTGTGTCTGTGTGTGTATGCTGTATATGTGTGGTGTGGTGTGTGTACATGATGTGTGTAGTGTATGTGAGTGGTGTGGTGTGTATGATGTTTATGTGGTGTGTGTGTGGTGTATGTGTGGTATGTATATGTGTATATGTGTGGTGTATGTGTGTCGTGTAGTGTGTATGTGGTATGTGTGTGGTGTGTATGTGGTGTGTGCATATGTGGTATGTACTGTGGTGTGGGGGGGGCTGTGTGTGTGCTGTATGTGTGTGGTGTGTATGTGGTATGTGCTATGGTGTGTTTGTAGGGGGGTGGTGTGCATGTATGTATGCATATAAAAATAGTGTAGTGGTGTGTGTGTGTATGTGTGTGTGTGTAATTTGAAGCCTGGGCATTGCATATGCTAGGCAAATGTTTTGCCACTGAGCTGTACACCACTGTCAGTATTTTGAAAGCCTCTTGGCAGTATTTATAAAAATTAAACAAATGGCCCTCCCATTCCATGTTCCCTGTCTACCTTCCTGGCTTCTGTGGTTACCTCAGGTTATATATTCAAATCTAAAGATTCAGAGCTGGGAGCCACAAATGAACGTGGACATGTGGCATTTGGCATTTATCTTTCTGGGTCTGGATTACTTCTCTCAGAATACTTTCCAGTTTCATCCACCTTTCTCCAAAGTTCTTGATTTCATTTTTTAAAGCAGATGAATAGTACTCCATAGTGTGTGTACCACACCTTCATGATCCATTAATCAGTTGAAGGACATCTCCGTTGTTTCCATTTCTATTGTGAATAGGCAGCAATGAACACGGGTGAGCGACATCTGTGGCTTTGGGCATGTGCCCAGGCGTGCTGGAGCTGGGTCATATGGTAGATCTGCTGTTAGCCTTTTGAGCAGAGGTTCTCTGCCCCGATCTCCGTAGCGGCTTCCCTAGCGTGCAGTCCCACCAACAGTGAATGAAGATCCCCTCTCCCCTCTCTCTTCATCCTCACTAGCACTTGTCAGTTGTTTTCTTCATCTTAGCCATTTGACTTGGGGAAGATGAACTCTCACAATACTTTTAATTTGTAATTATCCAATTGCTAAGGATGTTGGACATTTCTTTTTCTTTTTCTTTTTTTTTTTTTTGGAGATGTTTACTAGCTGTTTTCATTTCTTCTCTTGAGAACTCTCAGTTCAGACCATAGCTCATTTTTAATTGGGTTCTTTGTGTATTCTAGATATTAACCCTGTATCAGATGTATAGCCGGCAGAGTCTCTGTCTGAGGGAAGGAGAGGAAAGGGTAGAAATTATGTAAATATAGTACTTATGTTTAAACTAAAAAAAAATCAACTTAAAAAGTTCACTTAAAATGAAATAGCTATCCTTTAAACTACTTGTCTAAAACTAGAAGCCTGACAGCTATGAAGCAGAAGAAAATGGATGAGGGGAGGTTTGTTGCAATGTTGGTTCTATTGCAACAAAGAAAAAAATAAAACAGGAAACAGTTGGATGGGAACCAAAAGGCAAATGATTGGTTTTATATTGAAATATCTCTTCTACCAATCTTATGCAACAGTTAAAATAATTAGAGTGTACGGGACTGTCTTGGGGAGGGACTGGCATGAACTTTGACAGAGGACAATCAAGATTCATAGACAGAACATGGGGACTTTGAAGTGAACAGCAGGAATGGTGATAGTAGTGAGGATGGTAAGAGGCAGGGGAGTGTGTGTGTGTGTGTGTGTGTGTGCCCATGTACCTGTGTGTGCCTGTATGTATGAGTGTGTGTGTGTGTCTAAGACATTGGGCTGGGCATTGTGACATATACCTGTCATGCCAAACTATAGAGGATTGAAATGTAAGTTTTAGAACATCCTTGGATATACAATGAAACATGAGACTTTGTCTTAGTCATAACAACAACAATAGCACCAGTAGCAGCGGGAGCAACAATAGGAGAAAAATAAAACAAGGGAAAAGAAAGGCATGTTTGATTGAGGCAGTCTTTGGAACTGATGGTTTTGGAGATGGAGTGGTTCCCACGCAGATCAGCGTGGATGGGAAAGGCAGCTCAGGCAGAAGACCCAGCCTCCCAAATAGCTGGGACTGCAGACTTGTACAACAGGGCTTCATGCTTGTCTCTTCAAAATTATTTATTATTATTGTACTGTGTGTGCATGTGTATGTGTGTGTGTGTGCATGTGCGCATGCTAGTGTGTGCCCCGCTTGTGCATATAAAGGTATGCACGTAGTTCTCTCCTTCCTCCTGATAAACTTAGCTCACTAGGCTTGTTCAGCAAGCACCTTTACCCACTGAGCCATCTTGCCAGTCCTGACTTTTTATATAACAATAATGTTATAATTATCTTTCTTAAAAATTGAAAATAGATCTTTTCCATACGGGATTTTCTGATAATGGTTTCCCTTGTTCAGATTCCTTCCAAGTCCTCTGCATTTTTCCACCCACCCAAATCCACACCCCTCCTCTCTCTTTCCCATTAGAAAACACACAGGTAACAACAACAACAAAGCCCAGAATAAGATCAACCAACCAGACGATCAACCAAACAAAAGCCAAAGAAAAGTCACAAGAAACACACAAAAGCAGTAACACACATATTCATTCACTTAGAAATCTCATAAAAACATATTAGAAACCATATTGTATAAGCAAACCCCTATAGAATAAAAGATGTATTATCTCCTTCATACAGAACATAGATAATTGTTGGTCTACCATGTTTACTATTTTTGTTAGAAAAAAATTTTAATGTCATGCTTGTTTGGTTTTATAGTATTTAAGAATTTTCAAAGTTTGAAAAACGTCTACTTTATTGAAGCATCAATGATACAGAAATCCCTCGTTTTAGTGGGCCTCTTGACTAGTAGACTTGTGTATAGATTGGTCACTGACTTTCTACTTCCAAGCCTGTTCTTTGGCTTCCACTGGTGCTGTGCACCAAGTTCACGGTCATGCAAAGCGTGAGTCCTTGCTGGTGCTTTCTCTGCTACCCAGGAGCCATGACAATGCTCCCAGAAGCCACTGCTCCTCTGTGTACTAGCAACACTGAGAAAGGCACAGAGTGGCAGAGAGCACATTTGTTACTTTCCTACAAACAGCAAGTGACTTCCATCCTCAGCTCAACTTCCTCCTAGCTGAGTACCCCAGATATAGATGGCCTGTTTAACGCCACACAAAATGAAAGGAAATTGGAGTACTGAAAGACAGTGGTCTTTGGCATCTGTGCAAATAAAGCATTCTTTTGCATTTTTATAAAAGCCCCTTGCGATCAAGGTACTAGGATTTTTCTCTAGGGCCTTCCCAGGGCTTCCAAACTTCGGCTTCATTAGTTGGTCATTATACTATATTCTCTCCTTTCTTAGCAACTACTTGTATTCTGTTGGACAGAGTATAAATTTAGCTCACTGTATGTAAGTCAGGGCCCCATGCCCATCCCCCACCCCCACATCCTCTCAGCATTTCTTATTCCCTTGCAAGTTTATTTTTTTTGTGTCACACTGTAGCATAGGTCCAGATAAGTCAGCTTTGCTTTTTCTGGCTTCAAATCATTTTTTTTTTTTTTTTTAAGCCTAGATTCCCAGCACAGGGGCATTAAACAGTGACTGCAGTGATTTTAGCGTCAATGTCCTGAAAATGAGAAATTTCACCCAAATGATGAACTGCACAGCCTCGTCTCCTGCCCCGCAACCATCGTTGGAAGCTTGCATATATTTTGCTCCTTCATTTTCATATATATTATATTTACCATCAATCTTGTGGCAAGTTGCCGAGCAGAGAGATTGGGTGACATGATTCTCTGACGAGGAGATCAATCTGGAAACAGGTTTTTCTTGCTCTGTGTGAAAACAGGGAAAACTCACTTTACTGCTCATGGCTGCTTTTTATGTGGGTTCAAACTTTGGTTGTGCTAACAGTAGCAAGTCGGCCAAAGGTATGAAGAAAACTCATCAGGGGGAGGAAGAGAAAAGTCACAGAAGTGATTGTGTGGTCACTTGGGCACAATTATTTTGATGAGTTTGAATATAAATGCAAGAATCCAAGAAATGTCAAAAGAAGTCCAACCAATTTATCCTAGGGAAAATATTTTTATTTATTAGTGGCCTATTTAAAACTTTTTCATGCTTCTCATAAGATTAATCCCCTGCAGATAAAGGTTTAGTGTAGCCATTTTAGAAATATTTTCCATTTTGAAATAAAAGCTTAGAAGCCAGGCTGAGGTCTTTAACTGTCTGTTTCCAAGAGATGTTCAAACTTGGCACAAGTAAGTGAAGTGTGTTTTAAACCTTACCAACCTCTGTAGGAGACTGCATCTTGACACCTTTGCACACACACACACACACACACACACACACACCATACTCTCAAACACACACACAACACACACATAACCACACACACTTACTCACTGACACACAACAGACGCATACCACATACATATATATATACTCTGGAACACACACCACACACACATACTACATACACACACTCACATTCACACATATATACAACACATACACACATGTCACCCCCACATACACATACACCACACGCACACCACATGCACACCACAGACACGTCTCTTCTCTCTCTCTCTCTCTCTCTCTCTCTCTCTCTCTCTCTCTCTCTCTCTCTCTCTCCCCCACTCCCACACTTTCCGCATTATTGGCTTAACTACACTGCATTTGCAGTAATGAAAAGCAGAGTGGTCAGAAGCCCACAGGCACTGGGTGTGTTTTCCAGAATAGGTTACAAAAATTAGCAAGAAAGAAATAGCTCTGTGTACAGAAAAGTTTGGGACCAAATACAAAACAGATGGAGGAGCCCAGAATTAAGGGGGATGATGGAAGGAAAGAGGTAGCTGCTGGTTTGGGAAACAGTGGGGGTGGGGTGAACTCCCCATTACCTCTTGTCAAGATAAGAACATGGAGGGAAGTGAGGTGCAGATGCTCTCAGTTGATGTGCTTCTGTAGATTGCTCAACTCCATATGCCTCTGCGTCCTGGCCACATGGTCGATGGAGAACCCTTGGTCATCCTTTCCTCAACTCTTAACACCACCACCCTCCCCAGACCCTTCAGGGAGATATCTCTGCTTTAGCAGGGTCCTGCTCTGTGGGAACTACAACAGTCCCACTCTTTGATCCTCCTGGCATGTCTGGGCTCAGATGTGGGGGAAACAGCATGGGATCTACTTCCCAACAGCCCATCGAGAAGAAAGGGAACACCAACACACCAACAATTGTAGTGAATTGATCACCCAGAGGCACAGAGGCACAGATTGGAAAGACCTGGCATGTAAATTGTGTCCCCCCTCTTCTCCCAGTGGGCTCTTCCAAGGTGCGGGTGTCCCACGTGGCTTGTCCAGATGTCTTGTAAGGACAAACACAGGCGTACTTTCACAAGGCCTGTGGCTAGCTCGTCAATGCATTACGTTGCATTTGCTTTCATATTCTTCACACTCTTACCTTTCCTTTGCTCTTGCTGCCCTGGGACTGCTCATTTCAATTAAGCGTTGACACACAGTTTTACTCCAGCACTCTCTCTCCTAGCAAGCCCTGGCTAGGGTGGTAATGTGTAGCTCACAGTATAGCTGTTATCTGTTTTAATTTTGATTTGCTCTGTTACGTTTTGTTTTTTGAGACAGGGTCTTCTGTGCAGTTAAGGCTGGCCTTGACCTTTTAATCTTCATGCTTCTGCCTCCAGGGGTGTGGGGAGTTTAGGTATATGCCACCACAGTCGGTTCCTCTTGTTTGCTCATTTGTAGAAGCAGGACTACCTTAAGAGAGCTTTATAATATTAGCATCTCAGGTCACGCTACCATACTGATACAGAGTTTAGATTTAACTGTGTGGAGATAGTTGTTTAAGAATTACGCTGCTAACCCAGGCACCAGACCCTGTATGTTAGTTTTAAAAGAACAGCATAGGAAATTACCAAGTTGTCCATAAACAGTTGTGATTTAAGGAGAGAGGTTATTATGAATCCTAAGTGATTGCTTTGCATAATAATTGATGTGATTTATGAAATTCTTGAATGTATTCATCTAGTGATACAAGGCAGGCTGATAAGAAAGATTTTGCAGTTAGTTTATTAGGCATTCTGAACTTGATGGGGTGAAAATAGTTTACTTTGATTACTGCAACGAAATGCACTGCTAAATATCCTCTGATTAGTTCCCTGGTGTGACTTTGCCAATCTCTACACATTTACTGGCTTAAAAAGCACATCTTTGTGTGCAAGAGTGATGGCTCAGCAAGTAAGAGAACTTGTTGATTTTGTAGAGGACCCAGGTTCAATTCCTAACACCAACATACCAGGTCACAAATGTCTGTAACTGCACTTCTAGGGACTCTGATGCCCTATTTTAGATTTCTGTGCATACGTGTAGGCAGAACACAAATCCATATAAAAGAATAACATAAATAAACCTAAAAACAAAGCATTTTCCTACATCACAGATGGTGTTAGTTCAGGAGGGTGGCCTGGCATAACTAGACTCTCCCTTAAAACATCTCAGAGTCAAGGAGTCAGCTGACTGCATATTCATCCTGATCTTTCTGAGTTTTGTTTTGTAGCCTTGAAGTGGAAACTTAAGGGTTCTTTGAAGAGTCAGTTGTGTTGGATGGTGTTTTGCTGGGGCAACCACATGAAGGAGTGTTTTCCTGAAGTGGACACAGGTGAAAGGCTAAGGCAGACCGTGAAGGAATGTTTCATTGAAGCAGACGCAGGAGAGAGAATGTTCTGCTAAATCAAACACATGAAAGGACACGTGATGAAGGATTCCTTGCTAACAACACACATTTATTGGTCCACCTTACATAGCTTAGTTGAGCTCCATTTATCGGGACTCTGAGGACTCGGGCTGATTGGATGCACCTGCTGACGCAAGAGGCAAGGCACATGGAAGATACATGATGTTTGGAGGGAATAAATAGGACTCCATGGAGTGCTGGAGACAGAGCTTGGCTTGCTGGTATGGCTAGATGTGCAATGTTTGTGGGTCTCGAGTCTTCACTGAGGCACAGGTGAGTCCTGGCAGCCCTTTGGGGTCCTTCCTGCTGACTCGAGGCAAGGCTGAGGCCTGGGTATCTCTGCTAGGTCATGCCACTCTACTGAACTGGACTGCTGGTGTATCCAAGTGTTTGTACGTGGATCTAGCTGCACCTGCCTGCCTACCTGTGAACTGAACTGCTGATTTCCAGACAACACAGATGGGTGTTGCTCTCAAGAACCCTTCCTAAACAGGTCCACTCCCCCTACCCCTGTAACCATTCTTTTCCACTACCTATGGTGGATGGTGGGCTACAAGGGAGGTTAAAACATTTAAGAACCACCATTTAAAAATAAGGCATTGAAAAAGTTAAAGTTATATAGCAGTTTCCTCTGAGAGTCAAATATTCCATAGCAACCACCTGGAACAGCCTCAAGACTAGCCTTAACAGAACAGAAGCTCCTTAAGACAGAAGGCAAACAACTCAAATAGCTTCCAGAAGTCCCTGAAACTGACAAGATTCACTAGGACCCTCCTTCCCAGATAAGCAATGAAGATTGCTGAGAGTCATCTACAGACAAACCAAGCTGCAAAATGGACTTCGAGACCAGGCCAGCTTCCTGTAAGAAGCAGAAATCATCTGAGCTACCTGGAAGAGGTTTAGATCAACAGAATCATTTGAAAGGACATTCTCTAACCTGTTGGACTGTCTGCAGGCTGTGCAGTAGGCTCCTAGCTTTTAAGAATTACTACCCACACTGGTGTGTACCTTGGTAATGCAGCTGTCAGTGAGTTATTTCTGTTCCTGTAAAGTAATCCTTCACTCGTACTCCCCTAAGTAGCCCCAGTAAAACTCGTTGGTTCACCAAGCTAGACTTCAGTGGTAGCCATACTTAGGTCTGTGGTGGGATCTTTATCTAGGGTGAGGAGACATGTATGTTGGATTTTACCAGGAAAATTGCTATCACACAAACAAAATGGTTGAATTGTTTGAAGACAGGAATATCTCTGTCCTGAGAAAAGCAGATGCCAAATGAGAGTTGATGTACAAGGGACTTATTAGAGGGGGCGGGGATGCTTGTAAAGAAAAAGAGAGGGGTATTGGTAGACACCATGCTACTATAACCCCAAATCAAAGGGATAGGGATAAACAGAAGGAAAATGTTGACATACTCTGTAGTTCTAAGAAAGTCATGTCAAGGCTATCAGGAATAAACCTTCATTATCTTTTTTAAAAATTATTTTTATGCATTTTATTAATTAATTATTTTATTTATCTTCATGCCAAATGTTGCCACCCTCTCCCTCCCCTTCGCCTCTGAGAGGGTAGGTTCCCACTGTATTCCTCTACTCTAGGGCATCAAATCTCTATAAGATTAGGTTCATCCTCTCTCACTGAGGCCAGACAAGGCAGCGTTCTGTTACATATGTGGACCAGGCTGTGTATGTTCTTTGGTTGGTGGCTCAGTCACTGGGAACTCCTAGGAGTCCAAGTTATAGAGGGATAATATTCAAAATATATGAAGAACTTAAGAAGTTAGACTCCAAACAAACAATAAACAAGACCCCCCCCCCCCAATAACCCAATTAAAAATATGGTACAGGTTAAACAGAGAATTTTTAACAGAGCAATCTTGAATGGTCAAGAAGTACTCAAAGAAATGTTCAACAGCTTTAGTCATCAGGGAAATTCAAATCAAAATGACCCTGAGATTCTACCTTACACCAATCAGAATGACTAAGACAAAAAACTTAAGGGACAGCACATGCTGGCAAAGATGTGGAGAAGGGGAACATTCCTCCATTGCTGGTGGAATTGCAAAGTGGTACAACCACTCTGGAAATCAATATGGTGGTTTCTCAGAAAACTGGAACTAGTTCAACCTGAAGTTCCAGTTATACCATTCCTGGGCATATACCCAAAAGATGTTTCACCATCCCCAAGAACACACACTCCATTATGCTCATAGCAGCCTTATTCACAATAGCCTTCATTCTCTTTAGGCTACTCTAGATAGTTGGTCTGAGGGCAGCCAATAGAAAGCATGCTTTAAACTCAAGTGTGTAAGTGTTCCATGCATGTGCCATATCAGGGGAGGATAGAAGAGGGAGTCAGAGCCCCTGGAATTGGAGTTGCAGGTTCTGGGTTGATTTGAGGATGCTGGGAACCAAATCCCAGGCTTTCTGCAAAAGCAACAGGTGCTTTTAACAGTCGAGCCATCTCTCTGGCGTGTATGTGTGTGTGCGTGGTGTGTGGTGTATGTGTGTGTTATGCTTTAAATTTAAATTTTCTGAACAAATTTCAGTGATTATAAAAGTAATTCTGATTCACTATAATGAATTTGGTAGTATGAACTCATTGTACTACCTAGCAATAACATTTGTCATCAGTATTATATTTTCTTCAGAATAACTCTATTTGTGTTTTGCTCCTATATTTAAGACAGGTTTTAAAGGTAGGAGTTGGAGTAACCACTTATGTCTCTATGTTATGGATTCTCCTGTATTTATCCAGATGACTATTTTCATGTTTATAGATACCTTTGTGACATGCACAATTCACAACTTTTCCTATTTTCTTGGTTTAGATGTTCCCCAAATTCAGACAGTACACTAAAGGTAATGTATATTTCGAAGGATTTTCATCAGTAGATTGCCAGCCTGCCTTCTGGAAATGTACCAACTTACAGTCTCATCAGGAACAAGTGAGATAATTTTCTATTACAATGTTCTCTTCTCATCTTGGTTTCAATTTCCAGGCTTTCCATTTTCTTATCCATGTGAGCAGGCCCTGAGTTTACTGCAAGAGTGATGTTCTCAGTGGGGCAGATGGGGTCTAGCTTCTCTGGCTAGTATTCACTTTTGGTTCAATTCATTTCTCATCCATAAATTTAGAAGCTACAAATGCATCCATTTTCCTTTGTATCTAGAGGACAGTGACTTGACTATATTTTCCTCTATATTGCCTTAATCATAGGGATCTTGTTCTTGATCTGAGGCTGTGGACTACTTTGTTCTAGAAACTGACTCCTTTCAAGACTGCTTCTGACACAAACTTTCAAGTGACAGTACCCTCTCTAAAGCAGGAGGAAATGAAACAGAAAAAATTAGCTGGCTTCACATGTTCCCAGTTACAAAATGTCTGGCTAGGCTTACAGGTTTAGCCTCTAATTATGGGGTAGGATTTTCCCCTGTGGGAAACTGTCTCATGCTTGAAACTGCTCAAGGCTTGGCCTTCCTGGCATCTGCTGTAACCAACAGGAAGTTTGAGCTTTGCTTGGAAGAAACGTAGGGACCTGTTCATGGTTTTCTCTGAGATTTAGTTCTATACCTGGGATTTCCAGGCTTTGGCCAGTGAATCATGGTAGGGGTGATGTGAGCAGGAGACAGAATGTGCGCAACAATCTAATCCGATCGTTACTAATGTCTGGCGCCCACGAAGATGGGAAGACACATTTTTCCAGTGGAGTTTCTGTCAGGCACACATCACACAAGTTCTTTAGTCAGGATCCAGCTTCTCTTCAATGTCAAGTTTCTTTTTTCCCAGTAACCTTCATATGCTTTCACTACACACAGGAAGACATTTTTGGGAATTTTCATCCCAAGTTTGATATTAGTCTAATTGATTAAATGGAGACTGATACATTGTATTGTGTTCATAAGTCATCTGTGATACTTCTGCCCTTATAATGCAGGCACACATATTATTTGGGAGGTGGAGTCATTTCACCAGGACTCTAGTCACTTGAGTATCACATTTGGGGTGTGGCCTAGAGAGAACCGAGGTAGACACTGTCATGATTTAAACATCCATCCCTGATGATATTTCAGGTATATGTTCTCACACTCAGCCACTCTCTTCATGAATAGAACCTAATGCTTGTCTCAGACATGCTTGTCTCCATGCGGCTATGAAGATGTGTTCAAATAAAAACTCTCTCACTTAGAGATCAAATGATTCCCCACCAAATACATTTTCTTTGTTCTCTGCACCATTTATTTTATGAATTAAATATGTCATGGACCTGATATGTGTGTATATTAAGGGTCCAGTGTTATATATATATATATATATATATATATATATATATATATATATATATATATATGAAGGTCCTGCATCTTTAGGCCCTGGAAGTGGGCCATAGGGAATTTGACTGTACTTACCCTATGCCGGCACAGGGCAGGAGTCGGGGTATGTGAAACTGGCTGGGACACCGCTCTGGGAGTGGGAGAGCGAAGTCTGAAGTCCTGGGAACTGGAGCTGGCTTGGGGGTCCCCGGGCCTATAGGGTAGCTGGGGTCCATCTGGTTCTCAGGCTCTTGGGAACCCAGGTACTGCTGGAAGCTGTGGAAGAGCTGAGAATGATGTAGGGGCCCACTGGTTGGTCTGGCCTGCGGCCAAAGGGGAGAGGGGGAGAGAAGCTCCAGCTGCGTCCTGTGGAGAGAGTCCTTGGCTTGTCTCAGCAGTTTGGCTTGGCTTGGCAGAGGACGGCTGGCTTGGGTTGGTGTTCTCCGTGGCTGGGAACACAGAGATGTCTTCTGCAGGAGATTAGATGGCAGCTCTGTAGGCGAAGGCCTGTTTCATTGTTCCCCATGGCGGTGGATCCCGATGAAAAGAAAGCAGTCCATGGTTTTAAGATGTTTATTGTTATGGTGGAAAGTAGATGAGAAATGGTACCCTGTTTTCTCAGGGTGGGCCTAAGGTTAAATACCTTTTGCAGGGAGGAGTGTCTGGGAAGGAAAGCTTAATTGGCTATGCCCTTCTGGCTTTTAGGTACCTCATTAAAATAGAGATCTGTCTTGAGGCTACGTGGCCTGTAGTCGTGTCATCTACATGTGGAGGGGCTAGGAGGCAATGCTCTACGTGACTGAAGGACACAAATCTTTGGAGGGCTGTGGCCTCATGACAGGAGCTTGGAGTCTGAGGGCATGGCAAAATGCCTGCCGTCCCTTAGGGTCCCCTGGGGTACCTCAAGATCATCTGGGGTCACTGGGGTTTCCAGCCTGTGCTTAACCAAAACCAGGCTGCCTTTCAAGTCCTACAAGTCATATATATATATATGTATATACATATATATATATGTGTATACACACACACACACACACACACACACACACACACACATATGATACACAGACTATGGAAGAAGAAAAGAAGAGCTTATTTATTTATTTATTGATTTATTTATTTATTCATCTTTGCCACTCCTAAAAGATTAGATTTGGAGCTCGTGTTTTCTAAATGAAAGTAAAGGAAAAGGATTTGGGTGAGATCAGAAAGCTTGAGTCATGTTTCCCTATCAGGTTTTTCTGTGTCTGTTTAAGCGTATAGCATGAGCAAGTCAATACAGGCAAAGCAATGCTGTAGCACAAGGGACCAGAGAGCCTGGCTCTGTGTAGAGTGTATGTAGCTGGGGAGCAGAGAGCCTGACTGTAGAGTCTGTATGTAGCTGGGGAGCAGAGAGCCTGACTGTAGAGTCTGTGTGTAGCTGGGGAGCAGAGAGCCTGACTGTAGAGTCTGTGTGTAGCTGGGGAGGAGTATTAGGTTCCAAGACTGAAACAATGACCATTTTCAATTTCTCTAGACCCTTTGTTTTCCAGTTTTTAATAAATTCAGGATAAAGCTTATTTTAAAATTACCTGAATAAATACCACTGTCACAGTCTTGAATGAAAAGGTCTGTGGGTACATGACTTGGTTTCTGAGGAGAACAGAAAGGGACAAAATAACAGGTTAATGGTGAAGTAAGGCATAATTTGGACCTGAGTACGATGATTTACTGGGTATCACATTGACTAATCCAGAGAAGTGGACACAGGGCAAGAAAAAAAACCCCATGGTTTAAAATAAATTAATTACAGCTGCACACAGACTCTTCTGCAAAATTAGAAGCAGCCTTACCAAACACAGAATACAATTCTAAATTAACAGGATGCGTTCATCTTTACAGCTAATCAAACCAGGAAGCAACACAATAACAAACCATTTAAAAAGTGTGTGTGTGTGTGTGTGTGTGTGTAACAAAGAATGAATAACAAAAGATTGAAATACTAAACGAACACAGAAAGCTTAAGCACGTGTATCAAGTGCCTGGAAGAGACAAGAAACATTCCAAAACAAGACCACATGAGCAGTGAGTGAGGAATGAGAAGATTGTCTTTCATACAGAAATGTTTTTCTGTTTTGTATATTTTAAGCAGCACAAAAGAACGTTAAGAGACAAATTCTAGGAAAAAGATGTGGTTCTGGAGGCAACATGACTCAAGAAGAAAACAAAGTAAGATATAAAACACTTTTTGAGGAGTACCTTTATATCGTGCCCAGGGAAACTGCAAAGAGAGACAAAAACATGTACTTAGCAGTGATAATTTACTTTAAAATTTATAATGATCCCAATGGATACATTTTTCTTTTTAAGACAATTAAAATAATACAGGCAAAGAAAAGGTCTCCTTTTGCCCAACTATATTCTAGGTTTCTGTCCACAGGATTTACCAAAAAGTTATGATAGAAATAATAAATTTGAATAGATATCATTTTCTCAGTTCAGAAATGTGTACCAGTTATTGCTTCCTATTCTTGTGCTTACTGATCATCAGACAACTTTGCTTTGAGTATAAAATTTTTAGTATTTCAGGCTATTGTCATTTGCTGTCATTTGCCTGGCAGAGTTTGGGGCAGCAAGACCTCATCGCTGAAGATACAATTTTATCACAGGGCTTGGGGGGAATCAAACTGGTATTGACCTGGAAGCCTCCTGCCTGAGAGCTAGCTCTTATAGTGGTGTTATGTAAGCTGCCATGGCAAACATGGTTATAAACAAACCTTCTAGCTATAAATAACTGAAAATACAATAATGATCAGCCAGGCAAGATAGCTCCAACGGGGCAGCACTGGCACTAATATCTTGGGGGTAACCACAGCTGTCTGATTGGACTTAAGGCCCATTCAGTAGGAACAAACTCATGCCGAGAACTGTAAACCTAGCCAAGACCCTGTGGATGGAAAGGCCATAATCCCTAGAGGAGAATCTATGTAGCAGGTTGAGTGAGAATGGCCCACTTAGGCCCATATATTCCGATGCTTAGTCCCCAGTTGGTAGAACTGTTTGGGAAATGATTAGGAAGTGTGGCCTTTTTGGAGGAGGTAAGATGTTGGGGGAAGGCTTTGAAGTTTCAAAAGACTCATGGTATTCCCAGTGTGCTGTCACTCTGCCTCTTGCTTGAAGGTCTCCATCTGTTCTCTTGTGAGCATAAGACTTACACATCTGGTCTCAGACATGGCCACAGCCATGTTGTCATAAGAGTATTTCCAAATATGAAGTCTATAATTAGAGACCTAATATACAGAACACCTTAGAAGTGCCAGGTGGTATCGCTAGGAGCTAGAAGGACACGGATAAACATAGTAGGGTCCCAGTGTTCAAGGAAATCATGACATAATAATTAAGAATCCCCCGCCCCCACAGTATGTTGATCTAGTTGGAGCTAGAAATGAAGTGGTTAGTGACCAGGCTTGGAATTTTGAAGATCTGGGTTTGAATCCCAGTTCCACCACTTCTTCTTTTGAGGTCACTAATGCTCCCCAGGGCTTTGCTGTATTGCCTTGTCATACCCTTTGATGGCATCCATGCTATATAGAAACAGATTGTTTCCCTCTGGCCACAGAGCTAGCCACAGATAGACTGAACTCTGTGTTATCTCTAGCGACAGCAACTGGTTCAGGGATGGACTGAGGGTTTCATCTGGCTAATCCTTTCCTGAGATTTTTTTTTCTATCTGGAGCTATAAAAGGATGAGGTTTGCTTCTGCTTTTTTTTCTTTTATGATGAAACTGTAAGAATGACTTGTTTCAGTACTGTGGGAGAGAGTAAGCAATGAAACACATTATTATCTGAAATAACATAGTCTATAAATATATATGTACAAACACAAACAACTTTTCTTGAGTGTTTCTTCAAACCTCACAAAAATAATTGACTATATGTTCTCTTCATCTCATTTGATGGGAAAACATTTAGAATTTTTGGCAATCTCAAATTATTCCTGGGCATTTTCACTGGTGCATTAGAAAGTAGTTTAAATAACTGATTCTTATCAGATCTTAGGTTTTATACAAAGGTAAGCTTATAATTTATTTTCTGTATATGATACCATATCAAGAATTATATCATATTTATATTTTATTACCTCTAGTACATAAATATGTATCTTATAATTGAAATATCTTTAACAATAATCAAGTGAAGGGCTTTGTTCTTTTTTTGATGATCTAATAGATAGTGGGTGTTACTTTCCCACTATCAACAGAGTTTTAGTCTTGCTTAAATAGGGTCTACTTATCTGGTATAAATGAATTGTCTACTTTTCATCTTGGTCAATAATTATTAAAATGAGATAATCAGTACGTCTAAGCAGCATTTACTTAACACTATGGAATAGAAGTTGAGTCTTGTGGTTTTGTAGTGGCTGGTGGTTGGTGAGTGTGCGTATGGGGAGTTCTACACACCTATTTTCCCTGTACCATTCAGTCATCAGGAAGAAGTTTTGCTGAAAGAACTGAGAGCAAAGAGTAGGAGGGATTAAAAGTAGGGCAAGGAGGAAAGAGGGGGCAAAGGGAAGGCTTCCATGAATTCTAATTTCTTTTCCTTACAGATTGCTAATATCTTTCCCAGAGTTCCTTGAGTTGCAATAATAAATCCCTCTTATTGCATCCCAGAAAGTTTCTGTTTCCCACAACTAAAGAATGTCTAATTAAAACGAGCCCTTGGTAGTCTACCTAATGTTTAGCAGTACATTGTAGATATTTGTATTTATTACTGTGCTAAGGGATTTTGATTCAAAGTCATATAATAGAGAAGGAAAGAAAAAAGAGTTAATCATTTGGTTCCTAGCTGGGCAACTGAGTAGGGTTGGAAAGGGTGGTTGATATTTAGACAGATGAAGATGGGAAGCTAAAGGCTGCACCAAACAGATGTCCATCAAAGGCAGAGTATGGCCTTCGAGATCGGGAGAACTCGGCTAGGTGATGTGTATCTTGCATCTGAAGTTAGGCAGTTTGGAAGGGACCTCACATTCTAGGATGGGATCTAAACTGTATTTCCAAAGGCACATACTTTAAAAACAGAAAAGTGACAATAAAAGCTTCCTGGAGCATCTTATTCTGGCACTGGCGTGTAAGAGGAAGTGGAGAGGAGGGCACCTGTATTAAGAGCCCATGGCGGTTTGAGATAAAAAGAAATGGAGGGAGAAGTGAGATATCAGTATTCTGTCCTTGTGTGACAGTAAGTGGCATGTGTCAGAATGAGCACATAAGTGGTCTGGGTGTGTAGCATCAGAATGACAGCCACAGAGACACAGTTACCTCAGCGTCTCCACACAGGAGCTGTCTTGATTACCTGTTTAGCTTATGAGTGTTTCCGTTCAACCTGTTACCTATTCTCTCTGTATATTTGTCTTCTTTCTTTCTTTCTTATCCTGCCTCCTTTACTAGATACAAACATCGGATTTTCCATTTCCTCCTGATAATGCTGCCTATCTTATCAGATCATTTAATGTGTGTGTGCATGCGTGTGCAAGTGCTGTGTATTTGAGTAGTGCATGTATGTTGTCAGAGAGTAATATGGAAAGGGCTTAATACTAACAATTTATAAAGGCCAAGCTGGGACCTTTCTTCCCTTTATTATGACATTTTGACAGCAAGAAAAATGGCATGAGGATAACATGTATTGATTCACAAAAGGCCTTGTTTGTGGGCTTGGATACAGATCCATCTGTGCATTCTAGACAAATTTATGTCTATTTGGGTGGTAAAATCTGTAGCTTTGTAGATATTGTCATCAAAATTGACCTGATGGAGAGACTCTGCTTTCTCAGTGGACAGTATAGAAGTAATATATAGACATAGTTGGTTCAGTAAATATGTTTATAACACTGATAATAAATAATAATAAATATTGTATATTTGAGGGAATAATTCTTATACACTACAAATGAGGGGAAAATAATTTGGGAGTATACCACTCTATTCTGGCTATGTGGTCATTTTAATGACACTGTAAAAAGTAGAGGTGGAGCAAAGAAGTGTGTCTTTATGAAAACTGGCTGACAACTCAGTGCTCTAACCAGGGAAGATAAAGTCAGAACAGGGTGTGCTAAAAAATTTACCATGCAGGCAGTCAATTAAGTAAGTAGCAACTCAGAAAAATAAGAGTAAGGAAGGCATATTAAATGTAGTTTCAAGATAAATAAAAGTATGTTGTTAAACATCAATAAAAAATCATGACTGTTGTTATTCCAGGAAGTAGATCAAAGTGTGATGGCTTCAGACTCACAAAGACAAGAGTGTTAAGTTCATGGTGCCCATGTTTAGGAAATATGCCCATTTTTTTGTTGTTGTTTAAATCACAAAATAGCACCTGCTCATGTAGAAAACCTAAGTAAAATAATATAATCAGCACCTAAAAAATCAATTCTATAATATTTTAGAGAAATTTTGATATTTAGTATATAATTTAACAATTTCTATTTATATATTTAACTTACCCAAATTATTAAGTTACAAGGCTATAAAAGTTATAAACATAGTTTTTCAATTTTTAAAATTAATACTTTGTGATCATCTTTCCCTGTAACTTAGAGCTGTATATGCACCAAAAATGATGGCAAAGTATTGCTTTCTATTGAACCAATTCCATATTGCTACTCTGGAATCCGTGCAATTTGTCTTTTAGGTCAATGATGTTATCAACGTAAAAATGTCTCATGGATTTTAAATGTAACTACAGTAATTTTATATATTAATTTGGAGGATAGATTTATAAAAGTAGTAATGCTATCTTGAAAGAATATAGGTTTTTCATTTATCCATATCTTTTATGTTCAGTAAATCTTGGCTGTTTTGTGGATACTTGTGCCTTAGCTTCTTATTAGCTTGACTCTCAGGTCTATAGCATCAGCATCTTAGCATCAGCAACATCATACCATCATCATCCCAGCATCAGCATCTTAGCATCAGCAACATCATACCATCATCATCCCAGCATCAGGATCTTAGCATCAGCTTCTCAGCATCAGCATCAGCATCACCTACTCTTACTATATATGGGTTTCCTTCAATATTCTGCTCATTTAGTGTATATAAGAAAACCATTGCTTTAGACAACAAAGGAAGTCAAGGGATACAAATAGGAAAAGAAGAAGTCAAAAATTCACTATTTGCAGATGATATGATAGTATACTTAAGTGACCCTAAAACTTCCACCAGAGAACTCCTAAACCTGATAAACAACTTCAGCAAAATGGCTGGCTATAAAATCAACTCAAACAAATCAGTAGCCTTCCTCTACTCAAAAGGTAAACAGGCTGAAAAAGAAATTAGGGAAATGACGCCCTTCACAATAGTCACAAATAATATAAAATATCTTGGAGTGAATCTAACCAAGTGAAAGATCTGTATGACAAGAACTTCAAGCCTCTGAAGAAAGAAATCGAAGAAGATCTCAGAAGATGGAAAGATATCCCATGCTCCTGGATTGGCAGGATTAGCTTAGTAAAAATGGCCACCTTACCAAAAGCACAGGTTCAATGCAATCCCCATAAAAATTCCAAATCAATTCTTCATAGAGATAAAAAGAGCAATTTGCAAATTCATTTGGAATAACAAAAAACCCAAGACAGGGAGAACCATTCTCAACAATAAAAGAACTTCTGGGGGAATCACCATCCCTGACCTCAAAGTGTACTACAGAGCAGTAGTGATAAAAACTGCATGGTATTGGTACAGAGACAGGCAGGAAGATCAGTGGAGTAGAACTGAAGATCCAGAAATGAACCCTCACACCTATGGCCACTTGATCTTTGGCAAAGGAGCTAAAACCATCCAGTGGAAAAAGGACAGCATTTTCAGCAAATGGTGCTGGCTCAACTGGAGGTCAGCATGTAGAAGAATGCAAATCAATCCATTCTTATTCCCTTGTACAAAGCTCAAGTCCAAGTGGATAAAGGACCTTCACATAAAACCAGATACACTGAAACTAATAGAAGAGAAGGTGGGAAGATCCTCGAATACTTAGGCACAAGGGAAAAGTTCCTGAACAGAACACCAATGGGTTATGCTCTAAGATCAAGAATTGACAAATGGGACCTCAGAAAATTGCAAAGCTTCTGTAAGGCAAAAGACACTGTCAATAAGACAAAACAGCAACCAACAGATTGGGAAAAGATCATTACCAATCCTACATTCGATAGAGGGCTAATAGATCCAATATATACAAAGAACTCAAGAAATTAGACTCCAGATGACCAAATAACACTATTAAAAAATGGGGTAAAGAGCTAAACAAAGAATTCTCAACTGAGAAAATTTGAATGGCTAAGAAGCACCTTAAGAAATGCTCAACATCCTTAGTCACCAGGGAAATGCAAATCAAAACAACCCTGAGATACCACCTCACACCAGTCAGAATGGCTAAGATCAAAAACTCAGGTGATAGTAGATGCTGGTGAGGATGTGGAGAAAGAGGAACACTCCTCCATTGTTGGGGGGATTGCAAGCTGGTACAACCACTCTGGAAATCAGTCTGGCAGTTCCTCAGAAAATTGGACATAGCACTTCCTGAGGACCCAGCTATAGCACTCCTGGGCATATACCCAGAAGATGCTCCAACATATAACAAGGACATATGCTCCACTATGTTTATAGCAGCCTTATTTATAATAGCCAGAAGCTGGAAAGAACCCAGATGTCCTTCAACAGAGGAATGGATTCAGAAAATGTGGTACATTTACACACTGGAGTACTACTCAGCTATTAAAAATAATAAATTCATAGCCAGGAAGTGGTGGCACATGCCTTTAATCCCAGCACTTGGGAGACAGAGGCAGAGGCAGGCGGATTTCTGAGTTTGAGGCCAGCCTGGTCTACAGAGTGACTTCCAGGATAGCCAGGGCTACACAGAGAAACCCTGTCTCGAAAAACCAAAATAATAATAATAATAATAATAATAATAATAATAATAATAATAATGAATTCGAGAAATTCTTAGGTAAATGAATGGAACTAGAAAATATCATCCTGAGTGAGGTAACCCAATTACAAAAGAACACATATGGTATTTACTCACTGATATGCAGATATTAGCCCAAAAGCTTGAAATAGCCAAGATTCAACTAACCACATGAAGCTCATGAAGAAGGAAGACCAAGTGTGCATGCCTCAGCCCTTCTTGGAAGGAGTGACAGAATGCTCAAGGGAGCAAATATGGCGACAAAGTGTGGGACAGAAAGTCAAGAAGGGGCCGTCTGGAGACCACTCTACCTTGGTATCTGTCCCATGTGCAGTCACCAAAGATAGATGCCGATATGAATGTCAGGAAGTGCATGCTGACAGGAGCCAGAGTCTGACATATCTAGAGGTGAATGCTCGCAGCTACCCATTGATCTGATCAAGGGTTCCCAATGGAGAAGTTAGAGAGAAGACTGAAGGAGCTGAAAGGGTTGGTGGCCCCAAGAGGAGAGCAACAGTGCCACCCAACCAGAGCTTTCTAGGGTCTAAACCACCAGCCTGAGAGCACAAAGGGAGGCACCCATGACTTCAGCTGTATACTTAGGGGAGGATGGCCTTGTCAGGCATGGATGGGAGAGGAGATCCTTGGTCCCTTGAAGGCTGAACACCGAGCAGGGAGGAATTCGGGGGGGAGGGGGGAGGGGGGCACACCCTTGTGGAGGCAGGGGGGATAGAATAGGGGGTTCCTGGGTGGTGGGGGGAATGGGGTGAGGGGATAATATCTGAAATGTAAACATAATATCCAATAAAAAATAGGAAAAAAAAAGAAAAACAATGCTTTTAAAATTATTTTTCTGTTTAAAGTACCTTCTTACCAAGTGATCTAACTGGTTCTTGATGTTGTTTTTAGTTGTTTCAAGTTTCCTAGTTTAATAATCAAGTCACTCACTACCAAATAATAATACACATTTTCTACATTTAGTTGTCATGTAGTTCTAGAATTATGGTAAACAGCATATGTATGCATGCCTTATTTCTCATTATCATGGAGAGGACTTACTATTTGATGCTTGGTCATCAGCCTGTGCTGTGACTTGGTGGTTATTGGTAGAGTCTTTTAAGACAGAGTCTGGTGGAAGGATGTTAGGTCACTGGGGAATGCTCTTGAAGGGATGCTCTGGCCTCAGTCTCCTCGTTCTCTGTTTGCTTTTTGGCTACTGTCACTTTCAAAGTTGTAAGTATAAAAATAAAGATTTCCTCTTTATAACTTAATAATTTCAGGTATTTCATTTTAGTATGAGATACCTGACATCATATATAGTAGCATCAACTGAATTGAATTGAAAGTTTCACTAATACTACATTTTATATTTTTCTGCTAAAATTGTCCATAACTATTAATTTTTTTTGAAACAGAATTTTGCTATGTAGCTGTACTGGCTGGTTTTGTGTCAACTTGACACAAGCTGGAGTTATCAGAGAGAACTGAGCTTCAGTTGGGGAAATTCATCCATGAGATCCAGCTGTAAGACATTTTCTCAATTAGTGATCAATTGGGGAGGTTCCGGCCTATTGTGGATGGTGCTATCCCTGGGCTGGTAGTCCTGAGTTCTTTAAGAAAGCAAGCTGAGCAAGCCAGGGGAAGCAAGCCAGTAAGTAACATCCTCCTGACTTCCTTTGGTGATGAACAGCAACATGGAAGTGTAAGCTGAATAAACCCTTTCCTCCCCAACTTGCATTTTGGTCATGATGTTTGTGCAGGAATAGAAATCCTGACTAAGACAGTAGCCTAGAATAACCTTAAAATTGTAATCCCCCTGCCTCTTCCTTCTGAGTGCTAACATTGCTATTCTGAGCTACTAAGGTCGGGATTACCAAGATTTCAAATGAAATCAACTTAAGGTTATATAATATATTTAGTATTTTGTTGGGGGCTGACTTTTAGCAGAAAGCGGCTATCAGCTTTGCAGCCATCTTGAGCCATATACCCTGACATGTGACTTGGATTACAATAGCCTACAACAGCTGAGCACACTCCGATAATCTTGGTTTAGATACCTTGAGATTAAAGGTGCGTGAGATTAAAGGTGTGTGAGATTAAAGGTATGTGACTTAAGAGTATGACTTAGAAGTATAGAGATCAGAGTTAGAGACAAGACCTAAGGGCATGATTAAAGGTGTAACTTAGAGGTGTGGCTTAGAAGTGAGACATATAAAAGGCAGAGACAGAACAGATCAGAATTCAGACTATAGAGGGAGAATCAGACAGGAGACACTTAGAGGAAGAGAGACTGAAGAATAAATGGGATTGAATCACACCCTGTCTGGTCTCCATTCTTTGAGTCTGCCCTCACCCTCACTCTTGCTGAACCCCGACCCGCAGACCGGAGCAGCAGCTTGGGCCGGGATACAGTGGCCGCCCAAACGTGGGTTGGCCTGGGCCCCAACATTATTTTGGCACCCGAACAGGGACTCGAGCTTGGGCCCCAACATTATTTTGGCACCCAACGTGGGGCTAGTGTGGACCCCAACATTATTTGAAATACTGGTTTTAGTGCTTAATTAATTATTTTTTATTTAATAATACAATGTTGAATTTGTAGATTTTCCTATCGATGTACCTTTGGATACCTTTGCACCTTTGTACACACGTTTGGTGCCTGGGCTGTGCTGCTTACTGCATTTTCTTCATTTGTATCATTTTTGCCTTAATGATAGAGGCTATAGGAAGATTTTTTAGTTTCTATTTTTTTGATATTTTGTTTGTTGCCTTTTTAATTTTTAATATTATAGGTACATTATTTAACTTTAAAATATTCTTATTTCTCTTTGACTATTTGATCTGCCAGTGGAATATATAATCTACTATAATCATCTTGTTAATTTTCTCTTGCCTTAAATACCACTTCAGTGCATATTTAGTCTTTATGTATTCATTGTGGATTTTCTTTTTTTGAATGATGATGAATCTGTCTAATTTAGTAACTTTTCTTGCTGTTATTGCTGCTTTGTCCATTAGTGCTAGCCTCTGTTCTCTTTGTTGGCATGTCCCTGGCACATTCCTGCTGACCTATGTTGCTCTTAGCAATGAGCTTTTCAATCCTTTTTCTTCAAAGGCATGCCTTATAAATAGTATGGCCTCATACATTTGTTGTTTGTCCAATGCTTCTTTGTTTTGCCGCAATGCTGTATCCCTTTTACATTCATTGGTCTTATTTCTGCCATTTTTATTTATGCATGTTCCCCAAACCCCCAGTCTCTCTTTCTCCAACATTTTTCTATTTAATGCTATCTTTTCCCCGTTTGTAACTTAACTATTTTCAGTCTCCTTATGGTTTTTATTTTCCTTTAATATATTTATTTGTTTGTTTGTTTATGGTAGAAGGAATCCTGTAGAAAGTATGTGGAGGTCAGAGGACAACTTAGAGGAGTTGGTTCTCTGTCTCTCATGTGAGTCCTGGGGATTCAGTTTAGGTTCTCAGTATTGGCAACAAGTGCCTTTATCTGCTCAGTCATCTCACTAGCCCACGATTGGATTTCCTTATTAGAAGAGTTTACATTCAAACTTACTTACCTGGAAAAAAAATTCTCAATGACATCTTCCATTAAGAGTGACATGTCACACCTCCCTTCCTTCTTCCACTTTGTCAATTTTTAAAGATCACCATTATGCTTGTGTAGTGGGTTATATTGGTTTTTCAACTTGATAGGTCCTGGAATCACCAAAGGAAGGGGCTGAGAAGACTTCTCTGCCATCACGGACTATATCCCCTCAAACTATAAGCTAAAAGGAGCCCTTTCTCCTTTAAGTCATTCTCATCAGGATATTTTACCACAGAAATGAGAAAAAGAGTGCAATTTAAACTTATTTTCCACATTGGAAAATATTTTTTAAAAAGTAATTTTGAACATTTGTATATGTTAATTACTTGTTGTATATGTTAATTAATACGTTGCTGTAAATGCCATGGTGGCTTGTGGGAGAAAACATTTCTTTTGACTTTTGGCTCCAGGTCAGAGAGAGGCCACGATGGTGGAGGAGACATGGCAGCAGCAGGCAATGGGAACAGAAAGCTGAGAGATAAGGTCTCAACCACACAGAAAGCAGACTGACCTGGAAGTAGGGTGAAGCTATAAACTCTCAAAGCCCGCCCCCAGTGATGTACTTCCTCCAGAAAGCCAGCCCCTCCTAAAGTTTCCATAACCTTCCCCACCACCAACAGGGTGTGTAAATCTGTGAGCCTGTGGGGGATGTTTCCCATTCAGACTGCCATAGTATTGTTTCAGAGTTGTTTGCAAATTGATAATGTAGGTTTGAAAGGTAAATAATCAGAATTTGGTTTCATATCAGTGATCACAGGTTTTTACTGAGACATATTTATATCTGAGTTCTCAGCATGCTGGAGAGGTCTTACAGATGGTTTTCAGGAAGAGCACCGGATCAATTTTCTGTTTGAATCCAGGTGTTTTTGTTTACCTAACTGCTTCTATAGTATTAGGATTTGACATTTAAATTATCTCCAAGACTCTATAGCTATTACTTCATTTTCTATTTGTGACACTACTCAGAAGTTAGATGAAAAATGTGCTTTTTCCTCTTGTATGTTACTTATCTAGATTGGTATGTTTATAATATTGTCTCCAAATTTTACTGAGTAGTTAAGTGAGTTTATTTGGAGAGAGTATGTATGATAGTTTTGATGGTAGATCCTGTCTATATATTGTCATAATGGCTTTTGTTCTTATTGTTGATTGAATCACAAAATAGCAGTAATCCCCTCATTTTTTAAAATTCAACTTTTAGTGATGACAAATTTCAAACTCTAAGATGTGATCAGTTCCTTTCTTAGAAGGGTGCAGGTCCACAGAGATTGTCCTAGGTATCTGCAGGAAGTGATTACAGAGCTCAATCAATATATAATTGAAATGATTTGAAATTAAATTGAGAATCCAGAGGATGAGGCTAGCAATGGCTCAGTGGGTTTTGGGCTTGTCACAAAGTCTGATAACATGAATTTGATTTCTAGAAGCCACATAAAGGTGGAAGGAGAAAACTGATTCCATAAAATTGTCCTCTGACCTCTACACACATGTTGTGGCATGTCTGGCAATAATAATAATAATAATAATAATAATAATAATAATAATTTAAAATAGGAAATAAAAACAAAAATAATAAAATTGTTACAATAATAATAAGTAACAACAATAATAATAACAATAAATATGATAATAATAACAACAATAACAGTAATAGTAGTTCAGAGCTTCCCAAGGTGTGATGTTATCTAGCCAGGAGACTGATTTCCACAGAGCATAACAGAACAACTGAAAGAGCCAAAGGAAGCCAGGTTCCCAAATCACAGCAAACAAAACAAATCTGTCCTTATATTATGAAACAGGTATCGAGTCTCTTTAAACCCTCAGAGAGTCGTCTGTTTGCTGCTCTGAGCCTCATCTCACCACGTACACCACCTTTTTTTTTGGCGTGTCAGCAAAGGAGCAGGCAGTAGCCAGAGCAGAGGAACACTACTCAGACTTAGAGGTTTATACAGAGAGGGGCCAGACATTCTTGTGTTCTCAGCTTCCTGTGTGTAGTCCCGAGATTGGATGCTCAAATGCCTCTGAATACATCGCGTTACCTTCTGTTGAAACCACACATTACTCCACCATGTTTGTGGTCCCCCAGCCTCAGTTCCTTGTGAGGTGCTGGCTTGTATGCCCTCATTTCAGGGAGTCGTGGCTCAGCTCATGTTCCAGCAGAGCAACCAGTCTCTGGCTTTCCTGGGCTCTTCTGTGTGTCTGCATTCCCAGAGGGTACCATCCTCCTCTTCAGGTTTCCCCTCTTTTCCTATGGCTTATCTGCTTCTGTTGTTTGGCCCTCCATCCCTACGGCTACTTGTGTGTTTTCATTTTCCCTGAATTTTCAAATGATCTTGGTATTCTTAACTTCTGAGCTCTGAGGACCTACTGAATCTCTCATCTTTCCTCTGCCACCCATCTAATTATTTATGGGTCTCAGTGTTGTTTCTCACATAAAATTTACTTCTGGATAGTGGGATGGTTTTTTTTTTTTTTTTTTTTTTTTTTTTTTTTTTTTTGCAGGACAGCCAATTTCTTTTGCCTCTCCTTGCAGCACAAAGTTTAAAATCTTTATCACTCATTCGTTTCTGCTTGTCTAGAGTTCTAGTTTCTTTTTGTGCCATTGGTAAGGTAGACCACATTCTGTTGTTAGGAGCTCTCCAGAATTGGTAGGCATGTGAGAAGGGAGACGAACACTATGCCAGTGACTTGTGCCTCTTCTCCCAGGCTTTATTGATTGTTTTCCTCATGATCTCAAAGCTTTTCCTCCTCCCAAGGGCTTTCTGAACTATCAACCCACTCTGCACAGATTCTCACCAGAAACGTTACTAATGGAAACACAGTGTAATGTCACTGCAACCTACACGGTACTGGCTTAGTCTTCCTGTTGGACTTCATCGTTACTCAGCTGTCTGAGTTTTCGTTTTTTAGGATTCCTCCTTTTTTTCTCCTCTGTGGAAGATTTGTTTGTTTGTTTGTTTTGATATTCTATTTTTTTGGTATAATTTTTTAATGTTTTTTTCTTTTTTTATTATTTATTCTTTTTTTACAGTCTAGACTTTATCCCCCTCCTGGTCCACTCTCTGACTGCTCCACAACCCATACATCCTCTCTCATCCCCTTTCCACCCACCCCAATCTCTCCCTTTCTAAGAGGATGACCCTACCCCCTAACCCCCCCACCTCACCAGACCTCCCCACTCTCTGGGGACTCAAGTCTCTTGAGAGTTAGGTGCATCTTCTCTTACGTCCAGTAGTCTTCTGCTGTATATGTGTTGGGGACCTTATATCAGCTGATATATGCTGCCTGTTTGGTGGCTCAGAGCCTGAGAGATCCTGGGGGTCCAGGTTAGTTGAGACTGCTGGTCTTTCTACAAGGTTGCCCTCCTCCTCAACATCTTCCAGCTCTTCCCTAATTCAACCACAGGGGTCACCAGCTTCTGTCCATTGGTTGGGTGTAAATATCTGCATCTGACTCTTTCAGCTGCTTGTTGGACCTTTCAGAGGGCAGTCATGATAGACCTCTGTTTGTAAGCATACCGTAGAATCAGTAATAGTGTGTATCAGGCCTTGGGGGCCTCTCCTTGAGCTGGATCCCAATTTGGGCTGGTCACTGGACCTCCTTTTCCTTAGGCTTTTCTCCGTTTTTGTCCCTGCAGTTCTTTCAGACAGGAACAATTCTGGGTCAGAGTTCTTGACTATGGGATGGCAACCCCATCCCTCCACTTGATGCCCTGTCTTTCTCCTGGAGGTGGACTCTGCAAGTTCCCCATCCCCACTGCAAGGCATTTCGTTAAGGTCTCTCCCTTTGAGTCCTGAAAGTCACCTCTCTGGACATTCTAGAGGGTACCCCCACCTCCTACCTCCTGAGGTTGCCTGTTTCCATTCTTTCTGCTTAAGACAGGTCTTAACTGGGTAGGCTTTGTTCATCAGCATTTTGCCTCAGTTTCTTGATTCTTGGGGTAGCAGGCATGTATTGCTAACACCTGGCTGTGCTGATATCTTTATGAAAACCCATGCTTGCAAGAAATGGTCTTTACATTCCCATGAGTATGTACCCCCCAAATACTTAGCTTTCCCATTTAATTTTAGTTCCAAGCACATTTTTAAGGGTTCAAAAAGCATCTATACACATTATTCTATCAGTCTGCTTAATAATGGGATGCAGCCATGTTCCCAGGTATTCCTGCTTCAGAAAAGAATAAAGTATGAGGACATGGGTTGTAAGGTTCAGAGCTGACCACATATATTTGGGCTCATTGCCTTCTCATGTTGATGCTCAAATGGCCACCCCTCCAAAATAACATGCACAGACAAAACCATATACCAAATAGCTAGAGAGGAAATATCCATCGGAAACAGGGATGTTACATGAAACAGTCCCCAAAGAGAAAAGTTTTTCCTAGAGACAATGCAGACTGTCTAGATTTAAATAAATAGTCCAGAATTACAGTGAGTATTACAGGTAGATAGTATTTTCAGAGGGAAGTCCTAAGAGGTGTCACAATGTCATTTGTGTTCTCTAATTGTTCAGGGTGGAAGGATATGATAGATATATAAAGCAAGTGATAAAATGTTGATTTTTGAAATTTGGAATTCAAAACTTTTGATATAAATGTCTACTTTGTTGTATAAATTTGAATACATTTTATAATTTATTGCTAGATAATTAAGAACATTTCTCTCTCCCCTGCCATCTCTCTTTTTTTTGCCATACATGATTCTTAGAATACACTTGTGTGTGTGTGTGTGTGTCAGAGGTAGATATTGAATATCTTCTTCTTTATCTCTCTACTTAGTTTTGAGACAAGATTTCACACTGAACTTGGATCTTATCTTTTTGGGAGTTCCCAGGATCTACTTGCCTCTGCTACCCAGAACAGCTGTGTCCTATCATGCCTCATTTTTATGTGGGTGCTAGGGATTTGAACTTGGGTCCCTATGCTTGTGCAGCAAGCACTTTCCCCACTGAGCCATTTCCCCAGCCCCCAAACATATTTTTTCCATCTTTTAATAATAATTCTTACCTCTTTTCATTTTATTGAAAATAGTTTTTTCTCACATAATATATTCTTTTATTTATTTATTTATTTATTTATTTATTTATTTATTATTTATTCATTACATGTCCTGATCACAGCTGCTCCCTCTCCTCAGTCCTCCTTTACAGAGCATTTCCCCCTTCCCTTCTCCTCTGAGAAGGGGGAAGAACCCCCTGGGTACTAACCTACCCTGGTGCATCAAGTCCCTGCAGGACTAGGCACATCCTTTCCTACTGAGGCCAGACAAGGCAGTTCAATTAGGAGAACAGGACCCACAGGAAGGCAACAGAGTCACGTAAGCCCCTGCTCCAGTTGTTGGGGGATCTACATGAAGGTCAATCTGTACTTATACTACATATATGTGTGTAGGGTGGGGCTAGGTCTAGCCCTTGTATGCTCTTTGGTTGGCAATTCAATCTCGGAGAGCCCCCAAAAGTCTAGGTTAGGTGACTCTGTTAGTCTTCTTGTGGAGTCCCTATACATTTTGGGTCTCTCAATTCTTTCCCCAATTCTTCCACAAGACTCCCCAAGCTTGATCTAATATTTGGCTGTGAGTCTTTTCATCTATTTTGGTCAGCTGCTGGGCGGAGTCTCTCAGAGGGCAGCCATGCCAGACTCCTTCCTGTCTTTAAGTATAACAGAGTATCATTAATAGTGTCAGGGATTAGTTTTTGCCCATGGGATGGGTCTCACGACGGACCAATCAGTGGTTGGCCATTCCCTAAATGTCTGCTCTATCTTGGTTCCTGTACTTCTTGGAGATAGGACAAATTTTGGGCTGAAGGTTTTCATACACCGTATTCTGATTGTTTTCCCTATGGCTCCCAGTTCTTCCTACTTCCTGTCTCTATACACACTCTTTCTGTCTCTCACTAGGAAAAAATAGGCATCTAACAATAATAATATAATAAATAAGATAAAACCAAAGTAAACATTTCAAATGTTTTCCCCTTTCCTGGAAAAATGCTATGTTTAGACCCATACTCCACTTTTAATTGTGTTATTTTTTGTTTTCTCGAGGTTTGATTTTTTTTGTTCCTTGACTATCCTAAAGAGCAGCCATTCTATCACTGTATAGTCTGGTAAATACTCCCCCCCCCCCTTAGTATTATTATTTTCTTTATAAAACATTGCTTATAAAACACATTTTGTTATAGGTATGAGCACAGGGGACAAGTGTCTATACAGTTGATATATTATGATTTTTTTTAAATTAAAAATATATTTAAAAAATCCAAAATAAAGAAGTCAGAACAGGAAAAAAAAGGAAGACAGAGAGCCAAAGAAAATATATGAGACATGTGTATAGACATGAGAACACACTTATATACATGGAATCCCATAAAAATAAACAAAGTTGGGAGGCGTGTGTGTGTGTGTGTGTGTGTGTGTGTAAAGGACTGTTAGATAAAAAAAAAAAAAACACCCTGACACAACATTAAGACACAAAGAACCTCCAAAGACATGTTGAACCCATGGGCCTACCTTTAAGAATGGTTTTTTTCCCCAGTGAGGCTCCCTTGGAGAAAACTAATTTTTCATTTGCAAGTGGTTATCAATTAGAGATTGCTTCTGGGTTAGGGATGGCAGCATGTGTCCACTTTTCCACGTAGCTCTAGGACCCTACTTGCAGCAGACGCATGTAGACTTTGTGTGTGCTGCAATAGTCTCTGGGAGTTCCTATGTGTGTCACTCCAGCTGTGTTTAGAGGGACTTATTTCCTGGTATCCTCAGTCCCCTCTGGCTCTTATACTCTTTTTGCTTCCTCTTCCACAAACTTCCCTGAGCCTTTAGGGGAAGGATTTAGTGGAGATTCTATTTAGGGCTGCGTGTTCCAAGGTCTCCCACTCTCTGCACATTGACTTTGGGTAGCTATTTGTTCCCATCTGCTACAGGAGGAAGCTTCTCTGATGATGGCTGAGCAAGGCCTTTATCTAGGAATATAGCAGAATACAATTAGGAGTCATTTTATTGCTATGTTCCTTTAGTATTTGGTTTCTCTGTAGGTCCCTGGCCTTGGTGGTCTCAGGTTCTTGGCTACTGAAGCAGTGTTGGGTATGGGTTACATCTTATGGAATGGCTCTTAAATCAGACATTGCTTGGTTGCTTCCACAAGTTTTGTACAATTATTGTACCAGCATAATTTGCAGGCAGGCCACCATTGTAGGTCAAAAACTTTGTAGCTGGGTTGACATTTATGTTTCTCCTTTTGTAGCATGCACACCATTAGTCCATAGGGATGAAGGTTCTAGGCAGGCAGCACGTTGAATGAGTTGCATAGGTGTTGTCTTCAGCAATACTGTTATACTGTTGGCTTGTGGGAAGCAACCAATAGCTTTGGCAATAGCCTGAGTTATTTGGGGGTTCCAATGGGACCCCTTTGTCCAACAATTCAATTAGATATAACCCATTCCCAGTATGGGAATCTTCATTTGGTGATAAGAGATATCTGGTTGGGGCTCTGTCTCCTCATTATTTGATGACTTCATATAGGTTGATTTCCTTAGTGTATACATTTTAAGAAGTTTCTACTGTACTAGGTTTCCATATGACCCTCAAATGGCTCTTAGCTTTAGTTGTCTTTCTCTGTATTCTCTTTCTTGCCCTCTCTTATCTTCTCCTCCTCTTTTGACCCTGCAGCTCCAGCCCCCATAATGTCATGCATTTATAACTCTCTACTCCCCTTTCTAGGGAGATTTATTCCTGCCCCCTAGTTCCCTACCTTATCCCTAACCTCTGTGGTTCTATGGATTGTAGCTTGTACATGAGTGATTTAACAGCTAACATCCACATATAAGTGAATACATATAATATTTGTGTTTCTGGGTCTGGATTACCTCACTCAAGATGATTTTTTTTTTCCCTAGCTCTACTCCTTTAACTGAGAATTTCATGATTTCATTTTTTAACAGGTAAGGAATATCCTATTGTGCAAATGTGCCACATTTTCTTTATCAATTCTTTGGTTTAGGGACATCACGGTTGTTTCCTGGTTGGGGCTATTATGAATAGAGAGCAGCAATGAATATGGTTGAGCAAGTGTCTCTGTAATTGGATGAAATTTCTTTTGGGTATATGCCCAAGAGTGATACAGCTGGATCTTGAGGTAGATGAATTACTTAATTTCTGAGGAACTGCCATACTGATTTCTATAGTTATAGAAGTTTGCACTCTCTCCAGCAATGGAGGAGTGAGTGTTCCCATAGTCCACATCCTTGCCAGCCTGGGCTGTCATTTGTTTTATTGATCTTGACCATTGACTGGAATAAGATGAAATTTTGAAGTAGTTTTGATTTGCATTTCCCTGATGACTAAGGATGTTGGACATTTCTTTAAGTGTTTCTCAGACATTTGTATTTTCTCTTTTGAATTCTCTGTTTATATCTGTATTTCATTTATTAATTGGGTTGTTTTCTTGAAGACATCAAGTTTTTTTGAATTCTTTGTATTTTGAATATTAGCCCTCTGTTGGATGCATAATTTGTAGAAATATTTTCCCATTCTGTAGGCTACCACTGTGTCCAAATGACTATGTCCTTTGACATATAGAAGCTTTTTAGTTTCATGAGGTTCCATTTATTAATTGTTCATCTTGATATCACAGTGCCTGTGCTATTGATGTTCTAACCAGGAAGTCTTTTCCTGTGATTATGAATTTGAGACTATTTCCTACTTTCTCTTATATCAGATCCAGTGTATTTGGCCTTATGTTGAGGTATTTGATTTCATTTGTCATTGAGTTTTGTACAGAGTGATAAGTATGTTTGTATTTCCATTCTTTTACATGCAGACATCCAGTTTGACCAACACCATTTGTTGAAGATACTGTCTTTTTTTTCAGGGCGTATTTCTTGTTTCTTTATTTTTTTTTTTTTTTTTAAATCTTGTGTCTATTGGTGTATGAATTTATTTCTCGTTCTCCAATTCATCTATTGATCAACATATCTGTTCTTATGCCAACACCATGTCATATTTACTACCATAACTCTGTTGTACAGGTTGAGATTGGGAATGGTGATACCTCCAGAAGGATTGTTTTACCTATTCTGGATTTTCTGTGTTACCATAATGAGGCTGAACATTAATTTTTAAGCAAAAAATTGTCTTAGAATTTTGATGGGGATTGCATTGTATCTGTGGATTGCTTTTGGTAGGATGGCCAGTTTTACTGTGTAAATCCTACCTATCCTTGAGCATGGGGGATCATTCCATCCTCTGATATCTTCCTCATTGTCTTAAAGTTTTTACCATACAAGTGTTGCACCTGCTTACTTAGAGTTTCCCATATTTTACTTTTTTTGAGGCTATTATTAAAGGTGTTGTTTCCATGATTTCTTAGTCCATTTGTCATTTGTATATTGGAAGGCTACTGATTTTTATGTTTATTTTGTATCTTTCTACTGTGATGAAAGTGCTTATGAGCAATAGGGGTTTCCTGATGGATGTTTAGGGGTCAATGATGTAAGTTATCATGTCATTAACAAATAAAGATACTTTGACTTCTTCTGTTACTATTTGCATCTCACTAATATCCTTCAGTTGTCTTATTGCAAATTTTCAATTACTATATTGGATAGGAATGGAGAGAGAGAGAGAGAGAGAGAGAGAGAGAGAGAGAGAGAATATCCTTGTCTTGTTCCTGACTTCAATAGAACTGCTTTGAATTTCTGTCCACTTAGGATGGTGCTGGCTATGAGTTTGCTGTAAGCCACCTTCATTATGTTTAGGTATGTCCCTCGTATCCCTAACCTCTCCAGGACTCCCACCTCATCTTCTTTCTTTTCTCCCCTACCCCATTCATCTCCTTCCCTGTTCCTTCCTCTCTCTTCCCCACCCATCATACTGGACATCGAACCCAGAGCATGGTACATAGGCCCTTTATCATGGAGATACCACCTCAGCTCTCAAAATTCTTTATTATCTTTTAGAGACCTGTCTTTTGTTTTCTAAATGACAAAGCTACTAAAAAAAATCTGTATTTTAAAGTACAAGTCCCAATTTACACATATTCCTTTCTCTTTGGTTTAACCTTCCCCCTTTTCACCATGGCAAGTAGTAGGTTTTATTACATTCTATGTTTTTAAAAAAAATTCCACTAAAGAAATGAGGATATGCAGGAGGCAAGGAGAGAAGCAGGCATTTCAGCATCTCACATTCTAGGATAGGTACACACACGTGCGCGCGCACACACACACACCACACACCACACACACACACACTAATTAATGTGCATGTGCATACCATACAAAGGAGCATGCATGCACATTCTAACTTTACTGGGACAAGTCCATCGTCTGTGGCTACAAATGAGATCTCTACAGTGATACTTTGGTCCCCTCAGTTAGGATGCAATTTTCCCGAGAAAAGAGTTGTGCCCCTGTAGCCTTTGTAACACCAACCACAAAGCTAAAGCCCTAAATTCAAAGGAATCTTAGTCACCCTTCTTCTCTTTAATGTCTGACCATGTTGAAAGACTTTGTAAAAATCCCATTTTCTTCTTGCTTCCCATTTTCACAGCTTTATGAAGGCCAGAGTGAGATTCCTGTCAATGGATCTCCCTACATTCTGCTTTATCCTCTAACCCCTCCCATTGCATCTTTCACATCGCCGTCAAAGGGATCCACATCTGGTCTTAAAATAGCCAAACAATTTGTATCCAGTCATTCTGTATCCAGCGGACAGAGGATGCTCAATCCACTCCTTCCTAAGAGGACCGATCTTATTTTGCCTTCCTAAAACCTACTCAGCAGCCTCAGGAGAAAACAGGTGGCTCTTTAAGCACTTAGTATAGCTAACTTGGACCTTTGAGAAATACTGTAGCTCTGGCTTTGGAGACATTACATCAGCTGCAGTGGAGAACAGATGATGGTAGGGGCTACTTTCTGAACAATTGTGCTCTCAGCTGTCTGAGTAAAGTGTTAATTACCACTTGAAAACAATACTGTTGTTTGTGTCTAGTGACCTAGAGGAGAAATTCCATGGGTTGAGTGTAGAATGGCATGGGGTGGCTCATGGTCATCAGCTTTGCTGTGTAGTTCAGGCATGGGAGAGGGTGGTGGTTAGCTACGGGAAGGCCAAAGGGCGAAAGTGCAAGGAGAGTGACAGATGCCTCCATTTGTCTGAACTGACTCTAAACTGCCATAATGACAAGAATCAAGTTTCCTGGAGAACAGGTTCACGGGTGAAATAAAGGCTTTACAGAGGCTATTTTTGACTACATTTTGATGCTGTTATCCTTAGTTTGCCTCTGTATGTATCATAGCCATGGTGACCATATATTTTCCAGGTTTGCATGGGTCAAGGTGGTAAAGTTTAATGTTTATTTAGGAAAATATTTAATATTTACTTTAGACAATATTTACACAGTCACCATAGCTGTGGAGGAGAGTCTCAGATGACCAGCCCATGGACTGCTTTATTAAAGCAAACAGGAAAAATTGAATCTACTGAAGGAGAAAAAAAAGTGCAAAGTATGAAATGAAGAGTAGCTCTGGCAATGGCAGAACAAACATATCACTGGTCCGGAGTCATCTCCAGTGTTTGAGGGCATCCCCTTCTTCCCGTTGGCCCTGAGTCATCTATGTCCAGTGTTTGAAGGCATCTCCTTCCTCCCATTGGTCCTGAGTCATCTCCAGTGTTCAAGGGCATCCCCTTCTTCCCGTTGGTCCTGAGTCATCTATGTCCAGTGTTTGAAGGCATCTCCTTCCTCCCATTGGTCCTGAGTCATCTCCAGTGTTCAAGGGCATCCCCTTCTTCCCGTTGGTCCTGAGTCATCTATGTCCAGTGTTTGAGGGCATCTCCTTCCTCCCATTGGTCCTGAGTCATCTTCAGTGTTCAAGGGCATCCTCTTCTTCCCCTTGATGGCCATCTTACTTTGTAGAAAGGTCATCCTCAATGGATAAGATCAGTGGGCTCCTGTCCCGGTTTCTGTTTGATGGTGGAGTGCACTGTCCGAGGGTGGAAAGCACAGAGGCGAGTGTTGTCTGGGTATTTATTTCCTTGACTCTCTTTCCTTGGCATGCTTGCTGTCTCCTTTCCCTGGAGGTCCAGCTCCTATCAGCTCCCCAGAACTTTGTTTGTCTCTCAGGCCTAGACTGGGAGCAGTTTTCCATTATTACTAGTTCTAAAAAATATATATATACTGAACTGCGCCTGTATGTTTGTCAAGGATATCTTAAACTTACTCATTCACCAGGTTTGAGAGCATCACATTTCCTGTTGGAACCCTAACAGATGGGATGTTATTCTTGAGTAAATAAAGGGAGAGGAGGGTACCCCATGGGCTTTTGTGGTGACCTCCCGTGCAGGCAGTTCAATGGATATTATGTAAGTTGCATCTAGGTCATGGGATGAGAGGCAAAACTCTGGCTGTGTGTGGCTTATGTTGCTGCATTTTGAGATGCCCTCTGGGTTGCTAGCCCATGACCAGTGCTTGCTCCACAGCACTGGCTTTTATTTGGAACCTGAGAGAGAGAGGAGAAAATAAGTCTTCTTCATGAAAACCGCTGGCCCAGAAAGAGGCTTCTGAGTCAGCAGATGAGAGCAGACAGATCCTCTCCAGTGACATTCATCTCTCCTCTAGGACTGGGAGCTCAGATCCATCCTGGCATCAGGCTGCAGCAAGGAGAGCTGTCCTGAAGCGTCCAGCCTGGTGCCTCCTGCAGTCTTCTCTGACATTCTCCTAGCAAAGCATAGTTCCATTAGCAAGTGAAATGTCCTTTGTCTCAAACCAACCCACCGACCTGCACTGGTTGGCCAAGTCACCTGGGCAAAATCACAAAGAAACCTCAGTGTCCTGTGTCTTCTTTTGGCCTTCTCTCTGGGGACACAGGGATCTTTTCGTGGTTAGAGTAGGACTTGCTTCCTCTCTATTGCTTGTGGTTACCCATCTCCAAAGCTGTGATGTCTTTCTAATTAGGGATGCTGCTGGTACAGCCTGGTGTGATGCTAGGAGTTTGTTAGCTGTTGTTACTCATTGTCTGGGGATTGATTTAGGTGAACTGCCCATAGTTTGAAATTTGATCAGTTTTATTCTTTGCATCCTTTTTGGCCCAATTGCTCCCTACAGGAAACCTTCTTCATTTGACTTTTCTTACCTGGTTCATCAGGAAAAAAACCCAAAAACCAACCAACCAACCAACAAACAAAAAACAACAACAAAAAATCAGACACTGGTCAGATTAAAAAAGTGATCAAGGATAATTTTTACAAACTAGACACTACCCTAATGGAATTCACAGAGGACAGGAGTGAGGCAGAGGCCATTAGAGTTGAGTTCCCTGGCAAAGAAATAGTACATAGCAAACCAGTTATTTTTTTGGGGGGGGGGGCAACTATTTGCCTCACCAATAAAGCATGGCTCATGATGGAAAATTACTCAGAGGAAAGTAGGAAGCAAATGGATTGGGTTGCTATGGGAACGCAGTTGGGAAAAAACCACGAAATATGTAAATACTGTAATTTGGTATTTTAATGTACTTCTTTTCCATGAAGAAAATTCCCTGACAACTAAAACTAACAGCTCATTCCTCTGCTGCAAGGCTCTGATTGACAGAGGCTGGGCAAATAGGTGTCTGAATTCAGTTTTGCCCCCAGGAGCCAATACATCCATATTTTCAGGCATAAAAGTCAAGCATCTGCAACCGTGGCTCTCAATATGGGGTACATATCAGACACATGCATTCAGGGGACTTGTCAAACTTAAGCCATACCACAGGTCAATGAAGTTAGATTCTTTGGGAGTGGGGACTGAGCTTTTTGTTTGTCTTTGGTTTGATGTTTTGAGATAGCATCTTGCTTTGGTCTTGAATTTGTGACCCTCTTATTTCAGACCCTCAAATACTGAGATGTGAGCTACCATCCCTTTTTACTGTTTGCGGGGGAAAAGCCAAGAGAAAATAAATGGGGACAAAATGCCTCCAGTCATTTCTACTCTTGATATTCCCTGTGAGTTGTGTAGAGACCCACTGGCCGCAGATCCTCATTTGATAGATTGGCAGCTATTGGTTGCTTATTTGGCTGTCTGACTTTCCTAGGTTCTGTTGTACCCACTCTTAACTGATTTGGACATTTAAATACTGATAATGGGAAATGATTAGCAATCATTAATCTTCCATTATTAGTGCCATTATCCTCACGGTAATAGATTAGTGCTTCTCTGAGTTGGAGAAAACATGTGATACTCGATTACAAATCATTATCATTTAGCCACAATAATAATAATGATTAACTGCTGTTATTTTTAAAGTTCTAGATTGATCATCATAATTTGAGAAGTTTGGATGTTGCTCTAAATGTTGCTATCAATCTATATTTTTATAATTACCATCATTAATTAGCATTAGTTATATGGAAAATCAATAAGCGTGCATATAGACATAGTTATGCAACCTGCTTAATCATAGTCAATACCAGAGGTAGTAAATTATACAATTTATATTTTCCCAATGGAAAAAGGATTACACACAGGATTGTAACCTTTCAAAGTTTATATGTTAAAATTCTGACATATCTGAGTAAAGAACATCAGAATCACAATTTCTTCCTCTTTGCCTGACTCCTGCTTTTATATCTCTGTCCAGTGAGACACCCCAGTCTCCTTCCTATGGCATGAAAAAACAAAGTATAATTTTGTCTAGAGGTTATTGCTATCAGGAAGAATTTGACTGGATAAGCGATATGCTGGTAAAGGTCAGTATTACATCAAGCAGGAATGCATGGTGAAAATTGCATTTGGTGTCGAGTCTAAAATTCAGGTGCTCTCTTATGAGGTGACTGGAGAGCTTACTTTGGGGAAAGCTTGCTTTCTTATGAAACGACCTAATTCTTATTACCTGCAATAGTAGGGTTATACAGTGCAGCTTTGCCGTCAGCCCCTGGTTATGAGCCTATGCTGTGGGTCTCCTGGGTTATCTTCTCTTCTAAGTACCTCTGAGATGACCCCTTTAGCCTCCCCCACAAGAGTCTGTTTTTGTTTGTTCCAAGAGTAACACTGTTGTTCTTACCATAAGTAATTAAGTAAAATTTATTTTTAAAATGTGAGTCCTTCCCCACAGGGCAGGAAATAGTGCTACTCACCCTTATGTCCAAATGATGCGTGTGCCCCTCCACTCACATTAGAAAACAGATATGGTTGGATAGTTTTCTCTTTCTGGCTTATTATTTGAAACTTCTGTATATCATATCCTTAATGACAAAAAAACAAAACAAACTTTTTTGTTATAGAAAATTTCAAATATACCCTCCAGATTAGAGATTTTATACAAAGCTCCTATGAATCACTCAGTTTTGTTTTTTTCTCATTTTAAAATTCACCTTATATCCCAATCATAGACCTCTTCTTCATAGTCCCACGCTTGCAAGTCCCTCCCCTCCCCCCTCCCTTTCTCCTCAGTAAAGGGAAAGCTTCCCTTGGTACCACCCCACCCTGGAACATTTAATCTCAGCAGCACTAAGGACTTCCTCTACCCACTGAAGCTCAACCTGGTAGTCCAGGTCAGGAAAGGGATCCAATGGCAGACAACAGAGTCAGAGAGATCCCTGCTCCAATTGCTAGGGGACCCACATGAAGACCAAGCTGCACATGTGAAGATCTGCTACAAATGTGTGGGGGTCCTAGGTCCAGCCCCTGCATGTTCTTTGGTTGGTGGTTCAATCTCTGTGGGCTCTCATGGGCCCAGGTTAGTTGACTCTGTAGGTCTTCTTGTGATGTCCTTGACCCCTCCTGCTTGCTCAATCTATCCCCTACTCTTTCATAAGGCTCTACCTGATGTTTGGCTGTGGGTCTCTGTATCTGTTTTCAGATGTTACTGGATGAGGCCTCTCAGGAGAGTTCCTGTGTGCAAGCATAGCAGAATATCAGTAATAGTGTCAGGGGTTGGCTCTGTCCCATGGGATGAATTTCAAGTTGTGGCAGTCATTGGTTAGCTGTTCCTTCAGTCTCTGTTCCATCTTTATCCCTTCATATCTTGTAGGCAGGGCAAATTTGGAGTTGAAGGTTTTGTGTGTGTGTGTGTGTGGGAGGGGGGATTGATGTTCCACTGAAACTCTTGCCTGGCAACAGGACGTGGCAGTGTCAGTTTCTGTATCTCCCAGTGGTAAGAATCTCAGCTAGGGCCACTCCCATAGACTCCCTGTAACCTCCCCATTCCACATCTCAGCTGGTCCCAGAGATGCTTCCCAATAGTTTTCATTCTCACTCCTAGGTGTCTCTTACCCACTTCTCTTCACACTTGATCACCATCCTCATACCCCTTCTCACACCCTATCCTACCCTGTTCCCTCCATCCATCCACCTGTGATGATTATTTTGTTTCCCCTTCTGTGTGGGATTCACACATCCTCCCTTGGGCCCTCCTTGTTACCCTGGCCTTTCGGTCTGTGGATTGTAGATTATCTTTCCCTTTATGGCTAATATCCACTTATAAGTGAGTACATATCAAGCATGTTTTTCTAGGTCTGTGTTACCTCACTCACAATGATAGTTCTTTTCATTTGCCTGCAAATTTCATCATGTCTTTGGTTTTAATAGCTGAATAGTATTCCATTGTGTAGATGTACCACATTTTCTTTATCCATTCTTCAATTGAGTAGCATCTAAATTGTTTTAAGTTTCTGGCTATTACAAATAAAGTTGCTATGAACATAGTTGAGCTAGTGTCCCTGAGGTATAGTGGCATGTATTTTGGCTATATGCCCAGCGGTGGTATAGCTGGATCTTGAAGTAGAACTATTCTCAATTTTCTGAGAAACTACTAAATTGATTAAATCACTTAGTTTTAATAATCATCATATTTTGTCAATGTTGCCTTAATTTTTTCCTTAACTTGAACTGACTTTCAGTCTTCTGTTTTCAGTCTTCAAGCCTTCTTAGATTGAAAATCATCACTCATTTAAAAAAAAACCTTTATATTTATATATTTATATTTTTATTAGTTTATTTAGAATTTCAGACATACACAAATATGTACTTTTATCCACTTCACACATTCTTTTTCTTCTTCCCAGATCATTCCAAGCCCAACCTCTCATAATTTTGTATTATTCTTTTTACCCCCCAACATCTCACTGTTTACAGTTTGCACTACTTATATACTCCCTGGTATGGGACCTTCCACTGTAGTATGGTCAACCTCCCAGTGGCCACACTGTTAAAGAAAACTGACTCTCTACCCCAGATGCTGTCAATCAACCGTCAATAGCTTCTCAGCTAGGGGTTGGGGCTTGTGAGCCTGTTCCTGCTCCATGCTGGAATGTTGATTGTCTTGATGTTGTTGTAGGTCTTGATCAGGAAGCCACAGCTGCTGTGATTTTATGCGTGCAGTCTGGTGATGTCTAGAAGACACTTGTTTTAGCCTAATCTTCCATCACCCCTGACTCTTCTAGTCATTCTGTCCTGCTCTGTCATCATGGGCTCTGAACCTTGGGCTACCAGGAGCAGTGGCAATGGTGTGCTATGGATGCTCCATTTGTGAGTGAGCACTGCACAGGCACCTGTTCTCTGCACTCTGAACAGTTGGGTGTTAACCACCATGTACTGCACACAGAAATGTCTCTGAGTGGTATGAGAGGTGTGTTAATCTGTGAGTTAGAGACACTCAAATCTAGAGGAAAGTTTGCTGGCATTATGAACCGTAGATCCAACTAGAGAGTTACCACTCTAACCCTCGTGCCACTCTTGCATCTAGAGCATACCTCCGCAGGCTGATTGTTATTGTAGCTTATGAGATTGACAGCTGGTAAGGTTGTTGATGACTTGTACCCATCCTCAGGAGCCTACATCACACCTTACAGCACATGAAAGTCAGCAGCTAACTAGAAGCTTCCTGGTCATCTCCATGGCCTTTCACAAAAGTCTAGTGTTTCCAGCAATAGGGTCTTACTATCAGATTCTCATGGGCAACGCTAGCAATGATAATAGCCTGTATTCTTTTAGTGGCCTTTGGTACACCCCTGACAAATACCTCAAGGGGTGGTAACCCACATCTGGCACTCGGTTTTTTATTTGGCAGTCTATGGCTTCTGTGGGGGTGAGCACTGTTCCCTGTGTCAGATAATTCCAATCAAACACTTCATATGGAAAAATGTATTAAGGAAGCTTATAAAATATGTTCCCATACAACCCTGTCAGTATTAATTACCCTCTCTCTACACCCCCCTCTGTCCTACCCTTCCATTCTTCTCCCTGCTTAAACCTCCTTCTCCATTATTCTCCCTTTCTCCTTCACATCACCTGTGTTCTGCTCTCTGCACATCATTATGTTTTCTCTTTCTTCCGCTCACCAACGGCTCCTTTCTAGTCTCTTGCATTCTACAATATTCCAAGTTAAAAACACAAATCTAAAGATTTGATATTATGATCCATTTATGAGTGAGAATATGTGACATTTGTTATTCTGGGTTTAGATTACCCCATCCAGAGTGATTATTTTCTGTTCTATTCATTTCTCTGAGGGTTTCATAATTTCTTTACAGCTGAGTAGAGCCTCACTGTATATAGGTACCACATTTTTATTATCCACTCACCAGTTGATGGACATTCAGGCTGCTTCCATGTCCTAGCCATTGTGAATAGAACAGCTATGAACGTGGATGAGCATGTGTATCTATAGTAGGGAATGGAATCCTTTGATTGTATGCCCTGGAATGCTGTGGCTGAGTCACATGGCAGATCTGGCACACATAATGGCTGCACCACGTTCTGTTCCCACCAACAGTACATGAAGGTTCCCCAACCCCTGTCACTTTATTGTCTTTTGTTTTCTCAGTTTTAGCTGTTCTGAATAGGGTAAAATGAAATCACAAAGTCGTTTTAGTTTGCATTTCCCTGATGGCTAAAGGATGGTGAACGCTTAAAACTATTTCATAGCCATTTGTAGTTTTATCTTTGGAGAGTGCTCTGCTTGGTTTCTTAGCCCATTTTTAGTGGGTTTGTTTGTTTGCTTGCTGTTTAGTTTTCTTTTGATCATTCACATTCTTAAATGAGAAAAAACTAAAGGGGGGTATTGGGGATGGATAATAATGGGCAAAACGGGTGAATCCAATCAAAGCCCATTACATATTGTATGAAACCCATTCATACAATTACAGCAAAAGTAACAGCACAACAATAAACAACTAAAAATAATTTGAAAATCCTCCCAAAATCAATGAAGGGTTTTTCTCAGACTTATTCCAGAAAGTTGTAGAGAAGATCACTACTCTGAAACATGGAGAGATGTGCAAGCCCAAAGAGCTGTCCTGGAAACCTGCTACCCAGAGAAACTGCTGATAGCGTGGCAATTGGATGGTATCCCTGATGAATCAATGCAGGTGAACTGTAGGCTGGCCAGAGAAGGAGAGAATCTTGGTCCACTAGAGTCTTAGAGTGGAACCTTCACATTTCTTCCTATTTCACCTCCAGGAATCACATCCTTTTCTCAAGTGGGTATCTAAGAAAGACCTTTCAAGGCCTTCTACTGTTGGGAGCCGACTTTAAGCAGAAAGCAGCTATCAACTTTGCAGCCATCTGGTACCATATACCCCGATGAGAGACTTGTTTTTCAATAGCCTACAACAGCTGAAGCACACTCTGATAAATATATTGTTTATCCCACATAGTTTGTTTTGCTGTTTAATGACCCCAGCTGCATGGTGCATGTGGTAAAATGTTTTCATCTGTGTTCCCCTGCTTGTGCTCATAAATACCCAGGATTTCCTTGTAAGTGTGTGGTGTAGTAGAGTAGAAGTTGTGTGTGTATTGGAAACAGTAAAGGAGACTTGACTACAGATCCTTTTCTCAAGTGGGTATCTAAGAAAGACCTTTCAAGGCCGTCTACTGTTGGGAGCCGACTTTAAGCAGAAAGCAGCTATCAACTTTGTCTTATCTCCATTCTTCTAGTCTCTTGCCCCTCCATCTCACTCTCTCTTGACCAGAGCACTTAGCCCCAAAGCATGGGGCAGTGTGGACAGCAACATAGTAGCCCCAAAGTGTGGGACAGTGCGGTCCTCAACATTTTGGCGCCCAACGTGGGGTGCCAAACTGTAGCGGCCCACTCTGTTCCACAGGTCGGGGTCTAGCAAGAGAGGGAGTGGGGGGAAGAAGGGGAAGAGACACGAAGAATAGAGACAAGCCAGAGGATCTGTAGTCAAGTCTTCTTTACTGTCTCCCACAGACTATATTCACACCTCCTACTGACCACCACACACACCCACCTACTACTACTATACCACACTACTACAAGGAAATCCTGGGTATTTATAAGCACAAGCAGGGGAACACACTTTCTAGCCACTTTCTAGCTGCTTTCTGCTTAAAGTGGGCTCCCAACATTCTACAGGCCGAAAGAAGGACTAACTCCCAAAGGTGACTTGTACCTGGAACAGTCTTCCCAATAAAGGCATACTGTCCAGGGAAAGTATACCCCAGAACTTATCTCATTAAAGAGAGAGCTTTATCTGTCCTGGTCTCTTTTAACCTTGTGTTCTTACTTAAGAGGCAGAAAAATTGCATCACTATGGAGGTGCACATGAAAACCACAATATTAATATATGTGTAGCAAAGACAAATTTAGCCATGTAATTAGCTTTCTTCCCAACTCACTACCACACTTACAGGAACCTAGTAGCATAGTGATTACAGCTGAAACAGTTGCAAAATTCAGGTTCTCTCCAGGTAAATACATAGAAAGCTCCAGGCCTAGAGTGTAGACAAAAATGAGATCCCTGGAAGAATCTGAAGCTCGAGGTTGTCATAGCTATGGAAACCATTACGCTCCAGTCTCAGTCCATATTAAGAGGATTCCTCACACTAATGTCCTATTACTTGATATGCATGCCTATAAACAGAACAACACAAAATAAAATAAAATCTCAAGGCTTGTGAAAGGCAAGGATAAAATAATCTGAAGAGAGAAGTAAGCATTGGGATTGTGCTAGGTATAAGCAGATGCTGGGTTTATCAACTGTAGGGTTTTAAAGAATGCTTTTTAAGTTAAGTACGGTGACGGCAACAGTAGCATGCAGAAACAAAGTGATGACCTGGAAGACATTGGTGAATCTAAGGAAGAAATACACAGAAAAAACTATTCATCAGAAAATTCTTGGCCATTATCACTTATTCAGCTCTGGTTTTCTTCTCCTGGTGCTCCAATCACACATGTGCTACACCTTTTGGTGTGTGATAACTATAGGGCTTGGGTAATCAGTTCTGGGCTAGGGAGAGATGGATAATCTATCCTTTAAGTAAAGGATAAGTAAATTAGTATTACAGCATGGGAAGTTTTTATTGATCTGTCTTCAAACTCAAGAAATCAACACTTGGTGATGTCCACTCCAATGATAAGCTACCGAAGGCATTCTTAAACTCTGTTGCAATGTTTCTAGCATTTATCAAAATATAGACAGAAACACATGTTCAGAAAACTACAAAACTCTGGTTAAAAACCACCATACTTAAACAAATAGAGAATTATTTTGCCTTCGTAGATAAGAATACTCAGTGATGTTTCTGTTTTCTTCAAGTTGACCTGTAGACTCAAAAAGTACATTATTTGAAATCTCAGCAAGCTATTTTTTGGCTATTGACAACTTGCTTGTGAAGTTTATATGGAATGGGTAACAGGTTATGAATAGATGCAGAGGCCAGTGGTATTGATTAGAGAATACAAACAGATGAACAAAAAATATAAAAATACAGTCAACCAACCCTCAACAAAGAAGCAAAGGGAATTTAATGCATCAACTTTCAGTAAGTGTTGCTGGGATCTTTGGGTACCTCTGTGTAAAACAAAGATGTAGGAAAAGACCTTAGGTCTTTCCCAAAATTAATTCAGAATGAATTATACATTCAATTTCAAAGTGCAAAACTATAAAATTTCTCAAAGAAAAATAGGAGGAATTTCCAATGTTCTTGTGTTTGACAATGACCCTTTATCTACCAAACCAAAAATAAAATTCATGAAAGAAAACTGGATCAATTGAACTTTTGAAGAACAAAGAATTCTTATTGATGGGATATGCTATTATGAGGACAAGAAAAACCAAAGGTGGGAAGAACACATATTTGGTGAAAACATCTTGAAGAGTGAATGTCAGATAAAATGTACAAAAGTTTTAAGATTCCATAGTAAGAAAACAATCAGTTAGAATGCATGAAGAGGTCTGAAGAAACATCTAATGAAACAATATTCAGATTGTCAAACAAGCCAGAGAGGTTCAGACATCATTGGCCATTAGCAAACTCTACATTAAAACAGTAGACATTGCTAGGAGACACAAGTCTAAAATCTGCAACACTGTCACTTGCTGTCAAGGATGCACAGGAAGATGAATTTTTAAATATTATTTGATCTGATAACTTTGAAAAGACAAATGACATGAAATTAAACAGATAATTTGGAAGATAGAAAAATATTTTAGTTTGTCCATATTCCCATCAACACAACCAATAAGAGTGTTTCTAGGTATTTGCCTAGGTAGTTGGAAAATAGAAAAACCTGCATGAGTTTTGAATACCTATACTTATATTACCCTAAACTGTCAATGGCCAAGATGTACTTCACTTGGTGGATGGATAAGCATATGGCAGGATACAGTAGAGCGCTATTCATGGATTAAAAGGAAAAGAGCTACAAAGGTAAAAAGTCAAGCATGAGTCTTTGGTTTTTTTTTTTCAAGACAGGGTCTCTTGTAACCCAGGCTAGCCTCAAACTTGCTATGTAGCCAAAGCTGGCCTTGAATTCCCAATCCTCCTGCCTCTCCCTTTGGAACAGTGGTTCCCAACTTGTGGGTCCCAACCCCTTTGCAGGTTGAATGACATGTCCACAGAGGTCATGTTTCAGATATCTTGCATATCAGATATTTGCATTACAATTCATAACACTACCACATGAGGAGCTGTATTAAAGAGTCACAGAAGCAGGAGGTTGAAAACCACTGTTTTAGAGTGATAGGATTAAAGGCATGTATGACGTATGTAATACATATGTATTACAGGCATGTACAGGGGAGTGCTACCACTCAGCTTCATCCATTAGGTTTAAACATGCATTTCTAAAAGAAACAAGCCTGAAAAAGTAACATTTCTGAGTCAGATTTTAAAACATTCTGGAAAGGTAAAATTACAGAAAGGATAAGATCAGTGTTAGAGATTCAGGGGTGTGGGGACTGAGGGCTGAATAGATGAAGAACAGAATTTTTTTTTTTCTGAGAGATTAGACTGTTTTGTTAGATAATGTAATGGTGACAATAAATATTTCTCAAGATCCATAGGATTTTGAAACACAAGGAATGAACTTTAATACATCAAATTAAAAGCTCATTAAGAATATTGGTATAAAAACAGTTATTTGCTTGCTTTGTCACCATCCAAGGGGTCTTGGGCAAGAATACTGATGTACCACCAAGAACATATCACACCCAGGTTTTATTGGACATTATTATACAATTTAAAAATTAAGAAATAGATGGGCTGGACTCTGGGGAAGGGTATGGTGAAGATGATCCTAGAACATCTTGTATTAGAAAGTGCTCAAAATAACAGCAGCAACAGTAACACCAGTCTCCATAAACACCGAGGCAAGTCCCAATGAACCAACAAAACCAAAGAAACCACAACAAGACCCAAATGAAATTTTAATCGAGGCCACAGTGATAAGAGTATGCCAAATGAGATGTGAGTATTAACTGACAGCAGCTCACAGTGGTTAAACTGGGAGCAAGATGAGGAACATAAAATCATATTGGATTAAAACTCAAAATAGAAAGTGGACAATGAACACAAGTCCACAGTCATCTAAATAAATAACTGGATAAATAAACAAATGGGGGACCATCTAGAAGGTAAATATAGATTAGAGAGGGGGAAACTGGCAATATTGCCAGGAGGAGTCAAGCTGAAGTATGTATTCGTGATCTGCTGAGACAGTGGTGGAATTCTCCTGGACCACATAGTCCAGTTTAACAATAGAGAAATTCTAATTGAGGGATTTAACGTTAAAATTCCTGACCAGGATTGCAAAAATAACTAAGGCCATCAGAAGCTAGCTGGGCATGAGGGTACACACTTGTAATCCTAACTAATAAGGAGCAGGGGTAGCAGGGTTGAGAATTAGGTGTCTGAGCAAATGCAGGGAGACCCTGTGATAAAGCGTGATGAGAGCCAGGAGGAGATGCAGAAACATAACCATTAAATGTAATGTGGAATCCTGGGTTGAATGCTGGGTTAGGAGAGGACATTTAGTAAACATAAAGATATAATAAATACGGACCTGTCCCTGGTTGTTTTAAAGATCTCTTTGCTCTTGATGATCTGTGGATTCACCATAACCTGTTCATTTTTCTCTCCCTCTCGCCTCTTTTTCTCTAATCAGTGGATTTCTTTCTCTAGAAACTCCATGCCCTACTGATGCTGCTTCATTGCTTCTGTTACCTCTTTATAAATTCACACTGAGCTCAAGTTAGACCTATTTTATCCATCTCTTAATTTCTCTTGCAAATCTTATCCTATATATTTCTGTATTTTTTCTGTATTTTTAAAGCCACTCTTCTAACTTAGTTGGTTTTTTCTCTAGTTTTATGATCTAATTTATCAATTGAGCTTATAATATTTTTAAAACATTTTATATAAAATTTGTATACAATAAAGGTTGATAATATTCTTTCCCCTCACTCAACTCCTTCCAGATTCTCACGGTCTCTCCCTTCAAATTCCTGTTCTTTCTCTCTCCATTTAAAAAAAAATCTAAGAAAAAACAAAAATGAGATTATAATTTCAATTTAAATCTTTTTATTTATAAAATTTCTATTTTATTATTCTCCAATCTTAAACAGTTTCTGTGAGTTTTCTTTTTTCCTTTGCCATATTATCAACATTTAAAAATCCCCAAATACACTGTATATATTTACTTTATGTTCTAGTAATTCTAGTAATTATGTTCTAGTAATTATATGATCTGAAATTTATGCGTTTCCAATTTTATAGTGCCCTTCTGGCTCTCTGTCATGACAGCTTACTTTATATGTTTGGTAAATTTTGATAACGAGTTAATGTTAGTTGAAACAAAAACTTCTTTGAGGCTTGGGTTCAAAGTATGTTCCTTTAGAAAGGATTTTATTTAATTTGTATAGCTAATTTGGGGCCATTTTAAAGGAAGTCTTTCAGATACTATATATTTTATGCATTTTTTGCTGTAAAGAATGTGAGCTTGTATTAGGTGAGTTTTAGGGGACACACATACGAATACACACAGACACACATGTGCATGCACACACACATACACACATGTTCACAGATGTGCAGATACACACACACAGACACACACAGCAACACACACACACACGCACACACACACGCACACGCACACGCGCACACACACACACACACACACACACACATAAAACCTCCTCACTTCATCCAGAATCTAGATTGCAATGCACAGTATCTTTACTGACGTTTTTGCACAGAGCTGTTTCTTCCCTTCCTCTGAGGACTGTCCTTTTTTGCTTCCTGGCTTTCATAAGTCTTCTTAGATCTGACCTTCAGTCCTGTGTAAACCTAGGACTTGTTAAAAGGCAGGTGTAAGCTTCCAAGAACTGGCAAATCCCCCCATAGTTCTAATGCTTATTTACCACTCAAATCTGCTTTGTTTGCCTAGTACAGAAACATATGTTGAGCTGAACTGCATAAGAAAGATGTGAGATTTATTCTCTATAACTTTCTGAGTGAAAAGGCAAGAGGTTTAGCTTTGTCTAAGGAAGATTGCTTCCAAATAAATTGAGATGTTTACGAACCAGTGAGCTTCATGTCTACTTGAAAGACTCAATAGCAGGCCAGAAAAACACACGCTGGGAATGTGGCAGAGGGGATTCAGTTATATCTAGAGGGTTCGGTTGCTTCCATATTTTCTTTCATATTTGCTTTAAACTGTTTTGCCTGGAAGAATCAAAATCATGATATACTCATGTAAAAGTCTCCATTTCCTGGCCACACTTAAAGTTCAGTATGTTGCCTTGCCAGGTCTGTTCTCTGCTTGCACATGGCTCCTTGATACTTGGCATTAGAGCCTTCAGAGGCCCCTCAGGCTGTGCCAGAGCAGGCGAAGCCATGTCTCCAGACTCTGTCAGGTGGCTGTGGTTTCTTTTGGCTTTGCTGTTGTTGAGGGGGAAATAGACTGGGGCACAAAGAGTGAGCAACAGGTGTTACCAGGAGTCTAGACAGAAAAAGGATCCTATGCTCACAGCAACACTTGTTTAAAATAGCTCGCTCCCCACGTACTCTTCTGATGCCACTTGCCTGTCCGGGCTGTGGTTTTAAGATCATTTGGCAACTCTGTTCTTGCAATCAGAGAATGGCTTCTGGGTCTACAAAATCACGAGCTAAGCCAATTCACTCAGCCAGGAAAGGATTATGTGCCCCAGCTTTGGTCTCAGGCAATTCATGCAAATTGATTTCCCAAGTTTCTGTGTTTCTGCATACCCCACTTCCCGCCAGGGCAGGCACAGCTTAACCAGAACAAGGCTCCAGCAGGTGATGTCTTTGGTGCTTTTTCAATTGCCCAGAAAGAAACTGGGGGAAAAGTATTCACACTGTCATGCTTGGTGAAGTAAGGCGAGGAATCCAATTGCAAACTTGGACAATCTGTTTCTGTGGGGAGACTAGTAAAAGCTTTCTTTCCTCTCAGGGAGTGGAGACTGGATGTTTTTGTAAAACTGAGTGTTGTGCTCTGGGATGGAACCCAGGCTAATCACAAGGTCAAAGCCAGAGGTCAATCCAGATTCAGGCCAGAGGGACTCTACTGTGCTGGCACAAGATGGTGCTTTGAGTTACATGTAAGATCAGAGACAGATCATTTCATATTAATGCAGCACACAAAGGTAGAAATGTATAGGTGACCCTGGAAAGCAACCACCTAGCTTATAATAGGATATTTTTTCCTGAAATAATTCATTTTGTGGTTTGGTCCTTGTTATAATAACACTTTATGCTCTTCACTGAGAAAGAAAAAAACATCTAAAAAGGAAAGAGAGAGAAAGGGAGAATGAAAGACGAAGAATGAGAGAACATCAAAGCAAATATAAAAAATACCATGGGTTGCTTACCCAGGGAAAACTACTCATAGAATCTTGACGAATGTCTTTCTAGAACTATCTTTCCCTTCTGAAATATGATGCTACAATTATTCGTCATATGCGTTTCATCTGAAATCAATACATAGGTGTTTAGTGGACACCTTCCATGTGCCTGGTCCTGTTCTGACACTGGGGTTGTTCTGGTAGACAAAGCAGGGTCTTTGCCCTCATGTGACTGTGTTCTATTGAGAGTCTGTACTCAGTATATATTTATTCACAGATCCATTTATGAAACAAAATTTTTGCTGTCTCCTCTTCCTCTGTGATATAGTTGGGGTTTAGTACTGCTAGACATTCAGATCTGTTGCATCTTTTTGTTATCAAAATGGTTTGATGTATAGTCAGAAAGTAATGTTCTTGTATAATTAGAGACAAAGGCTATAATGAAAAAAAAACTCAGGAAATGAAAAGTTTACTAAGGCAGGGAAAATTAATGGGTTCTCTTTGTTTGTGACCTGTAGGCAATTAGTCCTAAAGACACTTGAGACAAGAGGGTATCTATGATGGCGTTGGTTGTCTGGGTGGCTTGGGTTGGAGCAGATGGGCCATGAGTATTTCAAATGACCCAGGTAGATTCTTGATAGCACTTGACCTTCAGCTCAGTTAGGGACATTTATGGGTTTCAAGAATCTTTAGAGGCTCAGCTGCTCTCATTGTGTTTTAAAAATAATGGAGTGCCACTCTGTGAGGACAAGCTGCTTGAAATTACATTTGAACAACCAATAAAAGTCCCACACAAGCACAGACACAGCCGTTGGGCACAGCCTGTCTTCTGCATTGAGCATAGATGAAGACTACAATGCGTTGTACAGAAGGGCTTTCTGTGTGCCTTATGAACAGGAAGGGAAACACAGCAAAGGGAGCAGACTGCAGGGCCTTTGAGTTGATTGCTTGTGGTTTCCTGACCTTCTAGAATGTTACTATGCTGTGCCCTTTTGTTCACAAGAGGAACTTGTGGTCAGGTATATAATATGGGAGTCTCAAATCCTGAGGTCATATTAAATATCTTTCTCTTTTGTTCCTCTTGCTCCTAACACTGTCAACATGCCCAAAAAGCATCCAATGTCTGTTGTACAAACACCATTCTCTCATTTGACCAACAGCAGAAACTTGGGTGAGTCTTTTGTTTCTACATCCTTCCAGTCCAATTTCTATACAACATTGATCTATATCATCTTTAGGACATTTTGGGCAAGTGCCGTGTTGCTGCTGGGTAAAAACCCTTCACTGGCTTTCTGCTGTCCGTGAGGTGAAATGTACTCTTTAGAGAGTGACAAGGACACTTGTCTTTTGACTAGCCATGCCTTCTGCTGTTCAGTAGCTGAGAACCGCTGGCTGTACTCTGGAGTGAAATGTTTATTCAGGCCTCTGTGTCCTTGAACATGTTCTTCCTTTCTGCTTGGAATGTTTCTTGGGTGTGAGGCACACCCTTCCTTGTGACCTCATTGTATTGTGTCCATCCATCTCTGCATTGTTGCTGAACATGTTACCTATATGCTTGTCTATTGGACCATAACCTTTCCAGGACTATGAGCCACTTGAGCATGAAGGCCGAATCCTATTAAGTTTTGTATCTCCAAACTCATTGCAGTGCCTAACATATATTTATTGTTGAATGGGTGTTTACTGAATCATAAATATTGGGAGGATACATACAGTTGGGATTACAAAAATATTTTCTTTGTTTCAGCCCTAACTGGCATACATTCACAGCTCTTAGTATAGATTTATTATTTTTGCATATCTTTAAAATTTTATGCTAATTTTGTCATATAAGGGGTATTTACGAGATAATATTTGTTGTCACACAAATATAAGATTTGAAGTTGCAAACATACACACACACACATGTGCACACATATTTATACAAATCATTTATACATAGGCACTCCTCAACTTTAAGTGGTGGTTTGTAACACTCTGTTTTCTGACTCTGTACCAGGCTCCCAACTTTTACACTCTTTTTGGGGCATCCATGGATTCTGATATTTTGGATTCAAAAGAGAAAATTAGAAATGTAAAGAGAGAAATATGAAAAACTGAAATCTACAAAAAATTACCCTAAAAATAAAAATGGGAACCAATGGGTTTGGTTATTCAAGGTTATCATGAATTTATAAATACATTGAAAACTAGACACTTGTTTTTTCTTTCAAGGAGATACATGTTCCTATACTTTCCATATGTGAGCATCAATACTCTTCTTTATTAGGCAATTACCCGGATGTGATGAGAACTTATATTCTATATAGCAAATGCCAAAAAGTAGCCATCCTACATGTTTCCTGGCAACTACAAGCAGACTCCAGGAGAGAGGAATCTTCACAGAAGGGAAGCCCAGTGCTGTGAGAGGTGAGAAGGGCAAAACTATCAATCTCTTCTTCAGGAATTTCATCTCCTGCTCTGCTACCTCCTATTCCCTTAATGAATCCCACACGCAGATTTCTTCTCATGTCATACTCTAGATAAAATCTGTGCCTTATTAATATCACTGGTAGAGATGACAAGTTAGAAATTTCACTTTGTACTTCTGTGGGGGTGTGATTTAGATTTTTCTTTTAAAATATAAGTTTTTCCTTGTCAGGAGACCTGAGGAAGAGGCATTTGGTAAAGGAAAGATTATAAAAAGGGAATGGGGTGAAGAAAGTATCACTGATACTCCATTTGGGGTTGGCCACCCAGCTCCCTTTCAGATTGTTCAGGAATGCCCTTCCGAATGATTCATTTTACACTTTTGGTTTACACAATGTTTCCATGGAAGTCTAATGGACAGTCACTCTTCGGGTAGGTGTGTGCTGAGGAGTTATGTTGGAAGGATAGAGAAAGGCCCATTTGGCTCAAATGGTCATTTTGGAGAAACTCAAGTTAACCAGCTGATAGACCCAGGATACAGTGCAATTGCTGGAGGACAAGGTAACTGCACAGCATGGAGACGGGGAATGGTTGGGAAAGTCACTTCCCATGGCTACTTTAAAAAAATGCAGTAAGACATAGGTTTTAACCATTTTAAAACATGACGTTCAATGACATTAAGTATATTCACACCAGTTATATAGCATCACCACCATCTATCTCTGGGGTTTCTTTCATCATCTTAAACCCCATTAATTAAAAACTCCCCACCCCACCCACCATCATACTTAGTCTTTGTAACCATCATTCTTTCCCTATATTTGACCATTCTAGAGAAGTCATGAAAATGGACTTTTATAGTATTGCTCTTTGTTGGCTCATCTCACTTAGCATCAAGGATCATCTATATTGTAGCCTTTACCTGCTTTGAGAAATTGTTCCTGATACCGAAGGGGAAAATAAAAACATAATGCTGGCTATTCTCTATTCCTATTGCCTCTCCCCTCTTAGGAGCCACTGAAACCCCAAGTAGAAGGTACTTCCTACTGAACGTCTCTGTAAACATGAGCCTGTTGGAAGTCAGGAATGATTCTGTTCCCATGTAGGAACTAGGACACAATGTGCCAAGTTTGGTCCCAATTCACATTCTGAGATAGCCTTTCCCTACTTCCAATGGCTCCTGTCCCATCAAGTGATGTGGCTCTGGTTATGGGTGTTGGGCTGGTCATGCTGACAGCTGTGTAAGTGTTGGCATGGCTGGCCAGTGACTTCTCATCTTCTGGATGCTTGCCTTACATACTTCTTGGAAGCCTTGTCATATCTGATAGGGTAGGGCCTGGTTTCTAGAGGAAAGGTTCTTTGGCATTTGGATGAAATCTGGCCTGTGCTGTCCTATTCCCAGAAATATCGGAGCAAGTAGCAGTTGTAATTAACACTTGGCAAATCATTCCCAGTGGAGGTTTGCTCCTGACAGCCTAATGTTCTAAATGGGTGCAACACATGGTGTTGGCTGGGTGCTAGCTCTGCTTACCAACAGGGAGTTCACTTGACTTATTTTGGCCTTAGCTAGGTTAGTCAAGGACAGAAGCCCTGAAATAAAGTAGTGCCCTAAATATTGTCCCATACAGCTCTGATCACATTTCTTCTTTTCCTTCTCCTTCTTTTTTCTCTTCCTTCTCCTCCTGCTTTTCCTCCTCCTTTAGATGACTTACCCAAAAAGTTTCTTCTGTAAATCTTAGCTTCTGAGTAAGACAACATTTTTTTAAAAAGTTCAAAAATGTCACACAATATAAGTATATGGATAATAAAGAGCAGATGGATGGAATCTATAAACCCATGTGACAGCTAGATTAAGAAATGCAATATTCTGAGATTCCGAGACCCATCTCATGGTGCTTGAGACAGTATTTTAAAATCTGAGATCCTGTATTACCATTGGCTGCCTTGGAACTTGATGTAAATAGAATTACCAGCACTTTGAGTTTGGCCCCTTGACCTTAGCTTCCTCTATATGTGATTTGTCCATGTAATTGTGTGTTGTAATTCATTCTTGTTGCTGTAGAACATTTCATACTATATGATCATTGATAAACCTATCCTATCAGTTTCATGCTGAGCCATCAGGACAGGAAGAAAAATTAGTAATGCCTACTCTGCCATTATTTTTTAAAACTGATAAATGTCCTATTCATAGACTGTTAGTATTAATTTTATTAAAAAAATTATTAAAGTATTACTTATCTTGACTAAATGTTTTAGTCTCTGCTTCAACTTTTTCTTTGAATCTTTAAGTACTAACCATGTCTACCATAGCTAGAGATAAGATCTACATATAGATTTTTTTTAATAGTTTCTTTTGGGCCATGTCCTGATTTTTTTTTTTTTTTTTGTCAATTTGACAAGTGAGAGTCATTTTGGAAGAAGGAACTTAGAGAATGAACTCACCAGGTTGGCCTGTGGGCAAGCTTGTCAGACATTTTCCAGATTAATGATTGATACGAGGGGGCCCATCCTATTATGGGTGGTGCCATCCCTGGGTAGCAATATAACACTGAACTAAGGGCATTTATGAGCAGTGTTGCTATAAGCATTTGTGGGTGTGTCCTGTGGTGACCAAACATATGCATGCATTTTTGTGAAGTATTTGCTGACAGGTGATTTATCTACTAGGAATTTCTTGATGAAAGAACTGAATGCAAGAGGAAGAAGGTATTTATTTTCTTTTTTATATAGCATTTTTTTCTCTTTAAAGTGTTTTGAGAGTGCACCTGACCTTAACTTATGAAGCTGAGTATGAATTTCTGTAAACAAGAGAAGCCTGAGGAAATCAAAGCACTGGCTTCATAGACATCATCAGGGGGAAGTTTGGGGCTCAGTGATGTGGATGGTGCAACCATTACTAGAGAGTCCAGGAAATAGATCTGGCTACTATATTTGTATACTAACATGTTTGAAATATGTCTGTACACTGACATGGATATGATTTAGATTATTGCACTCAGATTCTCTAAAATATCTTTCCAATTTTATCTGCTAGAAACAAAGGAAAAAAAGTTAATGTTTCTTACTATAATGATGACTTTGTAGCTCTCCTTTAATTAACCAGATGTTTCTGTTTCAGTAGCATATGATTATGAAGTAACATCACATGTAAAACTATGATTTCCTTCTATGAGATTAACAGGAAAAAAATCCATAATTTTTCTCATTACTTTTATTTATGATTACATCAGATGTGCTAACCAGTGCAATAAGGCAAGAAATGAAAGCATTCAGTTTATAAGAGAAGAAATGAAACTGCTTCTGTTTGAAGATTATGTGATCTTTTTTCAGAAAATCCCCAATAATCACCTAAAAAGATTTCAGAACTCTTAGTGTTCTCAGTAATGCATGGGTCAGTGACTGAAAGTCAATTGTGTTTTATAGGTTAAAAGTGAAATTTGGAGTTTGAGAATTAAAAGATGTTTTTGAATAGCACCAAAAATATTTATACATAAAATTGACAAAATATATGCAGGATCTACATATGTTGAAAAATGAAAATGAAAATAATGAAAGGAAAAAAACCTAAGACCTAATGAGCAGAGAGATCTGCCATGTTCATGACACAGAAGATTGCTGGATCCATTTAACACAATCCTAACTGAAACTCTTGTCAGATTTTCTAATTGATGTTGTAAACTGGTTCTAAAAGTTGTATGGGACAATGACGAGCATGGCATGAAAGCCCCATGGGTGCAGTATTAGCACATATACCTTGGCAGTAACCAACAGCTCTCTAATTGAACTTAAGATCTACTCAACAAGGAGGAAATCATGCCTTGTACTGGAAACTTAGTCAACCACCCAGGACTAGTGACATCATAGATCTTATAGGAGAACCTTAGATTGCTATTTTACTAAGCCAGCATAATTTCTAACTCCATTATAAATATTTAACCTCATTACTGCCTTTAGATAAGTATAGTAGTCATCCCGCATCAAAGAAACTTTTCTTGTCAATACATGGAGACCATTACAGAAAACCCCAAGTAATCAAAATTCAGAGTAGTGAAGCCCATTCATAACGGATACATCTACAATACAGGTTCTTTACTTAAGGCTTAGGAATCACCCTGTAACAATGGGGTGGAAAAATTGTAAGAGCCTGAGGAAAAGGCTTTGCTTTGAGATTAGGCTTTCTAGTAATGTCAGAGAAGCTACACCTAGGAAGTCTCACCAACATGGCTACCTAAACAAAACAAGGAGGACACCAATAGACATGCAATGTGGAAGGGAAAGATCTCAGCAGGCTTCAACCCTGGACAAAGAATTATAGGTAATTAAAGAATATTGAGAGCAGGGAAAGGCACACCAACTGATTATTCAATATCCAATGGTCAGCACTTAGCAGACAAATACAACTAATATTATATGGACAAATCAGGTTGTATTTTTATATTTAGAAATACATATGTATTTATATACACACACATGCATATATAGCAACAATTAAAGTAAAAGAGGCCCCAAATTTGAGAAAATACAAGTCAGCATACATGAGAAGGGTTGGAGGGAGAAAAAGGAGTGGAAGAAATGGTATAATTATACAAAAATTACATATATAAACTAAATATATATGTATATAAAAAATATGAAAAAGGAAAGTAGAGTTAGAGGATTTACATGCTTCATATGAAGACATGAGGTTATAGCCATGAAAACAATATGGACTTAGTAAAACAATGGATGTCTAAGGCAACAGAACAGGATTGGGGGCTCAGAGATAGACCCACACAAATGTAGTCATTTGTTTTGAGAGATAAGTTTAATCATTAAAGAACAGATAGTCTTTTCAGTAAGCAATCAAAGAACAATTGAATGCCTAAATGCAGAACAAAGCAAAAGGCAATATACCAACTTGGCACACATAGCTCAGTTTATATGAGAATATACAACTTATCCTAGAAACTTTTGGAGGAAAATATGGAATTTTCTGAAGACATTATGGGTATGGCATTTAAGAATAAAATTAACTCCTTTAATATAGGCTGATATTAATAAATTAATATGTACAGGATAAAATAACTCCTCTACACAAAATAATTATAATAATAAAATGTAGGTGGGTAAAGGAAATTTAATAACCACTACTAAAAAACAGAAATAATAATAACTGATGGCAAGATTTTCTTATGAGTGGTCAAGTTGGGGCACAAGATTTAAAAGCACAGGTTGTCCATACCACGTGGATGATGTCCATGCAAGTACTTAGTGACTGTAGTGTCCTTAACATATGTCCTCCACCCAGATGTGTAGTTTAACTTCTCTGCTCTTAGATATGGGATGGATTTGGTTTTTTAACCTATCAGTCATGGAAAAAGATGAGTGTTGACTTTACAGTAGAACAAGTTTCAGACACCAGCTTACCCTAATAAAAGTCATCAGACATGGTGATGCCATGCACCTCCTCATCCAGTGTGGGACAGGCACTTTACCTCTGCTGTATTCCTCCTTCCAATGTGCAGCATCAAATCAACCACAGGGAACCATGAATTAAGGGCATGTAAAACTCTCAAGGTTGTGATACAAGATGAGGTTGTGAAAGAGCTGTCACAGACTGGAAAAGAATAAGAAGGCAAAAACATGTTGGCATCCTGGACTGGATCCTGGAACAGGGAAGGAATGTTAGTGGCAAAATTATTAAAAATCTTTATAAGGCTCTTAATTTAGTTAATGGTTCTGCCCCAATATTAGTTCTTAGTTTTGATAACTGTGCATGGGCTATGTAAGATGTTACACTTAGAGGTAGCTAGGTAAAAGCCTATAGGAAATTTCTATTTTATGTCTGCAACCTTTTATTTATCTAAATTTATTGTAATATAAAAATAATTAAAACCCCAAATAGTCACTTTCCTCTCTAAACTCCAGAATTATAGTAGCACATACCCCCACTGGTTCTATTATTAAAATAGACCCAGAACTGTTCCCTCCAGTCTTTCAGTTCCTCCAGGTTTCTCTAACATTTACCAACAGTGTGGCTGCCTCAACCGCTTCTAATACCTGCAGTTCCTCACGCGACTAGACATGCCTCCCCTCTGTCCTGCTAATCTTGAAGGAAGTTCTTTCCTAAATCCATAGCTTTAGATTGATCATAAAAAATAGACAAAAGAAACAGGTATATCATCCCCTTCATGGGCCAGGGAAAATCATGGAAGATGGAGGGGAAAGAGGGTAAGAACCAGAGACTGGGGAGAGATTCTATGAGAAGCTGTAATTCTTATTGACATGGCCATTGTAATCATGCACAGACAGAAGCAAGACTTCTCTCTCTCTCTCTCTCTCTCTCTCTCTCTCTCTCTCTCTCTCTCTCTCTCTCTCTCTGTATATAGGTGCCCAGAGAAGCCTGTCATATCTAATGAGGATAGAATTGGTGGTGGTTGTGAGTTGTTTGACATAGGTGATAGCAACCAAACTCTGGTCCATTGCAAGAGCACAGTGCTCGTAACTGCTGGGCCACCTGTCCAGGTTCCCATCTTATCGTTGTCCTTGAGACAGGTTCTCTCAGTGAAAATGAAACTTACTTGTGTGACTAGGCAGCTGGCCAGCAAGCTGCATGGATCATCCGTCTCTGCTTCTGCAGAGATTATGGGTATTTACTCTATCCCTGACTTTTGACTGAGTACTGGGGATTCAAAATCAGGGACTTATATATGTATAGCGAGAGCTTTACTGACTGAGCCCTTTCCCCGCCCCCTAGTATGTTTTAAATATAATCCCTATAATTAAAAGAAATCTTGGAGTTTTGATACAATGCTATTTTTAAACCTCCCAAAGAAAGAAAATGAATAGATAAGGGAGACTGAGAAAAAGTATTTATAGTAGGTATCTGGTACGGACTATAGTAGAATATCTCACTCAGCACTAAGTAATGTATAATCTAGAGATTTTTGGGTAAAATGACAACTTAGACATTACCTCTGTGTAACTTGGTGAGGAAGAGAATCAAAAGAAAGATAAGAAAAAAGAAAAAGAGAGAAAACCAGATATTATTCCAAAGGCAGGAAGTGATTTGGACATCCACAAAACAAGTGACAGGAGACCAGGGAACTAACTGCTCAGGGGAAGGTGTGGGTGTGTGTGGGAGAGAAACAAGCTTAACACAGAGCTAGCCACATGGCTTCCTTGTGAGGTGAGGGAAAAGAGAAAGCGCTTTAGAAAGATGAGCCAGCTGAGAAGTAGGCAGTTGTGTCTCAGGACACACTCACAGACCCCACAAGCCTCAAATCCAGCTGTGGGTTTCATTGAGACAGTGACCCCTTTGGTAGATGGCGACTCAGCAGTAGAGGGAATCCTGTTGTATCATCCCATGCACATAGAGAGCAGTAGCTAGGTGCCATCTTTATGCTTTAAAGATTTATTCCTATTTTTTATTTTATTTTTGTGAGTGTACATGAGTGTGTATGTGTGTATTTGTATGTTCATGTTTGTGTGTGTATGCCTTGTATGCAAAGTTGCCCATAGAGGCCCAGGAGAGGGCATTGGATTCCTCAGAACTGGAGTTATGGGTTATTATGAGCTACTTGACCTGGATACTGAGAATGTAACTTGGGTCCTCTAATAGTAACTAACAAGTGCTCTTAACCACTGAACCATATCTCTGGCTCTCCAAATACCATCTTGAAGATAATCTGTTTTCCAGAAATGACCTACTATGGCCTTGTTATAAGAAGTGTGTCACTGGGGTTGGGCTTTGAGCTTTCAAAAGCCCATTTCAAGCTCAGAGTCACTTCCTTCATGTAGTCTGAATCCGGATGTAGAACTCTCAACTAGTTCTCCCAGTACTGTATCTGCTTGCATGCTTCCGCACTTCCTACCATGATGATAATGGACTAAACCTCTGAAACTGTAAGCCAGCCCCAGTTAAATGTTTTCCTTTATAAGAAAAAGAAATCTTCTGCAAGACTTATTATCCATTTTATTTAGATATAAAATATTTATATAAATATAAATTTATAAGTATTCATTTTCTATCTTGACTCATGATTATATATGATTACACTTAATTCTGCTACTTTTGTTGGTGTAGATTTTGTTCTTGAAATAGATTTGGCTCCTCTGGGTTTCCCACCATTGGTTCCATTATCATTGCTCCTATTTTAACCTCTTACATCATAGAACAAGAAAATGTTCCACTCTTGATTTACGTTTCTTGTGGTATTCTTATGCCAGCAATTTCCTCTAAGAGCTCTGAGCCTTACACTGGAGAACTGTGTTACAATAACAGTGGCTCCATCTTAGTTTATTTTCCTGATGTTGTGATAAAATAAACTGACAAAAGAAAAAAAGGAAAAAAGAAAGAAGGAAATGACCTACATAGGCAGCCTGAAAATAGGGAACAATCACAGGCCATAGAGCCTCAGTTTGGCCTGCAAGAGCTCCTTGGTGAAGGAAGGTCCAAGAAGGTACTTGTGGAGAAGGGTCAGATGCTGACAGAATGGATCCAGGAGGCTTCATCTAAACAGCGAGGTGCACTATAAGGAAAAGGAGCCTTGTTCTTCATGGTTAGGAGAAGATCACAACCGAATAAATAATCCTCGGGGTTTGACGTGTCTGAGGACAATGGGCGGATCAACCTGTTGTACCACTTATCTGCCATTTCCTACTTGAAGTCCCATGATGTATGCGATGCCCATAGCTGTATCTCACGCCACAGCAAAGTCATTAATACTGAGGGAGTCTTGAGAGTACAAAGACAGGCCATCTGCTCAGATCTCAGACCTGGGTGTTTTCCCACAGTCACAACACAGTTGAAAAGAACCTCTGGCTTCTTAACCAAATCTAGAGTATTTGGATCTGAGATATCTCTTGAGGGCAGGAGAACACTGCAAAGCTATGTATGGCCAATAGAGGCTTCTGGTATGCAAAGGGACATTTCTAAAACAAAGACAGCTCTGACAGACTTCAAACACTTGTCCCAGACTCAGCAACAGCATAAACCACAGGAATGTTACGACCCACGTGTTCAGTTGATATCTACCATGACCCCAGTGAGCATAACTGGCAGTCTTTAAGATTTTAGAGCCTAGAGAACTACTCTAACACTTTACCCTGTCTGTCTTTCCACCTTTGTTCAGCCTGTGAGTCCTCTTTCCCTACCACTTGCAACATCTTAATATATATTGTTACATTGTTATTAAAATAAAATTTTATGTTTTATTTCCCTTCCCATGTTTCTAAATTTTGTCTACACATTGTTTTCATTATTGGTCAATCTTTTTGCTTGACTTAGTTGCTGCTAATGTTCCTTCTCCAACTCCTCCTCCTTCTCCTCTTCCTCCTTCTTGTATTTTATTTATCTCTCTAATAGTTAGGGATATTTTGATTGTGCCATATTTTAAAAAAATTATCCTGCTGGGCGGTGGTGGCGCACGCCTTTAATCCCAGCACTTGGGAGGCAGAGGCAGGCGGATTTCTGAGTTCGAGGCCAGCCTGGTCTACAGAGTGAGTTCCAGGACAGCCAGGGCTACACAGAGAAATCCTGTCTCGAAAAACAAAAACAAAAAACAAAAAACAAAACAAAAAAAAAAAAACAAAAAAAAAACCAAAAAAACAAAAACCCCAAAACAACAAAAAACACAAAAACCAAAAAACCAAAAACAAAAAACCCCCAATCATCCTTAAATTTACCTAAACTTGTATTTAAGCATGTATTATTGGTAAGTCTTTATTTTTCTCTGCATTCTAACCTCTTGCTTTTCTCTCTCCTCCCCCCCTTCATAACACTCTTTTACGTTCTTCTTCTAGTTACCCTTTCTGCCTCTTTCTCCGCCTCCTCACTCTATCGGCTTATTTACTATTTCTACACTTAGATTCTAAGTTATTGTAAGCTTTCTAGCAAACTTGTAGTGTCTTTTGCTATTTTATATTTTAGTGGTCATTGGGGATGTATCAATGAGCTTCTGTCAGTTTTAAATATACTTTCATGTCTTGGATGACACTGGGCATAAGAAACAAAAAGAAACTGAAATAGATGAGCTACAGCCAAAGAACATAAGGCCCTTGCACGTCACTATGTATGTTTCTTGCCAGTCTTCTCTTTGTGTTCTCCCCAAACACATGCCCTTCACCCCCAAGACCTTCCTCATAAGTCACTGCAAGTCACTGAATTACCAAGTCACTGAACCTTTGTACAATTCATATAGTCATGCTACATATAGCATGAAGTTATCAAAGACCATATTGTCAGTAATACAGATGGCATTAGAATATAAGTTTTCTGACTCAGAAAACAGTGCTATTCATTTATTTATTTACATATCACTTTCTAGAGATTTGGGAAACAGTAGTAATGAAAATCGAAGAGGCTCGGTGACCATTTCATTAGCCAATAAATGTTTGTTGTGCAATAGTCACAGGTGCTGGGAAAACAAAGGTAGGTCCGACTTCAAGGAACATTTTGTTTAAAGAGAGATCTAGACAAGCAAATGGTTCTGATAGGGCTGAGGAGGACAATGGGACTCATGACTTCACAGCAATGAAAGACATCTTTTGATCTGGGTTCCCCCATGAAGACTTTGAGAAAAAATAAGTTTATTTAAGGTTCAGATTCCGGGAAGCATTGTGAGGGTGTAGAAAGGAGAGAGGGGGAGAAGAGGGGAAGAGAGAGAGAGAGAGAGAGAGAGAGAGAGAGAGAGAGAGAGAGAGAGAGAGAGAAGAAGAAGAAGAAGAAGAAGAAGAAGAAGAAGAAGAAGAAGAAGAAGAAGAAGAAGAAGAAGAAGAAGAAGAAGAAGAAGAGAGACTATAGCAGGTGAATTCATGGGTAGGTTTTGCTATGGCAAACAGTACTCAGTCCTCTGGAGGATCTCTAAGGACCTGTGTACTACAGAACTCAGACTGTTCAGCTGAGGGGCAGGCAAGCTGGATGTGGACACTATCCAGCAATGTCTGGCTCTCACTGCTTGAGAATTATTCCTGGGATGTTGACTTGCTAATAACTTAGCCAAAAACCATCTCCTGACTTGAACCTGCCTTTAGTTTGTGAGATACAGGCAGTTGCTGGTATGCATAAGTGACAGCCTATAAAAAACCAGGGGGACATGAGGTTGGGAGCATTGGCAAGGTCTACCAGTAGGCTGAAGTCTGAGAGCTAATTAACTGGATATAAGTGGCTGCAAAAGAGTGATACTTTTCAGACTGAAAGGATGAATTGTACAAAGGTTCAGAGGTAAATGGTAATTCAGTGACTTGCAGTGACTTATGAGGAAGGTCTTGGGGGTAAAGGGCATGTGTTGGGGGAGAACGCAAAGAGAAGACTGGCAAGAAACATACATACATACAGGGAAGCATACATATGAAATGCAAGGGCCTTATGTTCTTTGGTAGTGTAGTTGGGTTGACATTACAATTGCCATCTTGAACCATGGCCACTGCGATGATGTGCAGGAGACCCTCATAGAAGAGGCATGTTAACATCCCCTCATGGATAGGGAGGAGATGCTCAGGAGAAAATACACAGTGGTATTTGTGAGAGAAAGAGGAGAATATCTGTAAAAATGTGATCTCTACCAGGCTGCCACTGAAAGCCTGTGTTGCTTTTCCATTTGGCTGTGAATGAAGCTCTTGTTCCTTAAGTTTCAGAAAATGCATGCTAAAGGTGGGTAGGAAGCTGCACGTGCGTGTGCCCGAAGCCAGCATCTGCTGATAAAAGCTTTCCTTTAGGTTGTGGTGTTACACCTGTGGCTGTGGTTGGCATGGCCATTTATTTTCAGAGAACCTTTAGGAGGGACTGATTTTTTTTCTTATTTCTCCACTGGTCCAGCCTTGTGCTATAATATTTGTGTTGGCCACTGTCCTTTCCTTTACTGGTTGGTAAGAGCTGTGTTACTGTAGTAATTTAACCCCCTCTGTTAGAGAAATGAAAAAAAAAAAAAAAACCAGAAATGTCAGGACTAAAATAGAGTTTCATAAGGATGTGACTTTTTTTTGATGACATAAAAAAAGCAAGCCCACTTGTGAAAGAATCGCCTCTTTTAAAACCTAATTGTACATTGGCTGCTCTGACTATGGTGTATAGTTATGGATCCCCTTTGTGGGGATATAAGCACCAGGAATACTAGTTTTGTGCTTCCCATTGGTAAGTAAATTTCATTCTCCAACATTACTGCAGATTGGGAATTATTAATAGCCTCTCCAGGGCATTTTGCTAGTGGAATCAAGTCTTGCCCTCTGCAAATTAATTTTGATTTTTCAACTATAGAAAAATCTTTGTATCCTGACTAGTTCTTATTTGTACTCCTTCATGACTCTTAATCCCCAGACTCGAAGGGGCATATTCAATTTTAAGGAGACTTTCTTTGTTGAAAATCTCATTTTTATCTACTCCTAATCTCTTCACTTTTCATCTTAAAATTACGAAGAATAAACTAGGGTTTATTCTGGAAGACAAGCTTTCAAATATTTAAATCCAAATACTTAAATGTTCCTACAGTGGTAACTTTTTGAATTTCTTCTTTCCTGTCTGTCTAAAGTTTCCTTCTGTTCTCCTCTACGTTAGAGGATTTTATGTGTGTTATACAGGTTAGTCACTGTTTTGGAGTTAAACCAAATTTGGGTCTTTTTAGTTTAGAATTTATTCTTTAACACAAAATCTAATAAATAGAAAGGACTTACAGTTATGAAGACATGGAAGCTAAATATCTGGCGAATCACATTTTTATGAAAAAAAAAGTCTATGGGCCAGACATTTTTTGACAAACATTTCATACTTTTGCCCTGCATTCTATTAGTTATTTAATAAAATTGGAAGATATTTTCTTTAGATTTACTATTTTCCATATTCTACAGTGGTGTGAGACACTCAATTTCTTCCGAGTAAATGTACCTTCTCTTTTCAGTCTTGGTTCTTCATGCAAATCTTAGTAATTGATCTGAAGATTTTTCATGTGCACACTTGAACTATTTCCTCCCTTAAAGAATGCATTAAAAGAAAAGTTAGTCAAAATTGAAGGAGGGAAAATTCTACAAATTAGTTTCTGGGGCACCGTTAGTGGCATTAACATTACTCTATTTGTTATTAAGTTTGGTCAATATACAACTTAATGAAAATTAATTTTATATTGTAGCTACAGATAATTACTAAATTTTAGTCACTTTTAATAGTGAGAAATAAACTCATAATTTATGTGGATTGTCACTCTGCTATTAGGCTACTTCAGGGTGTGTGTTGGGGAGAAGGGTTTGGGGAGGACGCTGATGAACCCTTCCCTTCCAATTATAAATGTTCATAACAGACTCTTCTACAACAAAAAACAGCTTAGCAATAGAAAATGCAACAAATTTATTTGGTGTTAGTTTTCTAGTGCTTTTGGAGTTTGGGGAGAATAGACAAACTCAGGGTGAACTATGCGTTTTTCTGCACATGTTTGGGGACTCCTGCATACTCCTATAGACATCCTATTGAATGGAGACCCTTATAAAAAACCACAACTGATTAAAATGCAGAGAGCAAATGGTTCTGAGGTGGCAAGCCCCAGCTGATACATCTACAACATGACTGTTCCACCAAGGCTTGGGAACATTTCAGAAGAGGAGGTAGGAAGATTGTAAGAGCCAGAGGAACAGGAACCATCTGTGAGACTGCATCTCCTAGAAATGTTAGGGAAGCTACACCACCCATGCAGTATAACCCACACAGCTGCCTAAACAAGACTTTAACAAGGGTGCCAACATGGGCCCCAATCATTGACAAAAGACTCCAGACAGACTGTAGCATTCCTTCCTCCTAGGGGTAGGGATGATACCCTTCTACTATGACGGGGTAGGTCTTATGACCTACTGCAGCCAAGATAGGTCAAATAATTTTGTTATGATCATACTTAAGACAGAAAAATAGGAAAAAAACAGGAATAATATGTTTAGGCTTCATGCCTGGGTTTTGGAGAAAAGAGATTGTAGTTTCTATGATTTGCTGGGAAGATAGACCCATCTCGAATCTATAGTCAGACTCAAGGGAATAAAGTCAAGCAGGAAACATCACTGCTAGGTCAGAGGGAACCTTCAAATCTGAGGCTATTCCTTAGGTCTTCACTTTGGAGAATTGTTTTCTGAACTCTAACATCTTGAATTATTTCATATTTTTATGTGTGTAGGTGTTTTGCCTAAATGTATATCTGTATACCATGCATGTGCCTGGTCTTCAGAGGGCAGAAGAGAGCATTGGATCCCCTTGTACTGGAGTTATAGATGGTTGTGAGCTAGTATGTGGGTGCAGGAAATTGAACTCACACACCATCATTCTCCAAGATGCTGCTTAAATGTAAATGTGCCCTATCCCCTCACACACTATTGACTAAAACAAGTCACATCAATAAGATAAGGTTTCATGATCCTGAAGAAATGTTCTAGAACAGAGGTTTTCAATCTGTGGGCCATGATCCCTTTGGGGATCACATTGCAGCATGTAAAATATATTACAATTCATAACAATTTTAAAATTACAGCTATGAAGTAACAATGTGTAGAGAAAATATCTTGTTCTGTACGGATGTGGCACCTGTCGATAATAAATTTGATGGCCTATAACTTAGGCAGGAAATAGGAGGTGGAACAACCGCTAGGCAGAAGGATTCTGGCATGAGAGATTTGCTTAAGAAGATGAAGAAGATGTGACAAGAAAGACACATGGTTCCTAAGCACAAGTAACCCAGTCGTGTGGTAGAATGCTGATTAGAATAAATGGCTGATTTTAAGTTATGACCTAGTCAGAGGAGAATCTAGCTATATAGTCAAGGTATTTGTAAATATATTTTGACTCTGAGTCTTGTTTCTGGAAGCATGGGGCTAGGAGGAAGAACTAGAACTAATTTCTACAGCAATGAAATAATTTTATGGTTGGGGGTCACCACAACCCAAGGAACTATATTAGAGGGTGGAAGCATTAGGAAGGCTGAGAACCACTGCTCTAGAAGTATTGACAGCAAATGACAGGCATAATGAGAAACAGCCCATCAACCATTTTTCAGCTTCCAAATGTTTTCCCATCTTTCTGTGATAATCCTCAGTACAACCAAGAGACAAGGGTTGCTCTCTCTGTTTATACGATGTTCTAAGTGATGACTTGTCTTGGTATTGTTAGTGAGTGGCAAGTGAAATCTTAATCTCAGATCTTTTGATGTTCTTGCTAACAATGATGGTGGTGATGACAATGACAAAGATCACAAATGCTGAGTGTACAACTTTACACGGCAGACACTGTATGAGTAATTCAGTGTCCTGTGGGGCATGGCAGTCCACTGCTTCGTCAGATAAGCTTCAAGATCTCAACATAACACAACAAAAGTCTATTTCTCAGCCATATCCTATTCCAGTGTGGGCTGGGAAACTCTCCAAGGCACTGCTTTCTCCTAATGGGCATCAAGGCTGGTTCTATCTTACAGCTAGACCATTGAGCCTCTGGTACCTGCCATTGCAAAGAGTCTCTCTCTCTCTCTCTCTCTCTCTCTCTCTCTCTCTCTCTCTCTCTCTCTCTCTCTCTCTCTCTCTCTCTCTCTCTCTCTCTCTTTCTGTGTGTGTGTACCATGCAGTGAATGTTTTTAAGCCATAAGACAAGAATTGGTTCACATTCTCTTACCTGAATCCCAGTGGTCCTTATTAGCTCCACATAGATGCGTAGAGTTGTTAGACACATTGTAGCAGAAGACAATCAATGAGCACCAATCACTGCTCTCACTACCTTAAAACTGTCATCATCTCCTTTTTTGTGTTGTAAGGTGTGCATGTGTGTGAATGTTTCTGTTCATGTGTGTGAGTGTGGACATGCATGGGCTACAATGCATGTGTGGAGTCAAGAAGACAGACTGCAGTGTTGGTCCCTGCTTTCCTCATTGTCTTAGACAGAATCTCTTTTGTGTGTGTATTGTGCAGACTGGAATGGCCCATCTATGAGCTTCATGGGGTCTTCCTGCCTCCTCTTCCTGTGTTGCCATTGAACCATTGTGATTACAGGCTGATGTTTTACACATGTTTGGTGGGTTTGAACTCTGGTCCTCAGGCCTGCATAACACACACCTTCTTAATGACTCATCTCTTCAGCTCCATTTCATTTTTATATAGAAGAAAACCCAGGTTGAGAAAGCTTAATTCTCGTTATCTTGGGCTCATCTGGTAGTGAGAAAGACCTAATTTAAGAGTGAAGTCAGCCTACAGAATAGGCACTTGTAAGAACATCACTATATTGCCTCTTCTCTTTCATCATAATTAGCTAAATAATAAATATATTGAATATGCAGGTGCCCTGATGATATTTACCAGTTTTGTCAAAAAAAACCACAAACATCTTTTAAAGTACCAAAACCTTGATATATCAGACAACAGTATGATCTACTACTTAAAAACACATGAAATCAAACTGCAACTGCAAGATTATCAGTAACAAACAGGAGTTTGTTACGTGGGCTAGAAATTGAACCCCTGTTTCTCTGGAGGAGCAGCCAGTGCACTTAACCACAGAACCGTCTCCTTAACCCTGCTTTATTTTGAACAAAAGTATTTTTTTTTTTTTAAATAAAGGAACTGTAAAAAATAGGAAAAAAGCAGTTAAGGTTTTTCCTTTAAATTGGAAACCCAAGATGACCACTAGAATAGGGACTATATTTATCAGAGGCAATGAAGGTGCTAGAATTTCCTGCCTCACCTGTGCCTTATGCCACCTGTCTCTCACATCTTGCTGCAAAGAAGTCTAGAGACATGGGACTATCTCAGGAAGGACTGTGATTAAGTTTGTCCACCAGATTGGGGGGCTCAGATTAAAAAGTTAAGTAATTGCAAAGATTGTCATCTTTCTTGTGCTCTTCAGCTGTAGCCTGTCATGAAATGCCACTGTATTACAGAGGCACATATGCACTATTGCCTGTGTGGTAGCAGAGTTCATCATTTTCTTGTTTGATTGATTTTGTTTCTTTTCCTAGCATCTCACTTGTGTTCTGTGTTTTCCCGCTGATCAGCTGACCATTTATTTCATCTGAAAGATATTTATAAGCAGAATATGGAAAGTGTGTATACTGGTTTATACAACTATAAACATGGCCTCTTCATTTAGATTGAGTTTTAAGTTAAACCTTCTCAATAAAATCTATGCCACCACTTCCAGAAGACCCCTCCCTCTTAAATAAAATTATTATTTCATTGTTTGATGTGTGTGGGTGTTTTTCCTGCATGTATGTCTGGGTATATGTGCATACCTGATACCTGGAGAGCCCAGAAATAGGGCACTGGATTCCCTGAAACAGGAGTTTGTTACGTGGGCTAGAAATTGAACCCCTGTTTCTCTGGAGGAGCAGCCAGTGCACTTAACCACGGAACTGTCTCCTTAACCCTGCTTTATTTTGAACAAAAGTATTTTTTTTTAAATAAAGGAACTGTAAAAAATAGGAAAAAAAGCAGTTAAGGTTTTTCAGTATCTTTCAATAGTGCAGCAAGAATTTGAGCTTTACAATATCTTTTCTTTTCTCTTCCTTCCTTCCTTCCTTCCTTCCTTCTTCCCTCCCTCCCTCCCTCCCTCCCTCCCTCCCTCCCTCCCTCCCTCCCTTTCTCCTCCCTCCCCCTCTCTCTTTCTTTCTTTCCTTCTTTCTTTCTAACTGGGATTTTCTTTGTGGGCCTTGCTGTCCTGGAACTTGCTCTGTAGACAAGGCTGGCCTCGAACTCACAGGGATTGATCTGTTTCTGCCTCCTAAGTGCTGGGATTAAAGTTATGCACCACTACAGCCTGGCTTTGAGCTTTGCTCTAAACAGCAGTCATCCTATAATTTGATATGAGACTGAATGCCCAGAGTACTGTGGGTCAGCTCAGCAATGCCTCTACATTTCAATGTCTGTAGACCCTCCAGGAACAGAAATTCATACAGGATAGTAGGAAATAAGGGAAGAGGCCAGGCAACGTGGTCCAAGGAGATTTGACCAGTTATTTAAAAAACATAGAGATTTGAGCATTGCTCAGCAAGTATCATTAAACTGTCCTCTGAGCTATGTCTAATGAAATCAGATGAGCACGGGACCCGCCAGAGGCTGTCACAGAAGGGGGTATGTGCTGACAAGCTGTTTCATATTAGGTCTTCAGGACACCAAGGTTGCAAACAGTGGGCAATGATAGCACTGGCTATAAATGGGGGTTGACAATGGTCTTGGAATATTGTAACCGACAACCTTGGCTTCACCTTTAGTGATGACCATGACTTGACTTGACTCTTCTACACAGAGAGTTGGAATAGAAAAGAACAGAGTGACCATGGTAGCAACAAAGTTAGATAGTTTGGGATTTATTAGTCTCAGGGATCCCCAAAGGCTCAGAAAAGAACTTCCTGTGGTGTGTGGTAAGTGTACACATACTTGTGTGTGTGTTAGAGCTCCTTCAAAATGATTGGGGTCGAAGCCAGAAGATGATTTTGAGTCCATTATTGTTTTCCTATTGTATACCTGGCTTGCATGCCTAAGGTATCCTGTCATATTAGTGTTTACCAGTTGCCCCAAACAGTGCACACATCAATCTTGTCCTTGTCTGGCAGAACATAAGTAAAATAGTTTTTTCTGTTGCCATTCTATTCAGTACAAGACTCGAGCTACATTAGCCTTCAACTTCCTGACCTTGCAAGGCAGGCTTTATGTCTATCTTCAGCTGTGTCCTCTTCTCTTCCTCTTTTGAATTATTTTGAAAGGCCTGAGTGTATTACCAAGGCCCCTTTGTATCCAGATTGTCCTCTGGAGGGATCTCTATTTTTTCCCCCTCTTTCTTAAAAGAATGTCAGCTTGAGAACTGTTTTCTCCTTAGTACTTAAGTACTAACTTTATAATGAAAAACATTTGTAGATAGAATCACCAGAGAGCAAACTATTCTCCTTAACTCTATGGCCCAGGTATAATTCATGTCAATATTTTCTTCCATATCATTCTATCCCTTTTTAAAACATTTATGTACAATACTGTATATATATATGTATATATTTATATATTTATAGATATACATAAAAATATCTGTAAGCACACTCCTGCCATTGCTTGACATTTTGTAGACCCTTCTCATTTATCAATATGTCATGCTTCCTCTGTATCATTTGTTCTCCTGGATGCTATTATTAGTTACGATGATATATTTCAATGTTTTTTATGCATTCTGTTAGTTTGCTTTCTAAAATGAAGATGGTAGCCTGACCTTCCGTCTTCCCAGTTTAAGGACACCGTTCACTGATTTCCTTCCTTTTTTATCAGCATAACTTAAAACTGTCTGCCAGTTGCCTACATAAAAATAATGTCTTCTTGTTTTACTTTGTATTCCTTTGATTGTTAATATGGCTGATTTTTTTGCACCATTTATATTTTTCTCTCATGATTGTTGTGGCACTGGTATTCATTTGAAGTTATCTGTGATTTAGCTTTTTAGTTTATTTTCTAATCTCTATTCTCCATTTTCTCTTTCAGGAGTCCCAGACATTCTGTTCATGCTGATGTCTTACCTGAGGATCTGGAAATCTGCTTTCCTAAAGCGTCTCTTGCCATTCCCAGATGTTAGCCTTGTACAGGCACATGAGATGTTATAGTTATGGTGCTTGAATTGCACCTTGCTTTTAATACTTAATTGTTTATATGAAAGCCAATTACCCTCATCCATTCAATACCATGATTATGGCGGGATTGAAATCTTTTCCTTAATGAAGCCACAGGACTGACTGAAGGAGAAGGGTTAGATATGGACAATGAGCTATAGCTTGGTGGAGTATGGGACAGGGCATTCTCTGTGGCTGTTGGGCTGTGTAAGGATGTGTAAGGAGTCCTAACGATGCATGGTGGGAAAGCAGGCAGAGGCAGCCCTTTGTTGGTTGGATGCTATGTCATACTATAGCGGCATCTAATTCAGAGACCAGGATCATCTTCTAGAGAGGGAAACAAAGAAAAGTTGTGGGAGCTCAGGCTGTGACGGAAACATTAAGGAAGGATGCTGAATGAAGAATGGGATCCAGGGCCTATAGCTGTTAGAAACAAGGCTAAGATGGGGCTGGTAGCCAGGAAATTGAAGGGAAAATTCTTTCTATCTATGCCAGGAGGCCAAGTAGTATTGAAGCAGCAATGGTGGGTGGAATTACATATAGGAGGGGCCGCTCTGAAGAGCAGAAACCAGCCAGGACTGACTTCCTCATCCCTTTCTTAGTCCTCAATTCTTTATACCCTGGCTTACTCCTACATACCTGCATGAACACAGCTCTCACAGTCCGTCATTGAGCCATTACCATATTAAGTAGCTATGTTTGCATCTACATAATTTTCTCTCATATCTGATGCTACTGATCATTCTTTTATGTGGACGTGTTTTCCATGGTTTCATGTTACCCTGTCGATTCTCATTCTTCCTGAACCATGACCTACCATGAATTTTCTCTCTGATAGTGTTTCCAAAGGTTTAGTGTTTGTTCATTTACCATTTGATATCTTCTATATATGAGGCTTCTAGTGTCACTATGTGTTGTCAGGTCTAGAGCTCTCTTTAAACTGGAGTCTAGGATACCTAGATGCCCACAGGAAAACTACTTGAAAACTCTCTGCAGTTCAAGCTGACAAGGATGAAGAAGACAACTGTTGTGTAGGTCAATGCCTAGAGCTCAGCACATCATTTCTGTTGGTTCTAATCTGCTTCTCCTCCTGTTTTAGTTTCCCCCTACATGAAATGATAATGGCTTCCTTAGAGCATGGGGAAGGGAGCTCTTTTACATTTGACAGTCGCTTCTCTTTTATCAAAAGAAGAGAAGGAGGAAGAGGAAGAGAAGAAGAAGGAGAGATATTTGGATGCTACAGAATTTTCTTTTTTGGGGGTGTTGGAGATTGCTTACTTAAATGGAGGTCAGAGGACAACCCCCAGTGTCATCCTCAGGGATGCTACCTACCTACTTGATGCTGGGATTACAAATGAATTATAAGCACATGCCACCATGCCTGGCCTTCTCACAAGAGTTTAGGGACTTGAACTTTGTACTTATAGGGCAAGTGCTTTACTGACCGAGCCATTGTTCCAGACCTGTGTGGCATAGTTTTGACTAAGTGGGATTAATTCTCTCTTCTTGAGGTTGTCTTCAGCCCTGCTCTTTATTGTGTGGGTGTGAGAAGCCTAGCTTCCAAGGCCTGAGCTGGTGTCTGTATTTGCATAATTCACTGCTCCTCAAACTTCAGAATGTAAAGGATTCACCTGGAAAGTTGTTCCTGCAGTGTTGGTTCCTACCTGTGAAATTCTAGCACAAAGGGATGGCTTAGAAATCGGAGCCTTCAGAAACCTCCTAGGTATTTATAATAAAATGGGTCACACAGCATACTTTGAAAAGGACTGCATCTGTTTGTTAGAGTTGCTGGCTCCTGTTTGCTTTGTCTTTAGCTATTAGTCATCTCTACCCCCTGAAAATCCCATTCAATCAACATGCAGTGTATTCTGAAGTTTTCACCCATGAGACTTGTGGATGTAGGTTCCCTGGAAACCACTTGCATGTCCATGGATCAGCATCCACAAGCTGCACTTTGTTTTTCTTATAGGCTACTTTGGATGGAAATTAAGTACAGACCCTGAATGAATTAGACAGATAAATCCACATATCTTATTCACTGGGAGGATGGATTTTTATGACTGGATATGCTGGTTGGGTTTTTAGGACATGGGGGATTTTTTTTTTTTTTGTCTTATAATTTCACTATAAAATATCAAACCAGAAATGTGGAAGCCTTTTCTAGTTAAATGTTTTCAATCTAGGGCAAAGCTTTCTTCCTTAGAATATATGTGTGATTAGTTTATTACTGCTGGTTGCTTGTCTTATTCTGTGTTTTGTGCTTCTGAGGCAATGCCACCTATCACTGGTACCCTGGACAAGGTCATATTTAAGTCTTTTCCTTTCCAAAGCTCATGGTCTAAAAGATATTTCTCTTTACCAGAGGTAGAGTGTACATTTTAAAAAATGAATTATTTATGGCTCATTGTATTGTTGTGGGCAATACAGTCAAGAAATTTACATGTGCCCAATGGCTTCATTGTAATAACAGCATCAAGGCAAACAATACTCATAAACTTTACATAACCTCAAACTTGACAACACAGGGAGCCATTAATTGGCCTTGAAGATTTTAATATTCCTTTTTCATTTGCTTCTGTTTCCTTCTCCCTGTGCATGACCACTTTCCTGGTGACTATTGTCTTAATGACTTTGGTAAAATTTAAATGACAATTGGTCACTTTTGCTATTTGGTAATTATAAATAATTCTGGGTTTCAACTGGGATCTTTTAAAATGTTGCATGGAGCAAGAATATCTTCTGTTTTCTGCCTCCAGTGATGACTTTAAAAGGATCAGCAGGAGGGGACGGCAGGAGATAGATGTGCTGTGGCAGAGATTAGTGAGATTTCCTGTTCATTACAAGATTTCCCATTAGGGACAATTTAGGCATTGTAGACTGGAAGGTTGAACATGATTGTTGTTTGAGGCATGCAATTAGGAGCTGGGCAGGAATTGTAAGTATGTAACTCCAGTCAAGGGAATTCTTAGAAAAGTCTAGTGTTTGAGAGAACAAAATTTGGAAGAGAGTAAAAATAATTTGACTCTGCTACTATCTGTCTAACTTGGGCATATTAATCAACCGCTCTGTACCTCTGATTACCATACCCATAGAATTTCAATGAGAATAGCATCATTCATCCATGGTTTAGAGCTACTGTGAGGAGCAGCAGCAGCTAGTACTTTTATTTATTTATTTATTTATTTATTTATTTTCATTCAGTGAGGTGCTGTTTGCTAACTACTTTGCTAGGGGCTAGAGATGCAGTGATTGAGCATGAACAACACAGACTCCTCAGTGTCATGAGATTTCTAGTCTAGATGAGGTGAGAGAGGCCAACGTACATCCATGCTTATTAAACTCTGTGATTCGTGATGTGAAAGAATAAAAAAGATGATAGAATAGAAAGTAACCATGGTAGGGAGGTCAGTAGACAGTGGGCAGAGAATGTGAGACTGAGCTTTGGAATGTTGGGGCCATATGGGATCAGGTTACCACTGAGAAGGTGATGTAGGTCAGGATTCTGTTCACTTTCCATAAGACCTCATGAAACAGATGGGTTGAGGGAGGGTGGGGTCGGTGTTTTCCAAATAAGGAAATTTAACTTTAGAAGACTGAGTCTGTTGCCTAGTTCTAGTGAGTAGCAGGTTGACAGGGCTGGAATTAGAACTCCAGTGCTCAAGATTGCTACCATGACATGCCAGGCACAGCATGTCTTGCAGGAGAGGAGTCTTAGAGACCACCCAGCTGGCACAGTCACACTACAGATGAAGAAAGAGGCAAGAGAGAATTACTGTGTGACTCGTCCTGTGACTTGCTCACTGTCCGGGGTATGCCACTAGCAACCAGGTCTTTCCTGAGAACACGTTTGAAGGCTAATTCGTCTGTACACCTTCCCCCTGCTGCTTTTGTCAGACTGGCTTTCTGTGCGACTCTAGATGACCAAGACTCACCTTCTTCTTTTTTTTTTTTTTTTTTTTTTTTTGTTTGTTTGTTTGTTTGTTTGTTTTTTGAGACAGGGTTTCTCTGTATATCCTTGGCTGTACTGGAACTCACTCAGTAGACCAGGCTGGCCTCGAACTCAGAAATCCACCTGCCTCTGCCTCCCAAGTGCTAGACTCACCTTCTTACTACACATTCCTCTAACAGTTGGCTGGCACTTGAACTTTTAGAGTGCATGGTGATTTGTTGAAAGTCACATCAAGTTAACAGATTTTGTTCTACTGGACATTCTTGGTTTTGTTTTCTCTTAAATGCATACATGCACATTATTAAAATAAATTGAATCAACATTTTAAGGTGTCTTTAAAGAGAGCCTTTTCACATCTGAGAGGCATCTTCCCATCCTTTCTTTGATTTTTCTCCAGAACCATAACACTTTTAGGATTATTCTATGAGTAGGCAAGAATATATGTGTACCTATCCTTTTTTACATAAGACACAACATGCCATGTTATACACGGACTATATTCTCTCTCTCTCTCTCTCTCTCTCTCTCTCTCTCTCTCTCTCTCTCTCTCGTGTGTGTATGTATGCATGTATGTGTATGTATGCATGTGTGTGTATTTGTTTCTTTAGTACTGGGGATTGAATAGATATAATAATATCTGCATACTTATGGTAGAATGACCATGCCAACTGCTGTGTGTGCTTTCAGTTGATTGATAGTTCCAAATGGTCCCCTGATGGGTTAAATATGCCGAAAAGCTGTATGTAAGAGAATCATCTTCAAGCTGGGTGACCAATGAACAGTCCTTTTCTTTGTGAAGCTAGTTGGTGAGAGGGGTGCTTCCAGGGGACAGCTTCCCCTGCTCTGGCTATCTCACATTCCCTCATCTCTTGCCAGTATATATATATACATGCATACCTGAGGCTGTTGGCACCAGAATGCCAGAAAATACAGGATCTCCCTGATGCTTTGAACTCTGTCTTAAAGGCTCCCTGTGACTCCACTGACTTTATTTGAGTCTAGCTTTTGAACATATATTTTCCTTAGTTGTGTTCTGTGGCACACTGTCAAGCCTTGTTCTGGAGGGTGAGGCAAATAAAAAGGGGAAGGAAGAAATGGGGCAAGCAGAAAAAAGAGGGGGAGGAGGAGGAGGAGAAGGAGGAAAACAAGGAGGAAGAAGGGTTAGGAGGAGGAGGAGGAAGAAGAGGAGGAGGGGAAATGATACAAACACAGAATGTTAACTTAGAAAAGTTTATTTTTTTATTTATTTTTTTGGCATATATTCATCATATCAAATAATGAGTTTCATTGTGATATATCAATGATGCATATCACATACATTGATCATTTTTATCCATGTTGTCTTCTCTTGTCCCTCCCTTCCCCCTCTCATGGGCCTCTTCCTTTTCACAATAGTCTGTCTTTCACGTCTTTTGTTTAAAAAGATGTTGTTTCTGTCTTCCAAGTCACACTTCTCTTGCATAACATAATTTCTGTTTTCATCGATTTTCTTGAAAATGGCAATAATTTTGTTTTCCTTATGTTTGAGTAAAACTACATTTTGTATGCATGCTACATCCTACATTCTCTTTCTATTCATCTGTTAGATACAACTGTGCACATACCTCTGCTGCATGCTGACTTTGAGTCTTCGGGTGTCTACACAGAAATGGTGGAACTAGGTCAAAAAGCTTAGGGATTCCCATACTGGCTGCATTGATTTGCCTTCCTACCAACTGGGCATCATGCCCCCCACATCCTCATCAACATTTGTTGTTGTTTCTTGACATTGGTAATTCTGACAGGAGTAAAGTAGAATTTTGGCACGTTTTGATTTGTGTTTCCTTGATGCTTGAGACATTGATAAGTTTTCATATTTTTATTAGTCTCAAACTTGTGGTCTTCCTGCCTCAGTGTCCCAAATGCTGGCTTCACAGGGATGCATTTTCATACCCACCCAGGGAACCTGAATTTCTTGTTGCTATTACAAAAATTGTCTTTTGGGGGACTTACTTTTTTTAGATTTTGATTCTTGAAGGAGATGTTAACCACCATTTTCCCTCCCTCCCTCCCTCCCCCACCTTCCTCCCTCCCTCCCTCCCTCCCTCCCTCCCTCCCTCCCTCCCTCCCTTCCTTCCTTCCTTCCTTCCTTTTTGAAGAACAGAATGTCTATTTTATTATTACTAATATTAACTGTTGAATAACTTTTTACAAATTCATTCTTCTCTCATATATTTTATACAACTGTGGTTTCCCCTCCATCCTCCTCCAAGTCCCCCCCCCCCACCTTTCTTTTTCACTCAGATTTACTCTTCCTCTTTCTCTTCAGAAAAAGGCAGGACTCCAAGGATATCAACCAAACTTGGCATATCATATTGCAATAATGTTATGCACATCCCCTCATACAAAGGCTAGATGAGGCAACCAACCCAGTAGGAAGAAAAAGGTCCCAAAAGCAGGCAAAAGAGTCAGAGGCAGCAGAGGGGCTAAATCACACTCATACAGGCTTCCTGATGGTCAGTCTCTGTGAACCCCTATGAGCCCTAGGTAGTTGAGTCTGTGGGTCATTCTCTTGTGGTGTCCTTGATCCCTCTGCCTCCCACAATTCTTTCTCCTAATCTTCTGTAGTTGAATAATGGTTTTATGGTCTTTTTAATGTTAGTCAAGAACCACCAATTTTTAATTTGTGTGAATGTGTTCTTTGTTAGCAGTAGGGTCTTTTGAGATAGGCTGCATCATGGCTGGCTAGCTTGTTTCCTTGTGTGTTGCCTGAGGATGGTGGTATTCCACAGGTGTCTCAGTTCCTGAGACAAGAGCCTGTCAGAAAGAGTAAAGGTGCAAAAGTCTGGGCTACTCAGTCTGCATTACTAAGAACAATTTTTAACACTATTTATTTTATGTTTATTTATGCACATGTGTATGTCTGTGTATCTGGCATGTGTGGGGGTTGCCTGTGGCAGGTGGAAGAAGTCATCAGATCATCTGGAGCTAGAGTTACAAGGGGTTGTGAACTGCCCACCATGGGTTCTGGGAATTGAACCTGGGTCTTCTGAGAAATCAACAAGTAACTCTTAGCTGTTGAGCCATCTCTCTAGCTCCAGAATGGTTATTATTATCTGCTATAAATTAAGGGACATTTTTTGGTAATATATAAAAAGGGATCTGCCAGATCAAGAAAAATTATTAACAATAAAACCTATTGATCTAATATAATTCCCTTTTTTATACATAAAGGAACTATTTAGGGAAAGAGAGCTGACTTATCCAAGATAATAATAAATAATAATAATAATAATAATAATAATAATAATAATAATAAATAGTAATAATAATAATATTCATGTTTGCACTGGAACCATCTGGGAATGAACGTGTTGAAAGACTCAGTGAAGTTGCTCTCACCACTAATACTTATTTTCATCTAGAGATTCAAGAAGGACTTGTCATATAGTGTGACTCAAGAGAAAACTGTAAAATGCACTTTCTGACTCTGTTCCTCTGGCTCCACCCACCTTCCTTCCAGAAGACTTGGAGAGAGCAAGAAGCACTGAGTTTGGTTGGAGAACTCGAGATCTGCTTCAGATGCTCATCATACCACAGTGGTGGGTCCTCCGTCTGGTGTCTTACTTCTAAAGTAACCATCACTGAGCTTTACCTGTTCCCTACAAATGAGGCATGCTTTTTCTATAAGACTAGGTGATTACCTATGATGGTGTAAGGGAATAATCACAAAGAACTATAGAGGAAACTCCCAAGAGACAGCAGAATACTTTCAAAAGTCATATAGAAACTACAAATACAAGGGAAAATGCCCAAACATATATTTGTAAGCCCAAGCAAAAAGAAAGGAAATTGATAAGTTCTCCAACCAAACTCAGTGCTTCTTGCGCTCTCCAAGTTCTCTGGAAGGAAGGTAGGTGGAGTCAGAAGAACAGAGTCAGAAATAGGAACATTGCCCCATGTCTTAGTTAACTTTTCTATTGCTGAGACAAAATATAATAACCAAGGCAACCTTTAAAAGAATGTGTTTAATTTGGCAGGGTTCAAAAGGTTAAAGTTCATGATGGTGTAGCAAAAACAAACAAACAAACAAACAAAAAACCAAAAACAGTTGAGAGCTCTCATCTTGGTTCACAGCCGTGTGGTAGAGAAAACATGGCACACTGGGAATGCCTTGAGTTTTTTTTTTTTTTTTTTTTTTTTTTTTTTTAAATCAAAGCCTACCTCCCAAAGACACATCTCCTCCATCAAAGCCACAAGGCCTAATCCTTTCCAATTTGGGGGCCACTCTCATCCAAACCACCACACATAAGTTAGAATGAGGATGCTTCAGCCTCTAGACATGTTGGGAACAGTTTCCTCTGCATAGCAGCCCTTGATGAAAGCACAGTTCATACAACTCTCAGGCCAGACTTTTCTTCCTTTTAGTTTCCAACAGTTACAGCCATGTGAAGAATTTTGAAAAAAAAAAAAAAAAAAATCCACTTTGTGGTATTTAGCTAAGCTCTTCAAATACACATGAATATTCACATTCCCTTGGGGTACCGTTTGGCCAAGCTCTATATATTTAATTCTTTTAATTTTACCATCATAAATTGATATTTATGGCTCTTTGATCTTTATATGCCCATTCAGTAATAAACCAAACTGAGCTTCTTACTGATAAACTCAGACCTCGCTCTCACCAGATGCTGGGAGGAGGGTAGAGACTCAGTACAAGCTTGTCCCTCTGTGACTGTACAGGTTTTCTTTGCGGAAGAACAGAGGAAGTTGCGGTTCTGAAATGTTATTGGGATGGAGTGATGAGAGACTTGCACGGGAAAGCAAGGAACAGCAAACTTTATATAAAAGACTTGGCTCCTCATATGGGGCCTTCTGGAATTTCCTTGCCTGGGAACCCCTCCCTGTTCCAAATAGGATTGAGTAAATAGATAGGAAAACACACATAGCAGGGATTGTTTGTACTGGCTGCTTTCATTTGGTTGCTTGGATATTAGAAGTATGAAGAGTTTGGTTCAGAACCTAGCTTGGGTCTCCTTCGCAGGTGTGTGTGGAGGCCTAGGGGATCTCTGTGGGTGAAGGGGGTTCAGAATTCATTGTTATTCTCATTTGAATTTAGTATTTCAAATGCATGTCTGCATGAATTGTCGTCTCATTATTTGCCTGCTGTGGTTCTGTCTGTGGAAGCATGCTGTTCATTATAGTGTAGTGGGGAATGGGCACAGTAAAGGTCTGTAATGCAAGACCTTGAATTTGATGTCTGGAACACTTGTGAGTCAGAACAGAGGACCTAACAAGGTTAGAGAAGCTGATATGAAGGATGCTTATTGCTTATTGGAAGCAACATCATCACTTTCCTATATGTGTTAAGTGTAGAGTGGACTGAGATCAAGGTTTAACTATTAAGGATGGAAGACAGTGAAAGGCACACACAACCCAATACTCAGGGACCAGACTCTCTTATGTACATGAGTTCTATGAATTCTAATTCAAGAGTCTTTTTTTTTTTCCTTTTAGAGTGTTGTTTGTGGCTTCTCTGGGGTTGATGCAAGGTTAAAACCCACATGGGAAGACAGGATGATGTCCTGGGCCACTTGGAGTTTATCTCTCAGCTGAAGTAACCAGTATGATGAAGGCTAGTAGAACCTTGTTCATTAACTGCATTCATTCATTTCTTAAACATCATTATACTTGGGTCTCGGTCGGTGTGCACTCTCATTGCTATGTAGTCAGTGTACTTTTCTCTTTCATTTTAGTTGTGGACTCTTGTATGCTTTTCAGATATTCATTTGCTCATTTTGATGGTTAGTCTTCATTGTCAACTTGACTTGATTCAGAATCACCATGGACATGCCTCTGGGTTTTCAGAAGACCCATCCTGAATATGGATGGCACCACCCCATTAGCCTGCTTTCCAGGCTGGATTAAAAAGGAGAAAGATGAGCATCAGCCTGTATTACTCTCTGCTCCCTAACTGTTGACCTAACGGAACCAGCTGCCTTAATAGTCTTGCTGCTATGTCTTTCCTATCATGATAGACTATATTTGTAATTTTCAAGCCAAATAAATGCTCCCTTCCTTAACTTCTCTTTTCAGTTATTGTCACATCAATGAGAAATATCATTAGCAAGATTCATTCATACACACATTCTTTAATTTCTCAATTACTTAACAAAAACTTATTAGGCACCTACTATATGTATGAACTGTACCTTAATGAGAGTCTTAAAGGTATAGAGACTAGTCTATGACTCTAGAGAGTCCAAATCAAGTACTCAAATAGTTCTCTTCAGCCTCTCATGGATTTAGTGAGGAATGGGATAGGTATGATGCACTGCAACTCTTGTTAAAGAAATTCCTCCTCCTGACTCCCCAATTTGAGATTCTTATAAGGTTTAGAAGTGGGTTTAGTGATGTATCTCTTTCTTCTTCCTTTGTAGGACTCATGACTGGCATATAAGGCCTTTTAATTATCTGTATGGAAAGGAAGGGTTGGATTAATCCAAAGTCATTACAGGACAGATACTTAAATGGAGCTCAAGGGTTGGAGAGCCTTTGTACTGGTGTTTATTTCCCAGGCCATTCAGTTTGACTTTTACCTTGAGGCTCCTTCTGTTGTTATAAGGATGTCTGTAAACAAACAGAACAGGGACATTTGAGAAGGTGCCAGTGAGAGAGACACAGGGGATGGTGCCAATGTTGGCATCACAAAGACTGGACTTTTAGTTAATGTGGAAGTGAAATTGAGACAGCCCTCAGTATTGTTAGGGCCACAACTGCTTTGGATAAAAACCAAACCAAACCAAACCAAACCAAACCAAACCAAACCAAACCAAACCAAACCAAACCAAACCAAATCCTGCTTCTGTATGCAAGGCCTAAAGGGTTCCACTTCCACACTTTCTGCTGGAGAAGGGAGGGAAAGCCCACTAGGCTGTCTTCACAGACATCAGTCTTAGCCATGGACTTGTGAGGATGTCAACAGGCAAGACCAGGGGTGAACAAATATGTAAAAATAACTTTCATTCTCCTGATAAGTTGTCTTCTCTGAAGGCCTATTGTTTCTGTCTGTTAGCATATGCTTAGTCCTGGACACTTCTAGGCTCCATACAATCTTATCTAGGCCTAGAATGTTTTCAGCCTCTGAGACTTACAGATGACTAAGTTCACCCCTTCCTAGTTCTTTCTGATCTCTGGCTGGTTGGTTCAATTCAGTTGTTCTGGCTCAAACTCCTCTCTAAGATGACTGACTCAATCTGACTGATTCAATCTGGCTTCTCTGGGCTTCTCCTGAATTGCTCTGCCTGGCCTTATATTAATTTTGGCAATATGTTCTAATCTTCTGTCTCCTCATTTCTCTAACTTCACCTGTGTCTAGCTTGTTTTCTTGTCAGCCTGTCTCTGTAACACTCTTCCAGTAAAACTACCAACCTCTTCTGCATTGCCCCTTGAGTAACTATCCATTCCTCTTTCTTCTCGTGAGAGTTGAGCATATCCTATTCTGATTCATCACTTGGTCTGCCACTCAATTAAATATCACTTTGCGACACAGGTGCTTCCTTCTACCAACTTTACCTTCACTGTTTAGGATTAAGGGTTCGTACTAAGGGCTGAGTTACACCACACCAAGAAACAGGTCTTTTCAGTAAATAATACACTCTCAGGTTCACAGTGTGATCAAATAGTCTGCAACACAAATATGGCCCACAAAGTGGGATGAAGTGAATGTCTTACTATAGCAATGTTTCACTCTATCTAGGGACTGATACTGATAACAGGCAGGCTGTATGTGGTGAAGATTTTTAAACCATGTACCCTTCTGTCTACTTTGAGTTGATTTCTCTTAGTTGTAAGTCTGTGCTTTTTCTTTGGTGCTCAGTACTCAACAAATATTTCTAAAATTGAGTAGATAGGAGTTAATAGTATTAGTTGAATAGACTTAGGAAAAGCCTGAGAAAATTATGTTATTTTTTTTGTATCAGTTTAGTTCTATTGGGCAAATTTTTTATGAGACTTCTTTCAGTTTTAGGGCTTGAGGAAGCAGATGAAATTTTTTTTGTTTAATATTTTATTTATTTAGTTAGTTTTTATTGGATATTTTATTTACATTTCAGATGCCATCCCATTTCCCCATTTCCCCTCCCTAGAAAACCCCTATCCCATGCCCCTTTTCCTTTTTGCTTTTATATAATTTTTTAAAATGTTAATCAAAGGCTTTATAAGTTTGGTAATGCTCAATCAGAAGTGTAACCCAATACCCAACCTAGATATATCAACTATCTTTGACTGGTGGAGACATGTGAAATCTGCTTCCATGTCCCCCCTCTCTTTCTCTCTCTCATCACCTAGCTTCTCCTCTACTTCTTCTTCTCCTCTCCTTACTCCTTCTCTTCCTCTCCTTACTCCTCCCACCTTAGCTCCTCCTACATATCACCCTTCCTGTTAAAATAAAACTTTTCTCTCAAAATACAATTAGAACAAAATTATACCACTTTGTACCAGTGAGGTACAAGATAGACCTAATACCCAGTCTATCATTTTGTTGACTAACCAGAACCTCTGTCATCTCTCCTAACTAAAACACTTAGTTTTGAACCTGGCTTTTTTCTTGGCTTTAGAATGAATGTCAGCTGAAAACCATCCGCTCAAATCTTTTCTCTCAAAGTAAATAGCTGGGATTGGCTATGAGACTATAAGTTTTCAACCCCATCAGAAATCCAGAATGACTGAGTTAACTGAAATTATGGGAAGCACAAAGCATAGCTTCTAAAACTTAGCCAATTTATAGATACCGCTGAACACCTGGATAGTCCCTATACTACAAAATGTTGGAGCATCTGATCTTCAGCCTTCTGGCCCAGGATCATCTGACAGACCTTAGTGATGCAGAATTATTAAGGGCTGATTACTCTGTCTAGGCAGATATAATCAGTCGACTATTCTGCAAGTGTGTCCTTTTCTGGACGGTAATTTGTCTGTAGATGGAAAGAGGCAATTCTTGCCTAGTAGCTGTCTCACCATAACTGGAGTAACTCCAAAGATGCTCAATTTCTTCTTAGAATCAAAGACAAGAAGCTGTCAGGAGCAGACAGGTCTCTAATCAAAATGAACATTAATACAGAAATGTTTGTAACATCAATTCTGTGGACTTCTAATGTTTTGAAAACCAACTATCCATATCAGGTAATCTGGACTGTTTTCTGTTAACTCCTCTCAGCTATTTCTAAATAAAATATAGAAAACACCCTAACAATAAACTCAAAGCCATTATCTTGATACTAAAATTTGTTTTGAGAATTGCATATTGCAGAATACACAGCCTTGGTGTATCATCAAGCAAGCTGACCAGACCTGCTCAAATCTCTGATGTCCTGGAATTCCATCTGGATGCAGTGAAGACACAGCGTCAGAGGCTTATCAATTTACTCTTCCTCCCGTCCCTCTTCTAATATCTCAACGCCCGTAATCATCTTGAAGAAGTTAATGAAGAGTCAGCGCCCCTATTCCCTGGGCTTGGGGACTAAGGTGGTTGATATTGGGCTGTCTTTCTAGGGAAAGTAGTGGTTTTGTTGGAACAGGGAGGATTAGCTAAGATTTATTTCATAGCCATAACCTATTGGTAGAAATCTGTATAATTGTTATCAAGATGAAGTTATAATTTCTTAAATGGTACAAAATTTACTTTGATTTCAAATTTAAGGTTTTCATTGGTACGAGCTTCTTATTGATATAAAAGTGAGATGAATATTGTTACTCTCATAGGCATTGTGCCTGTATAACACATTTATGAATACAAGGTTTAGACCCAGTCCTTCTTTAACTTTTTTTAACTGATTTGAGATGGTTAGCCTGTGAGTTAAGGGCCAATAGCAGATGAAATCTTAATGGGTATTTTGTTTTTATTGAAGTTAACTTGGGCCATTAGCTGCCCAGGTGGGGAGAAAAAGGACCTTAGACAAAGTGAAGCCAGGATTGGAGTACCAGTTTGATATGGCTGCCATATCAACAAGTTGGACCATTTATTTCCATGGGAGCAGAAATGAGAGCTTTCTTCTCCCTGTAGCTTCTGGTCCATCTCTGATTGAGAGTAGGTAGCAGGAAACATAAAGGCAGGAGGAAAGCTTCTTTAAGCTCTTGTCTGTTATTTGACATGGATTTTGTGAGAGGATGGGGTGCTATACTAGCTAATACCCATTTCCCCTTTATTTCCCAAGGTCATGGAAGACAAGGAGTCTAAAGAAGTTCCTACCCATCACCTTATTTTCAAGCCAATTTTAAAGAGAATTAAAACTCAATGATACTGTTAGCTTCTTTAAAGTATACAGACCCAAAAGATAACGTGGGAATAAAAATTTATGTGGTCAAGGTGCATAAAAATAAATAAAAAACAAAAACAAAACAAAAGGTTCAGCCTCCTGTATTTTTACTTCTTGCTCTAAGGGAATATTCCCATTAATTCTTCAGCTGAAAGGCAAGAAAGCACCATGGGTCTGAGCCCATGAGGTATCATCATATAGAGAGCAGAGAGGACATGAGTCAACTGTCTCAACCTTGGCTTACATCTCTGTAGCCCAATCTGACATGAGTATTTATGGATTATTGTTGAGAACTGCTCTGTCAAAAGCCTCGGGGGCTAAACTGTTAGAGCCTGCACTGTCCCAAGCTGCTCTGGACCGCAGGTCGGGGTTCAGCAAGAGAGAGAGTGAGGACAGACATGAAGAATGGAGACCAGAAAGAGTGTGATTCAATCCTGTTTATTCTTTAGTCTCTCTTCTCTCCAAGCTCCTAGTTCCCAGTCCCTAGTTCCTAGTCCCTGGTTCCAAGTTCTTCTTCCTAGTACCAAGTCTCAGGTCCTAATCCTAGTTCTAAGTTGCTAGTCTCTTTCCCAGTTCCAAGTTACCTGCCTCAAGTCTCAAGTCTCAAGTCTCAAGTACTCTTCTAAGTATAAGTGTGTAATAATTTCTTCTGTCTGCCTCTCGCCTTTTATATATCTCACTTCTAAGTCACACCTTTAAGTCACACCTTTAGTTTTATCTCTAAATTACACCTTTAAGTCACACCTTTAAGTCTCACACACCCAAAGGAGAATCCTGGGTATCTAAAACAAGATGTTATCAGAGTATGCTCAGCTGTTGTAGGCTATTGTAAACACGTCTCTTGTCAGGGTATATGGCTCAAGATGGCTGCAAGGATGATAGCTGCCTTCTGTCAGCTCCCCACAGATTATATTTTATCACCATCATCCAAATGCTTCATCTAAAAATGTAGCCATATTCACTAAGTCCATGTTTTAGCTAGAATGAGAAGAAGAGAGCTGGGGAATTTGTTAAGGAAATTCTCATCCTTTTCCCACTGAATAGCACAAATTCTAATATCCTGCCAAGGATTAGGAAAAGACTTCCTTGGGAGGGAAAAGTGATTTATTGGAAAAACACAATAAAGTGGAAAAGAGTGTAGACTGTGAGTCAGAAGGCTCTGTTCAAATCCCAGCTCTGTCCCTTTCTTAGGATGGGATCATGGACAAGTTATTTGACGCATTGAACTCAAACTCCTTCATTTTGAAAGTGGGCTGTAATAACTGCCTTCTGGGTTGTTGTGGGAATTGATGCAAACAGGAATTTAGAATATGCCTGCGGCACACTGAATGTTGCACATACTGTGTTCTTGGTACGTTGTTTGTTAAAAAGGAGACATGCGAGATAAATAGGTGACAAGCAGTCACTGTGCAAATGACAGCCACAGGATACTGAGAAGTAAGTTAGGTGACTCTTGGTCATCTCTCAACATCCTTTGTCTGCTACAGTCTTTTTTTTTTTTTTTTTTTTTAGATCTTTCATTTACACTTCAGATACCATCCCGTTTCCCCATTCCCCCCCCCTTAGAAAACCCCTATCCCATGCCCCCTTTTCCTTTTTGCATTTATACATTTTTTTAAGAAATGTTAATCATAGGCTTTATAAGTTTGGTATTGTTCAATCAGAGGTGTAACCCACTACCCAACCTAGATATATCAACTATCTTTGACTGGTGGAGATACATGAACATCTGCTTCCCTGTCTCCCCCCTCTATCTCTCTTTCATCACCTAGCTTCTCCTCTCCTTCTTCTTCTCCTCTTCTTACTCCTTTTCTTCCTCTCAGTACTCCTCCCACCTTAGCTCCTCCTACACATCACCCTTCCTGTTAAAAGGAAACTTTTCTCTCAAAATACAATTAGAGCATAATTATGCCTATTTGTACCAGTGAGGTACAAGATAGTCCTAATACCCAATCCATCCTTTTGTTGACTAACCAGCACCTCTGTCATCTATCCTAACTAAAACACTTAGTTCTGAACCTGGCTTTTTCCTTGGCTTTAGGATGAATGTCAGCTGATGACCATACACTCAGATCTTTTCTCTCAAAGTAAATAGCTATAAGTTTTCAACCCCATCAGAAATCCAGAATGACTGAGTTGACTATAATTGTGGGAAGCACAAAGCATAGCTTCTAAAACTTAGCCAATTTATAGAGACCTCTGAACACCGGGACACTCACTCTACTTCAAAACGTTGGAGCATCTGTTCTTCTGCCTTCTGGCCCAGGATCATCTGACAGACCTTAGTGCTGCAGAATTATTAAGGGCTGATTACTCTGTCTAGGCAGATATAATCAGTCGACTATTCTGCAAGTGTGTCCTTTTCTGGACAGTAATTTGTCTGTAGAAGGAAAGTGGCAATTCTTGCCTAGTGGCTGTCTCACCACAACTGGAGTAACTCCAGGGATGCTCAATTTCTTCTTAGAATTTAACATAGGAGGCTGTCCGGAGCAGACAGGTCTCTAATGAAAATGAACATTAATACTGAAATGTTTGTCATGTCAATTCTAAGGATTTCTGATGTTTTGAAAACCAGCTATCCATGTAAGGTAATCTGGACTGTTGCCTGTTAACTCCACTCAGCTATTTCTAAATAAGACATAGAGAACACCCTTATAATAAACTCCAAGTCATGAATTTGCTATAGTCCCTTAACTCACAGGCTGACCATCTCAAATCAGTTAGAAAAGTTAAAGAAGGACTGGGTCTAAGCTTTGTATTCCTAAGTGTGTTATACTGGTACAATGCCTATGAGAGTAACAATATTCATCTCACTCTTATATCACTAAGAAGCTCATGCCAATGAAAACCTTAAAATTTGTAAACAAAGTAAATTGGTGCCATTTAAGAATTTATATCTTCATCTTGATATTAATTATACAGATTTCTACTAATAGGTTATGGCTATGCAATAAACCCTAGCTAATCCTCTCTATTCCGACAAAACCACTACTTTTCCCTAGGGAGACAGCCCAACATTTACCACGTTAGTCCCCATGCCCAGGGAATAGGGGCGCTGACTCATCATTAGCTTCTTCAAGCTGATTATGGGCGTTGAGATATTAGAAGAGGAGTGGGGGGGAGAGCAAGTTGACAATCCTCTGATGCTGTGTCTTCGCTGCCTCCAGATGGAATTCACGGACCTCAGAGGTTTGAGCAGGTCTGCCCAGCTTGCTTGTTGAGTAGATACACCAAGGCTGATCATTCCGCAATATACAATTCTCAAAACAAATTTTAGTATCAAGATAGTTTTTTTTTTTTTAAAGAGGGTTGACATTTTATTAAGAATGTTGGTTCTAACCGCTTTTCTATTTTTCCCCTCTTTTATTGGATATAATATTTACATTTCAAATTTTATCCCCTTACCATATTTCCCCCACCACCCAGGAACCTCTTATCCCATCCCCCCTCCTCCTGCCTCTATGAAGGTGTTTACCCACCTACCCCCAGCCTCCCTCCCCACCCTCAGATTCCCCCCCCTCAGTGCTCAGCCTTCAGGGTACCAATGATCTTGTCTCCCACCTATGCCCAACAGGGCCATCCTCCCCTACATATACAGCTGGAGTCATGTGTCTCTCCCTATGTGCACCTGGGCTGGTGGTTTAGACCCTGGGGAGCTCTGGCTGGTTGGTATTCTTGCTCTCCTCACAGGGCCACCAGCCCGTATGGTTCACGGTTCCTTCAATTTACTCTCTAACTCCTTCATTGGGAACTTTGATCAGATTAATGGATAGCTGTGGGTATCTGTCTCTGGGTATGTCCGACTCTGAGAGACCTCTAAGGAGACAGCCTTATCAGGCTGCTGTCAGCTTTCCCATCCTGACATCCCTATCAGCGTCTATTTTTGGTGACTGCCTATGGAATGAATACCCAGACACAATGGTCTCCCTACAACCTCCCCTTCAGATTCTGACCCACACTTTGTCTCCATATTTGCTCCCTTGGTTATTTAGTTACTCCTTCTAAGAAAGACCTAGGCATCCTCACTTGTTCTTTCTTCTTCATGAGCTTCGTGTCGTCTGGTAGTTGAATCTTTGTTGTTTCAAACTTTTGGGCTAATCTCCGCTTATCAGTGAGTAAATACCATGTGTGTTCTTTTGTGATTGGGTTACCTCACTCAGGATGATATTTTCTAGATCCATCCATTTACCTAAGAATTTCTCGAATTCATTATTTTTAATAGCTGAATAATATTCCATTGTGTAAATGTACCACATTTTTTGTATCCATTCCTCTGTTGAAGGGCATCTGGGTTCTTTCCAGCTTCTGGCTATTATAAATAGGGCTGCTATGAACATAGTGGAGCATATGTCTTTGTTATTTGTTGAGGCATTTTCTGGGTATATACCCAGAAGTGGTATAGCTGGGTCCTCAGGTAGTGCTATGTCCAATTTTCTGAGGAACCGCCAGACTGACTTCCAAAGTGGTTGTACCAGCTTGCAACCCCACCAACAATGCAGGAGTGTTCCTCTTTCTTCACATCCTCACCAGCATCTACTATCACCTGAGTTTTTGATCTTAGTCATTCTGACTGGTGTGAGGTGGTATCTCAGTGTTGTTTTGATTTGCATTTCCCTGATGACTAAGGATGTTGAGCATTTCTTAAGGTGCTTCTCGGCCATTCGAGTTTCCTCAGTTGAGAATTCTTTGTTTAGCTCTGTATCCCATTTTTTAATGGGGTTATTTTGTTGTTTGGCGCCTAATTTCTTGAGTTCTTTGTAAATATTAGATATTAGCCCCCTATCAGATGTAGGATTGGTAATGATCTTTTCCCAATCTGTTGGTTGCCGTTTTGTCTTGTTGACAGTGTCCTTTGCCTTACAGAAGCTTTGCAATTTGATGAGGTCCCATTTGTCAATTCTTGATCTTAGAGCATAAGCCATTGGTGTTCTGTTCAGGAACTTTTCCCCTGTGCCTAGGTATTCGAGGGTCTTCCCCAACTTCTCTTCTAATATTTTCAGTGTACCTGGCTTTATGTGAAGGTCCTTTATCCACTTGGAGTTGAGCTTTGTGCAAGGAGATAAGAATGGATTAATTTGCATTCTTCTACATGTTGACCTCCAGTTGAGCCAGCACCACTTGTTGAAAATGCTGTCCTTTTTCCACTGGATGAATTTAGCTCCCTTGTCAAATATCAAGTGACCATAGGTATGCGGGTTCATTTCTGGGTCTTCAATTCTGTTCCATTGATCGTCCTTTCTGTCTCTGTACCAATACCAAGCAGTTTTTATCACTACTGCTCTGTAGTACAGTTTGAGGTCCGGAATGGTGATTCCCCCAGAGGTTCTTTTATTGTTGAGAATAGTTCTCGCTATCCTAGGTTTTTTGTTATTCCAAATGAATTTGTAAATTGCTCTTTCTATCTCTATGAAGAATTGATTTGGAATTTTGATGGGTATTGCATTGAATCTGTAGATTGCTTTTGGCAGGATAGCCATTTTTACTAAATTAATCCTGCCAATCCAGGAGCATGGGAGATCTTTCCATCTTCTGAGATGTTCTTCAATTTCTTTCTTGAGAGACTTGAAGTTCTTGTCATACAGATCTTTCACTTGCTTTGTTAGATTCACTCCAAGATAATTTATTTTATTCGTGGCTATTGTGAAGGGTGTCATTTCCCTGATTTCTTTCTCTGCCTGTTTATCCTTTGAGTAGAGGAAGGCTACTGATTTGTTTGAGTTGATTTTATATCCAGCCACGTTGCTAAAGTTGTTTATCAGGTTTAGGAGTTCTCTGGTGGAAGTTTTAGGTTCACTTAAGTATACTATCATATCATCTGCAAATAGTGAAATTTTGACTTCTTCCTTTCCTATCTGTATCCCTTTGACTTCCTTTTGTTGTCTAATTGCTCTAGCTAAGACTTCCAGTACTATATTGAATAGGTAAGGTGAGAGTGGGCAGCCTTGCCTAGTCCCTGATCTTAGTGGGATTGCTTCAAGTTTCTCTCCATTTAGTTTGATGTTGGCTACTGGCTTGCTGTATATTGCTTTTACTATGTTTAGATATGGGCCTTGTATTCCTGATCTTTCCAAGACTTTTAACATGAAGGGATGTTGAATTTTGTCAAATGCTTTCTCAGCATCTAGTGATATGACCATGTGGTTTTTCTCTTTGAGTTTATTTATGTAGTGGATTACATTGATGGATTTCCGAATATTGAACCATCCCTGCATTCCTGGGATAAAGCCTACTTGATCTTGATGGATAATTGTTTTGATGTGTTGTTGGATTCGGTTTGCGAGAATTTTATTGAGTATTTTTGCATCAATATTCATAAGAGAGATTGGTCTGTAGTTCTCTTTCTTTGTTGGGTCTTTCTGTGGTTTAGGTATGAGTGTAATGGTAGCTTCATAGAATGAATTGGGTAGTGTTCCTTCTGTTTCTATTCGATGGAATAACTTGAAGAGGATTGGTATTAGGTCTTCCTTGAAGGTCTGAAAGAATTCTGCAGTGAAACCATCTGGCCCCGGACATTTTTTGGTGGGAAGATTTTTAATGACTGTGTCTATTTCTTTAGGCATTATGGGTCTGTTTAGGTGGTTTATCTGCTCCTCGTTTAACTTTGGTACCTGGTATCTATCTAGAAAATTGTCCATTTCCTCCAGATTTTCCAATTTTGTTGAGTATAGGCCTTTGTAGTAGGATCTGATAATTTTTTTAATTTCCTCTGTTTCTGTTGTTATGTCTCCCTTTTCAGTTCTGATTTTATTAATTTGAATGCTGTCTCTGCGCCCTTTGGTTAGTCTGGCTAAGGGTTTGTCTATCTTGTTGATTTTCTCAAAGAACCAGCTCCTGGTTTTGTTGATATTTTGTATAGTTCTTTTTGTTTCGACTTGGTTGATTTCAGCCCTGAGTTTGACTATTTCCTGCCGTCTACTCCTCTTGTGTATACTAGCTTCTTTTTGTTCTAATGCTTTCAGGTTTGCTGTCAAGTTGTTGATGTATGCTCTTTCCACTTTCTTTTTGTGAGCACTTAGAGCTATGATTTTTCCTCTTAGTACTGCTTTCAATGAGTCCCACATGTTTTGATATGATGTGTCCTCATTTTCATTTAAATCTAAAAAGTCTTTAATTTCTTTCTTAATTTCTTCCTTGACCAAGTTATCATTGAGTAGAGCATTGTTCAGTTGCCAAGTGTATGCCGGTTTTCTGATGTTTTTGTCCATGTCAAAGACAAGTCTTAATCCATGGTGGTCTGATAAGGTGCTGGGGATTATTTCAATCTTTTTGTATCTGTTGAGGCCTGTTTTGTGACCAATTATATGGTCTATTTTCGAGAAGGTACCATGAGGTGCTGAGAAGAAGGTGTATTCTTTTGTTTTAGGATGAAATGTTCTATAGATGTCAGTTAAGTCCAATTGGTTCATAACTTCTGTTAGTTTCATTGTGTCTCGATTTAGTTTCTGTTTCCATGATCTGTCCATAGCTGAGAGTGGGGTGTTGAAATCTCCCACTATTATTGTGTAGGGTGCAATGTATGCTTTAAGTTTTAGTAAAGTGTCTTTTATGTATGTGGGTGCCCTTACATTTGGGGCATAGATGTTGAGAATTGCAAGTTCCTCTTGGTACATTTTTCCTTTCATGAATATGAAGTGTCCTTCTTTATCTTTTTTGATTACTTCTGGTTGAAAACTGATTTTATTTGATATTAGAATCGCTACTCCAGCTTGTTTCTTGGGACCATTTGCTTGGTAGATTGTTTTCCAACCTTTTACTCTGAGGTAGTGTCTGTCCTTTCCACAGAGGTGCGTTTCCTGAATGCAGCAAAATGTTGGGTCCTGTTTACGTATCCAGTCTGATAGTCTATGTCTTTTTACTGGAGAATTGAGTCCATTGATATTAAGAGATATTAAGGAAAAATGAGTGTTGTTTCCTGTTATTTTTGTTATTGGCAGTGGAGATATGTTTGTGTAGCTACCTTCTTTTACGGTTTTTGGAAGATTACTTTCCTGCTTTTTCCAGGTTGTAGTTTCCCTCCTTGTGATGGAGTTTTCCACCAATTATCCTTTGAAGTGCTGGGTTTGTGTTGAGATACTGTGTAAATTTGGATTTGTCATGGAATATTTTGGTTTCTCCATCAATAATGATTGACAGTTTTGCTGGGTATAGTAGTCTGGGCTGACATTTATGTTCTTTTAGGGTCTGTATGATATCAGTCCAGGATCTTCTGGCTTTTATGGTCTCTGGTGAGAAGTCTGGTGTAATTCTTATAGGTCTGCCTTTATATGTTACTTTGCCTTTTTCCCTTACTGCTTTTAGTATTTTTTCTTTGTTTTGTACATTTGATGTTTTGACTATTATGTGGCGGGAAGTATTTCTTTTCTGGTCTAAACTATTTGGAGTTCTGTAGGCTTCTTGTATATTTATGGACATCTCTTTCTTTAGGTTAGGGAAGTTTTCCTCTATAATTTTGTTGAGAATATTTACTGGTCCTTTAAGTTGGGAGTCTTCCCCCTCATCTATTCCTATTATCCTTAGGTTTGGCCTTCTCATTGTGTCTTGGATTTCTTGTATATTTTGGGTTAGTAGCTTTTTGTATTTTGCATTTTCTTTGACAGTTGTGTCAATGTTTTCCATGGTATCTTCTGCACATGAGATTCTCTCTTCCATCTCTTGTATTCTGTTGGTGATGCTTGTTTCTATGACTCCTGATCGTTTTTTTAAGTTTTCTATCTCCAGGGTGTTCTCCCTTTGTGATTTCTTTATTGTTTCTACTTCCGTTTTTAGATCCTGCATGGTTTTGTTTAATTCCTTCTCCTGTTTGGTTGCATTTTCTTGTAATTCCTTAAGGGATTTTTGTGTTTCCTCTCTAAGGGTTTCTATCTGTTCTTTGAGAGTGTTATTTATGTCTTTCTTAAAGTCCTCTATCATCATCATGAGAAGTGATTTTAATTCTGAATCCTGCTTTTCTGGTGTGATGGGGTGTTCAGGGCTTGCTATGATGGGGGAACTGGGTTCTGATGATGCCATGTAACTTTGGTTTCTGTTGCTTACGTTCTTGTGCCTGCCTTTTGCCATCTGGTTAATTCTAGTGCTACCTGTACTTCTGTCTCTGATTGAAGCCTGTCTTTCCAGTTGTCTAGCTTTTGTTTGGTCTTCTAGGAGTCCAGATGTCTTTGTGATTTTTTTCCAGCTGCCCTGATTACAGTGGTATCTCTAGGATGCCTCAGGATATGGTGCCTCCAAGGTAGTAGTCCAGCTAGATGTCTGCTGTTCTGGGTGCAGTGTCTCCTCTTGGATATCTCAGGGTATGTTGTCTGACACTCTGAGTTCAGTTGTTCCTCTGTGGCTCTGGGTTGAGCAGACCTTCCAGTATGTCTCAGGTGGAATCCGGGGTCCACACAACTGCAGACCTGGTAGAGGTCTGGTCTGGGACTCAGACCCTGCAGGCCTCAGACCGGAGGGGGGGGCGAGCGGCGGAAGGGGCGTGCTAGCGCTGGCTATGGGTTCTATGGATCCCCCAGAATGTGTCTGGGGGGCTCCTGGGTGCACTTACCCGCAGGCCTCAGACTGCAGGAGGGGCGAGCGGCGGAAGGGGCGTGCTAGCGCTGGCTATGGGTTCTATGGATTCCCCAGAATGTGTCTGGGGGGCTCCTAGGTGCACTCACTTGCTGTCTGCTACAGTCTTACACCTTCCCTCTGCATCTGAATTCTTTTCTTGATGATAGGATTGGCTGCCATTCTGCCTCAGAACCTTAGAGAGGTCATTTCTTCTGAAGGACAAAGGTATGCTGTTTTTCCTCTTAGGTTGAGAGGAGGGCTAGGAGAGAATATTAGTTACCCTATACTTTCTTTGCCACAGGTAGAACAGCAGAAGGGCAGAGACCAACATCATTGTTCCAGATATTATCAACCACAAAGCAAGGATCCTATGGTCTCTATTCCCCATCTTGTTAATCTTACTTTCTCTGGTGTCTGTTTTGGTGTATTGGTCAGACCCCACAGGATTACTCTTGAGGCTTTGGTGAAGCAAGAGAGCTGGGGTGGCTGCTTTCCTTTCTAGTCAATCTAGAAGATGGTGGAGAGGAGGACCCAGGTGGGGGTGCTGGAGGACTTTGAGAGGAAATGATGGCCAGAAACAAGGCTTTGGGCCTGATTTATAAAAAACAAAGAAAATATAGGAGTTTGCTTGGTTCTGAGATGATGTGAAAGTACCTCATACAGGCTTAGTCAAAAGCTTCTGCTACCAAGTAAGCTTGTTGCCAGGATGTCATACCAAGAGATTGAGTGCATCACCTTTTACCTTTATAAAATGATGGCAAGGCCATTGCCACTATTTTACATGTAAAGACACTGAAGCTTAGGGACATTGAGCTACTTGAATCAATTGCAAGCTGGAACATGGTTTATATATTTTTTCTACAGAATGTTCCAGAATTCATTTTTTTTTTTTTTTTTTGGAAAAGTTACCATCTTATCAGAGCCCTTCCATAATTATCAAATCTGAGTAAAAGGTGGCTGAGATATAATTCTTAAGATGACGTCAAGTGAGACCCTCTGACTTAGTCTATACCCTCACAGAGGTTCTAGGGTAGGACCTTGCCGAGATGAATCGGGAAAGTGAGTTTCAAGAGGAGGGACTCCTTGCCTTAGGCAGTGAGTGGGGTGAGTCAGGAGTCATAGTAGGCAGTAGATTTCTTCTGGTGATATTGTCTGCCACACTTGCTCATCCATCATTCCACTTTCTTCAGTTGCTCAAGTGTCACTGAGGCTTGCTAGTTTCCAAGCCTCTTTCCCAAGTATTCAAACAACAAAATCTTCCTCCTTGCTTTGACTTTAAAAGCAGGTTCATGGGGAGGTTCACACCCATTTGACCTTCTTGAGCCCCACTCTCTAAGTGAGTCCCTTAAAAGTTTGTGATCTGACCCTGTTTCTTATTTCTAAAATACAGGATTCTTGAGGCTGTGGCTCCTCCTTTATCCCCATTCACTAACATGAATTGCCATCCAGGTAGGGTTAGGACCAGAAAGTAAAGTTCCAAGGAACAAAACAGAGTCAGAGGATGAGGCAGAAAGGTATGATTAAGGCAGGGAGTTCCCACCTCTCACCATCAGCAGGAATAATAGAAACCCAAACAGCTCTTTCAAAAGCAGATACTGAATGAAGTTGGTTAGCTCCATTTTGGCAGGGAGGCCCTTCTGAGAAAGGTTAAAGAGAGTACAGGGTAACAGGGTTCATAATTCTGTGAAGGTACCCCCACCGGCAGGCTGAGGGCACATAGCAGTGGGGGAGAGCCTAGAAAGTCAGAGGACAACTGCACAGAGCTGGGACTCAGACTTTTCAGGAGGGGCCACCACTTAGCTGGGGCGGATGCCTCAGCAGCTAAGAGAAGAAGCCTTCAGAATGAGCTGTAATAAGGCTGTATAGAGCAAGACTTTGGAGGATACCAGTACAGTGGTCTCTTCTGTGTTACAGGACTATTGCCAGGATGATGTGAATGAGAAAAAAAATAAGATGTTGAATCCTTTACTTTCTACCTTGCAGTTTCCTTCTAGTATCCTCTATGGATGGAGCTGATTCTAGAACCATTTGGCAAAAGCAAAATGTGGTTTGCAGAGCCTGAGCCCCTGAACCACAGAAAGGGCTGAGAGACGATATCTTAAAAGTCGGTTTATAGGGTGAATAATTAAGTACAGTTGCCCATGTCAATAAATCATTAAATAGAGCTTCAAACCTTGGGCTTGAAGAATATCACTCCAGATGGTCTTTAGTGAAGTATTTCTCAATTCTGCTTCTCTGTGGTACTTTTACTGTTATACTGATGGTGGTGGTGGTATGTGTGTGTTCACACCTATGTGTGTGCACTTTAGTGTGTGTGTTTAAGGATTAGGATGAGGACCCTTTTTATATCTGTAGGCGTCTACTTCACCATGTTGGGAATAAACACTATAGCTTTCTTCTGAGCTGTTAATGAGACTCCAAAATAAATGTTTTCCTTCAGATTACACCTTGTAATTTATGATTCAGTCTCAGAAAGGAAACTGTAGTGGAGTTGAGAAATGGGGAAAGAAGAGAGTGTGCTCAAAGGAACCTACCCCAGGCAGGAGTTAGAAGAGGCTGGAATAAGAACAAACATAATTGCCAGTGAGCCTGGTGAAGCTTCACATCTCCAAGCCTTAGAGGCAAGCTAATGGCTTACTTATTCCCCAACTCCCCCTCCCCCCCATGGCTTATGCAGTTCCAGGAAGTCAGGCTGCCCTTAGCCCAGAAATCTTAGTAACTAAACTTTATATAATACCTGGGAACATCAGAGACTCTGTGTGTGTGTGTGTGTGTGTGTGTGTGTGTGTGTGTGTGTGTGTGTGTGTGTGTGTATGTGTGTGTGTGTGTGTGTGTGTGTGTGTGTATGGGGCAGGTGATGATGGGACCATTTTCAGGTTGAAGTTAGTGCCTGGAAATTGTTCATCGTCTGCTCAGTATGCAGAGCTGCTAGGAGCTAAATGGATGGTGATTGTGTAGGGGAGTTAAATGGGAGGCAAGTAAACACCATGTGAAAAGCCTCACGATTATTGAAGGAATTAGAACCACGTTATAACCGCTTGTTTCTTGTCTGGGTCCCTTAAGCATGGGGTTAAATTGGTGTTCCCAGGGACAAGATGTGAAACTGCAAGCTCAGTGTTTGTGCCCTCTCACAAGTACTGGAACAGGTAAACTCTAGTCTCAGAAGCAGCCTTATCTGTTGGCAGTACAGTCATCTGACACACCAAGTATCCATGATTACAAAGAAACTACAATGGCCTAAATCATTTCCAAGGGCTTGGCTGGTGATCTCATTTTCTGCAGCATTAAGGGGTTAATATTGTCTCTGAATAATTATACCCATTTATCAGATATGCAATAAGGTTTGGGCACTGGTATTCAGTGAAGCTCTGTTTTAACCCATTTTCTACTATTTATTGTGTGGATGACATTGAGTAATTATGTGAACCTCAGTTTCTTAGTCTTTAAGGTGAGACTAATTGTACTCCTGTGCTATTGTTAATAACATTTTTCTTTGTGCATTTTCTATTCATGCTACTTGCCAGCACCAAGGCTGAATAAAAGATAGCAGTTAGATTCAGTTCTCTCAATCAAAGAGTTCACAACTTACAAAACAAAGATATTTAGAAACTCATGCTTTCAGAGGTTGTCCACCCTTGATCACTGCCTGGAGGGCCAGGACCGGGAGGTAGTATAGCTCAGAGTCTTTGAATAGGTCCAATCATAGCTGGCAAAACCAAAGCCAGCCAGCCAGCCAGCCAACCAAACAAACAAACAACCAACCAACCAAACAAACAACCAAACAACCAAACAACCAAACAACCAAACAACCAAACAACCAGTCAATTAAAGATTCCTAATGACATTTTGTAGACAGGAGCCCAGTGTAATCATCATCAGAGAGGCTTTTGCTAGCAACTGATGGAAGCAGATCCAGAGACCCACAGCCAAATATTAGGTGGAGCTCATGGAATCCTGAGGAAGAGGGGGAGAAAAGATTCAGATTGGTCAAAGACCCCACAAGAAAACCCACAGAGTCAACTAACCTGGGAAAACAGGGACTGACGGAGACTGAACTGACAATCAGGGTGCCTGCATGTCTGACCTAGGCCCTCTGTTTATATGTTATGGTTAATTAGCTTGTCTTCTTGTGGGATTCCTAACAATGGGAGGAAGGGCTATCTCTCGCTCTTTTACCTGCTTTTGGGAGCCCTTTCCTCCAACTGGGTTGCCTTGTACAGGAAGATGAGGAGAGGTGCTTATCTTATGGAAACTTGATACGACTTGTTTGGTTGCTATCTCTGGGAAGCCTGCCCTTTTCTGAAAGGAAAGGAGGAGGATTAGAAGGGGAGGGAGTGGGAAGGCCTTATCCCTAACTCTAACCCTAATCCTAACCCTAACCCTAACCATAGGAATGTAATATATGAGAAAGAATAAATTAGAAGAAAGGAAGGAAGAAAGGGAGAAAGGAAGGAAGGAAGGAAGGAAGGAAGGAAGGAAGGAAGGAAGGAAGGAAAGAAAGGAAGGAAAGAAAGGAAGGAAAGAAAGGAAGGAAGAACCCAGTGCTTGGGAAAAATGACCCAACTCAGATGTCTGTGAGATGGATTCATTCTGGAAGGCCCTTAACAGTGAAGGGAATACCAGGCTCTTAGCTGAGGACATAGAGAGTAATAAAGTCAGGATAGGCAGCGTGGACATACGTGACTTCTATCAGGGACTGGAGGAGCAGGGGAGGTGGGGTAAGCCACCGCTTCTGTGCAAACTACTCAGCCTTAGAAATCACAGGCTAGATCGTAAGGCAGGCCACACTGCCTCCAACTACTGACTTGAATAAATAATGCATGATATTGAGCCAGCGACAGAAGCTCTGTTAGACATCATTAATGAAATGTGAATTTGTGTAAAATTGACAACTTCTTGCTGCTAAATGACAATCCAGCTTTCCCTGGAATAAATGGCTGAGAGTGTGGACATGGCTCAGTAGTAGAGTGCTTGCCTAGCACTGACAGAGAACGTGGAATAGATTTTTGAAGTTCAGATGTGAAACACATTGATTTCAACACTGTTGGAAGGATCGGGAGAAACAGGAGTAACATCTTTGCTCTGGGGTCAGAGCAGGTGGGCCTCCTCTGGGCCTGTGACAGGACCTGATAGGCCTCTCCTCACTCTTGACAAACAGGCTTTCAAGATCTCCCTGGAAGAGAAACAGGGTGGCCCCAGCTATAAAAGGCCCCTTGAAAGATTTAAATGCTCTCCCTTGTAGACGATGAAGGGCACTGGGACCCTAGAGGCTACAGAGGAACTAGCTGTGTGCTGTCCAGACTGAATACGTCTTGAGGTTATTTTGGGGAGCATCTGTAGCTTGGTGAAAAATAATAAAGAGACTGTCAATTAGGGGGATTAATAAAAAAATCCTATCCTATAACGGGATTTTAAGTCTCAGCAAGCATGTTTGCTTCCATGACTGGGTTTCTGTGCAGTCTCAGCATTCACTTGTCCCCAGAAAGTACCTCACTAAATTTGCAAGTGTTCTTGGGGCTGACAGGCAGTCACTAGTCTCGTTCACATTGTTGTAGAAATAGAATAAACTGCCTGAAAAAAAAAACCCTATGAACTAACACTAGCAACAGAAGACTATGGCTTTTGGATATAAATTTTCCTTTTTACACAACAGTGTTTTTTTTCCCCTTATATATGCTTTGCTATTTTTGGTTGACATGTGCAAACAGATGAAAGAAAGCTTAATCTTAGGGTTTTTTTTTTTCTACTAAATGGTTTATATTTTAGTGAGCCAGTAAAATCCAGAAGTTTTCCCTTTGGATAAAATCTTTTTCCATACAACATTTCCAGAAAAAACAAAATTAAGGAAATCATTTTCCTGGTCTTCCTTCCAGATTGATCTGGCTCGTGGGAAAAAGGAACTTCATATGGGGTATCTAGTAAATTCAGCCATGGACATGGGGACCAGCTATAAGAGATCACAGAAGCCATGGTGCAGGAATGGCAAGCTACCATACCTACCAATCAGTTGGGTTTCCTGATCTTAAATTAGAAGTTAAAATCTAGTGGAGAGGCAAGCAAGGTGGCTCACTCGTAATTCTAACACTGCAGTTTGAAGAGAATAGAGACTCTGAGACCAGCCTGCGCTACAAAGCCAGACCATATCTTAAAACAAAAGAAACAAAACAACAACAACAACAACAACAACAAAAACCACACACAAATCAATGTACAAAAGACATACCAGAGCAAAAACAATAATGTCTAAAATCCTTTGGAGGGAGCTTACCACACAAATATACACAAATATACTGAGCAGCCAGTTTGTCCAGGAAATGGACAAAACAGTTACATAAGTCAGGTTCCAGAATGATCCTAAAGTCCCATCAGCATGTCACATGACTTTACCATATTCACCCATAGCCAGATCTTAAATTAGTCTGTGTTATGTTTCTGTTTACACTAATTTAGAATCTTGTAACAAGCCATAATCCTATATTTAAATTTTAATTAAAAATCTTTTTAAAAAGTTTGAGAAAGGAGAAATGAAAGGACAATGCTGTCTCTTTCATTTAAGTAAAGGGAACTTGGTTCATCAACTGCCTGTCTGGTTGGAATAGTCTTCTGAGAAGGTGCCCTGTTCCTGACTCTTCAAGTCTGATCATCTTGTCATGACTCTTCTTCCTCATCGTCTTCTCTTCCCTGTCTAGAATGGCTGGTCATCTCTTGTTCACTCCCTGATTTAATTTCCTTCAAATTTCTTTTGTGTGGAATTCCTTATTTATTATCTGTGGGAATGGGGGTGGGGTGGGGTGATTGGCTGCTCACTTGTTAGGAGTACACCTCTATTGTTCTCCAGGGTATTTTTTGAGACAGGGGTCTTTCAGTGAGTCCCCAGTTTGCCATTTCAGCTAGGCTGGCTGGTAAGCAAGCCCCCAAGAACAGTCAGTCCCCAGTCCCTGGGGCTGGAGTCATAAGTACTCAAGTGTTATAACTGACTTTTGTGTGGGTGCTAGTGATCTGAACTCACAGCGTCAAGCTTCTGCAGCAAGCACTTTAGCCACTAAGCCAGCTCTCCAGCTCCTGAAATTCCTAATTATAGATCATATATTCTTCATATTTGTTCTATCATGTCTGTTTGCCCAGGTATAGAGGCTATACCTATAATAGATTGGAGAAGGGAACATAAGTAGAATAGTAACAACAGATCTGTGGGTTTAATTACTCATTATGTTATTAAAAGAAGACTTATTAAAAGTGATTCCATAATGGTCAGTAAATGTTACGGGAATACATGCAGTTGTTGACGAGTTGAATATACTGACTAGAGCGGATGTACACTCTCGAGTGTAACGTGGATATTAAGAAGACTTAGTAACATATGCATTTGTTTGGAAAGATGACTACATATTTTTTTTTTCATTTTAGTTTTTTATGTGAGTTTGAGGCCAGCCTGGGCTGCATAATAAGTGCTAGGTAGTAAGCCTGGTATACAGAATAAGACTGTCTCAAACCAAAACCAACCAACCAACAAAAAACCCTAAAACAACAACAACAACAACAACAACAACAGCAACAACAACAACAAACCCCAAACTAATCAGAAACAGAGAAAGGTAACTTGGAACAGAGAAAATGAAAAGGGAGCCTCTCTGTGTGTTCCTTTTTGTTTTGCATAATTATTGCAGTGAGCACACAAAATAGTTTGAAAAGATGCATACCAGGCTTTATGCTTGTAAGAACTGAGGACAGATAGAAATCTAAGAGGAAGATGAAGAACTTAAAAATCCCCTCCATATTTTTTATTGGTTATAATAAATGTCAATCGCCCTTGCAATTAAAAATCCAATCAAATTTAAAAGAAAGATATTAACAATTTTATGTCCTTGTGACACCTAATGGATATTTAGTTATTCCTATGGGAAATCACTGTGCTGCTCTTAAATAAATTACAATAACTCAAAGAACCCTATAAGTAAGTACAAACCTATCTACTTTCCAAGTGAGGAAATGGAAGTGAGGAGAAATAACCTGTCAGTTTCACAGACAGAAATGATTCCATCATCTACCTAAACATCTGGAAAACAGAGATCTTATAAAAATGATTTAGGTGGAAATGCTAACAGACACAGAGTGGTTATTCCCAAAACATGATTTTAATGTGTTACATCCACACAATGGAATTATTTGGAGTGGAATATTAATGGAATTATTATTTGGCCTTAAAAAGCAATGTAGTACTGACACACACTGCAGTGCTGACACATGCTGTAACATAGTTGAACTTTGAACATAATGTTAAGAGCCGGTCATCAAAGACAATACACTAAATGACTCCACTTACCCATGGTTCAAAACAGACAGATCTGTAGAGACAGGAAGTAGATTAGTGTTTAGGGCTCTAGAGCAAGAAGATTGGGGAGTGACTGTGAATGGGACACAAAGCTCAAAAAACATTTAACATATTTTTAACAATATGTTAAAAATAGTTGTATAGCCCAGTGAACCCAGTGGATGATAACTGCATATGGTTTGATTGTTTAGTATGTAAATTACCTGGTGAAAAAAAATGCAGGGAAGGAACAGACTTGTGTATTATCTGCCAGATGTCTCCTGATTTTCCTGGAATGAAGGATTCACTCTGGTGACCTACTGATTTTACTGAAATTCAAGGAACCTCAAAAGACCATGTCAGTGGTATAAATGCCCTCAAGGTGTTTCCCTTTCTCTGGTATAGGATGTGAAGTTCATGAAGCTCATGCATGTGTCCCCAGGTAAGCATTCCCATGCTTCCATCCAAAGCTGTCCTCCCTCAGAGCCTCTTCCAGCATCAGGGTTTGCTTGTATTTGATGGTCTCTTCAGAGCTCTTCTCAGCCTTCCTGTGAGAAGTCATGACATGAAAGTTACAATTAATTCCTTTTTTTTATTTAAAATTTTTATTAATGACTATTAAGTTTGATTTCTCAAATACTATTTTACAAATGCTTTTTAAAAATTTTCTTCTTTCTCTGACTCCTTAGCCTAGGCTCAACCATTAGTTTGCCCTGCTACCTATAAGCAGTAGTTATTTTGCTTTATATCTAGGCTACCATTTATTTTTAAATCAAAGAATAAACTATTATTAACAACTGTTATTATTTCTCCCCAAAGCTTTCTGTTCTGAGTCCCTGTTACCATTTGGGCCATGATGAGTCACAATGCAAATTCTGAGATAATAGAAATAATAAAAATTTCAGTATGTTAATGAGGGTGGCTTGTAAGAAGTACCCAACAAATATTTATTGAGTGCAGATTGTGTTTGTGACACTGGGATATTTATAGGAGAGAGAAAATCTGTTAGGATCTCAAGCTCTTTTAGGAAAAAAAAAGTCCTCAAGGACAGTGTGATTGGATGGGAATGCATGTGTAAGAGTTAGTGATAAATCCCCCAAATGCTAGAGTTGCTTATTGTTCCAAGTTTATGAAGAATCCTTGTTAATTCATTTACTAGGTAACTATTGATTCAGCGTCAGTCATGAGCAAGCTCTTACAGGTGAAATGGACAGTTCTTACTTTCTAGAAAGTAGGATGGAAACCCTTGAGCCTCAGGGATGTGACCATCTAGTGAGGAAATAGGAAAGAGTTCAACAACTGCACAGGCAGGGCGATGGCATCATACTTAGGTGTAGGCATATAGTCCCTCTCCTCTCGGCTCCAGCTTAGTCCTTCTTGTGGATCAAAGATTCAAGGTTTCTTATGACTTATGTTACACTCGAAGGTTAGATGGGAACACAGGTTCTGCTTTCTAGGGAAGAATTTGAAGAAGTAATTTGTTTTTTCTTTTTATGAATATTTGGAGTAGGTAAGGATATCATAGGTGAGTGGAATCCCATGAAATAGAAGAGAGTAGTTGGGTGAAGTGATAAAGTGTTAATAACTGGTAGGATCTATGGGAATGTTCAGAGAATAGGGGATCAGGCAGATGATTTAAGAGACAGGGAGCCCTCTCTGAACCACAAGAATGGTTGTAGATGTGCAAATCAGATGAATTATGGAGTCTAGCAAGTTCAAGGTTGTGTGAGAAGGGGTTGGGGGACCTGAATTATCTCAGAAGAAGGTACAAGTTCTGATGGAGACAGTGAAGCAGTTGCCTTCATCTGCACCCAATGTCAATGGAGCACAGGAAGGTGGATGGTGTCAAGGAAACAGCAAGTGGCAAAGCTACATGAAATGTGTTTCCAAGGCAGAAGGGGTTTGATTGAAAGCAAGGGGACCAATGATGGACTGGAAGAAGGCGTACAATGACCCTCCAACTACCGGTATCTCTTGAAGATGGCCATGTGGGACCAGCACTAGCATTTTATGATATGAGCCCTTGGTGATGGGAACATTTGTATGAAAGAAAGTTCTATACAAGTCAGAAGCAAGAACCAAAGGGAGATCAAATTTAATGGTTAGGCCTTTGGAAGATTACAAGGGGACCAGAGCAGATGAGTGATATTCTGACAACAGTTTTGAATTGCAGGTCATGGCAAGTGAGGGAGAGGAGTAGCTTCAATCTGTTTTGTGGTTTTGAAATAGTCACAGTTGTGTCACAGTGGTGGCATTCCAGAATGGAATTTTGCCATAAAAAGTTTAATAATAAAGCAAGTAGAGGGATTTCATTTCTCTAGTCAGCTTTATTTTATCTCCATGTGCCCAGGCAGGGGCTTCTCAGAAACAATGCTATTTCAGAAACGGGATCATCATGTTTTCTTCTGTGGGAAAAAAAAAAAAAAAAAAAAAAAAAAAAAAAAAGGATACAGCACATTCTAAGAAGAACTATCAAGAATGAAAACATGCGGGCTTGAAACTGTGAAAGTCTGGAAGAATGATTAGAATATGGGGCTTAGCAATCAAAGAGACAAAGACCTAAGCAGTAGGTGGTGTCTAGTTTGGAAAGCGTCTTGAATGTCAGAGCTAGGAATTTGGTTTTATTTTACAGATCAAATGGGGATGTGACATCAATAGCATTTTTTAGTTTAAAAATGTAGAAAAACTTAGGCTAATACAATTAACCTTCATTGTCAGTTTGACTGGATTTTAGAATCACCCTGGAGATACCTATGGGTATATCTATGAGAGTGTTTCTAGAAATTTAACTGAGGAAGGAAGACACTAGTATGGGCAGCAACTTCCTGTAGAGTTGGTCTTGGGTCAAATAAAAAGTGAGCTGAGCACCAGGATTTATTGTCTGCTTTCTCTTATATTTTTGGTTGTGAGCCTAGCCTTTGTGAGCTGAGCTGTCTCTCCAGCCCTATTGTCTGCTTTCTGATGTAAATGAAGTGTGATCACCTGCCTCCTTTAGTTGCCTTCCCCCGCCATGATGGAATATACCCTTAATCCATGAGCCAATCAAAACTGTTTTTTTCCTTAAGTTGTGCTCTTAGTTATTTTTTATGGCTGTGAAGAGCCATCACAACAAATGAGATTTAAAGGAGAAAAAGTTTATTTGGACTTACAGTTCTAGAGAATTAGAGACCATGTTTATCTTGGTGAGGCCTCAAGAAGGTATGGGGATGGAGCAATAACTGAGAGCTTACATCGTTATCTGCAAGTAGGAAGGAAAGAGCCAACTGGGAGTAGTAGAGGCATTTGACACCTCACAGCCCACTCCCCTCCCGGTGACTGTGACACATCTCTTCCAGCGAGGAACATCCTAATCCTTCCCAAACAGTTCCACCAACTGGAAACTAAGCATTCAAATAGATGAGCCTATAGAGCGATTCTTATTCAAACTACCACTGTTGCTTTTGTTAGGTATTGTGCCACTGGAGTGATAAACGTCATGGGAGGGGGCAAGGTAGAGAGTGAGGCCCTATGGTAGTAAGCAGATCTATGAAAAGGCTACTGCTGAAAAAAATAACTTAAAAGACTATAATTATATAATAATTAATAAGATAAAAATAATTAAGAAGCCAAAAAAGCTTTTGCCTACCTGATGCTTACTGACATCAGATTTCAGTCTAGGTGGATAGAATTAAGCATGCACTTTCTACAAATAGTTACAGTTTGGGATATAGTGTTATAGAAGAGGGATTGAAAATGCTATGTAGCTCAGTCTTGTTTATGAAATAAAAAGAGGGGAGAGGAGGAGAGCTTTTGGGGCTGCTTGGCAAGAATGAGACATTGGCCAAGGACAAGGAAATGGGCAGCAGGTAGGAATCTGACATTAGGTTAGAACAAAGAAGTAATTTCATGCAGGAATTTAAATTTTAGGCTAGAACAAAGAAATAGGCTTCAGACATGAAAATGACTTTGGGCTAGGACAGGGAAGTAGGCTCAAATATTTTGGTCATCCTGATAAGCCCTTAGAAATAGTGATCATGGGAGTAATCACAGAATTTTGTTTATTGCCTTGCTTGTTCTTTGACTATTTGTGTTTATTGTCTTGCTTGTTTCTTTATTATTTGCATCTATTGTATTGCTAGTTCCTCAACCTAGAATTGACCTTAATACTTGCATGTAGTTAAAATAGTATAACAGCAAAAAGGAGGAGCGGGGAATGGGATAGGAGGTTTCTGGGGTGATGGGGAACTGGGATGACATCTGAAATGTAAATAAATAAAATATCCAATATAAAAAGAAAAGTTGAGAAAAAACTGCAATTATGTTATATCTTAAAACTAATAAAAAAGAAAGACTAAATAAATGCTATTTAGATGAGTTGAAGGGGATCTGGAAATGTTTTAAGGCGGTAGCAAGACCAGGAAAGGTCTTGTTTTGCAGTTATAATGAATGAAGAAGATATTTTAAAAAAGAAAAATGAGAAAGAAAGAAAAATTACCAAAGTACAAAATGTATAATGCTGTCGGTGGGTAGAGTGAGAGAGAACCATTCAGTTTTTTCTCAATCCTTTCATTTTCTTCTCTAGTTTTGTGCCAAGAGTGTGCTTGATAGTTTAGAGAAGCCCATGAAATCCTTAGCGTGTTTTAGATATATAAATCAAAATAATGGAATGACAAAAGAAACCAGTTATACTGTAATAAAATCAGCAAAATAAACAAACCTACATTGTAGAAATAGCTAGATTTATTAGCAATATAATCAATAAAAGATTTGCCAGTGGCCTAATATCTCTCAACTTGAAGAGCTTATGTGATATTTTGAGATAATCTGCAACAACTGTAAAGTTCTTTGAAAATATTTGGGATCTCAATCAGTGGCAAAATCATTGATACTTCTAATACTGTGGCTTGTGCATAGAGATGTCGCTGAAGAAAGTACCCTCTGAGTGATTACTGAAAATGATGGATGTTTTCATGGTTCATGTGCACTCAGAGCATTGTCTACAGAAGCTTTGCGACTATGGACATGAATCAAACACCCCTTTGACGAATGGCACTTGGCACAGAGTGTCATGCTGACATTGTTCCTGTAGTTGAAAGCTCTCCCAGGGATTTCAGATCAAGTCTGTTTATCCAAAACCGGAAGGGATCATACAGAGTGAGTAAGCTGAGAACATCTATCATGTGTTTTAGCTCTTCCGGCCATGCTATGCTTGCCTTCCATGACTTATGGGACTTCCTGATGGAGAGTATCTCTCCCAAATCACAGAAGGACATTAAGTGCAAGGTGTACATCAGAAGTCTGGCTAGTGTTGTGGTCAGTATATAATGTGTTCATTAGTCTTCCGGGACTTTGTGGGCAGTAGAGACCTCACCTCCTGTCCTGCCATGGATGTTCCCTGATCTTTTGTATTTGGAGTTACTTACCTGGCCTGAGTTGGAGACATCTTGAAAGAACACAAATGGAACACTGAGCCAGGAGCTGCCTGAAGGGGCTTTTTAGTGGTAAGTGTGTTGGGAATGTCCAGACGTCTGCTTTGACATTTTCTTCCAGTGACTGGGTTTAGTCTAAATGGCCAACTTTTGGTTTTGAACTATGACAAAATCTGTGGGTGTGGTTGCTTATTGGGAATAATGGCACATTTATTTTCTAGTAGTGATGTGGGAACAAACCGTCTTCACACATATGGCTCAGGTCACAGTCTTACCACATAGCATGGGATGCATTGTCTACACTGACTTCTAGAATTAAAAAGAAAAATGAACTTTCCTGGCCCCATGGTTTGTCCACATTCTCCCTTCTAAGGAAATGGGAGTTCTGGTAATGTGTTTAGCATCATGCTTGTGAAATTTGCTCCTTATTCAATTTATGACTGCTGTTCTATGTGTCCCTCTTGTCTCTGGGGACACTGATGTGGCTTTGAGCTCAATGTTCTAATTGCATCCTAACTAGGTTGCATCGTGGGTCCTATAACTCTCCATCAGATGCCCAGAAAATGTCAACAGTACAGCTCCCTGTACAGAGGAGTGGTCCTGCAAAGACAGAGAGGAAACATCTGATGTTGCAGCCAGCCATCTGGCTATCTTTGGGGATTTAACATGCATATTAATTTACTCTTTTGTTTATTACCTTTCTAACCCTCAAACACTTAGGTGGTGCTAATTGCAATGTTTGTTAAGCAGGCTTCCCACTGCAATCCATTCCTTCAGTCCCAGCCAGTTGGGCAATTACCAGCATTAATATACTTCTAGCTGAGTGTACCAGCAAGCAAAGTGGGCTGCCTGTGTCTGTTTCTCTTGGATGATGATCAGTCAGCTTTGCTGGCTCTTCAAAACATGAAGGGGAACTATTACAGAAATATTTAATTTCCCAAAGTTAAATTCAAAGGGGCTTTTTAGGAAAGGGCATTGATGGATTAAATACTGTCTAAAAACACCTTTATATAAAACATACAAAAGATTTGGGTGGGGTCACATCTTCACTGGACTTGCAGGCCAAATAAAATCCCAAGATAGATAATTTGGCCTGTCTTGAATGGGTCTAGTCACTATTTTGCAAAATTAGTACATTCAAAGACCACATGGCCCATAAATATCCCTTTGCTGCTTGCCAAAGATATGAACAAGCTAGATCAACAATCTGGGTGTGACTGGCACCTGTGTTTACACTGACTTCTTTTGCTTCCTCTTATAACACATGAACTACCAACTCCAAATGCAAATAATGTCTGATTCTAAATGGCACCGAGTCAAGGCAAGAGGTAGCAAGTAGCTGGTGAAACTAATTACAGCAAGTGGTGAATTGGTCCTAAATTCTCCTTGTAGCCAGGATGGGAAAGTATTTCACAAATATGGGGTCTAAAATCATTTCCATCTCAGAAAAAGTAGAAGATGTGGAGACAGAGTAGACAGCAGAACAAAAGTGAGTAAAAGAAGGATTTAGGGTAAAACTTTTCATTTAATGTTCCTGATTTTAACTTAGCTGACATTTCAGTCATATATGGTAAAGAAATGTCTGTATGGAACACTGGTAAGTTCTGACCTCAATCTGTCAGGGTATGGAGCCAAGCAAGGGTAGAGAGAGTTTGACTTTGACATGGAAGGGAAAGAAAGAATGGGGAAGCTAAAGATGTTAGAACTACGTCTGCAGCTAAGCCTGACATTCCCTCCAGCATCAACATTTTAGAGCTATGGAGAAGCTATGCTTTTGTCTGTTCTTATACCAGTGGTTCTCAGCCTTCCTAACGCTGTGAGTCTTAACACAGGTCCTCATGTTCTGGTGACCTCCAACCATAGAATTATTTTTGCTGTGACTTCTTCATGATAATTTTGCTACTGTTATGAATTGTAGTACAAATATCTAATTTGTGCTATATCTTTTATGTGACCCCTATGAAAGGGTTATTCAATCTCAGAAGGGGTTGTGACCCACACGTTGAGAAATGCTGTTCTATACTCTATACTTAAATACTCAGACACTCTTGTTTGTTAAGTCACAAAGATAGACAGTTTGGTGACCATAAATAAATCCCTATAATTTCCTAACTTTATTACCTTCATAATGTAGGCTACAGAGACATGTGCCTGAAGAGAAAGAAATCAGGCTGGTACAAAGCTTTGCACTGTTCTGCAAACTCCATAAAAACTTAAAGCCGGCAAAATATACATAGATTCATTCTCTAAAATTGGGAGTTTGGGAGGTGTCTTTTAGAATGGAGGTACAAATTGGGTTATTTAATGGTTTGGGGTCATTTTATACTTTGTTTCTAAAGTCTCTAGAAGTTTTGGTCTATTGATAATTTCCATCAACTTTGTATGGAAATTAAAATGGCATCTTTTAAATGCAGAAAGCCTGGTACATATAGTGTGCTCTGTTCAGTAACACATGCTAACTGCCCAAAGGCTAAGCTGAATCCAAAACCTGCAATTTCTCCCTAATTGTGACTATCTTTACAAGTATACATCAGACTTCTTGAACTTGTAAATTTGTGTCTTTTATGGACTCCACAAAACTCTTGGTTCATAACTTCCAGAAACTTTATTTATTATTATTATTGTGTGTGTGCATGGTGTATTTGTGAGTACAGACCACACGTGTCATCACATGAATGCATAGGTCACAGGATGGCTTTCAGGCATCAATTTTCTCCTTCTGTTGTGGGATCCATGGATAGAAATCAGGTCACCAGACTTGTCTGGCAAGTGTCTCTATCTCTTTCCTATTTTCCATTCCCAAAAATATACACCTTCACTTTTGTCCCTAAACACAGTTTACAAGCACACTTTGCAAGTCCCTTTCTTATTTTCTGACATCTAGATGACCTTGTGGCTGACCTCATATGGGCTCTGTTATTGTAGCTTTTGATTGGGCTATATTTTCTATATGCTGAGCTCTTTGAAACTTTGGGTATTACATATTCCCTTGAATGGAGTTGATTTCTTTTGTTAGGCCCGGAAATGAACTTAACTGGGTAAAAACTACATTTGCCATCCCCAGTAGTTCCAGCTTCTTGGTTTTTCCATTGTTAACAGAGATCTTGAAATCTTCCCATAGATAGGCGGTCAGTGATCCTCTTCCCAGAGTTGCAAAGAGTTTGCACATTTCTGCCTGTCTAGATCTTGCCCTCATGCCTGCAACATAGGAACTGTAGCCCTACCCTGCTCTTTTCTCTCATGTGTCAGCTGCTCTTTCTAGCCCCAAAACTCTTCATCTTATATGTCTTCAAGGGCTTGAGATATTGTTTTCTTCTTCAATATTTATGGTTGCGATAGAATCACTGCTGGCTTGCATTTGATCCTTTGGTGACAGCCAAATGTGGAAGAAGCTCATATTGTTTTGAGCTCTGCATCTGAAGCACTGGGAAGTTGTTCTCCAACGTGATTGATGTATACATTTCTCCTCCAATGTGTGAAACAAGTAACAGGCTTTTTTGGAGGTTATTGAAACATGTTGTCTTGTATATATCTGACAGTGGGTTTGCAGCTAAGCATTCATCTTTCCCATACCCTTTTCTGGGGTTTCAATAGTTAAAGTCTTCTAATGTTCTTCCATTTAAAGCAGAGCAAAACCAGTTATGACAAGAGCAATTACAATTACCTCTTTGTAACAAAGTTAAGCTCAAGGTTAATATAACAGGATCATTTGTTTCAAGTTATAATTGAAAAATTGTCAGTCTAACAAAAGATCTGGGGCAAGCTCACAGGGCAGGTCAAGATGCTGCTTGAGCTACCTTCCTAAACTGAAAACAAGAGAGAAATACGTCTAATCCTTGTTAAGTAGCTTACAAATACAAACATTGTGAGAACCTGTTCAATTCTATGTCTATGTTAGTGAACTTTTCTTAAGTTTTTTTTTCATTTGATAGCTTTTGCAAATGTAGTTGAGAGTTAACGGTATAGTTGATTTCAACTGCTAGAATATTAGATCCTCTTTCCAGACTAACAAAGCCCAGTGATACTGAGCACACATCAGATAGACTTAGGCATAACTGACATCAGTTTAAACTCAACAACCTCCAATTTTATTAAAAATAAAACCCAGAAAAGTTGATTTTATATTTCCTATCACAAACAGATTGTACACTAGCAATTTGGAAAGGAGAATTACATAAAGCTCTCCCTTCTCTCTCTTTGTGGCAACGTTATTCTCTTTAAAACTCAAGCTTGAAAAGCCAGATGATGTACCATGTCATGGTGCAGTCCTGTGGTTTGTGCTTCCTATGGGTTTGCTTGCCCCTTGTTCCCCGTCCCTTCTTTACTAATATCTTTTAGTACTTGAATGCTTTTATTCTGGTTGTTTTTCTTTGTGATTTCTTTTAGCATCATAGACATCTGCTTAGGAAAATAAAAGCTTCATCACATCCCAAGATTTTTCAGTAGCTGGCGATCAGTGAAATTGAAGTAGAAGTTCCATTTTGCATTCATATTTCCATGTGCACCCTGACCTATCATCCAGGAAAGACATTTTCTAGAATTTATGTTTTAACTTTATACTTAATATATGATGAAAAAAAAGTCACCATTCTGTTGGGAAACAGCTAAATTGAATTTTTGGTTGCATTCTTAGGTGAAATTTAGACTCATTTATTGTTTATTAAAATATTAATTAGATTTATTTTTAATTACATACATGACATAAAAGCTATATATACCTACTGGATAGCTTGTAATGTTTTGATGCATGCATACATTATGTAATGTTTACATTAGGTTAAATGAATCCATTTCCTCAAAGGTTTATCCTTTCTTTATGGTGACATTGTTTAAAATCATTTTTTTATACTTTCTGAAGTAAAAAGCTTGTATTGCTTACTTATATTACCACTGTGCAGAAGTGCCCTGGAACTTCTTGCTCCCTTTAACCATAACTTAGTTTTACTTATCCACCTGTCTCCATCCACTCCTACTTTCCCAAGCCATGTTCTACTGGCAGCTATTAAGAGAGCAAAATGAGAAGGTATGTGTTTTTTTTCTTGTCATTCTGTTCCTGGCTACTTCATTTAATGACAACTCCAGTTCTATCCGTGGTGTCACAAGTGATAGGGTTTCATTCTCTGTGTGTGTGTGTGTGTGTGTGTGTATGTGTGTGTGTGTGTGTACATGTGTGTGTATGCGCATGCATGTACACATCTTCTTGTATGTGTTTATGCAAATGCATGACTCTGAGTGAACACTTGGAGACCAGAGGGTTGTACTGTGTATCATTCTCAATTACTCTTCACCTTGCTTTTTTGCGACAATGTCTCATTGAACTTGGAGCTCACTGATTCAGACTGGCTGGACAGCAAACCCCAGAGATCCACTTGTCTCTGCCTCCCAGTGCTGGAGTTATACTTGGATGCTGGGCATCTGCATTAGTGTTTTAGGCCTGTGCAACAAGCAGTTTGCCAGCTGAGTCCCCTCCTCATGACCAGGCTTTACTCTTTTGAATGGCTTACTGTCATCTTTGTCCACTCATTGGTTGATGGATACTTAGGTTGTCTCCACTTTTTGACTATTATGAATTAAGGTTCATTCTAAGCACAAGTATTATTCTTGAACATTCAGTGCTGGTTAAACTGTTCGAATGTTATTCTTCAGGACAGTTTTCTCCTTCGTCTATTTTGCATGATTGAGGTGAAGGAATGACAATTTTCTTGCTGTTAATGTTATATATATATATATTTGATTTACATTTAGTGAGACAAAAAATGTTCAGATGTTCAGAATCATGTTTTTAGAATATATATATATATATATATATATATCTTATTGGAAACTTATTGGGAGTTTTTTTTTTTTTAACCTTTGAGCCTTTTGGCTTTTAGGTAAAGATATATCAACAATATTGTTGCAAGTAAAAATCCTTCCTTGTTTAAGTGTCCTCTTATGTTTAGAGGAAAATGGAAGACTCTCTAAAAGGAATGTTCTCACTTTCCCAGGGAGGAAGAAATATCCCTGAAAATTTATGTAAGTTTACAGAAAGCCTTCTAAAGTAGAGTGCCATTTGCAATTGAAGCTATTAGACTTAGGTAAGGATATTGGCACATGCATGGCGTGCAGGCACATGCATGGCGTGCAGGCACATGCATGGCGTGCAGGCACATGCATGGCGTGGTGCCACTGAGGCTTGCTGAGTTCTGCTCTACAGTTGTGACATGGGATTTAGTGCTGAGCTTTCAAGCTGGACTTCAGACCTTGGTGAAATGAGAAGACGTGGGTGTTTGGCTCCAAAAGAACTGACCTCATAATCTCTCTATGAGTGGATATATGTTTTATTGCTGTGCCTGTCATTTCTGTATCTGCAGACCAATGCTCTAGATTTAGCTCCCCTGGCCCCACCCCCACCCAAGGAAAGCTTCTTCCTTTTCAGCAAATGTGTAAGGAAAGCGACAGAATCTTGTGGACTGCATTTGCATTGCTGGTGTGGTGGGAATTTCAAAGTCGGCTGATTATGTTTTTAGCTCATACTATGCGCTTGCTTGTTTCTTCCCTCCTGTCTCTTTCCCTTATTCCATTCACTGTCTTAGAGTTAGTTATGCACATGGTGTTGTGAGCATCTCAAAGGAAGCAGGCGAGCTTTACTCACTCCACTACCTCCCAGAGGTCCTGATACAAAGCAAGGCTTCCGTTTCCATAACACGAATTACCAGTTAGAAGAGATGTAACCATTGACAATTCCCATGCCATGGACTCAATGAGTAGAAGGACAAATAGGGTAATATGCCATGTGGGATCCCCCTTGGAAACTTGTCGAGAAAGCAGGCATGAAGGCTGACCTCAGCCACGGGGTCTGGAGGCCTCTTAGCAGGCACAAGCATCTAAGCATTGGATCTTCTACGCAGCCACCATTCTGTGAGAGTGACCATTGCCATCACAAAAACTAATGATTATTGGGCCAATATACATTGCCTTCAGGAACTGCATTACTTGGTGTCATTTTAAACATAAATTAAATTCTCTAATGTTTTCATGCTTGGGATAAAGAAATGAAAACTTTCCCTGCATTAATGAAATGTGATTTGGGGGAAAAAAAAAAGAAAGAAAGAGGTCTAGGAAGATTGTTTCTTTGGTCTGTCTGTGGGTTGGTCTGCTCAGAATGTCAAAGCTAATTGTAATGTAGCTAAATTGAATCTAAGACTAAGATTATGAGACTTTTAGCAGTATTTGTGAAACTTTAGGAGGTTTGATTTTTTTGGAATTATTAATGACATGTTACACTCAGCGTTCTTGGACAGAGGGCAAAACCATCAAACAAGTGTGAAGTGGAAACTTAAGGGTTCTTTGGCAAGTCAGTTGTGTTGGGTGATGTTTTGATGAGGTGAACACGTGAAGGAGTGTTTTCCTGAAGTGGACACACGTGAAAGGATGTTTTGCTGAAGTAAGTACATGAAAGTGAGTACACCCTCGCTAGCAACAAGCATGTATTAGTTCACCTTACAAGCATTTTGAGCTCCATTTGTTAGGACTTCATAGAGAGAGATGAACAAAAATACTTCTGATGGTGTGCTGAGGCGTCTTGCTACTTCCCTGGACTCGGTCTGATTGGTAGAGTGATGTCAGCTGATATAGACTTACAGGGGATTTTGTAAAGACAGATTCACATGCTGAGGCAAGACACTTGGTGAGGCAAGACCCCGTGGAGGACACGTGATGTTTGCAGGAAGTATATAGCTAGAACTCAATGGACAGTGACAGGGGCTAGACTTGCTTGCATAGCTAGCTTTGCAAAAAAACCTTCTGGTATCCTTAATGGTCCTGGTTCCTCCTGCTGACTCCAGCCGATTTGGCTGAGGCCTGGCTATTCCTGTTAGGTCTTGCCACCAGCACTGCTTTCCTGATACTACTGGACTGAAGTATTTGCAAGTGGACAGAGCTGCTGCTGCTGATCTGGTGAACAAACTACTGGTTTCCTGACAACACAGATGGGATTTGCTCCAAAGAACTATTTCTAAACAGGTTTACTTCCCCTCTGTACCCTAATAACCTTTCTTTTCTACTACCTCTGGAGGGTGGTGGGCTAGAAGGGAGGTTAAAGCATTTAAGAACCCTTATTAAAAGCAGGTCTTTGAAAAAAATTAAAGTTACACAAGTACACACTGGAATTACTGTTACCTACCAAAATCTGTAGGCAACACTATCACGTGGGAAGCAGATTAGAGACATCGACACCAAAAAATGTGAAGTAAATAATGTCATGACCTCTATAGGGCAGGCAGCTGACTCTGTCCTAGGCTGTCATTAACTAAGGTCAGAACCCTTTCTGATAGAGCTTGGGAAACAGTGACTTTTTATTCAAGAGATGTGGCTGTTCTGATGGCCACTTCGCAGTCCTTGAGAATGATGTCCACTCTGAACATGAAGTTTTGCAGGGAAGTAAAAATGGCCCAAACCACACAATATGCTTGTGCTTATTTCCAGTGGAGTCAGAAAACTAAAGCTAGGGAATTCGAGGTGGAGGTGGTTAGACAGCTTGAGGAAGGGGATGGTGACTGATCGTGGGAATGTGGATCTTTAAGCTAGGTGATATGTTAGATTGGATTTCTATAAATGTGGATAGTAGAGTTTACAGTATTTCTAAATTTTTCATTATTGCAGTCAATAGGATTTGCTATATTCTCTAACCCCTTCTCTCTCAAGACAGGGTTTCTCTATGTAGCCCTGGCTGTCCTATGACTTGCTCTGTAGACCAGGCTGGCCTCAAACTCAGATATCCACCTGCCTCTGCCTCCTGAGTGCTGGGATCAAAGGCTTGTGTCATCATCACTTGGCCAGAATTTTATTTTTTCCATTAATTTATTTATTTGCTTTACATCCCAATTGCAGCCCCTATTCTTCCCTCAGGCCCCCTCCCAAGCCCCTCCCAAGTATGCTTGAATCTCACTCAAGAAATGGAATAAAATACTCACCAGAGGTGGATGGATGGAGGGAACTGGGTTGGAGAAGGGGTGGGGAGAAGAAAAGGGTGGGGTGCAGGAGATCAGGTACAGGGAGAGCCAAAGAGAGGGCACTAGGACAGTGAACAGAGTTTCATTCTTAAGACTGTCTTAGTGCAGTGGTTCTCCACCTTCTTACACTGAGACCCTCGTGTTGTAGTGACCCTCAGCCATAAAATTATTTTCATTGCTATTTCATAAGTGTACTTTTGGTACTGTTATAGATTATAACATATAAACATCTGTGTTTTCCTATAATCTTAGGTGACCCCTGTGAAAGGGTCATTGGATTTCTAAAGGGATCATGTCCTCCATGTTGAAAAACTCTGTCTTAGCAGTCCCAAAACTCCATTTTTTTTGTGTGCAGGGGTGGGAGGGATGTTCTATAGTTACCCTACATTGGGATAATTCACCAAAGAAAAGGATCCTATTATTATAGAATGCAGCCAACTGTATCTCCATGGTCAGTTGTAATGCAGGATTCTGCAGTAGAGTGCTAGGTTCCACTTGGGTAGCAGGAGGGCAGCCATGGTAGTTGTCATAGAGCCCCTTGGTATAACTTGCTATTTGGCTAACATCCTACGTTTTCACAGATGGACTCCAAATCTTCCATGACTTTGATGAGTGATTTTTTTTTTCTCCCAAAGGCTTTTAATCTGCTCCCAAAAGTTCAAGGCTTAACTTTTGTGTTGGTAGCTGCTAGTAACTTGAGTGTTCTGGAGGAAACTGTTCTGTGAAAAATTTCCATGAATTCTTTCCCTTTGCATAAATTAAAGAGGAAGAAAATGCAGCGTGAATGGAGAATGTGTGGGAGTGGGTGAATTGTTATCAGGAGCTCAGGCAGATGTGTACCCCAGTATACTGCTCAGAGCCTTCTGTTGGAAGGGGGTTAGCTATGGATTAGTGCAATCAGTTGTTTCTGCCTGATCCAGACCTTGATACTGTAGCTTATGTTCTTCTAAGGTATCTGCAACTTACTTCTTAACTCAGTGGCAGCCGAAGTTGAACTTGAGTTCTGTGTCTAGGTAGAAGCCAAAAGAAATTTGTCCTGTGCATGCAAATGTAAGTTCTCTGATGGTCAGGGGCTTTGTCCTGGAGGAACTAAAAGCCTCTAGTTATAAAAAGGGGTGCAGAGTAGGTGCTGGACCTCAAACATGCTAAAACCCATCTGCTCAGGCCAGGAGAGACCTTGCAAAACTAGGACAGACATTTGTTGAAACAGGGTCTTTGGCTGTAATGGGTTAAGATGGTTATAACCAGGGAGAGGAAGAAACAACTCAGTTTATTTCTACTGCGAGATAATTCTCTTTGTAGCTGTGTTCCTTTCTCCCTTGAGAAGACTCATCCTCCTGGCTTTTTTGCACATGCTTCTTTGTTCTGAAACAAAGCTCTCACACTGATGGGTGTTTCGATTGACTTCTGGGACCCTTCGTAACAGTGGATGCTGATCTGACCTCATTGCTCTGAGACCTTTTGGGGTGAATCCGTTTAGGACCCGTGAATGAACTGTGCAAACCCCTAAGGTTGGCTTCAGTTGCTTCTGCTTCAGTGGGGTTGACAATGAGCTGTGGTGCTGAAAAGATATTCACTTTCAAACCAGCATGGTAGGGCCATTTTACATTTTTTTTTATTTATTTTAAAATTATTTTTAATGTCAATTAAACCACTGTGCAGCCAGTCCAGGAGGCTTCCCGGCAGACTACAGGTCCAAAGGAGAAATGCATTAGCTGGGAAATGAAACCCCAATGGGGACAAAATTAACAAGAGACCTGTTGTAGACTCAGAGATGTTGTTTCTCTCCTCAGTCTGTGTTTGCATGCGGCAGCTTCTAAGTATTTTTTTCTCACACAAAAGCTTAGTGAAATAACTGTTCTCACTAGTTGGCAATGGGCCAGCTTGCTCATAGGTGTGAAGAGAGATGCAGGAGTGGATAATTAAGTATCTAAGAAGTTGACATGTTGAAATTGTCAGGAGAGAGGAGAGTTGTCATTAACTCACTAGGTCTAACTCTTAAACATATTTATTGAGTTTTTTCCCTCTTTTATGCCCATTCTTGCCAGTGAGACAAACAAACAAACAAACATTTAAAAGACAATCCCCCTTCATTCTAAAGCGGCGGTTCTCAGCCTTCCTAACGCTGTGACTCTTTAATGCAGTTCCTCATATTGTGGTGACTCCAGCCATAAAATTATTTTTGTTGCTACTTTAAAAGTATAATGTTGTTACTGTTACAAATTATAATATAAATATCTGTGTTTTCCTGTGGTTTTAGGCAACCTCCAAGGGGGTCGTGACCCACAAGTTGAGAACCAATGTTCTACTCTTTTTTTGCCCTGGATTCAGTTCTTTAATGAAAATGTTGCACAGAAGCTCTGGGAAAGCCATCAGTAGCAAAGTCCTTTGACTCTTTCCAGCCTGCCTGTGGCTTCCTGCTGGGCCACCTCCCAGAGCTGGTCCTGTTCTGGGTGGGAATGGATGGTGCCATCCTAAGGTTCTTCCTGCATGTTCTCTTCTTCTCCAAGGGGAATGAGCTAGGCATAGTGCAGGGTTACTTCATTTAAGAATAAATGGAGTATTCAGAATGTAAATCAAATGTCTTAGTGTGATGGCTATTTTTGGCTGTCAACTTGATATCTGGAATTAAATAAAACCCAAGTGGCTGGGCACATCTGTGAAGGCTTTTTTTTTTTTTTTAATTAAATATTTTTTTAGTGGGAAGACCACTTTAATCCAGATCTTTTGAGATGGGAGATTTGTGGTGACAACCTATAAAAAGAACGTGGAAGTAGGACACTTGCTCTTTTTGCCTGTTTGTCTTTACCTTGCTAGCAAATCCATTCCTTCACTGGCATTAGAGCCCACTTCTTCAGGATTCCAGCAGATACTGAAGATTAGCTGAAACTGGACAATTCTTAGACTTTCTGTTGTTAGACAGCCATGTCGGACTGGCATTCTAATAAATCCATGTGTGTGTGTGTGTGTGTGTGTGTGTGAAGTTCCCAGACCAAGTTGTTTCCAGGTTTAAGCCCCACGTAACCTCTTAAATATTCTGGATCCTGAAATATATATATTTCACATGAATGAAATATAGGTATTTTTTTCAAACATATGTATATACATCTATCTATATATTCATTCTATCAGTTCTGTTTCTCTAGAGAACCCTGACTAATACACTTGGTGAGAAGGGGGTAGGGCTGAAGGCAGTTTAGATTAAAAGGGAATCCTTCTGTGATGGTTTTTTTAAAGTAAAATATTGAATCTTTTTTTGAAGCACATTATCACATCCCGATTTATCCCATTTAAATCTGGAATACCACATGGAGGCTTGACTTTATCTGGAGCACACATTCACAGAGTTAGTTCAAAGCCAGAATGTCCTCCTCCCCAGCTAAAGAGACACTCCACTGAAACAGTGTCCTTGCTGGTTTCTGGATGCTGATGCTGGAAGGCACAAAGTAGGCACTCCTTGCGTGCTTGTTGAATCAACGGGAGGAAGGAAGGGTCAAATGAGACATTAATGTTTAAAATGTGACCAAAGGGACAAGAGTCAGGATTCACGATTAAGATTGATGTTTAAGAGGCCACTTGGGGTTAAAACCTGGGAAGAATTTGGTCTGGGATCTTCATTGTAAGAGCTTGAGTCTTATTCTACCTAATGCAGTTTCTCTGACAACCACAATCCTTTTCATTCTCAAGCAGCTCCCCTACCCCCAGCAGCATCTACACAGCATAGTCCCCTGTGACAGCTTTCTGGGGTTTGATGGTAGGTTCAGGTTGTATTCCTTTCTCTGTGTCAGGACATGGCTGCAAATTCATGCACAGGTCAAGGGTTGCTGACAAAGCACCCTCAACACTTTGTGCTGCATGCCATGGCCTCCTCTTGGAAAAGCTTCAGTGGGAGCTGATCCAAACAGGGTCCTGACTGTAGTATCCCTTACGAAGAAGCAAGGGCACGGTTCTTAGAACCTGACCCTCCCGTTCAGGTTACAGTGGGGAAAACCAGAGTTGCCTGTTTGAATGGTACTCTCGCAGCTCCAGTTTCCAAACTCCAGCTGAGCTGACACGTGGTCGACATGATTTCAACTCGGGAGCAGGTTTCATTTAATCCACATGGGCATCTGAGTTACACGGGAACCAAATGAGAAACAGACGTGACTGCAGGTGCCTTTTGCCCTGCTCTTGGGCAATGAACTCAAAGGTGTCTTTGATTTCAGTAAGAAATTTGGCAGAGAGCTTGTTCATAAAGTGGTTTCATTGCATTGGTTTTTGGTAAAAAGGCTTCTCTCTCTCTCCTCCACTGGACTCGTACCACACACATTCAAATATACATAAAACTCCCATCAGGAAGAGTAGCAGCACTGTGCTAAAAATAAAACTGAAATTAAAGGCCCACTTCAGTAACCTGTAAGTTTCTTTCTGCTAATGGTCATTGGTTTTCTCACCTTGGATGGTCTGATTTCAAATAGGTAATTATTACCAACAGCCCAGAATAGTGCCAGACCTATTGTGTAAATAATATGGCTTTTAAATATATTGATGAGTGAATATTTAACCAATAAACCAAGGCAGGTTAAGTCAGTCAACTCCATCAGGGACAAACCACATTTGTTCTATAAGCTGTAAACATGCTGGCTGGAGAAGGGCCTGGAAATGGGCCTGGCAAGTCTCTATTTCCTGGACCAAAGTTTTTGTACGGTGTAGGCGAGCTCCGTCCTGATAGGGCTCGCAGGCCAGGCCCTTGGGAAAACTCTTTTTGTATTCTGCAGTCATGCTTAGCATTTAAAAAGGGCCCCACACATGTTAAATGCAAAGGAGACTCACTCTGAGATCCAGAGAAGCTAAAGACATGTACAGAAAAGTGGCCCATTTGCCCATGTGTTGGAATCAGGGAAAATGTGTGTCACCTCTTACCACAGTCCTGTTGACTTTGGGCAAGACACATTATATTTCAGGCATTCAGCTGCCTCATTTGCAAAACCCTGAAATGGGAGCCTGGACATATTCAGGATGCTGTTATACTTTAGAGTGTGATTTTGTGAGAAGCTTGATTTTGACTGTGACTCCTGGGTGGAAATCACTGTAGGTGCCTTTTCTCACTTAGAAACCCTAAATCATATCTTCTCAAGTCTGGATATACAGGTTGTGCATGGTGCTACGCCAGCGAGCACAGCTCACACAGACTGTGAACTGGATGGTAACCTCCACACTTCAAGTTATGCAGTGTTGCCACCCTGCCTTGAAAATGCAGTCTATCTTCTTTCCCCCTAGAGAACAGACTTACGTTGTAAGATTTATTATTATTATTTGTTTCTTTTTTCAATTCCTGTGTTTGCTGGAATTCTGCCAACTTCTTCCCTCAGCCTCCTTTCTGAGGAGACTTTTTCTGTCTTCCAAAGCCCTGATTAGAATAAAACTAACAGCTTCTTTAAAGAGTAACCATTCTTACTCCAGTGACTTCTGCTCTGACTATGAGAAGAGATTCAGAATGAGGATCCTGATGCAGACTGTGTTCAGTCTCCTCCAATTCATATTCCCAGGTTCAGCCTAATCCTCACAATGAACAATTAAGAGGCCAGGCTCTGGGAGAGGATTAGGTGAGGAGGGTGGGGTTGTAATAAACAGGATTAGCTCACTTACGAAGAGACCACACCCCTTTTCTTACTCCTTTCACCATGTGAGGACAGACAGAGAAGATTGGCATCTGAGTGGGCCCTCAGTAGGGTTTGGACATCCCAAGTTCCCAATGGTAAGGACTAAAGCTCTGTTGTTATAAACTTTCTTAGAAGAGTCTCTGGCATTGTGTTATAGTACCATTACTAAGACATACACCAAGCTGTGTTGTTACCCTTCTCTGACATAGAACATGGAGGACAAGGTGGTTTCAGATGACATATCTTTTTTTTTGTGTGTTGGATGTGGGTATTTTTTTGTGTTTTTGATACATAGGGATATAGGAAAACCTTTATTTGTTGTCTGGTTCCATTAGAAACTTGGTAGCTAGTGAAATGGCTATATGGGAAGGGCCTGGTTTGATCCCTAGAACCCACATCATGGAAGGAGAGGACTAACTCTTACAAATTGTCTTGTTACCTCCATGCTTAAACACACACGTTAAATAAAGTTTGAAAATGTAAAAGGAAATGAAATAGGTGCAGTCTGCAACTGAGAGCTGGATGCATGCTTGTATGGCAGATACTTTAATCTTTAACCGGGGCTGATCTCATCTCAGCCTCAGGCTGACTAGGGAATAAAGGTCCCTGTGCAGCAATTGATGACTGACTCTGTTTCCACATGTGCACATGGGGATCCCTGCGGTTCTTCAGGCTAGCCTGTCCCCTAGTAGGGAGCAGAACCAGGCTCTGGATTAAAAATATGGCAGCCTAAAAATAACAAGTGGAAGCTGAAGAGCTTTTCTACTGATGGGTAACTCTCCTTTTCAGAAGCCAGATTAATGTCTAAAGCCTGGGTTCTGGGCTCTGAGGGGTTTTCCCTCAGTTGGCGGTGTTTTGTCTTCCCACCCTTGATCTGAAGTATGCTACCTTTTGCCAAGTGCTCCCTTTGGCAATACTCCAGCTGCAGGCACTTAGCTTCAGGCTTCAGGATGTGTCACAGGGACAGGCAGGCTTATCCTATCAGGCTGTTTGTCCCCTAATGATGAGATCATCTGACCTTGAATGTTAGACCTGTCTCATCACTGAGCCTTGCTTGTCCCCTCTTCCTACGCATGTGTGTGCTTTGTTACTAATGTGAGTGTTGGTTTTGACGGCTTTTTCATTTCACTATCCCCTCAGGTCTTTGCTTCCAAACCTTGCAGGGTTTACAATGTGAACTTGAATCCTAGCTTGTCAATTGCTGATTATGTGACCTTTGGAAAGGCAATCTATTCTCTGGTGGGAAGCTTCTTCCTCTCTATAAAATACATATACAATTGTGCCTATTGTAATATCTTTCGGAGATGTGACAATGCTGCAATACCCTAGTATGGTGCTCAACACACAGAAGAGCCATGGTGGAGGGCTGTTATGGAGCAGGGATTGGGTCTTATGTAGTGGATACCACATTCCTGTTTCTTCAAGCCAGTGTCTCTCCCAGTGGTATCAGTTTTCCTATGCACTGCTCATGTGCAGAGTTGGCACTTTGATGTGCCTCTGGTTTCTATCTCTAATTTCATCCTGCTATAATCTATTCCATATCTTTCTCAAAAATTAATTTAAAGTGTATCAAGTTTTGCATATGAAACCTTCAGTGATACCAAACTTCCCATTGGTACGAGCAAATATCACATAGCAAAATTCCAGCTGAAATATCCAAATGTATTTCTTTCCATGACCTAAATGTACCAACACTCCCTTAAAGTTTATCCTAGAAGTGTGAGCATGTCTGCTTTGCCAACTCTTTTTTTGCACAGGAGCAGCTGCATGCACAGAAACAGATGGTTGTGTGAGTTGGGCTGTTGACCCAATGGCTGCTATTTTGTGACCGAATATGTGTGACCATGTTTTAAATGGTGAACTAGTCCAATTAGATTTTTCTCTTGGGACTATCAACTATAGTCCTGCAAAGAATTTTCTCACTAATATAATTGAGGCAAAAAATTCATAAGAATAGTTGATGGAGAGATGGAAGACCAAAGCTATAGGTGAGAGGAACTGAATGAAGGAGAAACAGAAATCACAAACAAGCAGAACAAGTATGCCATAGCATATGCTGGCTTCTGATAAATATTCACTGAAGAGTGGCCAGATGCTGTTGGAATGGAATAGAAAGAAACAGTCACACAGAGGCCAGACTAAAGGAGTTAATGGAGGAAGATCTCTTTGAAAGAGCTCTGTAGGTCCAGCAAGTCCGGTTTCAGCCCAATGCGTAGTTTCTGTTACTGGATTTCAGAGACACTATATCATGTCATTCCACACACACAAACGCACACGCGCGCGCGCACACACACACACATGCAAGCATACATACTTATACAAAGCATATCTAAGCAAACATACAATCTACACATTCCACACATATACCACCACAGAATACATATCGTACATACACATACACACACCATATACAATACATATACTACAAACACACACCATGTACTGTACCCATACACCACACCACGTACTATCTACACATTTATACACCACCACAAGCATGCAAATCCCAAGAATCACACACACACACACACACACACACACACACACACACACACCGTTTTATGTATGTGTTAACTAGGGAAGGGTTCTGGTAATGGGTCTGTTTCTGGTAAGACACAAAGCAAGACTAAGACTGGATCAGCACTGTAACAGGAGCTGGCATGCAGACATCTGATCTGACTGTTTCCGTTGCTTATCAGTAAGTCTCCAATATTTGCTAAGTGCCTGGTGAACCCAGCATTTTTCAGGAGGGAAGCATGCAGTGGAATGGGATTTGTTTTTCTGTAGGTATTTACAATCTTTCGGAGGGATAGATAATACACAAGCAAACAGAGAAGTTAGTAATGGCAGCCACAAACAGGTGCTGTGGAGAAAGTAGGAATGAGAAAGATTAGCTCTCTGAGCTGAGACTGCAGCAAGAAGTGATGATAGTCACACATAAATCTGGGGAGAGCATTCTTGAGCAAGAGCTACAGTAGTGAGCCAGAACCAGGGATGAGACTGGTCTGCTATGGATACAGCTAGCCAATGTGGCCAGACCACAGTGAAGAGCAGCAGAGGCAGGGAATTTAGTGGAGTCAAGGAGTCTATGTTGCATTTTAATCTTGATGAGTTTTAAGTAGAGATATGGGATGATGTGTTTAGGGTCTGACTACATGATTGATGTACTGGACAGGATGGAAAGACAGAGCTACTGAAATTAAATGGGTAAGACGAGTCTTGAAATAAAACAGGAGGTGACTGTATAGGAAGGCAAACTTGGATCTTAGCAGTGAAGACCACAGAAGGGAGCAAATCTGAGATTTGTCTTGGAAGTTGAGCTGGTGCTAACCAAATTTAAGCTTGAGGCCAGTGTAGGTATGTGATATGTAGTGAATGAAGACTGAAATGATAAGAGCAAGAGTTGAGACCTGAGCAGCTTGGGGATACTGGTCTATTACATGAAGGTAGAGGAGGCATGTGCCAAGCAGATAAAATGGGGGAGAGGATGGTGGTAAAAAATCAATAGGTCTGTGGAGAGGTTTGGGGGCAGCCATATGCAGAGAGCATTTGAACTCATGGGAGTGGGAGAGAGTTCTAGAGAGTTCTAGAGAGAGAAGAGAGAACATTGAAGCAGGAGGCACACAGATATCTGGATCATCTTGCTTAGCTTCCTAGACTGTTAGCTCAAACTCAAACTCAGTGATGTAGCCTGGTTTACACCTCTAACGTGCTCTCTTTAACCCTCTTAGATTCTATAGCTGGGACCAGGACACAGATCCAATTGTTTGAATGTAAAGCTGTATGTTGTCAAACACATTCAATAACTGCTTCTCTCTCCCCAAACAGCATCCTGCGGCAAGGCTAGGCTCCTTCCAAGACTCTCAAGGGTTTGTGAAAAGCTGGTTGTTATTATGTTCTTTGCTCAGGAAGTCACACTTTGAGAACAGAATGACTTCATTTATGAAAAGCAACTGATCGGGGCTGATTTTATGCTGAAACTGAAGCCCCAGGGGAAATGATTCTGAGGGCTGAGGCCGCAGCTGGAAAGTGGTGATTCTTCTCAACTGGTAACTTGAGGCTTTGATTGCCTAATTCTTTTGAAAATTAATTTTGCTTTATAAGAGGAAGCTGTCTAGAACGAACAGCTTGTACCTGACTGTAGCGTTATATTTTGATTTAGCTCCCCTGGTCTATTTAACAAATGCCAGGATTTAGCAGCAGGTGGATTCCAACCCAAATGAGTCCGCCATGAGAAAGAAAGTTCCTGGTAAGACAAAAAAGCGAGACTAAGGGTGAGGCTGGATTAGCACTGCAATATGAGCTGGCATGCAGAGATCTGATTCTGACTGTTTCTTTTGGTAGGATTCACACCTCTGTTCTTCCCTGCAAGACAAAAATCAACCCCTTACTTTGTTCCTCGTCAGGGCAGGGAAAGGGACTCGGATGGGCATGGAGCATAACTTAGTGAGAGACTGAGTTTGAGAGGGGCAATTAATCTTAGGACTTGTAAGGGCACCAGGTCCTGGTGTTCTACTATTGTTCAAGGAGCCCAAGGCACCTGTAACCATGGGATAACTTATCCATGCCTCCACATTTCCCTGCCAGGCTCCTCTGTGCTGTCTTCCTTTCTTCTTGTATCTACACCTGAGGCAGCTTTCAGAATCACCAAATGGGTCAACCTCCTCCTCCCTCTAGATTCACCACATGCAAGTTGCCAGTTACAAGGTAGACAAATCTCAGTGCACTCGGTGTCATTCATCTTCTTCATTATTTTCTGGTTTGATGAAAATAGTCCTAGTTGCTTAGGGCTTGGTCTAAGGCTAAAAGCCTTTACAAGCTGTGACCATGTTTAGTTGTTAACCTGATAGTCCTAGCAAATCAATAGTCATGTGGCTTCACTTCCCCAGATTAAGGTAAAGGTGACATGAAAATGATAAACTGTTTCTTTTCATGGGGATGAGATATCCTTTATATTAACCTAGTATAATTCAGTGATAACCCCACTAGAAATGATTGGATTTACCTTTTTATAGTTTGAGAATATGAATTTCATACATTTATATGATGTGCTTTGATCAACGCCCCCCCCCCCATCACTCCCTCATCCTTCCTCACTTTCCACTTCAGTTTCATGTATTTTGTTTTTAAACCTAGCAAGTCTGTAGTGCCGCCTGTATATACATACACAGGAACTCTCCTGTATCACAGATAGCCCCTTTGGGGCTATTTCCCTGAAGAAAACTGCCTCTCCTGCCCCAGTAACCATCAGCTTCAAATAGCTTCTCAGCTAGGAGGAGAGCTAGGAACTTCATGAACCTCGTCCCCATCCATGCTGGGATTTTGGCTGGCTTGATCTTGTGCATAGAGCCAGTGGCTTCTGTGAGTTCACCTGTGGATGGCCCCACTGTGTCTGGCAAATACTGTTTCATGATAGATGTCTACTATTGCTTGCTCTTACAATCTTTCTATTCACTTTAGTATGATGCTTCCTGAGCTCGAAGGGGTGTGTTATAAAGGTCCCATTTGGAACCAAGTACCCCACAGTTTCTTATTCTCTGCACATTGGCCAGTTGTGTTAATTGACAGCTACTTCTTTAAAAGCTTATCTCATGAAAACAAAGAGAAGCTCTAATCTAAAAAAAAAAAAAAAAAAAAAAAAAAAAGAACTTAGAATGAAGTTTATTGCTATGTACACTTAGCTGAATAACAGTATCAGGCCTAGGGCCTTCACGATGCCCTCCTCTGGTGTGTGTCTGAAGACAGTCGCAGTGTACGCATATAAAATAAATAAATAAATAGACAAATAAATCTTTAAAAAGAAACCTCACACAATAAGGCATGAGTTTGTGGCCTGGTTAATGGGACTAGGCATGAGTTACATCTTGTGGAATAGGACAGCCTTAAATCCAACCAGAGAACAGTTGGTTACTACCGTAGTATTCTTGCCATCTTTGTACAAATGTACCTTCTTGCAGAGACAGGGATTGTTGTGTGGTTCACGCCTGGGACACACTGCTGATTACTTCTCCCCCTGGGGCACCCATTTTCTATTAGTACTGCTTTGGGTATCAGACTTAGACATTTTCATTCTTCAGATGCTCCCTTGATGATTCTGCTCAGTTGTTATATACACAGCTGGGACAAAGCGGGTCGAACTCTCCATTGCTTTTTCTGTGAACTTTGGCTGCCTCGTAAATTGGCAAATAGTTTGGTGGTTAGAAAGAGAAAACAAAATGAAATGCTTTTCGGCAGGTACCTTGGGGTTCTTTCTCTCTTGCTCTCCTCAGATGGAAATAATTTTTGCTTTTTGTATAACCAGAAACTTTCTATAATATGATAGAACATATTTTTATACCTCATTGTCAATAAACGATTAACTAACAAAAGAAACCGAAACATTTGGCTTTGCCTTTAATTGAAAATTACAGAGTGTCTGGTGTTGCCAGGAAACTTCAGGGCCTCTGACAGCATAAAACACAATTTCTTTTTGTGTCTTCTTGGTTCTTTATCATTTGTTTCAACATAAAGCTAGACTAAAAGACCATAGAGATATTCTCTGTGCAATAGGAAGGGCCAATGTGATTGCTACATACCAGGAAGGGTTATGGATGGGTATCTTAGATTATTTTCTGTTGCTATGCTCTGTAGTGCATAAAGAATGGAAGTATATTTGATTCACAATTCTGAAGTCTAGGAAATCCAGAAGCATGGTATGGTTTCTGGTAAGGGCCTTTTTAGATGTATTTAATATTGCACAGGGCATTACATGGCAAGGCAACAGCAAGTCTGTTAGTTCAGAGTTGCATTTCATTGTAGCGGAATTTCCCCCTAATTGATTAAATAATAAAGATGACAAGACGCCAAGCACTGGGTGAGAAGGAAGTGGACCTTCCGTGTCTGAGAGAGGAAGAGGGAAGGCAGGAGGAGGGGACTTCCTTTTGGACTGCTGGAGCGAGGTCGGGGCTGTTCGTTCAGGTGGTGGAATCCATTAGGATCTGCCACCAGAAGATTTCTCACATAGAATAGTTGGGGAATTTAGGATGCTAGATTCCACGCCCAGGGATTGTGTTATCTGTTGATTCTAAACTAAGACTGGTGTTTTCCATCGCACAGCGACTCAACCGAGCTCCAGGGAAAGTTAACTGCAGCAAAGAGTGGGTTTGTGAGAGTGCGCCCCAGCTAGCCAGCCGCAGAAATTTGGGATTGCTGAGTGGGTTTGGCAACAGCCAGCCTCAGGGAGGAGAGAGCTATCTTGGAGATCTGGAGAGGCCTTGGCAAAGAAAAACATGCAGTCTTGGACTCGGTACCGGGCTGGGAACAGACCAAGACCACTGGCCAGTGCCTAGCCGGCGATAGAGTGTGTCGTTTTTAATATTACACGCAACATTTCTCCTCTGGGGAAGCCAATAATTACTATCCTGAGGGTGCCACCCTCATGGTGTTGTTTGATCGTATTTGTCTCCCAGGTTACACCTCCAAAAGCCATTGGCTTATTGACCTTAATGATGGCATTCTGGCCATGAGTTACCATTGCCTGACCCCAGTCAGATTATTTTTACCTTTTTTTAATCCTCCTGTGCCTCAGTCTTTCCAGATGCTGGTGTGGGGTTTGAGGATCATGCTAAGTTGTTGATCAGCTAATCACATTGTACCCTTTCTATCTGTAGCACTCGAGGGAATTTTGCATTCACATGTTGTGGTGGTTTGAATGAAAATGGCTTCTATAGCTCCATAGAAAAATATCACTATTAGATGTGGCCTTGTAGGAGTAGGTGTGGCCTTGTTGGAGTGGGTGTGGCCTTGTTGGAGTGGGTGTGGCCTTGTTGGAAAAAATGTGTCACTGGCTTTGAGGTCTCAGATGCTCAAGCCAGACCTAGTGTCATACTGCTGCCTGTGGATCTGGATATAGAACTCTGAGCTACCGTTCCAGAAACATGCTTGTCCACTTGCTGCCATGCTTCCCACCATGACAAAAATTGACTAAACCTCTTAACTATAAGCCAGCCCAATTAACTGTTTCCTCATAAGAGTTGACATGGTCATGATGTCTCTTCACAGCAATAGAAACCCTAACTAAGATACCCATGTATTCTTGGCATTACGGTTTGCTTGGCACTATGGCTAGCTTGAAACTCTGCAGATGAGGGGTAGCATAGGACGGCAATGGGGGTGAATCAGTTAGTGAGATAGATTGACGGCTGACGTTGAATAGATTGAAGGTACGAGTTGGTTGTTAGAAAGTCATCTAGAGCCACAAGCATTATCATGGCTAGGGGAAAATGTGGTCAAGCACGGAGGAAGAACGTCGATACAACCGCACGCAGAACTGCACAGGGCAAGAAGGCACACTTCTGAGGAGTTCACTGATACCAGTCACTACCCTGAGACCTCAGGTACAATAACCTCAGGTACCATTTCCTTGGTAAGATACCCAGCAGGAAGTGGGAGGAGCCAGCTTCTGAGTGGAGGGCTGCTGTTCCTCACTGCCCTTACCTGTGGAGAGAGTCTCTGCCCTGTGTCCCATGCTGCCCTTTCCTTATGGAAAGTTCTGGCGACTAACTTATCGTCTCCATTATTTTGGAAAGAGAAAAGCTACAATCTCGGGGAAGATGGCAGAGGCTGCTCCACGGGTTATATTTAAAGACTGACTCCTACATTCAGATTGGAGCACCAACAGAAGGCTTTTCAGGTGGGTGGAGCAGTTGCTTGGCTGGGCAAGCTTTCTTTTGGATATTGACAAAAGCTGCTTCTGAGCCCTGTACTAGAAGGATACCTGGTTTGTCTGCAAAAAGAAATGAGAAACAGTGAACACTGTGTGCTTGAATAAGCCCCCAGCCTCCACTCTGACTAGAAGATTAAGACTTGTGGCCCATTGGCATTTCCTGAGAACACACAAAAAATTTTTTTTCTTTTCTTTCTTTCACAAACAGTACCCTAATTCTATTAGTCAGTGGGACCTGAAACTAAAGATAAATATAGAGTGAAATTCATATCCATGGATGCCAACCTGGTCTTTTTGTTTGCAGTTTTGTTTCATTACTTAGCCATAGTTTGTTCTGAAAAGTTCCTTGCTTAGGCTGTGCCTAAGGTCTGAGCAGTGTTCATGGAGTTTGGGTTGCTTCGATTTTTGCTTAAGGATAGAAAAATGAAACATAGGTGAGCTTGAGAGGAAGACAGAAGAGCACATCTTGAATTCCTCCTTCAAGCAGCTCCAGCCTGGCCCGAGTTCGATCCTCCAGACTGGCTGACCTGGGACTCTGTTCTGTTGGGAGCTGACTTTAAGCAGAAAAAAGCAGCTAGAAAGCAGCTATCAACTTTGCAGCCATCTGGAGCCATATAGCCTGATGAGAGACTTGTTTTTCAATAGCCTACAACAGCTGAAGCACACGCTGATAAATATCTTGTTTATCCCACATAGCTTGTTTTGCTGTTTAGTGACCCCAGCTGCATGGTGCACGTGGTAAAATGTTTTCACCTGTGTTCTCCTGCTTGTGCTTATAAATACCCAGGATTTCCTAGTACTAGTGTGGTGTAGTAGTGGTGGAAGTGGAGTGTGTGGTGGAGACAGTAGAGGAGACTTGACTACAGATCCTCTGGCTTGTCTCTATTCTTTGAGTCTCTTGCCCCTCCATCTCCACTGTCTCTCTTAGCCCCAAAGTGTGGGGCAGTGTGGACAGCAAATTAGTAGCCCCAAAGTGTGAGCTACAACACTGTTCCCCTTTGGTAGATTCTCTTGACTCCCACAGTTCCACCTCTCAGTCTCTCATTAGCACCCTGGCTCACGGGTCCCACAGAAAACCACAGTGAATATGTTACTTGTGTGTAGAGGTTCAACCTCAGGGACATAAATGTGGCAAGAGGGAACTGCTCAGACGTGCCAGCTGCTTTAATGAAAAACCTTGGCCAGGGATTTATATCTATACTCTTTTCCTGAAATTACCTATGGGAGAGTTTCTGGTTGTTGGACCCTAACAGCAATTTTGCTACCTTGAAGGGGCCATGCAGTATACTCTCCAGCCTGTTCAGGATCATGCTGAATGACGGATACCAACAGTGACACAAAGGCCATGCTTTGCTGATGTGTGGCTGGTCGAAAACACCTCGCTTCTCTGTGTGACTCATTCCTGGCTCCTCCCACCAACTTATTAAAACACATCTTCTGTTCCTACACATAGAACATACAACCACATTTAATAATTACTATGACTCAAGGATATAAAGATGAGTGATCCAACTGTTTGCTAGGGCCCCCAGTCTTTTGAAGAAATGTAACTTATAAAAGTAGAGACAGGTAGCAGTACTGACATACAGGAAATGGTGGAATAGAGGAAACTGAGTCAGTATTCCTGGAAAGAGACAAAGAAGCTTCTCAGTGGGGTTCCTAGGTGGGAGTTGAGGGATGATCAGAGAGTTTCTATGATAATAAGAGTGGAGACCAGCACGAGGGAGCAACACAAACCATGGCTCAGAGGTGTGATAACATGGCAACTTCTGAGTTGATGTGTACACTCCTGTGGGGGATGCCCAGGCACTGTGGAAGAGACTGTCATGTGGTATATTTGTCAGAGTTCTTTAGAGAAACTACATTGATAACATTAACATATATAAAAGGAGATTTGTTAGGTTGAGTTGCACAATACAAGATAGGTAGTCCAGCAATGAATGTCTTTATATAGGAGAGGCTGAGAACCCTGGGAGCTCCTCAATCCTTGAGGCTGGATGAGTAAGCAGTTCCAATCTTGCCCTGACTGCTGAAGGATTCCTGAAGAGCCATTGGTCTTCCATCCATGTTAGAAGGCTGAAGAAGCTGGTTTCTTACGTCAGCAAAGGATAATGGTGGTAACAGTAATGGTAGCCAGAGTGCCACCACCACTACCACCACCAGAGTTGATGAACTAATAAGCAATTAATGAAACCAGGCAAAAAGCAAATGTCTTCTTCTGGACTTCGTTATATCTGGGCTGCTGCTGGAAGGTGCTACCCACTCCGGTGAAGGTGAAAGGTCTTCCCTTCTCAATGAATTCTTCCAGGCATGTCTCTTAGTTGATTCCAGATCCAATGAACTTGATAACCATTGCATCTGAGGACTGAGAAAACCCCAAGGGTTTGTGTAGGTGGGCTCATTTGATCCCATAAGTGATGGGAAAGGAAGCTGGTGAAAACTCTTAAGAGTGTCTCAGGAGCAGAGTTTGGTGGTCTTGAAATTTGAATCTGAAATGTCTCCTACAGGCTTAATCATATATATATGATATATATGATTATATGAATCATTATATATATATACATCTATATATACACACACATATATTTATGTATTGTCTGTCTATGCATGTATGTTTATATATAGTGTAAGGGTGGCATATGTGTATGTGCACAGAACAGGGTACATGTGAAGATCAGAGAACAACTTTTGGGGACTGATTCTCTCCTTCTACCATTGGGGACCTGGGAATTGAACCCAAGTCATCAAGCTTGATGGCAGGGGTCTTTGCCCATCTTACTATCTTGTCAACCTCAAAGGCTCAGTCTTTAAACACCTGTTCTCTTGCTGGCCATACTGTTTTTGGGGACTGGAACATTTAGGAGGTAGAGTCTTACTGTCAAAAGTGGAGTCACTAAGAGTGAACAATTGAATGTTATAGACCAGTGCCTATTAGACACTAGTTCTGTGCTGTGAAGTCTCCGCCACATGTCACTGTCATAAGCTCCATTTTGCCTCCCCGCCATGAAGGACTGAGACTGTCTAAAACCATGAACCAAAACAGAACATTTCTTCTTTGAGTTGTTTTTATCATGTGTTTTGCTGTCAGCAATGTACAAACAATTCATATAGGTGTGATGCCCTTGGCAACCGGATACAGTCTGTATAAGAAAGCTGACATCTTCCCACTGCTAGATAGCAGACATTGTTGTATGTCTGTTGACTCTGGGTACTCATGCTTCTGATTCTAACAGTGTTTTCTCAGATAACTTATAGTCTTGAGTCTTTCCAAGAAAATGACCTCCCCCCACCCCCAGGAGCTGCCTACCTCAGACCAGGATGTCATAAAAGATGTTGGTATCTTTAGCCCAACGTGGAAAAACTCTTCTGGACCCATCCATCTTCTGAGTGCCCCACAACTCTGAGCTCTTTGCTGTGACTGTATTACAGCTGAAGTCTTCTTTGGCTTAGTTCTGTTTCTTTTGCCATCCCCCCCCCCCAACCCCCGTCACATTCTCCCCACATGGAGTCATCTCTAAGATGTTTCACAGGGTCCTGAGCCTACAATGCCATTCTTCCTTCTGAAAAGTTGGTGACCTGGTCCTCCCCTCTTGGGTCAGTCTCAATACCTCAAGGCCTTTGTGGGAGAGGAAACGGGAATTGGGATTTTGGTGCCTGACATTTTGTGACATTTCTGATTCTCATTGTATAACAATTTCTTCCTACATGTACTTTTGGAGGTTGTATAAAGGACAGCCCGAGTGACTCTTTGACACCCCTTTTTCTCCGGGGTGTAATAAGAACACACTTAGGCTCTTCCCATATAAAGCAGGGAGCTTTGCTTCAATGACCAGTTGGACTTTTGTTGTTCTGTGGGAATTGACTTGGAAATTGGAAATGATTTGTTTGCTTGTCAGTGGCTTTTCCTTAAACAAATTAGGAAGAGTCTCCTCATTTATGTTTACAAGTGCTCCTAAAACTGAGAGCCTTCAGACCAGTAATAAATACAGATAAAAAATTCAAAAGCTTAAAAAGGGTGGGAACTACCCTCTAACCACAATACTTCTCTGACTCTTCATCCCTGCTTCCCACCCCAAACAGCCAGAGACTAGTTTCTTCTTACTTTCTTTATACAAGTAACAAAGATGAAAAGCACCTCTTCTATACTTTCTAGAAAACCTACTTCTCTCAATGGGATCTAATACGTGGGAGGCTGGGAATCAGATGTGTTAAACTGAACCCAGGCTGTAGATGATTTATGGATTTTTCAGTGTTGATGGGCCATTAATAGATGGTTAGTTCCAGAAAACTCTTCTAGTTTCCCACAAGCAAGGTTTATCCACTCTGAGACACCATGTCTTAATATATACACCTCAAGATATCATTCCTTTCCTGATGTTAAGCATAGCTTTTTGTTTTTCATTATAAAGTCAGGGCACACTTGTCATCAGTATCAGAAATGTAGACAGGCCATGTTCACTTTTCCTATGACTGAGAAAATAACCACACCTTGATGTACATTCTTCTAGAATGTTTAGGTACATATGCATACATCTTCTTTTAAAAATAACATCCCATAATAATGATAGATCCCAGTCTATTCTATGGTACACTACAAATACCTTTGTAGTTCACTAAGTAAGCGTTTCAGTAATTTCAGTGCCTTGTCTCATGCTTTATGCTAATTAGAATAACCATGTGGCTGTCATAAGTAGCTGAAATCCGTGCTGGATCCTCACAGTAGACACTGATTTCTTGCTTTATAGCAGCAGTCCTGGAGGTAATTGGGTCATAATGACAGCTTTCATCTGAGTGGGTGTTGATGGACTTGGTTGTCTGAGGCTATGTTGTCTCCATGTGGCTTCCAAATGCTGATGATCTACCTGTCACCATCTATCCACGCTATCCAGAATAGGGGGGAAACAGACAGACACAAACAGGACTCTGGCTTAGTGTCCACCATATGGACCCAGTTGTGAATAGCCAGAACTCTGGTCCATGTCCACACATAACTATAGAAGAAGCTAGGAAGAGTGTCTAACTGTGCACTCAGGAACAGAGAAATTTGGATTAAAGCCAGCAACTTCTATGGCATATTTTTAAATAAAACTTCTTCTGAAAGGCTGAATTCATGTCTGATCTGTCCTCGCATTTCCTACACTTTCACATAGCTGTTACAGTTCAAAGATATTTACAGATTAAATAAACGAATCTGATCTGTTTTGAGACTGGTTCTCATGTACCCTGGCTGGCCTTGAACTCATGATCTTCCCGTATCCAGCTCCGAGGTGCTGAGTTTGCAGCTGTGAGCCACCGTGGCTGGCTGATATCTATCTAGTTCTGTTCGGGATTAATGAAGATATAGTCTTTTGTTAAAAGAGAAGCAGAGTTGCTTTTCAGGGCAGAGAAAAGTGAAATAAGAATGTGGACTCTGCAGAGAAAAAAGGGTTCTTAGAGAGATGCAGGGTGCACATAGTGGGCCAGGATCAGAGTAAAAGGAATACAGACTTTCCTGACAATAAGAAGGGTCCTATCAGATGTCACATCTACATCCCAGTGTGAGTTCCCACAAAATACAGAAAGCTGACTTCTGTGCCACCTGTATGTGTTTGGATTGTGGTTCCAATGTTTCTGTGATCTGTATCATCCTACCATGCCTCCGACTAAGAAAGTGTGTGGTTACTGTTGAGGAGGCTGCTCAGAAAGTTCACCATTGAGGGCTTTCTCTGAGAAGTAGGCAAGGCTCCCAGACACTCCCAGAGATAAGAGTAGGGAGGTCAGTTGGCATTGCTGGTGGACAGTAAGATCCAGATTTTCAATGACATAGCAAGTGTTTGTTTTCTACACAGTAGGTGACCCTGAGTACATCAGTTCTCTTTGCGCCTTCTTCCCAGGTTAGGTCGAAAGGCACATATTTTTTTGTTTTTTTGTTTTTTTCTGCCAACATTTTAAGCATCAAAGCAGGTGGGCAAAAAGAAAACAAAGCAAAAAAACCAAAACAAAACAAAAAGGAGAAGACACCACCAGAATTCCTATCAGAATACTCATTTTACCCTAAGCATTGGTTTTGCTGTACTGTCAGAAGCCAGTAAGATTAGTGCCTGGTCTCAGCCTGTTTGGACCACTCCAGACATGTACCTCAATTTTCAGACAGCCATCAAGAAAGCTAGTCTTACACCATACATCTTATGTCCACATTACATGTCTCTTCTCAGAGATGACATGAAGACTTTGGGCTGGTATTCCTCATCCCTGTAGCAGGGGGGCAGGTGCTGCTGTTCCTTTAGTTATCCCGGCTAATTGTCTTGTTCTGGGTCTGGGAGCACAGTGGCTCTGTTCCATATTTGATTTTGTTTGAGGGTGCATTAAAGAGTTTTAGCTGTCCTGAAAACCTTTCTGCAGGACTGGGCTCAGCCTACAGGGATATACAGGTCATCAGAAGAGGAAAATGATACTTAGTATCCTCTTAGCGTGCCTGTCAGCCAGAATCCTGGGACAAAGGTGCATTTCCCAAGGCTTATAAGTCTACTATCTTTGTCAAAAAGAAATCATCAGGTCGGCTAATTCTACTGTTGATAGAAATTATAGTCATCTAATATTTTACAACTTCCATGAAAATCAGCTTAATGCATGAAGGCTCCTTGCTCTTTTCAGTAGGTTTTTAAATGCTAGAGCAGTTGCCTCGGCTGCAGTAAAAGCTTGAAACTAGTCAGAGTATATACATAGTTTTCTTTCAGTGTCCCCAGTGGCATGCGTAGTTATTAAGATTTAAAGACTTTTGGCCTTCAGAAGATAAAATTCTAAGAGCTTGAGTGAAAGAGTGGAGAAGAAGAGACCAAAGAAAAGAAGGGAAGGGAAGGTGAGAGGAATTTAGAAACCACTTTTTAGCCATTTAGTAGCATTTTAGAGTCTACTGTCCATCTGAAAGCCCCTTCAGAACGCTCTGTGGGTCATCCATCAATCCCCATGTTTCCCATCAGAGTTGATAAAGACAAATGGCAACAGACATGAAATATGGGAGAAGAGATGCTAAGGATGAGAGCAGTTGATTGCTGAAAGCCTGCCAGATAGTTTTCACATTCCAGAGTCCCAACCCCTAGGGGTATGCTTGGCCTGTGCACATGGCCTCGCTGTGGACCAGGTATATGAATGAAGTGTAACTTCTTGCCTTGTAACCCAGGGGTGGTGTGAGTGTGTGTGTGTGTGTGTGTGTGTGTGTGTGTGTAGCCTAGGGTAGGATATGACAAAGTTAACACTGAGGGTGGAAAGAAACAAGGCTTTTGGACCAGGACAAATGTTAGCTTTACATTCATTCCCATTAATCCTGGGTTGTTTTTTTTTTTTTCTTTGATGGAGCTACCATTTAACTATCACAGAAAGTAATTGAGAGCATAAATACTCACTATTAAAAAGTCTGAAAAGTGCACAGGTGGGTGGGGAAGAGGGCTATCATAGCTTCCTTGAGAGCTTCCTCCCTCATGTATTCCCTGCCCAATGAATCTCATTAGTTGGCGTATAAGAGGAGAATTGTAATTTCGTCATGGTTGAATGTATTCTATTTCCTTTTGGCATTTAGAGACTCTCCCCCACCACAATTCCATAATTATGCTTTTGTGACAAGAAAGGTAGAGGGATTCTCTGGGGCTTGGGAATATCTTTGCTCTATCCTGAAAGTGTCTTTCTATTCCCTCTGTGCAATGGCTTCTTCTTATCCTGCAGAGGATGGAAAGATACAAAATGGGCTTCTAATTTCATGGTTGAGGTGAGAAGTGATAATATCAGTGCCGTTCCTGGCAAACATTTTTTTTTCTAATACACATCTAGAATTTGTCTGTGTGGCCACAACATGGTCAGGAAGATAAGCAGGTGTGTGTGTGCACATGTAGCTTCAATTTGTGTGTTCTTTTCTGAAGCAACCTAAGATTTTGGCAGAATGCTCTCTGTTTGCTGTCTGAGAGTACAGGTGGTTCCTCTGAGCACTTCATAGCATCCCTTGAGATGTGATCATGGTAAGTGCAGGTGTATCGGCCCCAGATGGGAAACAGGGTGTCAGTCCCCCTTAATTTCAGTTATTTCTGGGTGTTAGCTCCTCGCACAGCCTCAGCACATTGTTCTCGGGTGCTCATAGCAAAGCGATCCACAAGCAGCCGAGAAGGGAGAGGGTTAAGAAAAAGAAACGGGGTCCAACATGAACATCTTTTCCCCTTTTCAGCTTTTTAGAAGATAAATGTTTCAGATTTCAATCTGTGGTTCCCAGCAGTTCTTTGGGAACACTGCAGTCGGCCCACAGAAATCGCTACTGCTGAGCCAACCATAGATAATGCGTCTCAGCAGGGATGACATAATGTGCTAAAAGAAGACTATGATGTAATGCCCATCTCGGAGATCAGAGCCAATTTCCGTTACAAAGCCTTGGAGTCTAGCAGGAGGTAATGAACTAGCATAAATTGTGTAGCACGGATAAATTCTAGGTCTCATATGCCTATCTGCATTTTTAAAGGCAAAAAAGAAAATAAAATAGAATTCCTAGATCAGAAGTATCTTCTCAGCAAGAGTCTTTGCTCACTCTCAATCCAGACAGCACACTGCTCCAGGCTGGCCCATCACCTTGGCCCACATGGGAATTCAGTGTCTGGGTCTATAATCTGCAGTAAGGTGGTGATGTCATCCCTAATGCTCAGTTTGTGTCTGCAGAGACTGTTTGGGAAGAGGGCGTGGCGTTTGAAGGAGATTGTGCCTTTCCTGGAATGTTGGAGTAACTAGGTTGGAAATGCCCCAAAGGGACTGGAGGTGAGGAACGCGGAGGATAAGCAGGATCACCTTGAAAAGCTCATTAGGGTAACTTAGTCTGTGCACCAGGGCCGGAGCTTCCATATAGCCAGTCTCCTGCTGCCTCCCTTGATTAATTATGCATTCTGACCTCCTAGGGTGCAGCCTGCCTGGCAACAGGCAACGGAGTCCACCTCTTGGTTGTGTTTCAATAGAAATGTTCAGGACGGCCATAATTCATCTAATCGATGAAAGTCTCCAAGAACAGGGGAAGATGCACGGTGGGACACTCAGGGCTCCCTCTCGTGCTGCCTGCACTTCTCTCCTTCTGCTCAGTCTGTTCCTTCTCTTCATTTAATTTTTAATTGCTCAGAGTGTTTACAGGTGGAGCCCCATTTCTGTTTGTTTGTTTGTTTTCTTTCATGATTTCTGTGCTAATCTTTACCTGGGCGTAATACCAGCTGTTCCCCTCTGGCTCAGTGGTTCTCAATCTTCCAACTCTTTGAGGCTTTAATAGAGTTCCTCAGGTTCCACAGATGCCACAACCATAAAATCATTTTCATTTCTGCTCCATTACTGTAATTTTGCTACTGTTATGAATTGCAAGGCAAATATACGTGTTTTCTGACAGTCTTAGGCAGCCCCTGTGAAAGGGTTGTTTGACCCCCAGGTTGAAAACCATCGAATGGAAAGGGTGTGGATTTGATTCATTGCTTGATGCAGCTTAGGACTTCAGAGCTTACATCCAACTCTGGATTGTGACAGTGTTGGCAGCTGATCGGGTCTTTGCCAAAGGAACGCTGTATCTTTAAGTAGGGAATACACATTGGGCACAGATGAAAATGTTCCGGTGTAAGAAAAAGAGGACAATAAAATAAGCATGATGTGATGTCCATGCTAAAGAAGAGTTGCTCCTGGGAACATATAAGCTGCAGTGGATAGGATATTGCTTTCTAGACTTTTCTGTGATGTTCCAGCATGTGTTTTATTTTTATCTGCTAAAAGGATAGTTGTCACCACATCCACCAGAGGTCAATTTCTTCAGATTTCTCTCATGCTAATACTGTCCATGATATTAACTTTTATGTAGATTTTCTAGTGGACAGTCACCCTAAAATGTTTTCATTGTATATCTCCTTAATCCTTACCAGAAACTTCTGAGGCAGTCGATTGGCTCCATTTCATAGCAGAGCATGTGGGTTTGAATCACTAGCTAGGCTTCTGGAGCTAAGAAGCTGAACATTTGGCACCATTTCCCTCTGATTTGAGTGGAGATGATCCCTGTGTTCAAGGACAAGGAGTTCTTTGTGTTAGCCTAAAACAAAGGATTTGCATCTGTATCACTGGCCCTAGCATACAGCAGGTGCTCAGTAAGTGCTTGCTACATAAGATACAGAAGGGAGAAGGGAAGAGGGAAGCCCACGGAATGAGAGGGAGCTCAGTGCTTCTAATTTATCAGGGAAGACCACTTGAGGAAGACGGTGAGTAGTATGTTTGTTAGAAGCTAGGGAGGGGACTCTTAATCTTTGTCCTCATATTGTGGTTGGTATTGAATCCAGGGCCCAGGGCACTTAAGCATGTGGCCTACTGCTGAGCTACACCTGAGCCCTGTCCCACACCCTTTAGTATCTGTCCAGGTGACGAAGGTGTCTTTAGAGACCAAGTATCAGAAGACTGCTAGGTGCAGGTGGGATTATTTATTAATCTGGGACCCTTCATAGATAAGCTTTACTAAGTTCAATAATGCCAATTTCCTAAGAAATCTTTAATATAAAAAATGAAGAAGAGTGGGAGCATATATAGGAAGGTCAGGTTTGATAGTTTGGACAAATTTTCTCTGTCATAGTCAACAGCCTAGTACATTATATTTATACATCAGCAAGGAGGTTCTGAGACCATGCTACTTTTTTTTTTTTAAAGTCTGAAATATCTGTGACGCCTGGTGTCTCTGCTTATTATGAGTCTTCTATGTTTTGAAAATACACAGAAGAGATAATGAAATTAAAGAAGTTTACCAGATGTAGTGGCTCATGCTGATAAACCTTGCAGAAGGAGCTGAGTGTGTCTGAGGTCATTCTGAGCTAAGAGACTAAGTCCTTAAGCAACTAATGATACATAATAAGACTGTCTAAACAAACAAACAAACAAACAAACAAACAAGCAAGCAAGCAAAGTAAGGAAGTAAGTATGTGTGTGTGCACATGTATTAATGGATAAAATAGTCTTAATGTACAACAAACAAAGCATATCTCTTCAATTAATCAATAGTACTGAGCAACAGTGAGATCAACTCAATGGCAGACTCAAAGCCTCACCCTTCCAAGTGATTAATGTGGATTGTTATGTCCACCAGAAGGACCCGGGGCTTACTGTTTCAGTCTCTACAGCAAATGACTCTTGACCTTCTGTTTCCTCATCCCTGGTGTCCCCCGTCAGTCCGCTGACCTTCTGTTTCCTCATCCCTGGTGTCCTCGTCAGTCCGCTGACCTTCCGTTTCCGCATCCCTGGTGTCCCCGTCAGTCCGCTTCCCATTCACACAGCAGCTTTATCTCTTGCTCTTTCACCCCTAGTTCTGTCACTGGGACTCAATGGATGTGTCCAAAGTGGCAGCTCATCACCTGGAGCCTTCAGATTGAGCTTGTTGGCGTTCTCCTCTTAGAGTTCACTAGCTGGCTCCACACATGCTTCCATCCCTTCAGTTACCTCTCCTGTGTGTTAGACAAATAGGTCTAATCAGTACTTGCCAAGCAAATCTCTTATTCCTTGCTCTGGTGTCTTTTCTGTTTTCAAGGCTCCTTGTTCTTTCTCATCCCTGATGTCTTTGTGCCCTTCTCCTCACTCTCTGACTCATGGTGACAAATGAGATTGCTTGGTGATATTTGAGAAGACAGCCTTAGATTCCCTATTCATTGAGATTTTTCTAGTTTTGCTGGATTCTTACATACAGCAAGGAAATCCAAGTCTGCCCTAAAGGTGAAGCTCAGGGTGCCGTGTCTGCAACAACAGGTTCTTAGACCCTCCAACTGAAAGTGCTTTATCTTATCCCTCTTTTGACTCCATCAGTAATACTTACTTAGTTTGACTCACTCTAAAGGCTCCCATGTGTCCTTGTGTCACAGCTTCGGCTGCACGAGATCACATTCCTGGAATTTGCAGGGATATTTTTGTCTTATTAAACTCTAAGTTTCTAGTGAGAAAACTACGTCCCTTTCATATTCACGCACCATCCAGCAGGCAGCAGAGTTCTCAGGATATGGCAGATGTTCGGCACATGACTGCTGTTAAAATCCATACTCACAATACCGACTGCTGAAGCATCTACTGCCACAGGGCTAAACCGTGAGGCTCACAAAGCCACACTCATATCTGCATCACCTTGTCCCTGGACTACGGATGCCCAAGGCTATGTGTGAGCCAAGTTGATAATATCTGACTGTTTTGTTGGGAGGCCAAAGAGATCAAAGAAAACACTTGGAAAGAAAAGTGTGATCAACATTTCTCACTAATTGGCTTTCTGGTTCTCATTTCCATTTCCATCCCTCATTGTCTCTTTCTCACCCCCATTGTCTTCCTGCCCCCTCCTCACACTTTCTGACTCATGGTGAGAAATAGGGATGATCAGTGAGGAGTAAGATTGACTGCTGACATTTGGGAAGATAGCATTGAGATGTTTCTGATTTTGCTGAATTGTTAATGCACGTTAAGAAAATCTGAGTCTTGCTTTCCCATTATAGAAAATGAGAGAAAGTAGCTGTCTACTCTGAGTTTTTCTTACAGCATTGGAATGTCTAGAAAGACACAGCACCAAAGGCTTTTACCCTCTTCCTCTGGGGGAGGAGTCCTGGAACAGAAACCCATTCATGGTGAATTTTTTTTTGGGGGGGGGGTGAAAAGGATCTGTGTTGAATGACACAAAGCAGACTAGACTGAAAAAAGTAGGGTAATGAAATCCTTCTGCAAAAACAAGGCAGAGAAGACGGTAGCTGGGTCAAGGTGAACCAAAAGGACAGGACAGGTGCTATTTCTTTAAAGTTAATGTAGGCACATGAAGATCCAAATCTCAGACAAAAGACTTTTATTGTCCATACTCAAGCAGCTGTTTGCAGGCCAGTCAGTGAGCTTTCATCCTTAATGAGCTCTGACTGGGGTCTACCGTATGACATATTTACTATACCTCCTCTGACCAAGGATAGCAACCTCAGCCTGTGCAGGCTGACTGGATGCCAGCTACTTCCTGCTTGAACCAAAAATAACTATGAGCCAAGGAAAAAGATCAGGCAGTTTCTAATGGATCAATAGAAGTGTTCGAGTGTCACGAAGATGGAGTTGCCACTGATGGTTTCAAAGCTTCTCTTGCCCTGGTTGAGTAAATAGAACAGGGAAAGAAGACCTCTCAGGAAATGTGTGTGAGCCATGAGCCTTCCTGTGACCACCGACCTTTTAGGATTAAATCACCAGTCAACTTCAACAAGACCAGTGCCCATGGCTGACACTGACCAGTGCTTAAGCCTGACAGACACTGACCAAAGCCTTGTCACCAGTACTTTCTGCCATGCTAAATCCAAAGCTTCCGACGTGTCTAAAATTAGTTCCCCTAAACATGTCATTATGGATCTGGGGAAGGGTGTGAAGGGCCTTTCTTTACCCATGTGTCCCAGGTGCAGTTAGCTATGTGGTTGATTTAGGATAACCTAAATCAATCCTTTTATGTGCTTGAAATAAATGACCCTTTAGACTGATTTTTTTATTGCCTGAAGATGCATATTTTTAGCAAGTTTGGAAGCATTCCTCTCATCTATTTCAAATCATTTGAATATAAAAATGTAGCATTTTCACACTTTGGGATATTTAAGTCCTGTGTTCCTTTTTTTTTTTTTTTTTTTTTTTTTTTTTTTTTTTTTTTTTTGTCTCTAATACTTTTTTAAAAACCTTTCAAATTTGTTTAAAGGCCAATTTTTTTTTCTCACAGTTTTTGAGGTAGAAATGTAATGTTACCAGCTTTTAGAGGGAAAATCATGGTAGTTTGTTGTAGAGGTTAAAAACATATGGGAATACTATTCTGAGCTCTGTATTTCTGGTAGGGATTTAAATACCCATGAAGGAATGTGGCAAGGACAAATCAGTGTTCTTCTTCTCTTTCACACATACCTCTAATGGCAAACCAAAGAAGAAAATGTATTCTCCTTACCTTGCCTATTCAAGGACCCTCTGACATGCCCCTCATCTCCAGACCCAGGATAGAAAAGCCATGAGACCCATTTCCGACCCTTTGTTTGACATGAGCCAGGCTGTTTTAATTTCTTTACTTCCTAGCCCAATTATCTTGAAATCTATTTCTCTTCTCACAAAGTCAGCATGCCCAGTATATGTTTCCTAGAACACCAGGCCTGTAGGATATCAATAGATGTGACTTAGGTAAAGCATTTTGTGTTAAGTAGATTTCTCTACTGCTGGGTTTCTTTCTCAGATAGCCTAGTGTGTGGTGTGATTTCATTTCCCATACTTACTGACCCCGGCGGGCTTTCTTTTTCTTCTTTTCTTTATTTTCCCATCCTCCCTCTCACCTTTCATACTTTCTTCTCTCCTCCCCTCTCTTTCTCCCTACTTTGTCCAGTTCCTATGCTCCTGTTTGTTCTGCCTGTTTAACTTGGCATCTTCAAGAACAGATTCTGCGATGTGACTGATGGAAGACATTTGAAATTTCCAAATCCCATGTCTTTTTCAGCTCACTAAGCAGCTTTCTGAACAACGATCACGTGCTTTAGCTGTGTTCTAGTTCTCCCATCTTGATAGCTCCAGGCTATGACTAGCCTTCTCTAAGCCTTCATTCTCTCACATACAAAATGTGGAAGGCTGGGCTTGGAGGTCTTGAGGACATTTGGAGCACCCTGTTCCCAAAGTCCCTGAAAGATGGAAGACAGGCCATGAGACTTGGCCACTCTGTCCTCAACCACAGGTGATAGGACTAGGGATAGAATGGTGTTGTCTATTCAGGTATGAGAGATGGACTTTTGACTTCTTGTTTTGAGGCTGCTAAAAAGTACCACTGGTCAAAGACTAAAACTGAGAAATTTCATAGTAAAGAAAATATTCAACAAAGGACAGGCATCTGAGATAGGGGCTTGGCCAGAAGTGGCTTCTCTTCAGTATTCTCATGTTGGCTTTATAGATAGCATAAGAAGGTCAGAATTCCCGACTAAAATGTGATTCCATGAATGTTGTGAGTATAACCAGACTCTGTAAAGTTAAGGAGCATTTGCATTTCAATTATTGTTTTTCAAGGTCCTAATTGTACAGTTTTTGACAAGTGATAAGCATCTTTAGTTTGGATGCCTATTACAGAAAGATTTAGCTTTGGGAATTAAGTGGCATATAGCTTTCCTATTCTTCCATGCCAAACCCAGAGTCATAGGTTGGAAGGAATGCCCAAGTTCTATAGGAGAAATGGGGCTCTAGATCCCTTTGGATTTCATGTTCCCTGAAGAGTGAGGTCCTGATTGAACTAACACTGGCAGACATGACAGCAAAGTCTTCTCTATCTTCCCGTGGATTATATGTGATGACCTTGGGTTTTCCAAGGGAGATATCTATAGCTGTTGTGGCAATGGGTGAGATGTTCAAGCATCTTCATTTTCACTGGGCATTGCTCTTTCTCTGTGAATAAGATAGACTTGGATACATGCAGCTGGGTTAGAAAGAAGCACATAAATAGTGCAGAGCTTATATTCTGAATGTGGGTTGGAGTGTTGGCAAGAAGACCGATTTTGCCATCTTCCTCAGTCATACTACCATGCAGCTTCTTCAGCTAATCATGCCTGGCCTTCATTCTAGTGTAGAGAAGAAAAGGCTGAGGGCATGCTTATTTTCTACCCTCATCTTGACTCAGACAAGCAATGCAAAACTAGGAGACAGATAGAGCATGGGCTTATGCACAGGGGCTTCTGGGAAAGGCTTACTTCCTGGTTCATATAGGCCTGGAAAAGCAGGCTTTGCCCTTATAATCAAGTTCTTCCCTCCTAAGACTCATCAGTATAGGCAGTTGATCATGTGGCTTGGCTCCCTCAGGTGTCCTAGCTACAGATTTTGGAACAAGTCATGTGCCTTCTTTAAACCCACATTCTTTTGGGCTCTGCAGTCTTGAGTACTCTTGGTGTTATATGGAAAGCACATAGTCTTGGACAGATCACATCAAGCCAGCACAGTTCTCACAGCAGAGGCCTTTATTGACAGAGGTGCCCCTGAAGGGGGGTGAGGGGAAGAAGTGAGGGAGAGAGAGAGGGCTATGATCAGGGTCTGTGTGGCCATGATGTAGGTAACGCAGATGGTGACACAAAGGTGATACAGATAATGTAGGTAACACATGAATGGGGTGTGTTCATGGTGGTTGCCATGGCAACAGATGTGGAAGGTTTGTTGCCTAGGGATGATGTTATCGCTGGGGTCAGAAGCTGGCTATAGACACCTTCTGGCTGTTCATGGGCAGTTCTGATGCTAACATTTGGAGCACCCTGTTCATAGGGACTCTAAAGCCCAGAAGAATGGGTACAATGCTGAGATAATCCATATTTTCCCACTGGAGAATTTAAACTGCCTGACTCAGGATTATCATGCTGGAGACAGCAGAGACAAGTCTGGCAACACTGAGCTGGCAGACCCACATTGCCACAGCAGCAAGAACTCATTAGAAAATGTTTTCTAGTGTAGCCCAGTCCCCATGTGCCTTCTTATACTTGACTTATCTGAGGCCACTTTCTCCCTCTCCCTCCTTCATTAGAGTTTGCTATTTATCTTAAAATTGTATCTCAATTGATTTTGTTTTGAAATTTTAGCACCACTATCTTATCTCTTTTCCTAAAATGTGAGCTCAGAAATTCTTCCCAGTGTGGGCTATCCGATGGTTTCTTTCCAATCTATGAGGAAATATGTTTGCATATTAGTACGTGATACAAGAACAGCTGGGTGGTTTTCACTATATTTGAAGGGTACATTTAGATAATCCAATTTAAAATACACACTGTCTAACATCCATAGGTGAGACTAGCTCAGAGAGGGACAATGGACACTTTCCCTAAATACTTGATGGTATTGATTTGCAATCAGGATGCTTTTGGACAACTGGCTATAGTTTCCTTGGCTGATGCAGTGAGATATAGAGATTAGGCTATTTGGGGAACTAAGGGAAAGTTGAAAATTTAAGAGTTTCATAGGCATCTGGGATAAGATATCTCTATATGCCCTCAACCCAAAGAGAATTGGTTTTCTGCCACTTTAGGATTAATGCCAGGTTGAAGGAAAACTTTAAAGGCAGAGAAAAGGTAGCTTTTAATTTGGTAACTAGGGAGTTCAGATCTTCCATAGTCAGAGGGCAATGAGGCCAAGCCAGTGGTGCTTGGCACCATCTTATCTTATGTGAGAATATCTGAGAAGACACAAAGAAGCAATACCATGGGGCTAGAATGACGGTGTGAAGGTAGAATGACATTGTCTATCCAAGGACTATACTGCACAGCCAGGTGTTCTGGCTGTGGTGTTACATCCAAGATCTGGGATCGTGTTTTGGTTCAGCATTCCCTCCTCCCCCTGCCCTCCATAGCATGTTTAGAAAAGTAGAAAACAACTGTGTAAGTGTTTGTGCTGCTGTCAATGACGACAGATGCACTTTACATTCCTTCTAAGTTCCTGGAAGCTGCATTACGACTTGGCTGGATAGAAAATGATCCCTCTCTTGTTTTAGATTAAGTGGATTTTGAAAAATGATTTTCAAGAGATGAGAATTGGGGGAAATCTCGATAGCAAATTCTGCAACAATTTCAGTGACATTTTACAGCTCTCCTATTGGTATGAGAGACTGTTTGGTTCTCTGTCTCTCTGTCACTGACTCTCTATTCCTCTTCATGTGTCTAGGAGAACAAGTCAGAACCACATGAAATTCTCCTTTTGAGTAGCATCTCTAGTCTGATGTTTTAAATGTCTTAAATTGCAAACTTCATCAATTGAAGGGAAATGGTAGATACTAGAAAAGACACTTGTAGGAATTTGTTTAGTTTGTATTCCCAATTTAAAATTATGAGTCTTGTTTGTTTTAGGAACAGTGGAAATAAAAACAATATTTTGATAAAGTGACAGTGTGACTTTTATGTATTAATAACACCCTCAACAATCCCATATGGTAGGGATTATTGACATCTCTGGTTTATTGATGATAGATGACGTGCCACTCTGGTAGCTGAATAAAGATTTAAGCCTAAGTCTTTCCTTAATATTGCTTACATGATCCCATGCCTATCTGGGTGCTAGTTTCTCTGTATGGTTAGTTTTGGTATAAAAGTGAACTAAAACCACAAAACAAGAAACTTCAAGGGTGTAAGAAGAAAGGTATACCTAACCACTTTTGTAGCATAGTCATATCCTACTTTGGATCTTTATCTGGAACTCAACTACAGTATCTCTTTTAGTTTTGTGGTTTTCTAATTGTAGTGAGTGATACCTGGTAAAGCCCACGAGGTCATTATTATGTCATGTACGTCTCTAGGGGAGTACTAATATCTACAAATAAGCCTTAAGCAACCCAGGGTAGAATCTTTCCATTTCCCCCTTTAAGAATATATCTGTACTGCTGCTTGTGCTGTTTTTACTTTTCTTTTTGCTCTCCCTTTCTTTCTCTCATCTCCACTATTTCTTGATGGTTTTCTATAAAGATGATCCACATTTGAGTTTATGTCAGTCTCCATTTCTCTGGAGGGAAATCTAAGATGAAAGATCACTGAGAACATCAGCTTCAAGGCCACTCCATGTATTATAGTGGGCATTTGTTGTTCCCGGCATGCACTGTTCATGCTTTTCTTATTAGGTCTGGTGCAGTCTGATTTCATTCTTTCCTGACTCAGCTTATGTGACTTTGGTGCTCACCTGATTCCATCCTTGAATTTCCATGACTCAGGAAACAGTCTAGTCTTAGGATCAATGTGTGTGACTTAGTTGGAGTCTCTGATATGTTCCCCAGGAAGAGTTACATTGCTCTTGTGTCCCAAGCCTGCCCATAACAGGCTGAGAAGTTCATAGTGCCAGTCATCATTCGTCCATGTAGGACTTAAAACTGGGAAAGGACAATCTAATTAAAGAAAGAACAAACAACAAAACAAAAACAAAGCCCAGCCTACCCAGCCTATCATTCTGTCAATGTACTGGCCAAGCCGTAGAAAGCTGTTACCAGAATCAGAGCCTACATAAAGAGAACTAATGGGATGGGAGACAAGTCTTAATCATATTATTTGGGTCCCAAATCCATATATATGCAGAAGCTGATCTGTCCCTTATTTTAGTTTATATAATCCCAGAATTGTCTTTATCTAATCTGTTTACTTGCAAAAAAAAAAAAAAAAAAAAAATGGCTCAGCCATTTTTTTCAGTCTGTGATGTCAATGTTGACCTGGAGTAGCAGACATCAAGATGAATCTCTTTTCCCATCATGCAAGTACCTTCCTAACAAGATTAAGGAAAGCTGCCATGGGGACATGGACCCTTCTCCCTGCCATCTATCTATCCAATCAGATTGAAATGTTCTGGGTGAGATAATTTGTGGCACCGTTTCAACCTTCCCTCCTAGAGGAGCTGATGCTTCTTAATATCTTTGCCAATGAGATCATGGAAGCTGTGGCTAATGTGGAATCATTTCTGGCTTTGATGAAAGGGGTGGGTAGCCGTGCAGTGATGGTTGTGGTGTGACTCACCTCTGGAGCTCTCTCACCCTCTCTCACTCTCTAGAATTACTATGTTGATTGAATGCCCTCTGTTAGGCCGTGTGATGCATCTACACAAGGATAATAGATTCCCAAGCATTAATGGTAGGGACTCGGACAGTTCAGGTTCTTTCATAGTTTGCACTTCAGATTTCCTCTCCTATTGATCTTTATTCGCCAGAACTTATGGCCTTTCATGTGCATCTGAACCAGGGTCCTTTGAGGAGCTGTGTCTCTTCCCTGGAGAGAGAACTCAGATTTAAAGGAGTTTCAGCAATAATTACAGGATAATAGCTCACTGTTCCCAAAGCTGTATCTGCTTCTGCATGCCAGTACTTTGCTAATTTGCCCAAGACTGCATTATAGTCAAGGCTCCCAGGCAAAGGAGTGAGAGCTTCATCCAGTCCTGAGATTGGATGAGCTACTGAACATCTTCAAGGGCGCTTCCTGATTCCCTAGAGCTTATTTGGCTTTCAGATTGTCTGGAATTGTACATCAAAGGAGCCCCGCCTCTTTAACAGATCAGTGATCTGTAGCTCATCTCCATCTGTCTATTTTTCAAAGACCATTCTTCATAGGCAGATACATTTTGTGGTTCTTTGAGGTGAGAGCTTGAGAAGGGGCACTCAAAGTCACACTGGGACAATGGAAGGGCCTGGGGGCAGGCTTTCAGACAGATAGCCTGAAGGGAAAGGAGATAGCAGGCTCTAAAGGGTCTTCCTGAAGAAGCCTTTTCCCCCCCGGAGACCAGATTTACCAGTGTCCACCCAACCATTTCCTCACTGCTACTCCCACATCTGAAGGACAACATTTAACTATGAGAAATGCTGCCTGATGCAGTTTCCATCATTCTTGCTTGGTACCTGTGGACCTACCATCAGTGTGCTTGTATGTGTCTTTGTATTATCGGTATTTTATGCCTCTAGGCAAAAGTGTATGATGTGGTGAGATGTGTAGTTCTTTTTTTTTTTTTTCCCCTTTCTGGAGTGTAATATTTTAATTAAATGTGAAGCCTGTTATAATGATTCAGAGTGAATTTGTCTGAAATAAGGATTTGTCATTATTACAAAAATTAGTTGGGTATGATTTTACCACAACAAATCTGGTATATTTGCAAGAGGAACCTGGTATGACAAATGATTACCTAAATAACACCAAAGTTTCTGTGTGATTTACATGTATGCCAAACTTGATTAATAAATAATTTACAAACCATTTTTCCATTTATTTATTTATTTATTTATTTATTTATTTACTTTACATCCTGATTGCAGTTTCATCTTTCTCCCAAAGTCCCCCTTAATAAACTCCTCCCAAATCTCACCTCTCTTTCTCCTCTGAGAAATAGGAGCCTCCCCAAACCCAGGGTACAACCCACCCTGGCATATCAAGTTACTGCAGAACTAGGTTTATTCTCTCCCACTGAAGCCAGATGTAGTTCTTAATGTAAGGCTAGAGATGTAACAAGCTGGTGTGCCTTTTCTTTATTTCAGTCATCTACTCTTTGACCAAAAGGATGGGTTCTTGCTGAGAAAGAAAATCAATGAGAGGAGTGGAGAGGTCACTTCTGCTTTACTAGTGGATTTGGACTGTCTCCTGCTTCATCCAGACTCCCCTGTGGTCACTTTTTTCTTCTTGATGTGACTGAAATATCTCAAAGAACAACCTCAAGGAGAAAAGATTTATTTGGGTTCACAGTTTCAGAGCATTCAGTCTATTGTTGTTTGACCCCATATTTTTGGGCAGAACATCAAGGGATGATTAGAGTACTGGGACACATAGGGAAGCTGTTGACCTTGTAAACAGGGAGCAGAGAATAAGACAAGAATGGGGTGGAGAAGGGGCACAGGGTGGGGCCAGGGCATATGCAACCATGCTGCAAATGCCCTGCTTTCTTCATCTAAGCCCCATACCCTGAAGATTCCATAGCATCACCAAATAATGTCAGCAAAGGGGGACCAAACTTTGGACACATGTGCTTGTGGAGGACTTTACATATGTAAACCATAACCAATCATGTCAGACATATGAGAAACATACATCATGCAAACATTTATTTTTATGTATGGTGGTCTTTAAGGCTCCAGTTAGGACCTATTATGGTTTTCTATTCTCCTCCCTTATAGATAGAATTATGCAATCATCACATGCCCAGTTCTCACCAGTAGCATCGGACATTCCTTAGGAAGTTGGTCCATAAATCAAAAGCCTGGTAATAACTTTAGGGATTTCCTAGAGAGCTTGTTGGCCAGGCAGCAGGTTCAGCAGGACATCCTCCATGAGCTTCTCTTGGTCATTTCAAAAAGACTTCAGTGCTGCTGATGAAATGTCTATAAGAATTTTTTATGTATAAGGCTCCTCAAGATCATGAAGGGACATAGAGGACAATGAAAGCCCTTGACTTCAAAACATTGTGATCAGGAATTTGGATCACAAACATTAAATTAAACAATGAAATGAGGGTCTTGTATGGACACAAAGGGCACAGTCTCAGAGATGTTCCACAGTAGCGTGTAGTTAATAATTGGGTTAACTCAACATTACTAACCTTTTAGGAAAATAAAGGCACCTATTACTGTCTTTACACAGCCTCTGTATTCATCATCTCTCAAAGACAGATTCAGATTTCATGTGCAGCACTATGGAATTCATGATTTATTTTGCAGCCAAAACATAGAAACAGAGCAGTTCTTGTTATTTTATTTACCCAAACCAAGAGCTGATGGAAGTAGATTAGATAGTTTAATTTCCCAGGAAAAGTTTCACTGAGAGCCACATAGAGCAGCATACTGCTGCATGTCTTAAGAAGTCCAGAGACAACACGTGGTGGCAAAATAATAAAATAAAATAATAAAATCTTGAGTCAGACAAGACCAGACTTACATTGAAGACCTGTCTCCAGCAACTGTGTGAACTTGGCTAGTTTATTAAATCTCAGTATTAAATCCACTTGGAGAGGAGGAATATTAAGTCTCTTTTTAGGGACTTTACAAGGAAAAATGACTTAATGTACATATTTCTAAACATGTGCAGTTACAGGGAACCCCATAAATGGTGGTAGAGATACAAAGTGCCTCTTATTAGGTCATTCTTAAGTGCTCATCTGGAATGACTATGCACTGAGACACATATAAAGGAGGTTACTCTGGCCCTGTCCTGACAACAGATTGTGCAATTTTGAGTGCCAGATATACAGCAAGAAGGGTCTAGGATGCTATTGCTCTTAATAGAATTGTTTTAAAATCTAGATTTGTTTTTATTAAGTGACAACTCATAATTGGTAAATTATATATATTATATATACATTTCTTTACTAATGAGGTCAATCATATTAAATAGAAACTATAATATAATTAATATCATTTTAATTTGTTTTTATTTAAAACCATGGTTTGGTCATAGAAAAAACTAGTCTGTGCCTGTGTTATCACTGGTGGATAATATTATAAAAACATTTAGATTGTACACTTTATAATTGTGTTAGTGTGTTGAAACCTGGCATGTCTATTATGGAGAACTGTCAACTAGCTTTTGTTTTATTGCCCTATTATAGAACCTAGAATTCTGAAAAAAGCTTGCAAGTACTGGAAGAAGTGATTCAGGCTTTAAGCAGAAGCAAGAAGGTAGTGAGTAGGCTTGATTATTGCTGGTATAACAGATTTAATTACATTAATTGCTAGCACCACTGCTTCTGCAATTGCTTTGACATGAGAAGTTAAGACAGCTACTTTTGTTAATCACTTAGCAAAAAAAAAATGTTACTAATGTGTTGAGTATACAAAAAGATTTAGATAGGCATTTAAAACAACAGATTGATGCTCTTTATCCTATTTAAATTATTGGAAGGAGGCTCAGAGTTTAAGAGTAAGAAGCCATCTTGACTGTCATTCCAAATACCATTGAATTTGTGTTACTTCTAAAATTTACAATGATAGTCATTATAATTAGAAAAAAGTTTAAAGACACTTGCAGGGTATTTGGCATAGTTCTAACACCTCTCTGGATGTTTTAACTTTGCATAGTGAGCTTGTAAATGTAAAGAATGCTGTTCTGCCGTGTGTTGATACAGCAGATACTGCTTATAAAATTACTCATGGCCTGAGGCCAGTATTTCTATTTTGTTCAAGCTTTAAGAATGGCATATATAGCTTGATCATGCTAACCCTTTTTGTCCTGGGAATACTTTTATTCCTTCCCGTCATGTTAAAACTTGTCTTTAACAACATCAACATGTTGGCAGCCAAAGTACATGGCTTGAAACTGAAAATGGACCCTTAGACAGAGTTGTTAAATTAACAGGCTGGCAAGCCAAGGACAGGTAAGATTTTGCACAGAGCCTTACCAACCTAAGACAGAAGTGCATTACTTTTGATAATGCATATTCCACAATGGGTAAGGAAGGCATTCTTGTCAGAAAGGCCTAAGACAGGCTCGGACTTATTTATGAAATAAAAAAAGGGGAGAGGTGGAGAGCTTTTGGGGCTGCTTGGCAGGAATCTGACATTGGCCTAGGACAAGGAAATGCTTCAGGCAGGAATCTGACATTAGGCTAGAACAAAGAAGTAATTTCATGCAGGAATCTAAATCTTAGGCTAGAACAAAGAAATTTAAATCTTAAGCTATAACAAGTAATTTCAGGCAGGAATCTAAATTTTAGGCTAGAACAAAGAAGTAGGCTTCAGACATGAAAATGACTTTGGGCTAAGACAGTGAAGTAGGCTCAGATATTTTGGTCATCCTGATAAGCCCTTAGAAATAGTGATCATGGGAGTGATAATGGAACTTTGTTTATTGCTTTGCTTGTTTTTTGACTATCTGGGTTTATTGTCTTGCTTGTTCCTTGACTATTTGCATCTATTGTATTGCTAGTTCCTCAACCTGGAACAGACCTTAATACTTGCATGTAATTTAAGTGGTATAAAAGCAAAAGGAAGGAGGGGATATGGGATGGGGTTTCTGGGGCTGGGAATGGGGAATGGGGATGACATCTGAAATGTAAATAAATAAAATATGCAATAAAATATATTAAAAAAAACATTTAGAAAAAAGCAAGTTTAAATGACTGGTTGCCAGTGTCAAAAATTTGCAGAACATGTATGACCTTACCCATGTTGTTGTCAAACTATTTAAAAAATGGATTGTCTTTCCAAATTTTCTATGTTGAGATCCTATATTCTATGTTGCATTTAGAAAATGGGGTCTAAAGAGATTATTGGTAAAATGAAGTCATGACTGAGAGTTCATCTATATGGCACAGAATCCTAATTTAATATGCCTGGTGTATTTAGAAGAAAAGGAAATGATACATAGGGAAGCCATGTGAAGACAACGGGAGTCAACATTCATTTGAAATCCTAGGAGAGAGGCCCCCTAAGAGACCAGCTCTGGAACCTCAAAATCAATACTCCAAAATCAAGAAAGTATGTTTCTTTTCCTTAGGCCGCCAACTTTGTTAATAATTGTTCTAGAGAGTGACAAAAATGCTATGACAATGTCTCAAAAATTTGGGGGCTTCTAGATGGGGAGACAGGGTCCTTCCATTTAGATGAAGTTACCATTGTTTCTTAAAGAAAAAATGATGGACTTGAACTTGGTGTTTATCCAGTTACCTTTGATATTGCAGAACTACATCCAGAACATGCTATTAAATCCAGAAGTGTGAGAAATACATATCTGCTGGGGGGACTTAGCTAAAGTAATTTAAATGTGTGAAGAATCAGCTTGCCTGACTGGGAGAAAGGGAGTTTCTATTAATATAAAATTTGAAGGCCTTAGTATCAGAAGGATGATAAACAACAGTACAGAAGTGTAATGGAAATTTCCAGGTAGGAAGAAAGATCTGGATTTGAGTCTAAAGTCTAACACTCATGAACAGTGTACGTGCTGGTTAGCAGTTTGTCAGCTTGACACAGGCTAGAATCCTCTGGGAAGAGGGAAACTTAGTTTAGAAAGTCCTCACATCATACTGGGCTATAGGCAAGTTTTTAGTGGTATTTTTTGATTGATGATGGATGCAGGAGAACCCAGACCTTTGTTGGTTGTGCCAATCCTGGGCAGGTCCTGCACTGTATAAGCAAGAAGTGAGCTGAAAGAACCAGAAAGAATAAGCCAGTAAGCAGTGTACATCCACGGTCTCCGCTTCAGATCCTGTCTCCAGATTCCTGTCTTGAGCTCCTGCCTGGCTTTCTTCAATAATAGACTATGATGTGGAAGTGTAAACTAAACAGACCCTTCCTTTCCCAAATTGGTATTGGTTTTGGTGTTTTATCACAGCAATAGAAAGGAAACTAGGGCAATGTGCTTCGGGTCAAATGACTTTGTGTCTTTTAGTCTGTTCTAGTTTTAAAGAGTTCTTTCATTTTGTTGTCAGAAGGATTAAGTGAGTTAATAGTATTGTATTAACATAATGAATACAATACTATTATTAATAGTGTATTAATGCATAATTAATATTGTTATCATGAATATTGAAACTTTAAAAACTATGGGAGAAACCATGCTTACCTTGCAATGGCTTATATGGCACTCACCAAACGTGTTTGGTATACTGGGGGCTTTTTTTGTTTGTTTTTTGTTTTGATGAGCTATTCTTTTTTAGTTATGATATTCACTGATGTGGAGACCTCTGTTGGTCCTATAGTTTCAAGCTTTGTAGTGATGAATTGCCTTACAAAAAAATATCTTCGTTGCTTAAAAGTTAACTAAGGGGATATGTATTAGAAAGTTAACAGAAGAGGTATAGGTGTTATTTTAGGCCACAGTGGGCTGTGGTGCTTGTTATTGAATCTTTGGAACTGTGGGTAGTTTTCTAGGTACTTGTATATGAAAGGCAGAGGAAATAGGATATGGTTAATGACTTATTTTTAGAGCTTAGTTTAGCCTCTGACTATTGTCATAATCTTAGAGCTTCCTTGGTTACTATTGCTACTTCCCCTAACATTTGTGGTAAACCAGTTAGTTGATCATTGAAGCTGAGCAGAATAAAACATGCAAGGCTAATGGCTGAGAAATAGACTTCCTCCATAGAATTTAAAGGGGCAGTGACTCAGACTCAGGCTGATTCAGTATATCCCAAGAAGTCTTAAAATAGGAATGTCCTTTCTCTGTGAAGCAATAAGTTTTGGGTCTAGAAGTTCCTAGTGGTCCTCCTCACTATATAAGTAGGCCACTATATTTACCTGGTGAAGAGTGGGCTCTCTCAAGTCATCATATACATGCTTCCTGCCACTAGCTGTATGTGAACACCAAGAAAGAATCATAAAATAGGTCCTAGAGGTGGAGAAGGGAAGAATACAGGGGCCACAGGCAACAAAGCCTCAAGAAGTCTGTGGAAATTCCATGTAACTGCAGACGAATTTACTTTAGTAGTGGTAAGTGTCTTCTCCATTGCTTCAAATAACATATCACCAATTTCCCCTGGCTCATGAAGTCTTTGATGTGGCAGACCCTATTTGGCTTGCTAAGTCACACTCTTTAGAATATTATTGAAGTTTATATAGAGTATAAAATCATGCTTGATTTTTTTTGTTGTTTCATTTGCATTTCCCTTCTCAGAGTAGATAGGCTAATAAAAACTTTGATAGAAAAATTCATGGAGACTTGGGGACATTTTTCAACCTATAATGGATGATAAGATGTGTTCTTCCTGGGCATGCTCACCAGTGGTCTGTTCAAGTTTGGAAGAAAAGAATCCAAAACATATACAGTTTAAGAAGACTAGCAACCTGGAAAACAGTAATTCCTGAAGGGAGCTGGAGTCATAGTGAATTACAACCAAGGAGCAGTTTGTAATGAGAGAAGGCAGCTTGAAAGACCAGAACTTTGGGACATCTACTTAGAACCCCAGAGGGACTAGAGGTGACAGCTGGCCTGTCATCTCCTCAGCAAGCAAGCAAGTACCTGGACTATGACCCTGATTTTGGAAAGCTAGGCTAAGAGGGGCAGAAAGAACCTTAGGGGATTTGAAGATGGAGACAATGTAGGTGAGGACTCAGGAATGGGGTCAGAGGGAGGACTAAATAAGCAAGCATGGATAGCTAACAGGGAGGATGGCAATAGTCTACTAGTTCCTGATGCCCTAAAAGGCAACACTTTTTATTTATTATTTTGTGGAGGTGGTACTTGGCTCATGCTTCCACCTCATTGTTCATCATCATAGGGAGTCTGGACAGGAACTCAAATAGGGCAGAAACCTAGAGGCAGGAAGTGATGCAGAGGCCATAAAAGAGTGCTGTTTACTGGCTTTCTCATCATGGCTTGCTCAGCCTTCTTATAGGAACCAGGACCACCAGTCCAGGAGTGGCGTCACCCACAATGAACTGGGCCCTCATCTGTCAATCACTAAGATAATGCCTTACAGGAGGGGTTCCCTCAGATTACTTTGTGTCAAGCTGATATAAAACAAGCCAGCACAACTGACCGTGGAGGAATTATTTATATCAGGAATGGTATAACCAGAAAAGCAGAGTTGGAAGTTGAAAGGATGGCTACTGTGAGGAATTGCACTGGGTTGCTGTATTTGTTTACATAGTAGGACCTCCACACTCCTGAGGAACGTGTGTGTGTGTGTGTGTGTGTGTGTGTGTGTGTGTGTGTTTGTGTATGTGAGGTACACCAATACTTGAGATATTTGGAAGGAGACTTTCTTGGACTATAGTACTATGAGCTTTCTGGACAAGACACCATTATAGTCAAGTTGTTCTAACTGAAAGAGCCCCAAGAACAGGGCCTATGTGACTATTTTATAATTTCTTATTTGGTCAAAGTGACTTATGTCTGTGGTCATCTAAACTCCAACTTTGTCATCTAGTCTCTATATGTAACTTAAATCCTGATTTTAAGAAATCAAGGGCTGAGATAACATTCCTCTAAAATACTGACTTCTCTTTATATTTAAAAAAATATTTTTTCATACAATATATTCTGATTACAGTTCCCCTCCCCCAATTCCACCAAGATCCTCCTCACTTCCCCAGCGACCCAAATCCACACCCTTCCTTTCTCTTTTTCATTAGAATACAAATAGGCATATAAAATAATAATAAGATAAAATAAAAACAAACAAACCAGAACAGAAAAAGATAAACAGGAAAAAAAAAAAGAGAGACAAAGAGAAAGCACAAGAAACACACAGATGCCAAAACACACATTTGCACATACAGAAAAATCACAAAACCCAAATCAGAAACCATAATATATAAGAAAAATACCTGTAAGGTTTAAAAAAGAAACTAGTGCAAACAGAGCATTGTGAGACAAAATAATCTTTCAGAAATGCCATTGAGTTTGTTTTGTGTTGGTCACCTACAGCTAGGCATGGGACCTGCCCTTAAAGGTGGTTTATATAGCCAGTGGGACCTGTTGGAGAAAATGAATTTTCCTTCATGAGCAGTTATCTTGAAAAAGATGTTTGATTTTTGTATTCCATCCTATGATGAGAAAGGAGATCTTTCCAAGGCTGAGCAGGAGAGGCTGTCTCCTCATGTGGGAAGACCTGGAGGCCCAGAGGATGCAGACGCAAGCACCAGTCTCTAACATGGAGCTCATCACTGACTTTGATAAGTTACTCCTAGGAGGTACTGTTACAGGTCACCAGAGACATGATGGGATAATCGGAAATTCGAGGAAGAAAGAACACATGATTTTGATTCAGACTGAAACACGTCTTCTTTTGCTTGAGTACCAGCTGCAGAGCTAATGTTCTCTGCAAGGTTGGAGGGCATCTAGAAAAGGCCTTTGGGTCTGCATCCTCAAAGCCTGCATGGATACCAGAAGCTATGAGGGGCCAGACAGTTTTGATGTCTATTTTTATTTATCCACAGGTCCTACCTCCCAGGTGCTGGAAAACTTATCCAGGCTGACAGATTTTCTTGCTTGGCTACTTTGGCTCACAGTGGTTGGTGCCACCACTATTATTAGCAAACCCCTATTCAAGAGCTTTCCTTTCAGCTCTACCAGAGCCAAGGGCAAAGCTTAGCAGGAAAGATTAAGCTGGGCTAAGGCTGGAATAAGAGACTCAATGAAGAAGTGTGGACAGGGAGGCACTAAGGAAAGAAAGGCCAGGAAGGTTGTAAGGGGAATGAACCTTAAGTTAACTCTGTGGCTTTCCTCAATACTTTCTTCTAGTGATTGGTTTGGGGTCCACATAATGCAGAAATGAAGGTGCTCAGCAGGATCCATGGCTAGACACAATGATTTACAGATAACTTGGGTGGTGAACTCAAGAGATGATAGACTTCTCTGGCTCCCCTTTGCTTAAACAAATGTAAAAATAGTCCCTTTAAAACAAAGTACTATATCTTTTGCAAAGCTTTTCAAAGTGCATCGCATATTTGGGAAGAAATTCTAGTTAGTGATGGTGATTTCTGTGATTTGCTTACTTGTCCTGCTGTGCCAGAGACTGCTGTGCTCCCAGTCATTGTAGAAATAAGACCTTTATTATTAGAATTCAGGGGAAACGGAATTTATGCTTGACTGCCAGGTAAGTATGAAAGCCCTTGTGTTTTGACCTTTGATGTTGAGATTTTTTTTTCTAAAATGTTTATATTTGTTTTTATGTCTATGCAGAGTCCCTGGCATGATCTAATCTTGCTTTGGTAAGTTAGCAAGCTCCCCAGTTCAACAGGCATTGTCATATAAGGGTAATGGGATTATGGCAATTTGAAATGATCCTAAGCTTTCATGGAGAAGACTCTTTTGTCTAATCATATCTGAGTCTTGAACCAGACCAGAATTCCTAGTTCAGTTCAAATACCCACAGTTCTTGACACTAAGTGTTGTGTTTCCACCAGGTAAGGAAGGATCTCTGCTTCCATGTTATTCTTCCATCAGAGCGCTGATGATGACCAGTGGGTAGGGGATCTGCATCTACAAACAACATAAAAATCTTTATAGATTTAGATTTATGTTCTCCTGGAGCATCATGGCAGGGGACTCCTCATTTTCAACCCTGAGCCCATATGACATTTGGAAAACCTGGATGGGCCCACATAACACATGGTGGACTTCTAGGTCCTTCCCAGCACCGGCAGCTGCTGAAGTATAAATGTATTCATGTGTGTGAGGGAAAGGAGTCATGTTGCAGACTGTCTTGGGGCTCTCTTTGCGTTCAAGGAAAAGTACCAGGCTGAAAAACCTAAACAGTCCATCCAAAGACAGTTTGTAAAAATCTCTTTGGCCTCACCCTTTCCATCACAGTTGCCAGAGTGATGGCCATGTGAATCATGTGGGAAGGAGAGGGGCATGGTAATAGGTCAGGATCCCTACTTGCCTGGACTGCCTTTGCTTGTTATGACAACCAGAGGTGAACCTACTGTAACGAAACTCTGTACAACTGCTTTCAGCTGCAGGACTTCCCACATTTATGAGGTAAATGTCCACATCAATTAGAGCTGGGTCAAGGACAGGAGGACTGCACCAAGGGAGGCCTGTGGCTCCTGGCTTGTCATGAATGATGTATAGAATGAGCTAATGCAACCCACAGTAAGTGAGAGCTGCAGAGTCACTTTTCACACAGCTGCAACTGAGGCTTTTTGATGACAGAGTGATTTAAAAAAAAAAAATGTCCTGGAGCATCAGAAGGCCTGAGTTCTGGAATCACATTACTGCACAGCTTTATGTCACAGGTCAAGTTGGCCTTCAGGGAAGGAGGGCCTTTTCTGAGGGGAGGCTGCCTCAGGGGCTTTGACAGGGTAGGTTTGGAAAAGCTTCACAGTTAGTATTTCTTTCTTCATCGCTTGTGATCTTAGCCTTTCAACCTAGAGACTCAGCATAATCGCTGCTGGAAACTCTGGGGATGAGAAGTAGCAGGAGAGGATAGGAAGGAAAACCTGAAGGGAGAAAGCTGTTCAGAGGGAGTTGACGGGCTGAAGCTGAGCTAATGAAAGACAGCCCCTAAAGGCCTCCAAAAAGTGGGACTGTGCCTGCCTTACAATTTTTTTACTTGGGGCTGGATTTGTTATTCTTCTTTTTCTCCCTCTCATTTTCTGTTTGTTCTCTGAGAATTCTGTCACTGTATTTTGATCGTATTCATCCTCCTTCCCTAGCTTTCCTCAGATCAGCCTCTTCCCTACCCAACCACCTTTGTTTAAACTCATGGAGTCCAGTTTGTGTACCCCATACAAGCTTGGATGTGTAGCTTTTCACTGGGTCATGGTCACTCTACGAAGGGCTTTATTACTTCTTTCCTGTTCAAATGTAATTTTATTAAGCATTACTTAATTAACAACTCATATTACTCATAGAAAAGCCTCTTTGCAAATTTTTTATTAAATTATTTATTTACATTCCAAAATTTGCCCTGCTTCCTGATCCCCACTCCCCAAGTTCTTCACCCCATCCTCCCTTCCTCCCCACCTCTGAGAGGGTGCTCCCTGCCCCCTCCCACTGAGGCCATACAAGGCATTCCTCTGCTACACATGTGCCTAGGGCCATGAACAAGCCCATGTATGTTCCTTGGTCTCTGCGAGTTCTGAGTGATCCAGGTTAGTTGACGCTGTTGTTCTTCCTATAGAGTTGCAATCCCAAGGGCTCTATTCTTAAAGAAAGTCAACTCGTCAAGTAGCTACCAGTTGCCATGAGCTCTTTAATAAAGCATGGGAATTTGCACCTACATTCTTCTTCTTTGGTAGCTTAATCTTGCTCAGGTCTTGTGCCACAACTGCATATGTGTTATATCCATATGGACATGCTATGTCCAAAAACCACTGATTATTTATAGTCATTTATCACCTCTGGCTCTTAAAAGTCTTTGTGCTTCCTCTTCTCGCTTAGGAGGGGGATGCTATATAGAGGTCAAACTTAGAGTGTTCTACAATCTTATTCTCTGTACCTTGGTTGGAGTTGAAAACAGTCCTTCTAAATGAGGAAACCCAGACCCAGAAAGAAAAGTGTCCCATGTTTTCTCCCATTTGTGGGTGTTAGCTTGAATCTTCAGATATGTATATTTCATTTGAAATATCATAGAGGTCATGAAATTAGTAAGGTGTGCTGGGTGGGGGTTCCATGAAGGGAAGATAGAACCCTTGTATCAAGGGTTATGGAAGAATGATGGAACAGGAAGGATTAAATTGGGGTTAGGGGTGGGAAGGCAGAGTAGAGGAGGCAATACAGAGAAGAATAAGTAATGTTAAACACTTTTTAAAAAGCCATATGGAAACCTATTAGTATAGAGGCTTCCTAAAATATATACATACACATATACAGAAAGAGTTGAAGTGAGTTACTCTATAATGCGGTAATGATGCCCCTACAGGTACCACAGGCTATCACAAAAGTCCAGTGCTAGGAGTGAGTTACTTCTTTTGGAGTTGTTGGCCAATTAAGTCCCAAAGACCCCTAAAATTACCCACCACTAGTCATCCCAAACTTTAAAGTAAGACACTATCATGAAGATACCATATATATGCTTAAGTCATGGAACATGGAGAAATCAAGCTGGTACTCACCTGGAAACTTCATCCATAATGTCTACATTCTACAGTGCTAAAACATACTATGCTTGCCATCAGAGGAGAAAATTAACCATTAGTCTGAGAACTATAATCATGACTTGATTGATAGGACATACCCTCTGGAGCAACAGTGGTATGATCATCATAGGAGTGAACAGCCACTTTTTGATTATATTAAAGCTCATTCCACAAAAGGAAATCCATACCTGGCACCATTATCTAGGCCAAGAATCCATGGCTAGACAGGTTGTAGGCCTTATGGGAAAATCTACCACTATATCTACTACTATTATTCTGCTCAAGGACATATTAAAGTGACTCCTAATAACTTACTGTTTATGTCTGTATATTAATGCATCTCTCAACCATCATCAGAGAAGATAGTGCTTGCAATGTAGGAAAGGATACTGTGGGGATGTATCTGTTTGAAATGGGATCTTATTTTGTGTGCATTATTTGGAGACCCTCCCCTGAGGGGGGAATATGTATTTGTATATTTCCTGAGTAAAAATTGATATGGAAGGATGGACCTTTAACTTGGATGTCACAGGATTCCTATAAATGCCTATGGGCTTGATCTTATAATATACAATTGCAAAGCACATAAGGCAATTTGCTACGAATGTTCACTAGCTTACATATGAGAGAGGACATTAAGAAGCAATTCCCAATAACTTAAGACAGCAAAGCCATTTTTTTGTGAGAACTATATTAATAATATTTTAAATGATTAAAAATGTGAGGTATTTAAACAAAACCAAGAAGCTATCATAATATTAATAAGAGGAAAGTAAAGTCAAACTTTAGAAGAACTAACTGGAAGATTCTATAACCACGAGAATGGAATGCACTTGAAGTGAGAATTGATAAACTGGAAGGTAGATCTGAAATATTATCTACAAGCTAGCATTGAAAGACAAGGTGAGAGGAAGAAAATGCAGGCTGAATAGAATTTTCAAAAGGCTTATATATGATATTTTAACCAAAGGAAAGAATAAAGGGAGTAAGAGGAAAGGCAATACTTGATAAGATTAAGACCTGCATTGTTTTGGGTGTATCTGTAACACATCTGAATGACAGTCTTAGGGGAGATATCTCACAGCTGGTACTGGGATTTATATTTAGCAAACTGTGAGGTCTGGGATGAGCATTTTAAGTATTTAAAGTATGTAAAGACAGACAGACAGACAGACACACACACACACACATGCATGCACGCACGCACACTTATAAAATAGTAGGTTTCCCTATGGCTTTTCTAAACTTCCTCACTGTTAGTTCTTCCTGCTCTCCTCCTCTTCTATCCTTTTCTCCACTTAAATCTTGCTCCCCCATTAGTCTTCAAAATCTTTCTATTCTTTTTGTTTTTTAATTCTCTCATATATTACATTGTGACCTCAGTTTCCCCTCCTTCCACTTTCCCCAGCTGCCCCTCTCACCCCCTCTTTCCCCCAGATCTACTCCTCCTCTGTTTTCCTTCAGAAATGAGCAGACCTCTCACGGACATCAACCAAACACAGCAAAACAAGGAATAATAAGCCTAGGCACATGACCTCATAGACTGAATGAGATAACGCAGTAGGAGAACAAGTGTTCCAAGAATAGGCAAAAGAGTCACAGACAAACCCCATCCTAGTGTTAGGAGCCCCACAAGAATAACAAGCTACACAACCATAGCACGTATGCAGAAGATGTAGATCAGACTCATGCAGGCTCTGTGATTGGCACTTCAGTCTCTGTGGGCCCTTATGAGCCATGCTTCATTTATTCTGTGGACCACGTTCTCCTGGTGTCCTCAACCCCCTAGCTCCTACAGTCCTTCTTCTCCCTCTTCTGCAGATTCCTTGATCTCTACCTAATGTTTGGATGTGGTCTCCTCATCAGTTGCTAGGAGAAGCCTCTTTGTTGATGATTGGGCTAGGCTCCTGTGTCTATGAGTATAGCGGAATATCATTAGGAATCATTTCTTTTTCTGCAAGTTATATTATTTGGTTCTATCCTAGGTCTCTGAGTTATATCTAGCCTCTGGTTCTTAGACATCCAGGCCGTGTCTGAGATGGACTCCCTTTCAGTCATATGGGTCTCAAGTTGGATCAATCACTGGTTGGCCACTCCTACAAGTTCTGTGCCACCTTTACCCCAGCATATCTTGCAGGCAGGACAGATTGTAGGTCAAATGTTTTTTGGGTGGACTGATGTTCAGCTCCACTACCAAAGCCTTGCCAGGTTGTAGAAGATGGTCAGTGCAGGCTCTATATCCCCCATTATGAGGAGTCTTTGCTAGGGTCACTCCTATGGATTGCAGGGAGTTTCCATTGTACTAGGCTTCCGCATCATCTTGAAATGCCCCCTACTTCTTGTCATCTCTCTTACTACTTCCCCTGACACCCCATTCCCACCTGATCCCTCTTCTTCCCATCCTCACCAGCCCCATCTTTTTCTTCTTTCTAGGAGATCCATGTGTCCCCTTTGAACCCTCCTTATTACTTCGCCTCTCTGGGTCTGTAGACTATAGCATGATTACCCTTTACTCAACAGCTTATATCCACTTATAATTGAGTATATGTGATGTTTGTCTTTCTGAGTCTGGGTTATCTCACACAGGATAATTTTATCTAGTTCCATGTATTTGCCTGCAAATTTAATGATGTCATATTTTTAAACAGCTGAGTGATATATTCCATTGTGTAAACATACATTTTCTTCAGTTAAGGGCCATCTAGGTTGTCTCCAATTTCTGGCTATTATGAATAAAGCTGCTATGAACATAACTGAGCAAGTGTCTGTGTGGTAGGATATACTTTAGTCCTGGGTCTGGTCTTCAGCCTTCTTTCCTCATGCTCAGTCTGCAAGATGTGGGAGTCACCATCTGTGATGCCATGAAGATCCTCTGGTTTTGTTTGTTTGTTTGTTTGTTTTTTAATTTTAGTGGTTACTTGAAACCTTCTCCTAACCTTTTTATATCCATGTTGAAAGATCGATACATCTTAGCTGTGGCTACCTGATTTTGCTGTCTATCTAGTTATTATTTGTCCTATATTGGTCAAATGTCTAATAACTTACTTTTTTTTTTTTTTTTTTTTTTGCGCACTCCAGTCATTGCCATTAAGGCAGAGAATAATGCAGTTTCAAAAATCTTCTCTTGCTTCTTCTTTCATGGACCAACATTCTTAGACTGGTTGCTCTGAAGAGCAGACTTGCACTTACAGAGGAGAGTGATGGAAATTTATTAGAGAACATTCTAAGGGCTAATATGAGAGTATGAGATGAGGGCTGAAGAGGAGTGAATATAATCTCAGTGGAGGTAGGGAACTTCAGAGCGGACCCCAGTCCTTATTCTCTGTGGGTTTCTTTAGAAAAGAAACTGGGACTTAGGTAAGGTCTTACTAATGAAGGCAGAGAGTGTCCTGTGTGCAAATGGTATATCCCAAAGCCGAGAAAAAATGTCCTTTGGTCTTAAAGGGATTTCTGGATTTTGGTCTTAAAGGGATTTCTGATTAAGACCTCATAGGTCTTAATACTAAGATCTCTATTCATTGGCCAAAACGTTTCAAATTCTCCAGCTTAAAAAAATACCCTTTAATCTCAGCTATATAGTGAGCTGGAAGCAATCTTGAGCTACAAGAGACACTTTCTTAAAACAAAACAAACAGAAGAATAATAAAAAAGTATTCTTTAGGTAATGGTGTCATTTTTAAAAAGCCATATCATTTCAGTGTCCTTGAATAAATCTAACAAATGTACATGGCATTTAAATATAAAACTTCATTAAAAGTTTTACAATATAATGTATTTTCTCTATATATTTTATAGAATTCTTTCCATAGAATATATATATATACATATATATATATGATGTTTATGAGTGACAAGATATAATATTTTAAAATTGTCTAAGCTCTGCAAACCACTATAAAATACCAATGATAGTTTTCACAATTTTATTGTAAAATTGATATGGGAAAATTAAGATCCAAGAATAGCCAAAACATTTTAAAAGTAAAACAAAGAAGGCAGAAAAATTTGCCTTCTTGGATATCAACATTTCTTGAAAGCTAACATGACCAAAACAAGAAGGTATGTCATAGGAACAGATACACTACTGAAATAAAATATAGACCGCTAAGACTTGACATTCCTTCAATAAATGTTTGATATATAGCAATAGTAGTAGAAATTAGTAGTAAAATGATGGCTCTTTAACAAACAAAGGGTGCTTATACCACTGAATATTTCATATGATAAAGACAAAAGTATATTTTTAGCTCATTAAAAAATCACAACTAGTTTTCAAGTAGACTGAATACATATTCACTACAAACTTTGAAAAAGCTTTCCTAAGGCCTGGAAACCATATGCTGTAAAGGAAAAATACTGGCAGTTTTCGTATGATGAAGACAAATTAAAGAAATAAAACACTCCCCTGCTGCCTGGTAGGTATACCAGGGCACAGCCAGCAGAAGTGAGTTATGTGCTGGCCTCTGACCTCCATTGTCTGCCCCACAGTTTATCTGCCTTCTCAGGGTGCCTTGTGGAGGGGCCCAGGAACATCCAGCTTAGACCATCCCTGCCAGTCCTGTGCTTGCTGGGTCCACCTGGGGCACAACCAGCAGAGATGAACCGCTTGCTGTTACCTGAGATGCTTTGTCAGGCCCACAGCTCTACCTGCCTCCCTTAGGAGTCCCGCTGTCATCAGGAACATCCAGCCAACACCAGGGACAACCATATGGCTAAAGGGTAATATAAGAAGATAATCAGTAAGATCCAGGGCAAGATGGCACCACCAGAACCAAGCTATCCTGCTTCAGGAAGCCCTTGATATCCTAACACAACCAACACATGAGAAGACGATCTTAAATACAATTTTATAAAGATGATAGAAATGAATAAATAAAAAAGAAATGAGTAAATCCCTTAAAGAAATACAGGAAATACAATCAGATGAAGGAAATGAATAAAACTTTTCAAGAACTGAAAATGGAAATACAACACAAACTGAGGAAATCCCAGAGATGGAAAGCCTAGGGAAGAGAACAGGAACTACAGATACAAGCATCACCAACAGAATGAAAAGATGGATGAGAGAATCTCAGGCGTAGAAGATATGGTTTAAGAATACAATACATTGGTCAATAAAAATGCTAACTCTAAAAAGTTATGTCACAAAACATCTAAGAAATCTGGGGCATATGAAAAATGCCAAACTTAAGAATAATAGGAATAGAAAAAGGAGAAGATTCTCACCTACAAGGCCCAGAAAATATTTTCAACAAAACCACAGAAGAAAATTTTTCCCAACCTAAAGAAATATATGCTTATAAACATGCAAGAAGCTTACAGAACACCAAAAATATTAGACCAGAAAAGAAAATCCACCCACCACATAATAATATTCAAAACACTAAATGTACAGAACAAAGAAAAAAATAGTAAAAGCTGCAAAGGAAAAAGGACAAGTAACATATAAAGACAGACCTATTACCTGAGCCTCTCAACAGAGGTTCTAAAAGCCAGAAGGGCCTAGGTAGCTTTCTTGCAGACTCTAAGAGACTGTAGATATTAGCCCAGACTACTATTATGCTCTTACAACTTTTAATTCTGCTGAGGTCAATGTGAGGATCTCAGTTAATTCCTAAGTAGTGGATGACAGGAGGGAAGATGGATTGGAGGGACGTGCTAAGGAGGAAAGCAACGTGAACAGCTACCTTGCCTGCTGGGCCCCAGACTATTCTCTTTAAAACCTCACATATGTAGAGAACTTGGTTTATCAAGCTATACTTTAAAAAAATACCAGTATTTCCCTTCCAGGTGAAACTCATTGATCACATTAACCAGAGTGAATATTAATAACATTTCTAGGGTGATTTTAGTGTGGCAGGTGGAATGCTAAGTGTGCACATGCATTAGCCTGTACAACCCACAGAACAATGGCAGGAGGGAACTACAATGATTGTCATCTCTATTTATAAAAAGGTAAATAGAAGTGGATAGAGGTTAAATATTTCACTTTAAGACATGCAGCTGATAAATGGCACAGTGAAGGTTGAGTCTGTCTATGTGCTTAGCAACTGTCTTAGTTAAAAGTTTATTGCTGTGAAGAGACACCATGATCAAGGCAACTGTTATAAAAGAAACTATTTAGTTGGGTCTGGCTTGCAGTTTCAGAAGTTCAGTTCATTATCATCATGGTGGGAAGCATGGAAGCACACAGCAGACAGACATGGTGTGGGAGCAGCTGGGAGTTCTACATCTTGATCCAAAGGCAGCCGGGGGGACACCGTCTTCCGCAGGCAACCAGGAGGAAGGTCTGAATCGAACTGGCCAGACTTAAGCATATATATAAAAACTCAAAGCCCCATGTCCACAGTGACACACTTTCTCTAACAAGACTACTGTTCTTCAAGGCCACACCTCCTAGTAATGTCACTTCCAAGGACCAATCAGATTCAAACCACCATAGTAACTATCCTATCTTATGTCGGACTGTCAGTCACAGGATAGGTATCTTACCAAATGTGTGGAAGAAGGAATAGTTACCTGAAAAACTGGTTTCTCTTTTTTTTACCACCTATCTTATGATTACTGTTTATATTTTGATTAGAGATACCGAGGAATAAGTAAAATGTAAAAGGAAACAAGCCATATAAACATAACCAAATGGCAATAATAAACAAAATTTGCACTTAACATGTAAGTTTTGTTTTCAACATGTAAGTTTTGCTTTCAAATGCAAGGATGATTTCCCTCAGAGCTATACACTGTCAGCTTCAGTCTGACTAGCTCATAGACTTAATTCTTAAAATTGATTTTAAGGGACTGTTAAGGGCATTTCAACAATAAGATGTTGATTACTGGTCATACGTTTAAAAGAACAGTTAACTAGGCATTCGAAATAATTAGCTAACATTACATAATCTCTTCCAGAAGTTGGTAGGCTCTCTCATCATATACCTTCATTTTCAAGAAATGAACAACCCACGGACTTAAACAAGGGTGGATATTAGGTCATACAACAGGCAATTCAGAAGGAGAGGTATCTTTATGTTAGATTTAAATACTCAGAGCATGTAATGAAGGGCCAGGTTCTCTCACTCTATTCATTATTCTGAAACCTCTGCATCATCCTCAAGTTGACTTCTTCATGTTCAAAATGTGGCTATCTGCAGCATTTGGGTTACAGCCTCCATATTTGCATATAGGAAGGCAGAGAAAAATATCTTTCTACTATGCTCTGCTAAGCACCAAGAACATTCCCAGAAGCCTGCCTCTCTCTCTCTCTCTCTCTCTCTCTCTCTCTCTCTCTCTCTCTCTCTCTCTCTCCCTCCCTCCCTCCCTCCCTCCCTCCCTCCCTCCCTCCCTCCCTCTTTCTTTCTTTCTTTCTTTCTTTCTTTCTTTCTTTCTTTCTTTCTTTCTTTCTTTCTTTCTTTCTTTCTTTCTTTCTTTCTTTCTTTCTTTCTTCCAGGCCAGAATATAGGGTCATCTGACTATGTCTTTGCTAACCTTTTTGAAAAGGAGTTGAAGTTGCCTATTGTAAGCCAGACTCATCTTTTTAACTGATGTGTTCAGATAGGTGCCATTGCTTATCAGTGAGAAAGAAATGGGATACACATTACAGAAGTAAACACAACGCCCGGCATGGAGTGTGCCTGCACCAGATGGACGCCGTGATTCACCGACACACTCCAGAGGTGTGTGTGTTAGCTCTCTGCCATCTGTTCAGAACCAAGAGAGTCTAAAGAAGAGTTATACACAAATCCCTCTTCTTATTAGGTGAAAAAAATAACAAATTGTGCTTCATGTCCTTTCTAACCTTGTTTTTGTATAAGCACTTAAGATAAACCCTGTTTACGTTAAGTCAGAGACAGCAGGAGGCTTAGCAGCTAAATCCAAGCTGACAGTTCCATAATAGAAAAACGCCGAATTTAGTTCGTCATTTAGGCTGAAGTAATTATTTCATTAAGTACAATCTTTTAACAAAAAAAATCACTTTTTTTTTTTTACATTGAACAACTTCTTTTTATCATGCAACAGGTGACTCAGTTGGCCTTGATCTCCTGAGAGCAGTCTCTGTCCTGTCACCCACAAGTCATAAACTTGACTTTAGAACCGTAGATTTATGTACCTATCTCTTGGAGGAAAGGCTCAAAAATACTTATCCACAGGGCTTGAAATGCACTATATTGGAAAAATAATTTTTATTTTGGAAATACCAAATATTTACTGATGAACTTCTTTTAAAAGTAATTGAGGAACAGAATCCGAGAACAAGTTATGAATTGTCTTGTTTTGTGATTTGGCAAGATCTGAAATGGGTCAATAACCAATTTAAATTCTATCCCTTTTCTAACACCCCAGTGGACTGCACCTGCCTCTTTGTTAGCAGTAGAAATGTGAGTACCTAGCAACCCAAAATTGAATCTTTTTTCTGCTTTGGCACCAGTATACCCATGGAGAGTGTTGGAGACATGGGAAGATTTAATGCTTTCAGAGAGCCAAAAGTTATTTGCATCTGCTCCAGCAACAGAGTCATCCTAAGAGATCTGAGGGCTTAGGGGAGGCAGGGCATGTGCACTGCCCTCCTTCTGTCTCTTGCTGAGACTCCTTTTCTTTGTTTATTTATTTCTTGAGGAAATTCTAGCAGAGTCCAGTGCTATGGTCTTCCTCAGTTTGACCGGAGTGACCCCCAAGCTGATCCTTTTCTAGCATTGATGGTTATAAAGAGAAAATAATGTATGGTTTGACTTTTGACGTCATTTAATTGCTGGTTCATAAATCTCAGTAAATATTCTCACTTTTTAAAATTACGGCACATGCTTCACCTTGTAGAGAGAGGTGGGAAGAGAAACAATTGGGAGGGCAGCGAGCTGAAAATTATTTTGCTCCACCAAAATGGCAGTGACGACTTTGGCTCACCATAGCTCTAAATTCATACAACATTTTATCTCACATCATTTTTTTAGCCTCCAAGTGGTTTTAATGACATTTTCTTGTGAAGATTAGACACTTATTGCTCACATGGTTCCACTTGTGTTTTATCACCTTTAGCCCAGTGTCTAAGTATGGCTTTTCTCCCTGTTAGCAGCTTACATATATACAGTTTGAGGTCCACTTTTCAGCACCTCATAAACACCCCCAGCCTAGAGGGGTAGATGGGAATAGTTAAAGGGGCAAGAGGAGGAAAAGGGAGGTGAATATGGTCAAAACATATGATACATGAAAATGTCATTCAAAGCTCATTATTTTGTACAATGAATATATACCAAAGAACATATTCCAGGGAGTGAGGATAATGACCAATTTGGAGAACAAAATATGAGGCTTGGGGGCTAAGGCTTCTTCCAGCATCAGAGACACACAGATTTGCATTGAAACATGACTAGCTATGGGTTTTCATCAACTGTAAACCTAATGCGTCTGGTTCTATAACTCAAGGTTAGGCTTAGGACCCTGAGATGCAGTGATCCTCACTACAGCACAGGTATCACCAATTCTAATCTTAAATATTGTCTGTCTTGACTCCTACCTTTGCTCCTTGATAACCCATTATCTGCTTTGCCATCAGAACTTTCTTTTAAAACACAAAACAAAATTTGCCAATCCCCTTCATAAAACTGTCCGGGATTTTCAAATACCCTGAGTAAAATCCAGACTCCTAACTATGATCTTCTAAGCTTGGTTGATTTAGGTTTTGATGGCTCCTCTATGTTCTTTACTGTGCTTATTGCTATGCATAAACTTATTACTATTTTTCCCTCCATGCCTGGAAAGTTTTCTTCTCTGATCGTTCATGCCTTTTTTCAGCTCGCCTGTCACCACCATTAGAGATATTCTGATCACTCTTCCCAAAGTGATGTGGTGACTCCCACAGACTGGGTACTTTAAGATCCATTTAGTTCCTCTTTTCCTAGGCTAAGAATCCATAACATCCCTTCTCCACTCCCTTGACATTTCTCAGACTCTCTTAGAGCTTGCATTCTAGAGAAGTTTTATTTTCCACCAACAAAATGCAGGGCAGCCATTTTATGATTCAAAGAGTTTCCATTTGGATAGGACTGAGCATCCCTGTGATGGCACAGGTGGTGGCAGAAGTGGCATGAGTCTGGAGGAAGCAAACAGTAGCAGCTGTGACCAAGACTTGAAGCAGGAAGAGGCAGATGCCAGATTCAATGGCTTTTGCAACAGCAGTAAGAGCTATTGCAATTTCAGTGAGACTTAGGCTGGATCTGCAGTCAGCAAGGCACAGCACCTTCCTAATTCAAGAATTTTCTATAACAGAACATGCATAGGCTGAGAAGTGTTCACAAGAGATTAGCCTAGTATCTGCTCCACCAGCCCTTGAAGCAATTTATCATCTTTCCACTCCCTATATAGTCATCCTTTGCTGTCTTTAGGGGATTGGTTGCAGGATCCAGGATGGATATAAAAACTATGGATGCTCAAATATGTGAAATGGCCTGGTATTTCATATAACTTATGCATAGCCTTTCATGTCCATCAAATCAACTCTAGACTAATATAATACCTAACCTGATATAAATAGTTGTTTGCTGAATATTTTGGGGAATAAAAACACAATCTGTATGATCTGTATGTGTCCAGTACAGATACATTTTCCCCAAGTATTTCTCATTCATAGGTGTGGAGACTGGATGTAGAAAGCCTTCTGTTTGAATAAGAGAGTGGATCCTGTTGTCTGTAGTAGGTCCAATGTAAGTGATTTCATTAGCTATTCTTTGGCATATTTGTCAATTTTTCTTCACTCTCACAATAATCTAAATTATACAGCTAATATGTTGTTGTTGTCCACTATAATATAGGTGAAGAGAGAATGAAATCTTTTCTCTCTCACCATTCTGTTCCTAGCACTTAGAAATATGGGGAGTGTCCCATAATTGCTGCATGAATGAATGGGTCATAGACATTTGCTGAGGTACCCCACCCCATCCGACCCACCCCACCCCACCCCACCCCACCCCCAGTAATCTTCGCAGGAGTAGGGTTTGCTCTGAAGCAATCATCTTTAATTTGATTCACTCATTTGTATCAGGCCCAGCTCCAATTTCATTCTTCTGACTCAGCAATGGGAACATGCACTTCTGATGATGGTGCCAGAGTTAAGTCCTTGAATTCTCTAAAAGCCGCTGAATCGGGGAGCTTTGGCTAGATGCAGTGCCTTGTGCAGCTCGTCAGCACAATGATGATCAGCTGAATTTTGCTATTAGCAGTATCAGGCAGCGGGTCAGACACTGGACAAGTGAGAACCAGCCCAACTTGGCCATTGCAGACTCTTCTTGTTTGAAAAACTATTTCACAAACAATGGCAGGTCCAGGCAATTTCCTGAAAGATTGCCCAGGTCATTCCATCCATTCTAGTTTCTTGCAAGACGTTCCCAGATATCAACCAGGCTTTATTTTTCATTCTGTAAAAGTTTTCATAAATTCAAAGCAAACTGAACAGTATTTGCTCTTTATGGGAGTCCACCTTTCCTATTTCCTATCCCCGTGAGTCAAAGGGTCTAGAAATATGTATGTGTTTTTTTTTTTTTTTTTTTTTTTTTTTGCTTTGTCTAAGAAACTGAGTAGTGGGTTTCTCATGACAAAATGTTGAGTAGTAAATTATTCACCTAAAATGATCTCTGCCTCATTCAATATTTTAATCCTTCCTGCTGGGGTATACAGTCTGGCACATAACGGGTGTTCAATAATGCTTTGAAGAATGATTGAATGGGTGTATCATCCCACTTTGCTGCCTTTTTTTTTCAAGCTAGAAAAAGGTTAATATATGCTGAGAAGACAGTATACGAGAAAAACATTCCACATATGACTTTGATTCTATTCAAATGTGTTCCCGCAGCTAGGCAGGATTTCATTAACATTTCCTCTGCTCTGCGCCTGCTGAATATCACTGCAAGGTTTAGTTGACAAGTGCCATTCACAAGCCACATCCCCAGACCTAAGAGAGAATCTCTCCACATGAGGCTTCTTTTTCCCAGTCTAGACACAAATAAGACAGCAAATGTCAAGTGGTCCTTTTAAGAACTCATATATAGACTGGTGTGCTTCTCCAAGGTCAGGTCAAGCACTCACTTAACTCTGCATTCATGTGCAAGATTGCCAGTGAAGACAGGTAACCTTCAAAGGAGGTTGTCACAGGCAGGGAGGGTAAAGGCCAAGAACTGAATCTTCCCTAAAACGTCACATCTTCTGGTTGGCAGGAGAAGGGACTCATGTCAGGGCAAGAGACCCAGTGGCAGCCAAGGGCTGATGGTTACTGATTAATCTGGGCAGGCATTTTAAAGGCGAAAGAACAACCCAGAGTTGAGGCTAGGCAAGCTCTTGCAGGCTCTCAGCTGGTCGGAGAGAAGGGAGGAGGTGGGGAAAATGGAAGGTAAGAGAAAGGACACGGGGTGGGTACCTTCTGCCTGGTAGGAAGAAGTCTCTCAGAGATAGTCAGGGTCTCTTGGCCATGGAGGCTGCCAGAATCAGGTAACATTATCTTTGGGGCAGATAGTTCAGGGTGTTGTCAGCTGTCCCAAAGGGCAATGCAAAAATTTCAGTTGTGAATGATTTTCTACCCTTGTTAACAATATGTAAACTACGGTTACCTCGGAGTGCATTTGGAGGCCAAAGATTTCCACCCTTGAAATGCTGGTATTTAACGTGCTTATAGTGGTATAGCAAAGCTAGAGCAGGCTTGGTCTATACATAGCCCATAAACCTTCAACTGAATTCTTACAACCTGCTGACATGAACTAATTTATGCCATTTTGTAGATAAGGCATCCAAGAGTCTAAATAACTTGTCCCACATTACAACTGGAAAGAACTCACTTTCTTGTATGGAACAATTTTGTCCCTTTCTAGGTAGGTGAGTCACTCAGTTGGTTCTTTGTCAGCCTCACAAGATTTTTATGTTTGGCCCCAAGGAATGTGACTTTCCATAACTGTAAGCTTACTGTTGATTCCTTTGAATCTTTTAGTTCATTTTAGTAACCCAAGATTAAACTAGGACTTAGCAGAATCAAGTATATTTTAAAAAGGTATGGCTTGGCCACAGCATGCATGGCAATTACTTGAGCAGTCAGTTTATGAACATGGGTAGGGCAGGGTCCAAAGCTGCAGACTCACTTTTCTCTCCTCATCCATGCCAACCTGCTCTGATGGCTGAAGTCCCCAGAAAGGAGCTGTTCATTTAGACTGATTGTCTACCGTCTCTATTTAATGTCTCTATGAAAATTTCAGTTTGTTACCTGTGAAGACTGGTGTAGTAAAAATAATGTGAACATTTTGTCTATAAACAGAAATTTCTCTCATTGGATTTTCTTAAGCTTTTAACTAATGGTTCTCTTTGGATTAATTTATAAGAAAAGAGAACTGTAAGCCACTGAGATGACCCAGGGAGGAAAATCACAAGTCTTCAAGCCTGAAGACCTAAGTTCTGTCTCTGGGACCCAGATATTGAAAGGAGAAAACCAACTCCTTCAAGCTGTCCTCTGAACTCTGTATGCATACTATGGAATGTATATGTTTACACATAAATATAAGCACATACACACAGACACACAGACACACACATACACGCTCACACATAAATGTTAGCATACATATACATACACATGCACACACACACAGTGGGCGGAGTGAGACAACACATTGGGTAAAAACCTTAGGGAACAAACAGACAAGTAAGCAGGAGTTGTCAGAGAAGGGTGGCAGCATCTCTCCACCATGATCTTTCAGGATCCAGCTCAAGCCTCAGCACAGAGAGGAGATGCAATTGGCACAGCATGTAGGTGGGGGCATCAAAGAGCTGAGGAGAAGTCCATGAAAGTTAAGGAGCCAGGGCCTTTGGATATAGGAAAGAACCTGTTTCCAGTATTAAATATGTAATAAAAACTTTAGGTAAACTTTATCAACTTACCACTAAATATATTTTACTTAAGAGGCCATATCTCTTATGAACAATTTTGCCCTGGCAGCCCTAGATGGAACAAAAAGCAGATGCTGGGAGAGAAGAGGGGAGTAAGTATGGGTGTGGTAAAGTTCATGGACATTTTTCTGATGCCAAAGGTAAGACAGGGCATCTGCATCTGCAAGTTTCCATTTTTAGATCAGGAAGTGTAGGCAGACTCGGAGAGATGTACACAGAGGTTTAACCACAACATGGACTATGGACTGTGCCAGGGTCATCTGCCTCCCTAGGATGTGGGCGAGCATGACTGTCCCATGGAAGTTCCAGGATCTGCCTTCCATTTCCCAAGTCAGAGAAACTCTTACATACACCTTTGTCCTGGTCCTGTCCTATAAGCCACTCTTAGCTTCGAGTCTTTTTTTTATTGGATATTTTATTTAAAATTCAGATGTTATCCCCTTTCCCCATCCCCCTCCCCAGGAACCCCCCTATTCCATCCCCCGTCCTCCTGCTTCAGTGAGGGTGTGCCCCCACCTACCCCCACACTCCCACTTCCCCATCCTTGAATTCCCTGACACAAGGCATCCAGCCTTCATGGGACCAAGGATCTCCTCTCCCACCTATGCCCTACAGGGCCATCCTCCCTTACATATACAGCTGGAGCCATGGGTCTCTCCCAAAGTGCTCTCAGGCTGGTGGTTTAGACCCTGGGAGCTCTGGTTGGTTGGTATTGTTGCTCTGGAGGAGTTAGAGTGAAGACTGAAGGAGCTTCAAGTCTTTAACAGTTTGTTGTTTCCCGGTAAGTAATTTCCTGAGGACTCAAAAACTCACATCTTCTTACCACTGGCTTCTTCTTTCCTGGCAAGCAGTGCTGGCCTGGGGCAGACTTGTCAACCATGCCAAATCTGGTTTTTATTTCCTCTGTTCTTGCTCCATTTCAATGGAAGTTGATGTCTGGTAGCATTATCCCTTTCTTCTGCCCATTGATACCTCTTAGCTAGTTCACCTCTTTTGCTCCAGACACGTCCATGCTTTGGACTGTTGTCTTCTTCCCTCAGAGCCTACTTACCCCAAATCGCCTGCTTCAAGCTTCCTTGTTTCAGGTCTCCTTCTCTTGGTTGGCAATACCAGGTCATACAGATAAAGGAAAACTAATTAATATGTTAGCTAACTAATGTATCAGTCCTGTTAAGCAATACCTTCAGCTGTCTGAATACAGGCTTTGTTTGTATCAGAAAGAGTCCTTGAGGCATAGGCCTAATGGAAAACTCCAGAACTGTCACAGACCACATTGGAGACATCTCAGTCACTGTTCACCTCGACCTGGGAGTCAGCTGCCCCTTTTGTCTGTATAAGACAAGCCCTGGGAGGTTTGAGAGTCTAGACTTGTACTTCATTTTCACTCCAATAAGATCTTGGCAAGTAGCTATAAATCTCCCTAGAGCCTCGAGGGTCTTTCTCTGCAAAGTCAGTGTTAAACAGTAAGAGGGCAATTTCCTTTCTGTATGTGGTGACCTGAGTCAGTACACAAGTTTTGGCTACTAAATTATTTCAAAGTCCCTGCAAGCACTGAGTGCCTCAGAAAGGCTTAATAAAAGATCTGGATGAAATTTCCCCTGTTAGTTGGATGGGATGTTGAGATTGGATATTTGGCAGAGTCAAGTGCTGAAAAGAGAACTTCTCATAATGCATTAGAAAAAAAAAAGAGCTAAATGAAGTATTCATAGCCATTAAATGCTTTCTGCCCTTAAAAAAACCCAGCCTGGCAAAGCTAAAAGCTGACTGCTGCCAACCATTGTCCAAGTTTGTGATGCTGTCTTAAGGAGTCGTTGAGACATTGTGCTGTGATGGTCTTTAGGTTGGCACAGGACAGTCCCAGCATTTGAATCCCATTTCCATAGACTTAACTGTGTGGGACATGTATGCTTCCAGATGTTAGCCCAAAGAAATCCTGTCTACTTGCCTTGTTCCAGAAGCCACCCAGAATTGGATTTAATAATACCGAAAGGCAGAACACAGTGTACTGGTTCAACGACACCAAATTTCTCATGAAGGCGTGTGTAATTTCCTGTTTCCTCAGAGCTTAGGGTCTGAGTTCATCACATTCAACAGTCGCTTGCTCTGGTCTATACAGAAGGGTATGTTTTGGAAGAGCTTAAGTTCCATCTGTGAGAAGGGGCATCGATTGAACCTCATAGCTAGGTCTGAACACCCCAGAGGAAAATCTGTTCCACATTAGGTGACTGGGCTCCCAAGACTTGTCCAAGGTTTGGAGTTGAGACAGAAATGCTAAAATCTAAAGAAAATTTAAAAAAAAAATGGGACCTGAAGTGCTTTGCCTAATGTCATTAGCAAGATGGGCAGCAGTCACTTATTTTTAATTTTCATTTAATTTTTAATTGGTAGTTCATGTTGTATACTCAAGGCAAGAGGGAACAAAAGAACATTGGGCATTTAACTAAGTATCTGTTCTTTCTCCTCCAAGGCAACTTGCTTGTGTTTCTGTGGCAGGACCTTCTATGAGTGTTTTATGAGCCTACGTGTACTCTTCTTCAAGAAGTAAAGGCAAATCTGGTTGTCCAGTAATGTTCTACATGGTGGCCTGGCTCATGTCCAGAAGTGACTTTTTTCACTACCCTGACAAAATACTTGAACAGAGCAGCTTATGGAGGCAAGGTTTCTTATGGCTCACAGTTTGAGGATACCCTGTCTTAGTTACTTTTCTGTTGTTGTGATAAGACACTGTAACCAAAACAACTTGTAGAAGAAAGAGTTTATTGGGCTTACAGTTTCAGAAGGTGAATCCATGACCACCATGGTGGAGAACATGGCAGCAGGTAGGCCAGTATGGTGCTGGTATAGTAGCTGAGAGGCTACATTTAGATTTGCAAATAGGAAGTGCTGAACTAATAGAGGGGAATGGAATGGGTTTTTGAAGCCTCAAAGAGTGTCCCCAGTGACACACCTCATCCAAAATTCCACCTCCCAATCTCTGCTAAACGGTTCCACCAACTGTGGACCAGATACTCAACTATGTGAGCCCATGGAAGTCATTCTCTTTCATACCACTACAATATATCATGGCTGGGAAGCCACGGCAGTAGGAACATGTGCTCTCATTGAGTCTATAGTCAGGAAGTAGAGAAAATTCAATACTAGCACTTGAACCACCTTTTTCTTTTTACTCAGTCTTGGATCCTAGCCTACAGAATAGTGCCGGTATATCCATTTTGATTAACCCAATTTTCAAACTACTCTAAAGACATGCCAGGATGTTTGTTTCCTAGGTGATTCTAGATCCTGCCAAGTTGACAATCATTATTAACTATGGGGTTATGTTTCTTTAAGGAAAATATTTGGGAAGAACATTACTTTAAGTTCACTGTGCAAGTAGAGAGGGACCAATACCCTTTTCAGCGATAAGCTAGCCCACCCATGCTATGAAGATGTGGTACAGGAAATTTGAATTTGGAAAATCTACCAGACTTTTTTTTTTTTTTTTTTGACATTGATTCTTTTGACATGAACTGACTTTTTACTCTTTACCTTTTGAGGGGGGGTGTTCCTTTTTGATCCTACCAGTTTCTTTTCAGAAAGATTCTTTGGGTTCTTACCAATATTTCACTCTTCTTTTTAATCAGGAAGAGGTGACTAACTTAGGTAGTCACCTAAGAATAATATAAAAATATAAGAATAAGAATATAATAATTAAGAATAGAAGGGGAAAACTGTGAAGTGGGAAATGGAATAATTGGGAGAGGCTAATAAATGGAATGATTTAATTTAATAAATTAATTTAATAAATGGGAGAAAGGGGGACAAATAATACCAAGTTTGTTTGATGAAATATCAAGGAATCATATTGTTTTATATTTATGTAGGCTTATACATAATAAACGTAAGTATATGTGCATTTTTATCTATATTCCCTTAATATATGTGAAAATTATAGTACACATTATGGAAGCTAAGTTGCTTGGGCTGACAATGCTCCCCACAAGAGCTGTAGACTAATAAAAACCCCAGTATCAAACACAAGAAGCCACCTATTGAAGGGTTGGTCAGGGTAGTCTAAGTGAGTCCCAAAATAATATAAATTATTGATGTAGCCCTTGATTGCCTCTTAGGTATTAATAGTGGTCCTGTATTGTTGAAGACACCATACTCTTAGAACATATGAGTAGGATGGTTTTAGCTAGATTTGACCTGAAAGCCTCTTTATTTTGGTTTAGCTCTCATGGTTCCAGAAAATAGTATGCAAGTTGCCAAGGGAAGGAAGCAATTAAATCCTACCCAGCTGTAACTCCTATGAACCACGACAATTACCAGTATGGCAAGATATTGAATAAAGGTGCAAGAAATAGCACTCCCATGTTGGTGGCAACCAAGAACTGTCTAATTAGATTTCAGGCCCACTCAAAAGGACAAAAACCATGCCTGGTACCGGGAAACCTTGCCAGCTTCCCAGGATTAGTGAGGCCTTGGACTTTAGAGAAAAATTATTACTGCCACTTTACTAGACAGCATAACTCCTTGCTACATTCAAAATTTTATCCTTACACCCACAGTTAAGTACAGCTAGCACCTTTCATCAGAGATCTTTCTCTTTATAGCAAATAGAAATGATCACATAATACTGAAATTGGAGACAATAGTGGATCAATGGATCATATGGAATCCAGCCCCAATGGATACATCTACATCTCAGCTCCTGCATCTGTGGCTCTGGGAACATTTCAGAAGAGGCTTTTGGAAGATAGTAAGAGCCAGAAACCTAGGAAGTCTGCTGTGAGACAGTCTGTCACAGTAATGGATGCACAAATGAGTCTGGGATAATAGCAATAACAATGGATGTGTTAATATGGAAGGGGAAATTTTTCATGGGAATCCACCCCTAGACAAAGAACTGTGTTAACTATTGACTGCTAGGAGAGGAATTAGCCTTTCCTGGGATGAACCCCCTTATCAGTTGTCTAGTGCAGAGTTGTCAGCCTTGAAACCTTATATACATATTTTTGTACACACACACACACACACACACACACACACACACACACACAGGAGTAACAACTAAAATAGAAAAAGAGGCTCTCAACTTGAGAGTAGAGAGGTATGGAAAGAGTTCAAGGTAGGGTAACTGGGAAGGCCTTGAGGGAAGAAAGGGAGGGAGACATGATATAATTCTATTTCAATTAAAAATATTTCATTTAAAAAGAAATAGTGGATATTGGACGTAAAGTTTTGGAGATAAAATTGGGTTTGTAAAAAAACATAAATACTAAAGAGAATGAGTATTCAAGAACCAATGTTCTAAATTTGTGAATTACGATAGTGCTTTTGAGTCTTAGAGATACTACAATCCTAGTGCTAGTATCTAAGTCTGTTTCTGTTACTATAACAAAGTACTATAGACTGGGTAGCTTTTGAACAACAAAAATTTGCTTCTTAAATTTCTGAATACTGGCTAGTTCAAATCAAGGAAGATGTGGTTTTAACAAGGAAACATTTTCTGATTCGTGGATGGCCATCTTCCCACTGTGTTCTCTCATAGTAGAAGTAGAGAGGTCTCTCTGGCTCTCTTTAATAAGGGCACTTATCCTGTTCATGACTCAGTCTACTAAATTCCATACCTACAAATACTGTCATGTTAAGAGTTGGGTTTTAACATATGAACTCTGTCTGTACTAGTCATAGAACAGGCCCCTGACACATCGCTGTGGATCCACTGAAAACTTGCATGTTTTATACTGAGCCATGTCCCAAATTTCTGCTCCTCTTGCTAATCCTTATCATTTTATCACTGTTCATGTTGGAAAAGAAGAATGGGAAGTGAGACATATTCTTACTTGATTATCTGCTGATCACAAAGAATGGTCTTTTTCATAGAATCATCTTCTTATTTCAAGAGCTTAATGGTTTTATAATTGATGACAACTCTTGCCAGGTGCAGCAAGATGCTACAGAGGTAAGAGGCCTTGATATATGTATGGTGTTTACAATTACCATCTGTCTTAATTAGGGCTTTACTGCTGTGAACAGACACCATGACCAAGGCAACTCTTATAAGGACAACATTTAATTGGGGCTGGCTTACAGGTTCAGAGGTTTAATCCATTATCATCAAGGTAGAAACATGGAGCATCCAGGCAGGCATGATGCAGGAGGAGCTAAGAGTTCTGCATTGTTGCACCCGCTAGATCAGCAAGGAAGACGCGACGAACCGGATCCTTCTCAACAGCCTTTATTGGAAACGCTCTTTTAGATTTCTGGGAGAGACTTTGAATGCCCAGAACGGGCTGTTTATATACCCTCAGCCCTGGGCGGGGCAAAGCACATGGAGGTGCTCGATTGGTCAATTTGTAGTGCCTCATATGCATACAACTCAGCATACCCCGCCCGGGAGGGAGGGGGTGATTGGCAGGTTCGTGGTACCCTAGTGGTACCTCATTTGCATGCCCCGTTCGGGAGGGACTGGAGTCAAATTCCAAAGTGCACTGCGCATGCACTGTCAGCTGCTTTGAGGCAGGCGGCGCTGCTTCACTCAGCAGTCAGCCGCCTTGAGTCAGTGGCACCGCTTTACTAAGCCGACAGACCTGCGGCTCCTTTAGTCAGCCATCAGGTCTGCGGCTCTGTTTAGTCCGCCTCAGGTCGGCTGCTTACACTGCATCTTCATCTGAAGGCTGCTAGCAGAATATTGGCTTCCAGGCAGCTAGGATGAGGGTCTTAAAGCCCACACCCACAGTAACACACCTACTCCAACAGGGCCATACCTTCTTATGGTGCCACTCCCTGGGCAGAGCATATACAAACCATCACGCCATCCATCTAGTTCAAACATCTCCTTCACTCTGTACTGTTTAGTGAGTAGAATCTCTTACCCTTTAAAGACTTGCTGTGCATTTTTTCTGAATATTCCTTTTTCTTTAGAACCTGGTAAATCAATCCAGAGTCTGTCTTTGTGGATAGATTTACTCAGAATATTTATATAGATGGGATGATATAATATGGAATCTTTTGTCACTTAACATACTAGTTTTGGATGTTCATCAAACTTGTAACTCTTGTAACTTGTATCGGCATCTCATTTCTTTTCATGATTGAATAGTTGTCGCTACCCACGTCTGACCAGTGGAATAAGGCAACGGCAACCGTGTTCTTCTTCAAGCGGTTTATTCAGCTATCCCTGTACAGCAAGCTTCTTCTCTCTCTCTTCTTGTCCTCTTTTATTCCCTCTTCTGTCTCCTCCCCAGCTCCCACATTATAAGCATTGCCTTCATCCTATCAGCAACTGCCACGAAGTCACTGGTGATTGGCCATTCTCAATGATGCGAGGTGGGGTGATCTGGTAACCACACCTCTCAACGCATACAACTCCATATATAGAGTTGTCTTTTCTCTCAAGCAATGCCTATGCCAAGCGCCACCTTGTAATGGCGAGAGCGGAGCCACTTCCCACAACTCCCCTTTTTTTGTTTTATGCAAACAGAAGGACATAGAGGTCTGACCCCCTGTATTTGAAGGGAGATTGTCAACCCCATTTTCACCACCTGCCCTCTACAGTATGGTTACCATGGGCGACCGAACCCGATGCTGTTTTCCAGGGGACAGGAACTAGGGCAAAACCTGTATGCAGTCAGACATATGTCCGAGGGGATACAGCGCCCTCTGCGGTGCCACGCCTACATCCTGCTGCATGTTACAACTCAGAGCTCTTCAAATAGCTTAGACAGATTTGCGAGGACTGGCCTCCTTCAAAAGCAGTAAATGCTTGAACAATCATGGCATTAGCGTTGCGCTGTTGCATATGCATTTTCAGAATGGACCATAGTGCTAGGCAACTGACAAGAACAAGGCAAAAAGCTAAGGGCTGCAATTCCCACCCATTCTTTTAGGTTCATTGCAGATTGGATCCAGGAGGCCAGGCCCTCAGCAACAGACAGGTCAACACGGGTGGAATTCATGTGCACCATGGCTAGCCGCAGCTTCTGCATCAAGCCATTGAAATCTTCCTTCCAATTTCCTGTAAAATACTGAGACAAATTTCTAGACAAATGAGCTGCTTGACTTGCATTTTCATATCTTACAGATGTCACACAAAGACCTGTATACTTCCACTGACAGCCCAACTGAGCTAATTCCATGAGAACGTCTACTTGCTCCTGGACTAGATCCACTCTTTGATTCACCAGCATAGTGCCGGCTCTCAATTGAGAATTAATCTGCCTCTGTGTATCCAGGGCCATAGCTGCATTGGCCTGCTGCAGTAGCAGCAGTAGCTGACACTGCAATAGGTGTCACGATGGCGGCAGTGATACCAAAATCCCTGCATGTCCTAAACAGGGTCATAGCTGATGGTGCCTCCAAATTATTTCCCTTTTTGCACTTCGGGTATAAACCTGGAGTTCGGCTTCTTTGATCCTGATTACCCTGCAGCTGTGGGCATTGATGCTTCAGGTGTCCTGGTTGCCTGCACTTAAAGCACACATTATTATTTGCTGCACCTGTGCCGCGAGTCATTTGCATCACAGCAGCAGCTAGCCCTGCATTAGATAAACGTCCTCCTATTTCCCTACAAATTTTCATATTTCACTGAGATTTTTCTAAGAAAGACAACTCTTCTTTATCATAGAAGCCAAAAAGCTGCTGGGCCTTTTAAAAGCAGCTTATGCTGACAACCAGTTCCTGGAAAGGTTTTTCCAGCTCAGCTACAGGTGTAGGGTAACTTATCAACCTCTGCTGTGCATATTAAGACTGCCCTTCAAACCAAGGTAAACTAGATCAAAGGCTGGATCAAGCAGTTTTAACAATCTTTTCTTTTGAACCTGAAACATAGAACACTATTCATTCATTCAGACAACGAAACAAAGACAATTGACACATGTGGACATTGGTGCACCAAGGACAAGACAATAAACAAAGAAAGCAGAACTAAGGATTTCTCCTGTGGAAGAGAGAAACTCAAGACGTCTCCTGAATTTTCTCTTGTTCCTAGGAGAGCTCTGAAACAACCTTTTCATTTTTTTTTTTTTTTTTGACACAACCCAGAGAGAGAAGAACTGCTTTTCAAAACCCTTTCTCTCTCTGATATTCAAGATGGTCCATCTACCTTGTCCTAAAAGCATGTCCTGATCCCATTGTTGCTGTCCGGCTGCCTGATTTTGAGCCACATATTCACCTGAATATTCTATGAAATAGGCTTTCCAATCTAAATACTGGCCAGGTGTTAAGCAGGCCCACACAAGCCTTGTACCCACAAATTTTCAATTGAAGAAATTATACCAATGAAATCCTTGAATTTGCATCAGCTTAGTAACAATTATACAGATTTCTACCAATAAATTATAGCTGTGTGATCAATTTTACCTCTTTTTTCCTGTTCCAATAAAACCATTACTTTTCCCTAGAAAGACAGTCTAATATTAACCACCTCAGTCCCCAAGTTCAGGGAATTGGGGCACCATCTCTTCATTAACTTCTTCAAACTGAACATGGGCATTGAGATATTAGAAGAGGAATGAAGGAAATGGTAAATTGATAAGCCTCTGATGCCTGTGTTAACTGCATCCAGCTGGAAGTACAGGGCATCAGTGAACATGCAGGTGATAAGATTCATTCACCAAAGCTGTGTATTCTATAATATACAAATCTCAAAACAAATTTTAGTATCAAGATAATTATTTTGTTTAATTCTCTGGAATCTAGTCTTCTGGAGGCCTACCTCTGTTGTATCTGATCCATATAATTCTGGAAGATATAACTACTACTTTAATGACCTCATCAAAAAACTCATAGAAAAACCTTTTTCCCAAATTAGTCTTTCCTTAAGCCAGTAACGAGAAAAACCTATACATTGACCTTTTGTCCAGAGGAAAAATATAACTATACAACTCAGAATCACACCCATTTTAAAAGTTAAATCAATTAACATTATCATTCTTGGACCCTTCGTTCCTTGGCCATCTTAAGATCCTTCCCTGAAACCGAAACCTCATCCACGGCCTGTAAGAACTTTTCCAAAGTAGCCTTCTTAAGCTCTACTCCTTTAGATTTTTCTGCTTAACTTGTCCCCAAACTGGGAACTTTATAGTCTCTAAACCAAGAACTTATCCTTGTCCCACTTACCTGGGAACTTTATAGTCACTTCCGAGAGCCTGACTTGTCCCACTAACCAGGAACCTACTTTCACTTTCAACTGTCACTTTCAACTCGTCCCAATACCGGGAACCTATCTGGTCTCCTACCCGAGAACCTAACTTGTCCCACTTACCTGGGAACTTATCTTGTCTCCTACCCGAGAGCCTAACTTGTCCCACTTACCTGGGAGCTTACCCAGTCAACTGTCCTGAAGCCGCAAGAAGTTCTGAACACCAAGAGGTTTTGGTGGTTCCCGGGTTTTGGCACCACTTGTCACTACCCACGTCTGACCAGCAGCGGAATAAGGCAATGGCAACCGTGTTCTTCTTCAAGCGGTTTATTCAGCTATCCCTGTACAGCAAGCTTCTTCTCTCTCTCTTCTTTTCTTCTGTCTCCTCCCCAGCTCCCGCAGCCCCTTATAAGCATTGCCTTCATCCTATCAGCAACTGCCACGAAGTCACTGGTGATTGGCCACTCTCAATGATGTGAGGTGGGGTGATCAGGTAACCACACCTCTCAGCGCATACAACTCCATATATGGAGTTGTCTTTTCTCTTAAGCAATGCCTATGCCAAGCGCCACCTTGTAATGGCGAGAGCGGAGCCACTTCCCACAAATAGTAGTCTCTTATGTGGATGCACTACTTTTTGCTTAACCATTTTGGTGCAGTAAATTTCCCACCCCAATTAGCCCATTCAAGGAAACTGCAACTTAGTTGTATATTTATGAACTGTATACCTAGACTGGGCAGATTTGATTCCACACCACTTTCTTCCCCAGCTAAGACATCCCTGTTTCTATTTGCAGTTTCTCCAGGCCATGTGCTTCTACTCCATCTTCTTTCCAACTTCTCTCTTGTCTGTCCTCCTCCGTACGCTGTCTCCTCCAACTCTTACCCCTTTTCTTCTCTTCCTGTCTTGCCCGGAAAATCTGCCTCATCATTTTTACCCAGTGATTGGCTATTTGTCATCTTTATTAGCCAATCAGATAATTAAGGCAAATTCCTCTACACCATTTATCTGTTGATTGACATCAGAGGTTTTTCATACTTTGGCTATTGTGAATAGTGTCACTCCAAATAAGCACATACATGTTTTGTTTGAGTATCTGTTTTCATGTTGTTTAGCTATGTACCCAGGGTTGTGTGGTTCTATGTTTAACCTTTTAAAGGAAATGCCAAAATGTTTTCTATAGTGGCTGAATCATTTTGTTCTTCAACAATCGAGTGTGGTGGCAAACCTAGCTTGAGAAAAAAGCCATGTGAGCATGAGGTAAGGAGTGGATATTAAAATCCCAGAGCTGAGAGTCTGCAAGTCAGAATGATGTTCTTGAGTCTTAGAGCCCAGCACTATGGTTTTATTTTGCTTCAGCGTCTAGATTTTGCACATTGTCGACAATAGACAATATTTGTCACTTCTGTTTAACATACTTTAAAACCATTATGTTCATGCCACTTTTTGTAGTCAATGAAATATTAGACTTTAATTTTTATCAGTCTCTAACACTTGAGTGCTATGGAGTATCTGATATTATCTGAGCTCCAATTCAGAATAATTTATTCCACTTTCCCTCCGATCCTGTAATTCATCCCTGTGACTTTATGTCTTGATAGATTTTGAGCACAGCACTTACTGTCAGAATGAGTCCTCTTTGTCTTGACTCTGTTTTATGCATGGCAACTTGTACATGTCAACACTGATCTACACCCCGGCTCTGACTTCATGGTCTTTATTCAAATCTGTTCTACTCAGAAAGCCAAGTAGCGGAGCTCACAAGTTTCATTTGTTGAGAGTTTTGGTGTGACTAGAAACACAGGTTCGATGGAGACGGCTGACCCAAAGGAAAGGGCCCATACTCTCATGCTTTAGTCTCACAACTGGCAAAGGGATGATGAGAAGAAAGGGTGCTCACCTAGGCCTGATGGGGAGGGGCAAGAATGGCCTTGGAACCTGAAAAGTAAGCTGGGCCAAGGATGAAGATATTGTCCCTGGCAGACTCCTATCCCTAACTCAACCACTGAATTAAACTTTTAGGGGAAAATGACAAGTGCAGAATTCAGGTTCTTTCAGCCTAGGGACCATTGCCTTTTGTGCTAAGCAATCAATCCCTGTGGTAGGACTGCTTTAATGTTCACTATATACCTAGTAGCCTCCCTAGCCAGCTCCCAGGAGATGCTAGTAGTACCTTGGTACCCCTATATATAGCTTAGGAGACAGAAATCTTCCTTACTTGAGAACCACTGGGCAAAGTAAATGAGAATGAACATTTGCCTTTGGCTAATCAGTTGCCATTATTAATGGATTGTTGTTTGAAAGATAGCATTTATCAAGGCTCTGTTGCATACCAGAAACTAACATTTTCATTCAACTATTGTTCAGAAAATGTGTGTCTGTCCTATTAGAGACAACTTCTGGAGTATGGATTCACATACAGGCAAATTCCTGCCCCATGGAGCTTTTGCTCTAGTGGAAAGACAAGTGTGCTAAGAATAATCATATAAACCGAAAATTGTGAGTGTGGTAAATGGAAGTGTGTTAGTTGCCTTTATGTTTCTGTGAAAAAGGTGAGGCAGTAAGCAGACTGACAAGGGTCTATTTTGGCTAACAAGGTGGGGGTTTTAGTCAAGGTCATTTTGCTCCTTTGCCTTTGTGCCTGTATTGGGCATGCACAGGAGGGCATGTGATGGAACAAAGTCACTCACTTTATGCCAGAGAACAAAAAGAAAGATCACAAGGAGTTGGAATTCTACCATGTGCTCTGAAAACACACCTCCAGTAATCTAAGACATCTTCCTATTAGGCCATAGACGTTAAAGGTTTAGCACCTTCTAATGGCACTGAGCTGGGGACCAAGTGTTCTAGATCCCAAGTACTTACTGCAAGAGACTTTTGGGGACTATGCTTGGAGAGCAATTTCCCAAGGTTTTCCCATAAGATGGGCTCTGTTTTGAGAGCATCTCAGCAATCACTCATGGGCCAGTGTAACAATCCTATGATATAAGTAATATTAGTCACAGCTGCTTCACAGAAAAGGAATCTCAGCGGACAGAAGTGACATGAATGGTAAGTGGTGGCATCTGGAATTTGAACCTAGATGGTTGTCATTCAAACCCAAGTTTTTAGCTACTATCTAAGGCGAGAAGAAGGGAAATCTTAAGGATAAGGATATGCCAACCAGTTGAAGCAGAGGACTGAAACATGTTCCAAGACAGCGGGAAGAAGCAAATGGATAAACTTGGAAGCAAGGAGGTAGACATCTGCCAGAAAGTCGCCATGGCTGGAGGTAGTGTTTGGATGGAGAGCACAAAAGAAGGTAGGTAGCAGCAATGCCTTCCTGATGTTAGTCTTCATCCAGAAGTCAATGGTGACTACCTGCAAGCTTCTTAATGAGGAACAGGGTATGCTTAGGAACTTTACATTATATTTAATATTTGCAGCTGCTTAACGAAGAAGTGATTGCTGCCATTTTGCTCAGGGAACAGAAAGAACTCAGGAAAACAGATGCTTTGCTGAGGAAACTCAAGTTTCCCCAGTTCCCTTCTTCACAGAAACAAGATAGAGCGTGTCACCTTCTAGCTGGTGGTGGGGTTGGGTGTTTCAAATACAACCAGGTCACTAAGCACATGCTCCTTCCATAACAACTGGTGAGCTCAGTTTGATGACGGGAAATCTCACCTATTATGGTTTGTAATACGTGTGCAGACACAGAGATGGTGCCATGCATCACTGCAACAGCCATCCCTTAACTTTGGAGTAGTCTGCTCTTCGTTTATTGTCTCTCATGCCAAATCCAACTCATCCTTGCATCATGCCCACCCCTCAACTCTGCAGTTCTGCCCTGGGACACTGCACTTGTGGCTGCTGATAAGAGTCATTCCATTTAGAGTAACTGGCAGATAAGTGTTCTACATGTCTGGCCCTGTGTAAAGGTGTCCACTCCCCAGCTGTCTCTGTGGTGGAGCTAAGGCTGTGTGCTTGGCCTTTGTTCTCTTGCAGATAGTGTATTCACCCTCCAGGTAAACTTCATATTAAGGTTCATTTAAATTTTAATGTGCAGTTGTACAGTGTCTCTTGCACTATCCCCCCATTCTCTGGGGATTAGGTTGAGCAGGCCTTCTTGCTCAGTTTAATCACACGTTTCGGTGCTGCAGAGAGACTTGCCGTGATGTTGGATGTGTCCTTTTATACCATCCAGAATGCTCCGCCGCGCTAACCAAATTGAAATGAGCCCCTTCATCTTACACACACAGATAATTAAACTTCAAACACTGTTTATCTTGGTCCCCAAATCCTCAGAATGCAGAAGCAAATTAATTTTAAATCTATATCTGCTTTAAATAGTAATTGTTTAATCAACAGGCTTGATGTATAATTATATTCTTTGTTCGTGCTCCTCGCAGGCTTGAATAGACCACATAATTCCTGGGCTGCTTTCATTTCTGTAATTAAATCACGTGACCGATACTTGCTATATTACAGTTGACTACAGTTGCTTCTCTCCTACCCACTTTTAGCTTAGAGACGGTTTCTCGGGAACACTTGGATCACAACCACTCAGCTTAACAAGGAGCTCCCAGTATTAGCTTTAATCCTTCCTCTTCGTTCAACTAATAATTTACTTAGGAGCAATCGATTTTACTGGTGCTTTATCCTTTCAAAGTTGAGGCTTCTTGTCCTTCCTTTGAACTCTTTTTCTCAAAGAACCCCCTCGCACCTCCCTTGACTGCATAGAAATTTTCTACATGGACCCATGGAAGTCATATTATCCAGATAGATGTTATACTTAAGGCTCAAACTGAACAAAAAAGTAATATTCTGGGATTTTTATTTTATTTTTTGGCCATCTGGGGCTTCAAGAAGAAAAAAGGAAAGTAATTTTTGTTATTAGAAGGAGTGGCTTTGGCTCCAAGAATTTATTTGACTTGCTGGATTCATCCCATAAAAATGGAACTGGACACTAGATAATTAGGTCAATGCTGGAATCTATTCTCTAATTGGAATTTGTTTGTCCCACACAATATGCCTGATTTTCTTTGGGTCTGTGCTGGAAATGTGATTGCTTAAGCCAATCTGGCTCTCATTTCCTCTGCCCATCACAGCCCCCAGCTCATTAGCCCTCCGGTTTGCTTTCCTTAAGTTCTTACAGTTTTTAATAGTTTTCTTATCTAGGCATGCAAAACTGGTAAAGTATTGTTGATCTTGGAACAATCAATACTGTAAACACTGGCAGGAGTGATTGGAGGTCGGAGAGTGAGAAGACGTCATCTCAAACAACAGCAGTGCAGAGGAAGGGTACTTAGTGCTGTTAGCCATCAGATGGTTTCTTCCTTCATCCTTCAGGGCTGCATACAAGCTGGTACTTAGAGAATGATGTCTACGTTTCACTTAAGTTCACTTAAGTTCTGCATTATTCCCTTTCCTACCCAAGAAGCATCTGTAGTTCTGATGGGTTCGTCTTACCTCGCCAACTCTGCTTCCTGGGCACTGTCTGGCCTTTCTGCTTTAATCTAGCTTTGTACAATCATGCCTTTCAACATCATTTCCTATCCCTATTCTGTAGTTGCCAGATTTTTATTCCCTCATTCTTTTGGATATTTGTGGAATACATTTCAAATTATACCTGGGGAATTAATTTTAGCACTTGTCATTTGCCGTTCTACATCTTCATTGCAAATGCTGAATTAAATGCATGCTATGTTCACAAATGAGCAATGCCACGTATTAGCCGATCTATTATATATTTTGGCTGGAGAACTCTGAACTGATTTTTTTTCCTTCTCTTTGCCAGGAGATTAATCATGATGTAGGTTGAGTTTGTATGTTTTCTATGGTATGAAATCATACATGATTATACAAATGATCATGGATATGCTTTGATTAGATGTTGTGTCAGCTAGAGGTTAATGAGGAAACATAAAACAGTTCAGTTTTTTAACGACGTACTGTTCCATAGAACTGGTTATGCTGTTATAGTTATAATTGAGACACTTAAGAGGGGGTGAGAAGCATCTCAGAGTTTGGCAATGGCTGGCAGTTGCTTCAGTCTTGGGATAGGCATACCATATGTGGAGGTAGTGATAATGGAGCCATAGCTGGGGCATCAGGGAGATCAGGGCTGTGAGAGCTTAGAGGAGTGGGTTGTTTTTGAAATTGGGGATCTGCAGAAGTAGTCCTACAGAATACCACCAGGGCAAAAAGAAAAGGATGGACAACTTAACTTCTCCTTTCCTCCCACCTTGGTCAAGCATTTTAGCCTCCCATAGCCTAATTATACAGAGTTACTTGTGTGCAAGAGATCCAGTCCCCCAATACACAGAGTGGACAGAGGAAGTGTAGAGGGTATGGTGAATGCTAAGATATCTATGGTGGACAATGTGGCCAGCTCTACTGAGAAAAGTACCTCGGTCAGTTCTACCCAGCACAGGCCAGGGACTTCACACAAGCTCTTTCTCTGTGATCTTGCCAATTCACCATAGGTCATTTTCTGCCTCAATGGTCCAACTTGAACAGAACTGACAGGCTGGTCTCCTGTCTTTTCTTTCTCATTAATGACCCCTAATTCTTATCAACTAGGTTTGACTTTCCAGAAATTTCCTCATTTGCACTTCCTTGACAGTTCAGATTCAATCATTTACTAGCAGACCTCTTAAGAAACACTGATGCTTTTTTTCTTGAATATTTATTCTTTAAAACTTTGTATGTGTGTTTGGCTTGCATATGTGTGTATGTGTGTGCACGTGCGTGTGTGCATGTCTGTGTGTTTACCACATACTTGCCTGGTGCTTTCTAAGGCTAAAGAGGGTGCTGAGTATCCTGTAACTGAAGTTATGGACAGTTGAAAGCTGCTATGCTTACTTTGAATTGAACTCCAGTCCTCTGGAAGAGCAACTATGGCTTTTAACTGCTGAGCTAACTCTCCAGTTGGTACAACTTTAGAGTAGTGGTCTCATCTTTCCTAATGCTATGACCCTTTAATACAGATCCTCATGCTGTAGTGACCCCAAACCATACAATAATCTTGTTGCTACTTTATAACTGTAATTTTGCTATTGTTATGAATCATAATGTAAATAACTGATATACTGGATATCTGATATATGACCCCGGTAAAAGGGTCATTCAACCCCCAAAGGGGTTGTCTCTCATAGCTTGAGAACCACTGTGTTAGAAGAAAAAAGGAAGCAAGGTAAATGGATATGGGATTTCCACATATTATGCTACAGATACTAATCTGGGGACTTTGTGTAGTGTCTCTCAACATGTAATCCTCAGGTACTGTCCCTGTTTTTTGATGAGATATTGACTGAGGCTCAGCAGAAAAGAGCATCTGTTTTAAGGTGACAAAGTGTGGTTGGAATTGGAGCCAAATCCATGTGACACTAACCTTGTTACTGCAACACCATATTTCCTCTTGGCTTTACTAATGAGTAGAGAAAATAAGTAATTTATGGACTAGCCTAGTGTTTTACCAGTGGACATGAAGAACAAATTCAGGGGGTAGTAAAATTCCACACTTAATATTTATTTCTAACAGAATCAATCTCTTTTTGCCTCACTCAGTCATCTTAAAATTAATGAGTTCAAATCCTGTGAGCTGACGGGGACAACTGACAGATGAAATCAAGGGTCCTGAAAATGAAAGACCAGAAATGAGGAAGGATTTCCATTTTATTAACAGTGGTAAGATAATTGTGGCTGACACTAGGTGTTGTGCAGATGGATATCTTTTCTATTACAATTGAGTTCACATGGTACCATCTTGCATCTTCACATATATATAAATATATAAAAATATATATGTAAATATATAAATATACATATAAAATATATAAATATATAGAGAGGAAAAGCCTTAGGTTTTAGGTTTAGTTCTTAACTTATTCCATGTCTAGGTGTTTTGGATGTTGGCTTAGTGGAGGTATTCTTTTAATTGTACTGTGATGGCTTTAATTTCTTGTTCTCCTTTGTCTGAATGCTTTTGATGACCAATATACTCATGTTCAGAAGTTAGCAAGGGCTCCCAACCAGTAACCTCCCCTAGCTGTGTGTGGGAAAACAATTGGGAATCTCACTTTGGGAGGTTTAGGGGCATGGATATGAATTGTTCGAGCACACTGTGGACTGCCTTTAGGGATTCCCAGAGAAGACCGAGACTTTAGATGTGCCTTTCTCTTCTACATCTCCTTGATCTCAGGAAAGTTTGCTGAGGTACCATCTTAATTTTAGAATCCTGCTGAATGCTTCAGTAAGAATCCAGGTTTACCTGTGGTACTGGTGAGATCAATCTTTTCTTTTTTCATTTGCAAAACCCAATACCACAGTTCCTATAATTCAGCCCCTTGCCTCTCTCCCAGTCTCCATTGCTGGTGAGAAAGCATCATTGTGGGGAGCCACAGAAGGCAGATATCATCCTTGCAGCCATCTTGAGCCATATACCCTGACAAAAGACTTGATTACATCAGCCTGCAACAGCTGAGCACACTCTGATAACATCTTGTTTTAGATACCCAGGATCTTCCCTTGGGTGTGTGAGACTTAAAGGTGTGATTTAGAGCCAAGACTCAAGGGCGTGACTTAGAGGTCAGATTTAGAGATAAGACCTAAGGGTGTGACTTAAGGGTGTGATTTAGAAGTGAGACATATAAAAGGGAGAGGCAGACAGAAGAGTTCAGTACAACTATGACTACAACTTGGAGTAGGAACTAGGCATTGAGGAAGAAGACACTTGGACTAGAGAACTGGGAATAAGAATTATTATTAGGTAGTAGGCACTTGAGTCTTGGCACTTGGAGAAAGAACTTGGAACTGGGAAAGAGACTAGCAACTGGAACTAGGATTAGGTGCTAGGAACTAGGGACTCAAGACTTGGGACTTGGAGAAGAAGAGAGACTGAAGAATAAACGGGATTGAATCACACTCTGTCTGGTCTCCATTCTTTGAGTCCATCCTCACTCTCTCTCTTGCTGAACCCTGACCCGTGGATTGGAGCAGCTTGGGGCAGTGCAGGCTCTAACAGTTTAGCCCCCAAGGCTTTTGGCAGTTCGGGTTTCAATACTGACAGAGTGGCCTGTGACATTTTGGCCCCCAAGTGTGGGGCAGCTCGGGCCGCAACACATCATCACTCCCATTGCCAGACATTTAACTGTCTATTATCCGTACCATCTGCTGTAGATTTTTCTGTCTTATTTTAAGATTTTAATGAAGCTTTTTAAAATTTGTTCATTTTACATCCCGTATACTAACCATTCCATTAAGGACTCAGCTCAGATTTCCTCAGCCATCTGGAAGAAGATTGGATCAATCTCATATATATTATTGATTTTGGAACTGACTCATAACTTTTTTTTGAAGATTTATACAGTTTTTACTCATTGATCATGGTCCAGAACATTTTAGCCCACCGCTTAAATTTTATTCGCAATATGGTATTTCCTTGCTGCAAAAATATTATATATAGCAATTTTTCTTGATCTTGGTTTGGCTATCTTTAAAACTGATATGATGGTGGAGCAGGACAGGACAGGAGGATATTATCTGCTAGGTATCAGTATCAAAGATAAACTCCCAGAGCTTTCTAGTCTCCTCTCACTCAGTCTTTAAGAATTTCTGACTTTGAATTTGGTTAAGCACATTGCTCTCTTTCTCTTTTTTTACATCTTTTTCATGGATTCTTTTTGATTTATTTTTTATTTTTTTTTATTATTATTTTTTCTACAGTCCAGTCATTACCTCCTTCCTGGTTTACCCTCCCATAGTTCTTCATCCCATTCCTCCTCTCCCCTATCTCCAAAAGGATGTTTCCCCACACCCCTGCCAGGTCTCCCCACTCCCTGGGGCCTCAAGTTTCTGGAGGGCTAGGTGCATCTTCTCCCACTGAGGCCAGACCAGGCAGTCCTCTGCTGTATATGTGTCAGGGGCCTCGGACCAGCTGGTGTATGCTGCCTGGTTTGTGGCTCAGTGTCTGAGAGATCTCAGGGGTCTAGGTTAGTTGAGATTGCTGGTCCTCCTACATGGTTGCCCTCCTCCTCATCTTCTTCCAACCTTTCCCTAATACAATCACAGGGGTCCCTGACTTCAGTCCAATGGTTGTGTGTTTGTATCTGTGTCTGTCTCAGTTAGCTTTTTCTTGGGCCTCTAAGAGGACAGCCATGCTAGGGTTCTATCTATAAGCATACCATAGTGTCAGGCCTTGGGTCTCTAAGCCAATGGTTCTCAATCCGTGGGTCGTGATCCCTTTGGGTGGTGTTAACTAACTTTTTACAGGAGACACATATTAGTTATTCAGCATATCAACCTTCTTAATGTTAAGACCCTATAATATAGTTTCTTATGTGGTGTTGACCCTCTGGCCATAAATTAATTTTTGTTGCTACTACATAACTATAATTTTGTTACTGTTATAAATCATAATATAAATATCTGATATGCACCCCCCAAAGGGTCATGACTCGCTGGTTAGGAACAGATGCTCTTATAGTAAAGATGGTAAACCCTAAGAGTGTTGAGGTCTTATGCTTTTTACTTATTATCTCTAGAGAGTATCATCTAAGTCTCAGTAAATACCAGGTAAATGAATATAACTGCCTGCCTGGTGGACCAGTCCTAAGGGCCAGAAGTAGGAAGCCTTTGGAAGTTTGCATCAAACTGATTAGGAAGTTCCAGGAAGTATTTTTCTTTATAAAAAGTTAGTATTCTTTAATTTTTCTATGTAATGATTTTAGTTTGTCCCTATTTACATATAAACACAGCAACTTCATTTTTTTTTAAATAGAGAGATTCTATAGAAAAGCCCAAGTGTGATTTACTGTTCTGTTTCTAGGGAAATGTCCCACCCCAAAAGGCAGAGAGTACTTTGGAGTTGGGCAGGAGTGTGTGTGAGCTGTAGTGCCTCTTCCTGGTGAGCACTGAGTCTGTTAGATGAGGCTGCTGATGAAGAGCAGATGAGACAACATTCCATGATACAGAAAGGTCTCCAGGGTCTTGGCTGACCTAATCCCCACTGGCCCTGCCTTCCTTTCCTTCACTAAATTCCACCAATAATACTTTTTTATGGGTTTGCTAAGCCAATGGTTGTCAACCTGTGGGTCGTGACCCCTTCCAGGGGTGGGGTTAACTATCTTTTCACAGGAGTCACATATCAGATATACAGCTTATCAGATATTTATATTACAATTCATATCAGTTGCAAAATTACAGTTATACAGTAGCCATAAAAATAATTTTATAGTTGAGGGTCATGACAACTTGAAGGACTACATTAAAGGGTCACACAATTATGAAGGCTGAGAACCACTGCTCTAGGCTCTAAGCGTCTGTGCATCTCCCATGGAAGATGTGCACACCGCTCTCTACTTCTCCATTCTTTTACTGGTTAATTCTTATTGGTGCTTCTGAACTCAGCCAGAGTCTCACTGTCTCAAAGAAGCCTTCCGCAGTCTCCAGCTAAGTGGGATCCCCTATGAAGTGCACCATGAGCATCACAAGACTTCTCATAATTGTTGTCAAAGTGAATAATTGTGTAATTAATCACTAACTCACTCCTTCCAGAGTGTCATATAAAGTATTTCACTTCCATCTCATTTTCCCAACTGCTTTTTATTTTTTAAGGCTTTGCATGGGAAAGTAAGAATAATGGAAAGAGACAAGGACCTAAATGAATGTTCCCCTGACCTCCTGCAACTGTCTAAATGTTTCTCCCTTGGCTATTCCTTTGAATCTCATAATTCTCAGCTCTCCTACTGCAACAGAATGCTATGGAAGCTTTGGGAAAGTAAAGACAACAACTTAAGATAGTCTGGGTTCTGTTCATCAGCCTTTTAAAATGTTTTCTGGATGATTTTAACATGTAACGAGGGTTGACAACCACTGCTCTAGGCAAGGATTTTTTTTTTTTAAAGACTTTGAGTGTACAAAGCTCTTTGACCATGAAAGTTGTGTATCAGTTGGAGTAAGTGAAGCAGCTTAGCACTTAGCAGCACTTCTGCATTGACTTTGGTTCTGGTGATGTACTATGGTCCTGAAGATACACTAAGGTCCTGAAGATGCACTATGGTCCTGAGGATACACTATGATCCTGAGGCTACACTATGATCCTGAGGATGCACTGTGGTTCTGAGGATGCACTGTGGTTCTGAGGATGCACTATGTTCTTGAGGATGCACTATGGTCCCAAGGAGGGGGAAGGAAGAAGAGAGAAGAAGAAAGCTGGTAATATTTTGGATGTGTACAAGACCACGTGGTCATGATGAGGTGGGGCCCTGTGAAAGCAAACCCCATCTTCTTCCACACTTTGCTGAGGGAAGGTTTTGTCTATATGTACTAGGACACTTGTTATTTTCAGGTAGTAAATAATATAAGGTATTCTTGAATGTGCCTTCTTCCTGACAGAATGTTGGATAGAATGGCTTTAGTGTGGGAACAGCTCCCAGGATATTGGCGCTGGAAGGTGCTTTGGAGGGGAGTGGTTTGAATATGCTACTCAATGCCAGTTGGCAAAGATCCTGGGGCAAAGTAAGCAAGCTTTAGCTTCAAAGAATGAATCAGTAGAGTTTTAAAAAGGAGGGAAGTGGTAAAAAATATAGAATAATAATTTGGGTATAAAAACTCTCTGATGCTAAGTTTTAAAAAAAGGCTAGGTATTTTCTGTCCTAAAGGCCCAACTCTGCCAATCACCCGTTTTTGTACAGCTTGTAACTAATAGTGCATTTTATATTTTCAAATGGCTGAAAATAATCAAAAGAAGAATTATATTTCATCACCTATGAAAGGTATATGAAATTCAAATTTCAGTGTTCATAAATAAAATATTACTGGAACACAGCCACACTCCATCCATTTATGTGTTCCTGCCCACAGCTGCTTCTGCTATACAAGGGCAGAGTTGAACAACTGCTGTACACTGTGTAGCCCACAATAGCACAGCTACTTACTGTCTGGTTCTTTATTGACACATTTTGCTGATCATTGTGTTAATGAACCAAATAAAAATCTTACTAGAAAGATTAACCATGAGTGGTAAAGGAGACCAAAGGAAGAAGAGTAGAGGGTAAAGAAAAATCATGATTAGATTGCTAAGTACGTTACACAGTTTCTCCACGATCCCAGGGTAGAGTTAGGGTCCTAACAGAGGACAGGCATGAGCTAAAACTGAAATGTTTGGAAGACGATGATACAATGGACGGCTTCAAAGGTGAAAGCGATGGTGGCCAGCCATAAAATACTTCATGGCTACCAGTAAAGAAGCCGTTGTCACCTCTAGGCCTGAAGATTTGAAAGAAGGGGAGAGTTTCCAGAATCTAGAATAAAGGAAAGATACAGACAGGCCAACCTTCAAAGTAGTAGCAGCCGCAGGCAAAGGACATAGCTATTCACACAAGACTCATGGAGGCCACATTTTGCCCCCTTTCCAGTTTCCTACTTAAATAAGAGTCTATTGGAGACAGCCCAGGTGTCTACTGAAAACAACTGGAAGTTTGCAGAGGGATTTTTTTTTTTTTTTTTTTTTTTTTTTTTTTTTTTTTTTTTTTTTTTTTTTTTTGTACCAGTCGCATACCTCAGTGGAGTAGAAGTAAGGCTAAGGAAGAGACAAAAGGACATTTGGGCACAAACAGAAGCTGCCTTACATAAGTGGGTACCACCATTGCTAACAGCCTACTTTCTCAGTGTTTTATATGTGATGGAAGTTGGCTCTGATCCCATGAACAATTTGCACAGGTGGGATGGAATCTGACAACATCAGATTCTAAGAGCTGCTGTATGAACCCTTATGTCACATAGTGGATATGGGACTGTAAGACAATTTAGTTTTCTTTTTTTCCAGTTCAGGAATGTCTTTTACTCTATCTTTTGGCCACAGCATAAATAGCTTTTTAATAGGGACCAGTTATATCCTTGAAGTTATTTCTCTCTTTACGGAGTGATCATTGTTATGGATTGAAAGTTCTTTATAGTGGACAAACTTGGGAAGCACTCATTACAAATATATAGAAATTAGGGGCTTCAGAGATGGGTTGGGGGGCGGGGTTAAGAGTGTAGAATTTGGTTCCCAGCACCCATACCAGCTAGCTCAAAGCCATCTGAAACTTCAAATCTCAGAGTATCTAATACCACCTTTGGCTCCAGACTCCTAAACTCATGTGCACAAACCTGCATACAAACATATAATTAAAAATAACAATTTTCTTTGAGACAGGATTTCTCTATGTAGCTCTGGCTGCCTGTGTACATAGACCAGGTTGGCCTCAGAGATTCACTTGTCTCTGTTTTGGAGTACTGGGATTAAAGGTGTGTGCTATCATGACTAGCTAAAAAAAATAAATCTTAAAAAGCAAAATATAAAAATTAAACACACCAAAATATGATGCTCTGGCTTTTCTTTTTCTCTCACTTCCTTGTTGGGAGCCGACTTTAGTAGAAAGCGGCTAGATCAACTTTGCAGCCATCTGGAACTATATACCCTGATGAAAGACTTGGTTTTCAAAAGCCTATTAACAGCTGAAGCACACTCTGATAAATATATTGTTTATCCCACATAGCTTGTTTTGCTGTTTAGTGACCTCAGCTGTATGGTGCACGTGGCATGAGTTCATGGGCTCCTGGCAGGGTTTATAAGCTGCGCCCGGGAAGGGATGGGGGCTCGCCATCTTGACTACCAACGGCTAAGCATCCTGAGTAAACTGCTGTGAGAAGGAACAGGTTGTTCCGTGTCTTAATTCCTGCTGGTCAGGGTTGGCGCGGCACACTTCCTTAGGTTTTTTCACTTCAAAGTTGGTAGAGAAATCCTCCCAGTATTCTTTTATGTTGCACCCCTCAGCACCCCCTTATGTAACATTTTGTTTTTTTTTTTTTCATCCAGTTGTGTATTTTTAATGTCCTACTTCAGTTCGATGGTCACTTCCCATAGTCTAAAGCATCTTTCAAACTCATAGCCTTTAAGCAGAAGGTACAAAGGCAGACCTTGGGCTAGCCTTTACTATTTCTGTTGCTCTTTTTTGTTTTTAAGTTGGGTTAAAAGGCATGGGAGGTGGTACCAAGGCTCTCAATGGCTGCCAGCCTTGTATGAAGCAGCAGAAGTGGGCGAAGAAGTGAGGGTGGTCAGGGGTGACATGTGGCTGGCTCTGCACTGTGTCCCCCACACATCTTAGGATGCAGGTCAGAAAGCAGGCCACATTAAGCTGCACATCAGTCTTTTGTGTCTTTTGTACAGTAGCAGGCAGGTGCACTGCTGCCCCTACATTTTTTGCTACGGTGACAACAGGGCAGCTTTAATTTGTTAGTCCCCAGGAGTCCATGAAACAGGATGTGGTTTCTTTCTCAAAACAAAATCTGAAGGCTGTGGATGCCAGTGATGGTCATAGTGATAATAACACAATTCAGTTTTAATCCTTGGGATATCTTTAATAGTTCCATCATTTATGTCCAGAGACTCATTTGTATTTTCATATTTATGACTCGTTTTATAAATAACTTCCAGAAGTAAAGTCAGAGATAGTGTTAAAAACAAGTATTAGAAACTCTAATAAAAAAGCTAACAAAGCAACAATTTTATATTGATTTATTTTTAAAATTGTAAGCGCTGATGTTGAGGGGTGAGAGGGTATGGACAACAATGCATGTGTGGAGGTCAGAGGACAACTTTTGGAAGTCGGTTCTGTCCTTCTGTCATGAAATTTTCAGGGATGAGTTCAGGGTGTCTGGCCTGTACCTGCTGGGCTATTCTATTCCTTATTTTATTTTAAATAAATAAAAAAGTCTGCATCTTTCCACCTTAGTTGTTTTTTAAGTGTTTGGATAATAGTCACTCACTACAATAACAAGGAACAAATGCCAACATGCAATATCCTATTGCATATTTGTTTTAGCTCAGTGGGCATAGGTATCCAGAATGGGCCCCTTTCACTGAAGGCCGTTAACTATCATCAGTAGATACATATAAACATATCTGGCTCATAAATAAGGATTCCAGATTCTTGCAATTACATCATCAAAATAAGATGTTTTTGAAAACATTGGTGGCTCATAGTCAAGCCACCATTTAAGAGAGAACACATAACTTCTTTGCTTCATAATTGCTAAGCACTTTCACATTTAGGTTTATAAACATCATTAGAGTTATTAATTCATTTGTGTTTGACTGCATTAACCTTTCCAGGCACATCTGCCTCATGACCAATGTCAAAGGAATTTTGTTTTAGGGTCATTGGAGGAGAGAGCAAATCAGTACCTCTCAGGTTTATGATGGGATCACAGACATTCACAGTGATATTCTTCTTATTGAGTGGCTCATTTGTTGAGAACATTTTACTTTTTTTGTCCTTAGTGTCACTGAATTAAGCCAAGACTTTTAGAAAATCCACCTAGGATACATCGCCTGGAAATTCACATTCTGAGATCTTGCTTATAAGACCTTTCTTAATATTAGTGTAATTTGTCTAATAGTTGTGAACATATTATTCTATATATTTTATTATTTTGCCTTATATGTATAGAATAAACATGTATTCATACATAAGTGCATTAAAAGATTGAGGAAACCCCACAAAGATGGCGCCTCTCTCCTTGAAGGCTATAATTTTGGAGGTAGGACAATAGAAAAATTGAGAGTGATACAGTAGTGGTATTTTGTTTTATTATTGCATCAATTTCTTAGGGAATTCCATATATTTTCATTCCACATTCATTTTAGTATTCTTAATCATAGTTGGATGATAACTGATAGATAAGGATCAAATCATGCTCAGAATGATACCCAGATATTTCAAAGATATTTCAAGATAAAAGGAAAAATAAAGCCACGAAGGCCCCATATGCATCTTATGCTTATAAAATTACAAGATAGAATGAATTTTATTTTTCTAGAGAATTCAATTTTCTTCTTGTTCATTTGTAAACTTCTAATAAAGAGTAAAATCAATAAAACAAATTCGAATGAAAAAAAAAATCAAGTTCAAACGCTGAGATGGGGTCCTATGCTCTTCAGCGTTAGAGGTGCTATGTGCTAGGTCCCACGTGAAGATGTTCAAGATGCTAGCATACAGAGCTACACGGATCTGGGCGTTTCCGTTTGCCATGCTGACAGATCTGGAGAATGATTGCAGACGTGAATCAACAAGGTGAATACATTTAATTCTATGGCAATTATACCCTTAAAATGACCTAAACACTCAGTTCTGCTATGTATATTTTCCATCACAAGAAATCCAGTCATATTTATTAAATGCCTATTTTCTGTCAAATACATGATTATCCCGATCTGTCATCATCACCCTCATATAAATATAAATGCCCTTTCCTTACGTGTGTGGGAAAGGCTTGCAGAGACTAAGCTGCCTCAGATCATAACTGGACAGCAACCAGCAGGAGTGAGTGCTTAGCAGGAAGCCCCAGAGCCTGCTCCTCAGTGCTGTGCTTGCTACTGTGCTAGTGGCATGAGGCAGGACAGACCAGGGAAATAAATAGTCCAGTCACTTTTGCCATGTCCTCTCTTTTTCTACACTCTCTCCTTTTCTCTTTCCCTCTTTTTCTCCCTCCCTCCCTTCATCCCCTCTTTGTTTCTTTCTTTTCTTCCTTTCTTCCTTCCTTCCTTCCTTCCTTTCTTTCTCTCTCTCTCTCTCTCTCTCTCTCTCTCTCTTTCTTTCTTTCTTTCTTTCTTTCTTTCTTTCTTCCTTCCTTCCTTCCTTCCTCCCTCCCTCCCTCCCTCCCTCCCTCCCTCCCTCTCTCTCTCTCTCTCTTTTCTTTTCTTATTTTTACTTTTTTTTTATTAAAATATTTTTATCCAATATATTTTGGTCACATTTTCCCAGCTCCTCCTAGATCCTCCCTACCAATCAACTTCATGGTCTCTTTCTCTCTCCCAACACCAAGAAAATTAACAACAACAACAACAAAGCCAAAATAAATTCAAAAGAAAATAATACAAAAAATGCCAAAACAAGGTAGATATATAAAAAAATAGTGGAGTCCTTTTGTGTTGGCCAACTAGAGAGCATGGGGCCTGCCCAGGAGTATGGTTGATATATACAGAGGCACTCCTCCTAGCAGGTCTGCCCGAAATGGAATGTTTGTTTGTTTTTAAATCAAATATCTACCCTAAAGCTCAAGGATCTATGTGCAAGAGGAGGTGGAAAGACTTTTAAAAGCCAATGACTCCTCTTCCAGACACAAAAAGACTGACACAAATGTAGCAGAGACTGTGACATGCACAAGGCCTGCATGTATCCTTCCTCTTTCTAAACGTTCATTCTGGGCTAGGTTTCCTTAGCTTCTCTTACAATCACTCCTGGTTTCTTTGAAGACTCCTTAAAAAGCAGTCTTTACAAGTAATAACATGTGCATTTTTTTTTTTTTTTGCTAAAGTAGTTACTGACACCCTTTGAAGTGAAGATGAACATTACCTATGTCCCAATGACCAAAGACAAACAGTTTCCCACAGCCCATCTGTCCTGAGCTGCATCTGTGCAGCTCCTCCTGTGGGCGCTGATGAAGAATGGCTAGGGCGATTTCCATCGCTCCTCCTTGCACTAGCTCTGTAGATTTCAAGCCCAGTTTGATTTGATTATGTCTTGAGGAAAGCCATATGAGATTAGCTAGGTGTTAGTTGAATTGTTCTCTGGAAGTTAGGTAATGAAAAGAGAAATTTAATTATCGCACCATTCTAGAGAGTTTTATGAATGAAATGCACACATAAGCATTAACATTCTTTTTTTATATATTTTATTTACATTTCAGATGCCCTCCCCTTTCTCCATTTCCCCTCCCTAGAAAACCCCTGTCCCATTGCCCCCTTTTCCTTTTTGCTTTTATACATTTTTTTAAAAAATGTTAATCAAAGGCTTTATAAGTTTGGTAATGCTCAATCAGAAGTGTAACCCAATACCCAACCTAGATATATAAACTATCTTTGACTGGTGGAGACACATGAACATCTGCCTCCATGCCCCCCCTTCTCTCTCTCATCACCTAGCTTCACCCTTCCTGTTAAAATAAAACTTTTCTCTTAAAATGCAATTAGAGCATAATTACTCCTAATTGTACCAGTGAGGTACAAGATAGTCCTAATACCCAGTCCATCATTTTGTTGACTAACCAGAACCTCTGTCATCTCTCCTAACTAAAACACTTAGTTTTGAACCTGGCTTTTTTCTTGGCTTTAGAATGAATGTCAGCTGAAAACCATCCACTCAGATCTTTTCTCTCAAAGTAAATAGCCAGGATTGGCTATGAGACTATAGGTTTTCAATCCCGTCAGAAATCTAGAATGACTGAGTTAACTGAGATTATGGGAAGCACTAAGCATAGCTTCTAAAACATAGCCAATTTATAGAGACTGCTGAACACCTGGAAAGCCCCTATACTACGGAACGTTGGAGCATCAAATCTTCAGCCTTCTGGCCCAGAATCATCTGACAGACCTTAGTGATGCAGAATTATTAAGGGCTGATTACTCTGTCTAGGCAGATATAATCAGTCGACTATTAACACTCTTTTCTAATTAAAATTACATTGATGTGAGTAATACAGCATGTGTAGGCAGCAGAATAATGGCTGCCATTTGTGGGGAAGGTTAAATAGCATTTCTCACAACTCAAAGCTAAATATTTTTAGGGGAGGGATGAAATCAAGGTGAAGGGCAGGGAGTGTCTCAGAGTTGCAGTTCCTGCCTGGGTCAGCTGAGGGCAGTTGGTGTGGGAGAGCCATTGTCTATTTTTAGATTCTACTCCTCATGTCTGGTGAATGGTCTTTTCCTTAGGTAGAAGGCTATTTGAGGCGCTCAGTTAGAGAGAAGGCACTCAGATTGATTACTTATTGCTTCTCCAAGTGGTCCTGAAACTACCTGAATTATCGGCTAGAAATGAAGATTCTACCGTTCCAGTCTTAGTCCACAGAGTCAGGAATCCCGCGGGTGATTCTTCTTTACTATAAGAGTCTGAAAATTATCACTCTTAGGGCTTCTGTTCAAGTGGAATGGGGGATTAAACACCAGGATTTATGGGCCGGCTATAGGGTCATATAGGCTCTGCCACAGGAGCCAGGAAGCACAGAGATCAAAGATCTCCTTCAGGAGACCTTTATATGACTAGTTGGAAATTCAAAATGGATGTGACATAGACCTGCCATCAGATGACAGCGACTTTGGCAAGCCTGAAGTAAGGAAGGTAGTGGGTAGGTATTCATCTTCCCCATCCAGAAGGTCTAAAAGCACCTTGTGTGCTGGGACTTGAGGGCTGTTGGGGGCCTAAGTTCTGTTTTGTGATATCCATATGCCTTCCTTCACTTGGCCATGAGAAGAAGATTAAATTCACAATTTCAGTTTCCCTTTACACCTTTGCAAACCATGGGATACTCTGTTGTCAACTCAACAACCAAGTTTCACCCATGTGAGCCATGTCCAGGGCTCAGTCAACACACTTGCTTGCTGAAACTGATCTAGATGTAACCGCTCCTACAGACTTCTTAGCTCCTGGTGATAAGAGTATAATGGACAAAGCACATGACACATGTTGAGAAAAAAGTCAGACAGTTGGGACTCAAATGCGTGTGCATATATGTGTTGGATTGCATGTTGGACTCCTGAGGGCAGTCTCTTGAGCATTGTGAATTTTGAGTTTATCCTCAGGGCACTAGGGAGCCATGGGAGTGTCTTGGGCTGCAGGATCAATTAGAATCTGATTTGTATGGAGCCTGAGAAGCTCTATGGCTGGGTGGTTAATTGGATCACATTAACAAGAGAAGCAGAACTGGGCCAAGTTATTTGTTTAGTTGTTTACTGAAACAAGAAGTGCACGTTTGGAAGGATTTGCTGCTAGGTAACCCACTATGTCACATTCTAGACCTGGACTCCACCCTTTTCCCTTGTCTTCATTGCTCATTTTTCTCAGGTCTGTGGGGGAAACAGACAGGACTCTTCTAGCTCCAAGTAGAAGATGAGAAAGAAAGTTCTGGGACTACACTCACACTTTATCTTGTGGGATTTTTTTTTATATGTTCTTCAAAAAATTCAAAATTAATGATTATAAAACAGGCACAAATGTTAATATCTAAGAATGTGCCAGGAGATTTGCTTCTTTCTTCTTCAAAAAGAAGCATGGGACCAGTGAGCCAGAAACCAGTAGAACTGGTTAGCAACCAGGGTCAGCAGGAGCCAAGGCCAAGGGAAACAGAGGGTGTGACTTTTCTGTATATCCTTTTTTTTTTTAAACTTTGAGTTTTACACCTTGATAATGGTTTACATCACCAAACAATTAAACAAAGAAACAAACAAACAACAAAACCAACCAAGCACACAAACAAGAAACCAACGAAGTTTAAATTAGCAAGGATAGAAAAAAAAGAAGGCTGAACTCAAAACAAAAGCAAAAAAACTATGTCAGACAGATTAAAAGATCATTAAGTATTACAGACTCTGGTGATAATTTTTAAGAATTTGTAAAGAAATCTTGGAGCTTATTTAGTTGGTCGCTGGTACTGTATGAGCTACAGTCATGGGGACCTCAGTTCCCACTGTGGGGTAAGGAAAAAGAGATAGCAGTATGAACTGGGTGGCGACAATTCTTTTTTGTTTAAAATTTTAAATTATTTAAGTTGGCATACAAAGTAGTGGATTGCATTCCAGCATTTTCATACATGTCTATCACTGTACTTTTTTTTTTTTTTTTCTAATTCATCCCATCCTTGATTACCCTCCCCATGGTCCCTTCACCCCCATTTGGTCCCTTTCCCCTCTGTTAGCCACCCCTTCTGCTTTCTTTCACATGTATCCTCTCAGCCACACCAGGCGACTCCTGCCTGAATTAGTTATCACCATGGGGCTATGGAATGCAACAGTGCTTCTCCATTTCTAAGTCCTGCCCCTACCTATTAGTTGGTATTATTCAGTAAAAAAGAGTGTTTTGTTTTCCTTCCCACTTTTTAAAAACTATTTGAATGGATGATTTTGTTAAGATTATGTACACACACACACACACACACACACACACACACTGTAGCTGTCTTCAGGCACACCAGAAGAGGGCATTTGATTCCACTACAGATTGTTTTGAGCCATGTGGTTGCTGGGAATTGAACTCAGGACCTTTGGAAGAGCTACTGCTCTTAACTACTGAGCCATCTCCACAGCCTCCCACTTTTATTTAAATATTAAATTATTTAACCCATTTTAAAAATAATATATTTCTTCTACTTGTCATTTAGTTGTTCATTGTTTCTTCAGTGGAAAATCCGTCAAGAGGAGTACTATGTCTTCTTGATATTTCACTAGCATACTAAGAAATGAACTTTTGGAATAATTAGTTTGTATCGAATCTGCTAACACTAATTCAATAGCACAGAACAAAAAGTAAATTTAAAAGTTCAAAAAGTGATGTCAGCTAGATACAATAAGTGATCTTTGATTGGACCCCAAAGATTCGTGTGAATGTCTTCATGAAAACACATGCATAGTCCTTCCGGTCTGGGCCAGAGCACTGAGCAGATCTTGGGTGGCAGCTCTGCCCCCAACATCCAAGAACCCAGAGGAAGCAGGGATCCCAGGCGCTCTAACTTGGACAGTGTCTTAGAAACTAGTTCTCAGATCTGAGGCCTGGATCAGACCTCTGCCAGGTCTGCTGTTGTGTGGACCCCGGATTCCACCTGAGACATACTGGAAGGTCCACTCAATCCAGATCCACAGAGGAACAAATGAACTCAGAGCTTCAGACAACATATCCTGAGATATTCTAGAGGAGACACTGCACCCAGAACAGCAGACACCTAGCTGGACTACTACCTTGGAGGCACCATATCCTGAGGCATCCTAGAGGTACCACTGTAATCAGTGCAGCTGGAAAAGATCACAGAGACATCTGGACCCCTAGGAGATCAGACACAAGCTAGATAACTAGAAAGACAGGCTTCAGTCAGAGACAGCAAGTACAGGCAGCACTAGAGTTAACCCGATGGCAAAAGGCAAGAGCAAGAATGTAAGCATCAGAAACCAAAGTTACATGGCATCATCAGAACCCAGCTCCCCCATCAGAGCAAGCCCTGAACACCCCATCACACCAGAAAAGCAGGAATCAGAATTAAAATCACTTCTCATGATGATGATAGAGGGCTTTAAGAAAGACATAAATAACACTCTCAAAGAACTTAAGGAGAGCACTGGTAGACAGATAGAAACCCTTAAAGAGGAAACACAAAAATCCCTTAAGGAATTTCAAGAAAATGCAACCAAACGGGAAAAGGAATTAAACAGAACCATGCAGGATCTAAAAATGGAAGTAGAAACAATAAAGAAATCACAAAGGGACAATACCCTGGAGATAGAAAACCTAAAAAAAAGATCAGGAGTCATAGACACAAGTATCACCAACAGAATACAAGAGATGGAAGAGAGAATCTCATGTGCAGAAGATACCATAGAAAACATTGACACAACTGTCAAAGAAAATGCAAAATACAAAAAGCTACTAACCCAAAATATACAAGAAATCCAAGACACAATGAGAAGGCCAAACCTAAGGATAATAGGTATAGATGAGGGGGAAGACTCCCAACTAAAAGGACCAGTAAATATCCTCAACAAAATTATAGAGGAAAACTTCCCTAACCTAAAGAAAGAGATGTCCATAAATATACAAGAAGCTTACAGAACTCCAAATAGTTTAGACCAGAAAAGAAATACTTCCTGCCATATAATAGTCAAAACATCAAATGTACAAAACAAAGAAAAAATACTAAAAGCAGTAAGGGAAAAAGGCAAAGTAACATATAAAGGCAGACCTATAAGAATTACACCAGACTTCTCACCAGAGACCATAAAAGCCAGAAGATCCTGGGCCGATATCATACAGACCCTAAGAGAACACAAATGCCAGCCCAGACTACTATACCCAGCAAAACTCTCAATCATTATTGATGGAGAAACCAAAATATTCCATGACAAGTCCAAATTTACACAGTATCTCAACACAAATCCACCACTTCAAAGAATAATTGGTGGAAAACTCCAACACAAGGAGGGAAACTACAACCTAGAAAAAGCAAGAAAGTAATCTTCCAAAAACCCCAAAAGAAGATAGTTACACAAACATATCTCCACGGATGTTAGCACAAAAGCTTGGATTAGCGAAGACTCAACCCACAGACCACATGAAGCTCATGAAGAAGGAAGACCAAGAGGGGATGCCTCAGTTCTACTTAGAACGAGAAACAAAAATGCTCAAGGGAACAAATAGGGAAACAAAACATGGAACAGAAACTGAAGGAGGGGCCATCAAGAGACCTTTCCACCTGGGTATTCACCCCATGTACAGCCACCTAATCTAAACACTGTTGTGGATGGCTGGAAGTGCATAATGTGAGGAACATGATATAGCTGTCTCCTTAGAGGTCAGCCAAAGACTAAAACATTCAGAGGACAATGTTCACAATTAACCACTGATATGATCAGGGGTTTCCCAATGGAGAACTTAGTGAGAGGACTGAAGGAGCAGAAAGGGTTATTGACCCCCAGGTGGAAAGCAACAATACCAAACAACCAGATCCCCCCAGGGTCTAAACCACCAGCCTGGGAACAAATAGGGAGGGACCCAAGACTCCAGAGGTATATGTAGGGGAGGATGGCCCTGTCAGACATAGGTGGGAGAGGAGTTTCTTGGTCCCATAAAAAAAAAAAAAAATGAAAAATGAATGAATGAACACACAGTGGGGGGGGGATGTGAGGGCAGGGAGGGGATAGTGAGGGGGGTAGGTGTGGTCACTGCCTCATAGAAGCATGAGGAGGGGGATGGGATAGGTTTCTGGGTGGTGGGAGGAAGTAGGCTAAGGGGATAAAATCTGAAACGTAAATACTACAACCAATTTTAAGAAGCGGGGGGGAAAAAAAAGTCTTCAGAACCAACATCTTTAAAAAAAAATGTCAGCCCCCTGGGGGGTGGGATTTTTTTTTTTTTTTCTTGATACTAAAACTTGTTCTGAGAATTGTATATTGCAGAATACACAGCCTTGGTGTATCTACTCATCAAGCAAGCATACTGAGCAGACCTGCCCAAACCTCTGATGTCCTGGAATTCCATCTGGATTCAGTGAAGACACGGCATCAGAGGCTTATCAACTTACTCTCCCCCCACCCCTCTTCTAAAATCTCAACGCCCTTAATCAGCTTGAAGAAGTTAAAGAAGAGTCAGCGCCCCTATTCCCTGAGCTTGGGGACTAATGTGGTTAATAATGGTCTGTCTTTCTAGAGACAAGTAGTGGTTTTGTTGGAACAGGGGGGATTAGCTAGGACTTACTGCATAGCCATAACCTACTGGTAGAAATCTGTATAATTATTATCAAGACGAAGTTATAAATTCTTAAATGGTACAAAATTTACTTTGATCTCAAATTTAAGGTTTTCATTGGTACGAGCCTCTTATTAATATAAAAATGAGATGAATATTGATACACTCATGGGCATTGTGCCTGTATAACACATTTAGGAATACAATGCCTAGACCCAGCCCTTTTTTAACTTTTTTAACTGATTTGGGACGGTTAACCTATGAGTTAAGGGACTATAGCAAATTCATATTTTTGAGTTTATTGTTAGGGTGCTTTCCATATTTTACTTAGAAATAGCTGAGAGGAGTTAACAGAAAACAGTCCAGGTTACCTTACATGGATAGTTGGTTTTCAAAACATCAGAAGTCCATAGAACTGATGCTACAAATATTTATATATTAATGTTCATATTGATTAGAGACCTGTCTGCTCCTGACAGCTTCCTGTCGTGGATTCTAAGAAGAAATTGAGCATCCTTGGAGTTACTCCAGTTGTGTGGTAACAGCCACTAGGCAAGAATTGCCTCTCTCCATCTACAGACAAATTACTGTCCAGAAAAGGACACACATGCAGAATAGTCGACTGATTATATCTGCCTAGACAGAGTAATCAGTCCTTAATAATCCTGCATCACCAAGGTCTGTCAGATGATTCTGGGCCAGAAGGCTGAAGATTTGATGCTCCAATGTTCGGTAGTATAGGGGCTTTTCAGGTGTTCAGAGGTCTCTATAAATTGGCTAAGTTTTAGAAGCTATGCTTTGTGCTTCCCACAATTATAGTTAACTCACTCATTCTGGATTTCTGAAGGGGTTGAAAACTTATAGCTATTTACCGTAAGAGAAAAGATTTGAGTGAATGGTCGTCAGCTGACATTCATCCTAAAGCCAGGTTCAGAACTAAATGTTTTAGTTAGGATAGATGACAGAGGTGCTGGTTAGTTAACAAAATGATGGACTGGGTATTAGGACTATCTTGTACCTCACTGGTACAAATTGGCATAATTATGCTCTAATTGTATTTTGAGAGAAAAGTTTCATTTTAACAGGAAGGGTGATGTGTAGGAGGAACTAAGGTAGGAGGAGTACTGAGAGGAAGAAAAGGAGTAAGAAGAGGAGGAGAAGAAGGATAGGAGAAGCTAGGTGATGAAAGAGAGAAAGAGGGGGGAGACAGGGAGGCAGATATTCATGTATCTCCACCAGTCAAAGATAGTTGTTATATCTAGGTCGGTCAGTGGGTTACACCTCTGACTGAACAATTCCAAACTTATAACGCTTATGATTAACATTATTTAAAAAAATGTATAAATGCAAAAAGGAAAAGGGGGCATGGGATAGGGGTTTTCTAAGGGGGGGGGGAATGGGGAAAGGGGATGGCATCTGAAGTGTAAATAAAATATATATATAAAAAAAGAAAACACATGCATATACACACTCAGAAACACATACAAATACACATATTCTACCTGAAACTATGGAAACAATAACTGAAAAACTGGGAAAAGGAGTCTGTATTATAGAACACTATTTTATCAGCTTCTTGAGTATGATTATTGTGTCTTTGGAGTGAGGATAATACTTTTTGTTCTTTTTAGAGTCTTTAGAATGTCATAAAGACAAGGCAAACAATTCTCTGATAACTAAATATAAATTGTGTTTGTGTGTACATACATAGGCGAGCATGTACATGTGCGTACATGAATTACACATGACACATAAAAAGCAAGTATATGCATTTAAGTGGATTTGTGTGCTATAGTGCTGTTTCTTCAACTGTTCTCCAAGTTTACCATTTTTTTTCAAAATAAGATGGGGTGGAAACTTGCTGGGCCAAATGAGAAAGGCTGTAGAAGGCAAGGCTGGAGAATTTTCAAACTTTAACATCTGCTGAATGTCCTAGAGCATCCCTGGGGGATGCACTACTGGAATGTGACTAGAGGCAAATGCCAGAACTCAGGTTGTCTTTTTTGCTGGGGCACAGCTTACTTACACTGCTTTGAATCTTCAAGCCTTGGGCTATAATGACACAGCTACGTGTTTTAAATACACGTTCAACATCCTTCCATCTCAAATACATGCTTCACAAACACAAAATCAAGGTCATGTTCCAGCTCCATCCCAAACCCCATCACTCAGCCAGAGGCACATTTATTGGCTCTTCTGGCAAGATGGGTTTCTATCCAGAGCTCTTCAAAAGTGATTTCAATTCTTTCTCATTAATCTAGCCATGGAATCACAGTGCCAGGATTGTGGAGGAGGGTATCTGAGGGATCCAGGGATCAGCAGTGCGGCTTATTTTCTGTCAAATCTGACTTTGTGGTTTTTATCTAATGCTTACTTGCCACACAGCTTCACACAGAAACAGGTTTGCCAGCCCACCTCCCTCCTCACCCTGCACCTCACCGGCTACAGATGCAGATTCCGATTCCTGAAGCTCTTGTTTGATGAGCTTCAGAAGGCCCCTCTTCTCATTTTTTTTTGTCCCCCTGAGTAAGGCAGCAACTGCTTTAAACTGATAAGGATGTGTTTTTGCTGCCCTATAGACAGTCATTTAGACTCTGAGATATGTGGCCACTGCCTTGAAATTCAAGCAATGGAAATGACATCACTATCAGCAGAGTCTTTATGATGAAAAATGACCCACATTAGGAAACAATCTGAACCCGAGGAAACTTCGGTGATCAATCATCACAATTATAATTTGCTGGTCTTTTATGTAAATCCAACCCACAGTGAAGCCTGGCTGAATGTGGGAGTTGGCAGAGAGAAATCCAGTGGAAAAAGAACATTAGTACAATGTAATTAAGAAAAAGGGAAAGCTTTGGATAATATATGCTTCTCAGGGGATCATTGCGTGCCTTGGGGACCCTGACAGATCCAAGCTGAAAGGGTTGCACCATCATCATTAACAACACTTGTTAAATGCCCAGGACACACAGGAATGGAGGAATGGGCAGGGCTTTGTGCCACAGTGAATTCATTGCAACAGGCCAAGACCCTTCCTCGGGTACTTGAACCCTCAGCAGGCTGTCTGCTGGATGGGTGGTAGGAAAGGGCAGCCATTCACATTTATCAGAAGAAACTGTTATGGTTTTGGAATGTTTGATTAGTTCCTCTCACACTTAAGTCATTTTGGGGGTCTAAGTTCTATGTAAGGTTGTGTTTCCAGCTGCAAGGTGGTCTGGGTAGAAGATTGGGGGAAAAAAAAAAACCTGCTTACAGGAAGTACAAGGACAATTGTTTTCAGAGAGCAAATGATATGGACACTTGGTAGTAAGTCTGGTTGTTATCCCCAAGAACATACTTCAATATACTTGGCCAGTCTCACTCTCTACATCAGTGGTTCTCAACTTCCTAATGCTGGTAAAGTGTTAATACTGTTAAAAAACCACCGCATGTTGTGGTGACCCCCAATCATAAAATTATTTGTGTTGCTACTTTTTATTTTTTTGTTTTTGTTTTTTTGAGACAGAGTTTCTCTGTGTAGTCCTGGCTGTCCTGGAACTCACTTTATAGACCAGACTGGCCTCGAACTCAGAAATCCGCCTGCCTCTGCCTCCGAAGTGCTGGGATTAAAGGCGTGTGCCATCACCGCCCCCGGCTGTATTGCTACTTTCTAACTGTCACTTTGCTAACGTTACAAATCATAATGTAAATTTCTGTGTTTTCTGATGGTCTTAAGAGACCACCCCCACAAAGGGGTTTTGACACATAGGTTGAAAACTGCTGCTTTACTCATGTCTTCATAGTCTTTGGGGTTTGTTCTATGCATTCTTCTTTCAGACCTGGAGGTAGGGAGAACATGAGTATAAGCAGATCCATGGGAGATGAGGAAGGACAGAGAGATTATTAGTGTGGCTGCACTGATTCCAGAAAACTGCAGAGAATAACCTTATCCAGTCATCTCCAGATGGTCCATACTCTTGGTCATGTGAAAAGAAGGAGAGGAATCTTATGTTGGCTCAGTTATCCTTTGCCAGAGGTCGCAGGTGCTAGAGATGTCCCCACAGCATTATTGCTTTGAGCTACTGAGTACTCCGAGTGTGATCTTTTCACATCCTGGCTTCTATCTGATAATACTAGATCCCCTTCAGCACTAGCCTACAGCCCTGCAAAATCATCTTGCAACTTATCTCAAAGCTGACTCACGTTGAGAGTGAGCCCTCCATCCTCCTACCTTTCTTTCTGTGCACTATTTCTCTCTATAGCTGCAGATAAACCATTTTATGTGGAAATTCCCTTGAGGCATGCCAACCTTCTATTGAAAACACATGACCCCGAAGGGCAGCAAATGAAGCCTGTATGGATTGTGACTGGGGATCTTATGTATATGACAGTTGAAATGGGTTTCAAACTAGTAAAGGGACAATCAGCCAGGACACTAGGGAAGGATGTTCATATAGTCCATATGTACATGTAGGAAAGACATGGGATTTAAAGGGAGACTTAAATCTATTTCAATTTAATTTTGACTAGGAGTTAGGCACTGTGCTCAGCCTCTCTATCATGTATGCCAGTCAGTCATTAAAACAACATGTTGGGCTATGTGACAACTGTATTTATTTATTTATTTTTGTTTGAGCCTGTGGATTGGGGAGGTCAAATGCCTTTTTTAAAGTCATCTTGTTGATGGGAGGAGGTGGAATTCAACCTTGTTACTCTGACTTCTAACACCTGTGCTTCATCATGCTCCTCTAGAGAAGAGGAAGACTGTGGGAGGAAATCTGTCAAGCTTCCAGGAAAGGAGGTTCCTGTTGTGGTCACCTCAGCACTACCTCAAGTTCAAGGTACTGTAGTTTTCTCTACTTCTCTAAGGTACCAGAGAAATGCTATAGTGGTAGCAGGAGACCATGTGCCATCTAGAGACCTATCAGCTCTCCGACAGATGTTCTGTTTTGACAGATTAACTCTAGAGCAGCTCTGGCATCTTATCCTTGGCATCAGCAGAGTACTCCATTGGTCACCTTCAGACTTACAGTGCCAACAGCTTTCTAGTTCAACCAACTAAACATTTTAAACACTACTGGCAAATGGTGGGCTGATTTATTCAGAGAGCTTAATGGGATCATATCTTTGGATTTACAAACGTCATTGGGCATGCTCCAGTTAACCTCAAGTGTAGTCCAGTGATTGATTCCAGGGAGCTCCATCTACTCAGTCTGTTCAGTGACTATGTTGTGTTGATAGGGGCTTGGTTTTCCTTGAAGGGAACAACCTGCCTTGTTTGGGGCAGAATGTGAAGACAGACATTTTGGAACATGTCCTCAAATGGAGAGCCTCTCCTGTTCCTCCAAGTAGCTGATACCTTAGCAAGTTGCTGTTTGTGTGCTGTAAAGTTAAGGAACTGGGCTTTCTGGAAGGCTTTGTCCAATGACTATGGCTCATTCTTAATGTCCCCCTGTAGCTTCACAGCTTCAGGTCGAGGGAAGGGCCATGAAGGTTATTTTGTAATAATCCATTCAGAACTATGCTTACTTCATGCCTTCTTTGGTAAATGATCTGTTTCTGGTTACCAGGAGTCATTGATTCTTCTTCACTTTCTAGTTGGAAAGAGGGATGAAATCAACATTACTGGTTCTGTTCTTCCTGTATTCGTTGGCAATGCTCATTTGAGAAGCTCAGGACTTTCATACAAGAAGAGGGGCATTGCGGTCCTCCTAAAAACAGGACAAAAATAATTCATAGTGGATGAGAGTGTAGAGTTTAGGAAAAAAACCAGTCTGCCTTTAGTTGTAAATTCCCCATTATTTTATACTTTTTTGAGATCATCATTTTGTGCTTGATGTCTAGGAGGCATATTCTTAATGTACTATGGTCTTAATACTCGTGAGATCACATAGGACATTGCCTTTTGTGTCAAGAATGTTTCCAAAAGCTAGAAGAGTGAAAATCTTCCCGAAGTTCTTGAACTTACTTTCTTTCCTTTGGGTTCTTTTGTGTGAGGTATACAGTCCTAACTATATTTTAAAACTACATATGTCTCAAGTCTCACTTAACTCTCTGCTTTCTTCCGGCCCACAAACTGGGTGTATTTCTAACAAGAGACACACCTGATAGGTGAGTACTGAGTCATGGGTAGTAAGGGTTGAGGGGTTAATTGCTGACTGGTGGAGAAAGGATAGTATATAACAACCATGTGGACAGAAGGCATAAGACAAAGAGATAAGATTTGTCTTAAAACTTTCTGGGCCTTGGTTTGTCTATACAACAGAGATCATAATACTGACCTTGAGAGGTCTGGAGAAGTCTTGAATAATATAAAGTGCATGGATGAAGTGCTCTGGGAATTGTAAATCATTTTACACATGCAAATTGTGGTTCCTGGACTTGCATTGGATTGAATAGTTCTTGACAACAAGACAGTCTAAGTCTGGTACTTTGTGAAACAGATATTTCTTATTGATTTTTTTTCCTAGTGGGATTTAATCTGTACACTATTGTGTCTATGTGTTCAAGGTATGAGCTGGTTGAAAGGGCTGATACTCTAAAATTGAGCAGGGCCCCACCTTGCAATGTAGAAACTGCTCAAAGCCTGAGCTTTCATCATTGTAACCCAGGAAACAGCTGTGTGTCTTGGTAAGCAAGGTCCTCTCACCTGATGGGTTGGTGCGTGGGTTCCACATCTACCTTCCAATTATTTTTTCACCTCTTCCAATGCCTTTGGGCCACTTTCAGTTGTATACAAGGTCTGCAGAGGACTATGGTCATGATTGTGCTTAGTCTTCAAGTCTTTCAGAGAAAGAAGTGATTTGGCACTTAGGGAATTTTTATAATTTCTACCACTTACTGTTTACTCTGTGTGTGTGTTATGAGGGGGTTGATCTAAGCATTGGATTGTGTAACTGCCTTTATGAAGCAGTATTTCCAGGTAGGAATTGTTAATACCCCTAGATTATAGATTAGGTCAATTGTTCTGGGTCAGGAAATATGACAGTGCAAGTTAGGGGTATGTGTAAACATGACTGGCCCTACAGGCTTTTCTTAGGTCAGAATACTGCTCCATGTCTGGCTAGGCTAGGGATATTAAGAAGCCAAAGATATTGAGTGAGGTTAAACTTGACCCTGGATGTGTCTCCCTCTTGCTGGAGAAAAGAGCAGCAAAGAACATGTAACATCTATCCTGAGGCACTGATAGACTGGACCTTCAGCTCCCAAAGGAGCAGAATCAGCAGGGTCTAGATTGTCTATACATAGCACATGTGTGCTGATCCCTTTGCTCCACAAGGCTTTTAAGGAACAATTGGTCATTTCAGCTATTTGTCTTAAAGAGAAATACCCAGTTTTTATGTGTGTGGCTTAGAGCAGGGCTTGGGTAAGCCACAGATCATTAGAACTTCTCCTTGGGTTCTCTTGAGTCTTCCTTCCAACTGTGCATTCAGAATTTACAGGCATTGCCTTCAGAAGGAAAAAGGGAAAGGAAGTAAAAAAGGGAAAAGAAGGAGGGAAAGAAAGGAAGGAAGAAAATAAAAGAAAAGGAGGTTAGTTTAAGTAAGCAGAGGAGGAAAGGGACAGGGACATGGGATTCAGGGTGGAGTCAAAGAGCATGAAACTGAGACCTTGGACACCTTATGCATCCTATGCCATCTCATAAATCTTTATATTTCATTTCACTAAATGTGTCAGAAATGCAACTGCGATTGCACATAATTGCTACCATTGAAGGAATCCACCCTGGCATACCCATTTGAGAAAAAAAAGAAAGAAAGAAAGAACCATGTAACCTAAGAGCAAATCAGAGGCTGGACACGCAGTGCCAAGCATAATCTCAAGCAACATTTAACTAGGTTCAATATTTATTTCCCTGCCTTGACTCACTTTGAAATGATCTGGACTCAGTTTAGACAGGACCAGCCCTAATTTTATGGTGCTCTTGGATTATTTCCAGCAGCATAAGGGCTCAGATGTCAGGGAGTTCCAGAAAAGTGAGATCCTCGTAGATTTCACAATGTAAGGCACCCTCCTTCTCACATTTTGCAACACGAAGGCCTTTTCATTGATGACATGACTTTTTGAGAATTGTTTGAGAACCCTTAAACAATATCTCTCCTGCATGTTCCAACTCCTATCTTATCTCTAGGGGTGGAGTAGATAAAATTAACTTGGTTAACAGTGTGCATAAGTAAAAATCTCAGAAAATCTTCAAATACTAATAGAATACCATTGACCAGTGTTCAAATAGATGACGTGCACCCAATCATTGTGGAAGTCAGACTTAGAAGTTTCAAGCTACATTAAATAGCAGATAACACTCAAGCAAGTTTGATGGATACAAGGGACACATCAAATAAAAAGCAGCCAATTCTCAACTTTTGTACCTCAAATAATCAATAGAAAAGCCGACCAATTTTAGTGTAGACCAGAGATAAATCTTTGGATGGTAGGACTGACTTCTAGCTCTCTGTTAAAGGAGGTATTAGGCTGACACGGAATGACCTCATACTCAGCCATGACATTTATTATAGCAGTATGACTTGGTTAAGTGAAGTGATTGATATCCTTTCTTAAAATGAAGCCTTTTATATTTTTTTTTTTTAGTTTGGAAAAAGACTCCAGGACCTTACTCTGTAAAATAACATATTTTCATTTTCTTTATTTTACCGTCATCTGCACGAAGTGAGTTTTTATCTGGCTTAACCTCAGACACTCAGGAGGCTGTGAGGCCTATACTCATATCCTAAGAGCACCTTTTATTGACTGTCAAGGGGATTTGTGAGCTTCTCTGGGTGTAGAATTGAGAGACTTGAGGGAGACAATGCCTTTAAAGCAGCTAGTAAAATATGCAGGCATATATTCAAGAAATGCTGGGCATACTGTTGTTAAAATAATAATTATTAAAGTTATTTTGATTCTTGATGTCATAATTTCATAAACCATTATGCTATCAGCAGATGTAAGAACAATAACACCTATTATAGATGTTTTTGTTGATAGTAACCAGCTTCCAGGCAGGCAACATGCTTAATGCTTTATTTTTTCTTTGGCTTCTCATAGCCATCCCCAAAGAGTTTTATAAAGGAGGAAACTGAGGAAATGGAAGGAAATTGTCAAGGTCCAAGTACACTGGCTCTGGTTGGCCTCCTTGTGACATGTCACGCAGATGGCTGGATTTCGGCCTGTTATATCTTTGGACAACTAGCAAACACTGATGAACATGGAGGGGTTACTTTATCTCTTTGGACCTTGGGCTTTTCATCTGTCAGGTGAGAAAGTGGAATAGATTACATGAGATATTTTTGGGCTCCAGGACTCTTAACAGAGTCAGTTGTTGAGAGATACAAGCTTGGAAAATGTATAAACAGGGTTTTATGTGTTTGGCATGAAGCTTGTGTGCATGGATAGCACGCTCTGCTCTGTCACTTCTTTCACTCAGGCTGAAGGGGGGAATGGTGCTGCATTTCCCATGATCCCTTAGCTCTCTGTCTGTAAGCTCTTCCACAGAAGAAGCTGTCCACTTCCCCAGGCACATCTGCAGTCTACATGGTTGGTTTCACAGAAGTAGTGAAATCTTGAGTTCTGGTAAATCTTCATGACCTGCTTCCAAATTTGGTTCTTCAGAGACACTTAACAAGCTCCTTCTTTCCAAATCCTAAAATAAATTTTCCTTCCATTCTGGGAATAATATTATGATTAAAAGGGTATTTATATTTAGTCCTCACACTTCAGAGTAGACAAGAAAAAAGAGATTGGCTACTTTTGTTGTGGGTTTAGTGTGTGTGTGTGTGTGTATGTGTGTGTGTAATTTTTGTTGTAGGGCTAGTATATATATGAAATAGTATATACTTTATATATATGAAATACATACTTTTTTAGTCAAGAGGTGACTACTTTTGTTGTAGGAATATATATATAAATTTCAATTCTGGCCAATTGTTAACCAGTTTCCAGTTAGGGCTTGGACCTCTGGGGTGGTGGACAAGGAGGGCTGGATTCCAGTGTCTGGAAGATGGTAGGGTCTAGAGGTGATAGTAAGAACTCTGAACAGTTTTTGTAGCACCAAGCCCAGGGTCTTCTCTGATGACCAGCTGCTGTGGCCTAATACCCCAACAGACTCTTGCCCAAAACACTGTGCTCATTCCTACTCTTGAATCTATACTCTGCTGGGCCTGGCGCCATCCTGGTGTACTGTCCCTGGAGAGTGCGGGATGTTTAGAAATGCCCATGCCGGTTTTTAAAAGCAGCTGGTACATTGGCACATTTTGGGCCTTCTACTTTTTGGAAGGAGAGAGAATGGTGGAATTCAGGCTACAGAAAAACATGAGAAGAAAAGAAAAGAAAACCATCTGCCTTCAACTCCTAGGGCTAGGTCCTTTATGCTGTCAGTTGGTCGGCTTGTCATGGGAACAGCCTGCTCCGTCCTGATAACTTTAGTGCCCTATAGATATTTGGAGGGAACATCAGAATTACTTACACTGTTATTCCACTTTTAGGTATGCTCATTAATTATACGGCAGAGGGGTTTTTGTTTGTTCATTTCTTAAATTTGATTAGTTTACATGTAAACACAGATCAAGTCAGGGCCTATCAGGTTCATGAAGGTTGCCGCCCATACCTAGGCCAACTGAAGGAATAGAAACAGAAACTCAGAGATGGACCAAGCCTTTCAGGGCAGAGAGGAAGTGAATACAAACTGGAGGTGTTTTATAATGTGTTTCAACAGCACTTACCCAAACTGAGAAAAGTCTTAAGCCGAGGTCCGTTAGTCTTCCCTTTGAAGGTTTGTACCTAACAGTAAAAGTCAGGGAAAGGTCCTTCAATGCTGGCTTTTTCCAAGGGAGGGTCATTAAACAAGATTTGCTGTCCTTTAAATATTATTTACCCAAATATGCCCTGGCTTTTCGGGGAAAATGTACAAAGGGAAATAAAAATGTCTATTTTTTTTAAGAGCCCCTTAAAGCTTGCTGCTGAAGCTCTGTCCGGGATTTTAGCAAAGCTCTTTTGCAGGGGTTTGAAATATGCTCATAAAAATTAACTGCAGGCTTCTTATGCAAGTTAAAAACAGAATTCATGTGGTTCTTTTAAAAGTCTTATAGGTCTTTAAAAAGAGGCATAATGAAGACACAGCCTCCTCAACGCTTTCCCTGTGGCTGCATGGCCTGTTTGCTTAAGGACCCATTAAGGCTTAGCAGCTCATCTTACCCTTCCCCCAGTCTCAGAAGCACAAAGTATTTCCGGTTTTGTTCAGTGCGATCAAGGAAAATGCCAGCTGTTCCTTTTTTTTTTTTTTCCCCTGTTGAAATTGAATTAGCGTTCAGGAAAGGTATAAGATAGTTTCATGGTGCAGAGCCTAAAATTCCTGATCAGGTCTCTAGGAAACTGATGCTTCAATAATATGTACATAGGAACAACTCCCATGGTGCTCTGGGGCCATGGTATGGAATACCAGCCGATCCTGTTAGGCTTTGGAAGCTAGACCTACTAGACTATCCTCTTTATTTCTTTTGGTTCTAATCACAGTAGAAGATGGATTTCTAAAGTCATTGTGATCTGTCTGGGCACTGCCTTCTCCACTGGAAGCTAAGCCTATACCTACATGGCCTGGGCTGCTTTACTTATCCCTAGGAGAAGAAGGACCACTGTTGGTCCCTGCCGAGGGTGGCTTTTGTCAGTTCTGTTAGGGACCTCTTCTTGGGCCTTTGTGTTGTCTTGGAGTATGGTTGCAGTACTCCGTTCAGTAGGAGAAGAGACCATAGCACAGAAGACACAAAGACCCGCGTTTACTCATTTATTCAAACATAAAGTGAACATGTGCACACGACATGTGACTGGGGCGCCAATGATGAGCCAAATTGCAAGCTCCACCCTCACAGATGAGAAGCCTGCAGGCACAGGAGAGCTCACCTTTAGCACATGTGTGAGAGCCAGCCCTCTGAAGGCATTGTGGGGTAGAAGGGAGCCATCTCCCCCAGAGTACAGAGCAGTTCATGAAGAGTGGCCTAAAAGGGTGTAGTAAGGAACAAATACCCATGAGGGCCCTCGAATAATAGTGACAGTAGATAATTTATTTTCAAGATAAATGGTCTGGTGCTTGTAATTTAATGTCCGAGGATATAGAAGACATAGCCTATCAAGACCTAGGTCGCCCAAGCTCCTTCCATTGTACCTGTTTCTGTGAGGACAGTGCCATTTTTTTTTTCCCTGACACTCGGTGTGCTTTCTTCCAGGTTTTGTGTCACTTATCAAAGTCTAAAAGATCAGATTCCACCTCTGTCAAGCTCACATCCTCAGCCCACCTCTTGTTATTTCTATATATAGCAATGACCCGGCCACCGCTACTTGGCTGGGTCACAGATGTCTAACACTATGAAGGTTCTCATCAGAGATGCCGCTCAGGAGAGTGACCTCCTTTTGACCTGTTCCTGGCACATTGGTTTCACTATGTCACCATTACAGCCTCTGTGGACTAAGAATTAGCCAACGTCTGGTGGCAGAGAGGCCGTTGGCAAAGTCAGGACAGAAACTCAAGCAATGTTGCCTTTGAAACCAAGCAAAGATTCTATAGTCAGAGAGACTGACAGCCTCGTCCTTTGATTCAACTGGCAACAGAGCCGCTGGCAGGTAGCACACAAGCTCGCCGCTTTCCTCAGTGGGAATCTTGGATTACTTCTTGTCCCAGTACATTATTTCTGATTTCAACATGTGTGGGCATCTTGTTTCCTGGCTCTCAGAATGCTAGTAAAAACAAAACAAAACAAAGAAGGGGAAAGGAGGGCAGTTAGCTGCTAGAGGAGCCCAGAAGAGATGGTGGGTTGGGTAGCAAGAAGGAAAGAAGCCGAGAACTGACAAGAAGGACAGGAATAGGGATGGAAGATCTAAAGAAGTAGAAGGTCTCTGGCCGGGCGGGCCAGAGTGGAGAGTCCGGAATATTCTGGGCTTTCTTCTCTGCCATCAGTCACTCATTCCACTCCCTATCCCTAGCATTCTGTCCAATTAAATGTGTTAAAACGTTTCCTAATTTTGAACTGACATGAAAATTATGGTAATTTGTGATAACAAGTTTCTTAAGTCACTTGATAAGCTATTATAAAAATTGTGGCTAAAGACAACACCTGCAGGTTCCCTCTCATATGTGAGTTATAGGTTATAGTGCACACATGCATATATGTAAATGGGTTATGTGTGAGTAAAGTCCAAAAATCCAGAAAGGACTTGAGAGAGGGTGATATGAAGAAATGAAGCAGGATCGAAGAAGGCTAGGCAGAAAGAAGACAAAGTGGTCAGGGATAGCAGAGAGTTGGGGAGACAAGGGGAAGGGAACTAAAAAAAAATCATGCTGTTCAAAAAGGTCAAAATGGCGTCTAACATACTATATGCTGTTTTAAAAAACAACATAAGTAACAATAAAGAACATGGCTGTAACTGATGAGAAAACTAGCAGGGCCTGTGAGTCCTTAAAGCAGGGTTACATGGCCCAGTGGGGAAGCAGCAGTGGAGCATCTGTAATCTGCATCTTTGCTGCTTCCAGCTTTTCCTCTGACCCTGGAAGTAATTCACACATCCATTCTTCCTTCTGTAAAGTAAGGTTGGAGATGGGATAGGAGTGTTGGAGTGATGTGCTTGTGAACTAGAGATTCTAAAACATATCATATCTGTGTATGGTGACACATCTAGCATTCAGGAGGTTGAGGAACGCAGGTTCAAAGCCTGTATAGGCAATATGGTGAGTAGGAGACCCAGCCATAAAAACAACAAGCCTGGTGGTGGCACATGCCTTTAATTCTAGTGGGAGGCAGAGAGAGAGGCAGAGAAAGAGAGGCAGAGAGAGAGAGGCAGAGAGAGAAGCAGAGAGGCAGAGAGGCAGAGAGAGAAGCAGAGAGGCAGAGAGGCAGAGAGGCAGAGAGGCAGAGAGGCAGAGAGGCAGAGAGGCAGAGAGAGAAGCAGAGAGGCAGAGAGGCAGAGAGGCAGAGAGGCAGAGAGGCAGAGAGGCAGAGAGAGAAGCAGAGAGGCAGAGAGGCAGAGAGAGAAGCAGAGAGGCAGAGAGGCAGAGAGAGAAGCAGAGAGGCAGAGAGGCAGAGAGGCAGGCAGAGAGGCAGGCAGAGAGGCAGAGAGGCAGAGAGGCAGAGAGGCAGAGAGGCAGAGAGGCAGAGAGGCAGAGAGGCAGAGAGGCAGAGAGGCAGAGAGGCAGAGAGGCAGAGAGGCAGAGAGGCAGAGAGAGAAGCAGAGAGAGTTCAAGGCCAGCCTGGTCTGCAGAGTGAGTTCCAGGACAGCCAGGGCTACACAGAGAAAAATCCTGTCTCAAAATACAAACAAACAAACAAAACAAAGCCACAACGATAATTAACTTAAGAAACCAACAACAATAACAAACAACTACTAAAGCAATAAGAAACAAAAGAAAACAAGCCCCTGAGAGCTCTAAAATCATTTGGTATATGTTTACGTGAGGCTTGGGAAAGAATGCTCAGGCCACCAAATCAATCCTAGATGCCATCTTGGAGGTGTTTTCAGAATCAAGGTGTTTTCCGACTTTATTATGCAGCTGGGAGACTGAGTGTGGTAAGGTAAGTAAGTTAATACCGCTAAAGGTTCCTCTCAGAGCAATGCTGGAGCCCTTTGGTTCCAGGGATATTCTTTTTTGTCCATTAGTTTGTGACATTACCATTAAATTCATATGCCATTTAAACTAGTGGACCCACCCTTTGGTTTTTTTAATGTATCTTCTAAATTGTATTTATGGCATGTTGGAGCTTTTCTCTTGATACTGCATTCAGAATTATTTTATGGCTAAGGAAATCTTTGAAGGTTTATAATGCAGTGGCCTCTAATAGCAGGTCCATCAGAAAGAAGCCTTTCACTTGGCACCAGTTCTCAATGATCTCAGTGAGCTATTTAAAGCTTGTCGAAAGAGCCCAGAAACTGCTGAAGTGCCACCCTAGAGCTGCTTGGCAGATGTAATTCAGATCCTAAGAGAACAATAGTTGCCACAGTCAAATCACTTGCCTTAGCTTTGTTTTCTTGTTGCTGTGATAAAATACATTGACAAAAGCAGCTCAGTGGGAGAAGTTGTTTTTTTTTTTTTTTTTTTTTTTTTTTTTTTAGTTCATAATTCGAGGTTACAGTCCACCATTGTGGGGGAGGTCATGGTAACAGGAACTTGAAGCAGCTTGTCACATCCATAATCAAGAGCCAAGAGGGAAAGCGAATACATCCAAGGTCACCACTCTGCTTGCTTTTCCCATTCTTACGAAACCCAAAACCACAAGCCCAGGGAATGGTGCTACCCTCAGTAGGCAGATCCTGCCACATTAACAAACATATGATAATTTCCCTATAGACATGCCTCCAGGCCAACTTGATCTTTTGTGGCTAGGTTATTACCTTTAGACATTGTCTCTGATACTGTATTGTACATGTCTGACTTCCCATGGCCTTGCTTATCACTAAGAGAATTAGGAATCTTGACAAGTTTGTGCAAGAAGATTTATTGTTTCCCCATAATACCAACACTAGTCTCTCTTCTTCTCATGCACCACAGTTCAGAGGGATTATTCTTAGGTAGTCTTTGTAGAGATTTCAATGACTATACATATTTATTCATTCTATGTCCATCTGCGAATATTGAGTATCTTTGAAGTTCTTTATCTCATGCTAGATAAAATGGTTAGTAGATAGAGATAGAGTAAGCGATCCCCTACCATAGAATGGAACTCAATTGTGTAACTGAGTGAAATATAAAATGATATAAAAATGATATTCAGCCAAGATACTATGACCAAGCCCAAAGGATGGAGCATGGAAGTTGGGGAAGGTCACAGGATTTTCTGTTAATAGGTCTGTGTTCATGCCCAGTTATTACTAGCTTTATTATGGTAGTTAAATAGACTTGGAAAGTTATGAAGATTAAGATTATATAAATGGTTTAGAATAAGACAGGACATATAAGGAGTACTCAGTAAAAACCTTTGCTTTATTGTTATTATGACAGACCTTATAAACACTATAAGAATTCAGAGGAGGTGAACACAGTGGGTTTGGAACGAGAAGTCCTGTCCACTGTGGAGAGGCCATCCTTCCAAAGGAGATGATGTGAGAATGAGCATGCAATCTATCAGCTAGTTGCCCAGACAGAAATGATGGGTAGGTGAAGAGAAGCTCTTAAATTGCCAGTCTCTGGAAGCTTTTGTTTTTCCTTGGCAATTCATAGTAGTGGGTAGTACCATGCGGCAGGCAGAAACAACAACAAGTGATATCCCCTAGCACTTCAGTCTCTATCCAGGCCTCGGACAGCAGGCAGGACCCATATTGTAATCCTCTAAGTGCTACATTCTTGTTCAGGGAGGCGCAGAGCCATTGGCGCTGTTCACTTTTGGTGGTTCTCTGTGTTGTGTCTCCTAAGTTGGGATCAGAGGTCCTTAACTTTGTTCCTCATGACACTTGAAGGTTTTTCAGCTCTCTGGAACTCTTCAGATGACCAGGGCTTGCAGTTTCTCTTCTCTGAACCTTTACAGTCATTTTGCCTTTTTAGTTATAGACTTTTGCTCTCTCCTGTCCTCTCTCTTTTCCTACTATTCTTCTTGGATGTTTCTCCACCTTGGCTATTTCAGAGACTACTCACTGTGTCCCTCTCTAATGGAATGCTTACAACAACTTCTAGGGCCATGCAGGAGCCTGAGATACCTGGGAAGTAGGCATATGCCCCTTATGCCCCTGGGACCATTATCCCTTTGTGATAGTTTAAGTGAGAAATATCCCCAATAGGCTCATGTGTATGAATACTGAGACCTTTGATGGTAGTGTTTGGAGATGTTGTGGAATCTTTAGGACTCAGAGCCTTGTTAGAGGAAGCATATGGTTATGGATGGGCTTTGAGGGCTCAGAGCTCACTCTCATTTCCTATTTTCTCCTTTTGTCTCCTGTATGTTTACAAAAAAATTATCATCCATCTCTGCTCCTGATACCAGGCCATCCAATCCTTCCCTGCTATGAGGCCTCCATCCCTCTGAAACCATAAGCTAACATAAACCTGTTCTTTCTTATGTAGCATTTCATTATGTAGCATGATCTTTTGTATTTAGCATTGATGTTTTATCACAGCAACAGTGAAGTAGCTCTGAGCATCCAACTGCCTCTCTGCTTTTACAGCTCTGTCTGCTAATGGCTCAGCTATCACTGTCATTGTTGTTCTGCAACTCCCACCCTGCCCTTCACCTTTCTGATTTCTTTGCCACCATCATGGCTCTATGCTGGTCTTCCTTCATGTTGCCAGCTCCTCCTGCACTGCTGAAAGTAGGCAAGAGAATACCACTCATGAGAGCATTAGACCAATTAAAAGTTGCTCAGACTCACTTGGTGAATTGGCTGTGTCACCTCAGGAAAGAAGGACAAGGGAGGATCTCCTCACTGAGTAGCTTGCTTATGTGTCCTGAGAGGGAGTGTTGGGACCAACCACAGACATTTCTTTGGACAAACCACTGTTGTTTGGCTCAGTTTATATCACAGACCGCCATGTGGCCAATTGCAGTCCTGTTCCTGAGGACCAATCACACCAGTCCCTTTGCTACTTAATTAAAAGTAGTGCAGAAAAAGTACTCCTTAATTGGCCAAATAAAAAATGTCTGCAGAGTCATCTAGGGTTCATCAAAGCTTGGGGTTTCAAAGTCTGGCACAGACTGTTTTGTATAGCCCCAGTGATCTGTACAGTTGGTTTCAGGCAGTCAGCTACAGTCTTCATGTATTTGTCTCAAATATCGATAGAATATTTAAAGGTGGTTGCATAGCTGTCACTAGTGTCTCTAGAATGTTTAAGATAGTTGTATAGCTGTGTCTAGTATCTACAGAGTGCTTAAGATATTTGATGCTGGGATAGCCAGGGTGCATATCAGAATGACTGTCCTTATGATCTAGGCACAAAGGAGAATCCAACAGCTCTGTCTCTCATCGCATCTGCTCATTTATAGGAAAGTGACCACCAGAGGAATACTTGCAATTATATTATATCATTATTATTGATCAATTGTTAATTAGTTAATTTTAAGAGTGTTCAACACCTGTACTTTTCCCCTGGGAGAGTTTGGTTCCTCTTTTATGTTTCAAGTGAGATAAAGAAAGTGCCCACAGGTAGTGTTAAAGAAATAAAAGAGAATCTTAAGTAGTGAGGAGAGAACATTTTTAGAATAAAGTCAGGCAAAAAGGATTTTGAGGGTCTGTGAGGCATGGAAAATGACGGGGGTGGCAAATCCCCCACCCACTTCTTCTCTCAACCGGCTCTCTCAGGCGTTGCTCTGCTTTCTTTCATCCACTGACCAGCAGGATATCTGTGAAATGGGTTTCAAAGCCTTCACATAATCACTTCTGCCTCATGTGAGCAGATGAGGGTCAAAAGAGGCCCTCTGTTCCACAGCAGGTGGCCTTGTAACTAATATCCAACATCTTTGTGCTACTGCCATTTCTGTTACCATGGAGTGTGAGGCTTCAGGCATCTCAACAGAGAAGAACCCAGACAGCAGGAGAGAGATTTGGGAAGTCATTTGTAGCACCTGGAACTTTATTGTGGATTTCTCCTCTTTATACAGAGGTCCTGGTAAAGGCCTGCTCATTAACCCCCATGTCAGTGTTGGGGTCTTTTTGACATCAGACATCACTCTCTTTCCATATCTCTCAAAGTGCTCATTCAGTGAGCATCACAGACTCGCCAGTGTGTTCTTTGTTTAGCTTCTATAGAAATTGTCTTTTTTTTTTCCTGCTATTTCTTACTAATTACAGATGATGGTAAGTTTCCTCCACCCACAGAAAACCCAAAAGGCATTAGCTATCTCCATTACCATCCATAGGCTTGCACAGCTGAATGGGAAACGGCTGCTACAGCCAAATTGCTATTTTGAAAGAATGATTATGTATCCCTCAGGGATTTTTAAAGCGTGTTTCTTGATAGCCTTACTGAGAAGGGATAGTACATTTCCCATCTAAATAGGTATGAAAAGCTCCTTGCATATATATCTCTGGGGCTCAGACCTAGGAGGAGTTGCTACCTGGGCTTTGAAAACTAGCTAGTCCTTGACAGTGGATTGTAGAAGTAGGTCACTTTCTAATATTCACTCATAAGAGCCCCTTGTGTTTTGTTTTATAAAGGACTAAAGGCAGATTTTGGTATTTCTATTGTGGATTTGTAAGTCCTAGAGAAGTAGACTACAATTTCTGCCCATCACAAACCAACCATGTATTAGTTATTAGAGAGAACAAGATATTTGATATAACAGTATTGTTTTATTGCCCCCCCTTCTTTGAGGATTTATTCAATAAAAACAGGAAATGGGATGACACCCACTGACCTCTTTAGGGTGAGGAAGAGCTGTCCAAAAGTGAGGCCGAGCATTTGCAGCAGAAGCGATAGAGAATCTTTGAAGCAGAGCCGTGTTAGGAGATTGTTCTGATTCTAAATTGGCTTGCAAATTGATATTATTTAGTTTCTCTGTTCTATTTTAAAAACCATTGTTTCCTTTGCAGCATTACCTTCAGGCAAGAGAAAGAAAGAACATTTTATACCAAATACGATGTGCAATAGTAACAGTGATTCGAACCACTATTTAAAATGAGGACATGATGTTCTTGATTCTTCCCTTGGGGAGAGGGTGAGGAAATGAACGGTCCTTCCTTCAGGATCACATCTATTAGAGAATCATAAGAGAGTCCTCATTATTGCTGAGTATTACTGTACTCACCTAAGATGATTCTTAGGATGCAGACTCACCAGTGGCACTGTGGCTATGGCAGAGGTAGCTCCTTTGCCACAGATAGGAATGTGTTAGCATGCTTGTCTCATGGAGGAGGTGGAGGCAGATGAGCTTTGGGACTCTGCGGCACAAGTCATAGAGAGTCTTTGAAGCAGAGGCTGTAAGACAAAGTATGACATGGTTCTAGTTCACTAGTATTCCCTAAAATAGACGAGAACAGTTCTTTTTCTCACATGGGACAGAAAAATTGCTTCAAGCATCTTTGCTTGAAATTTGTCTGCACAGCGGTGGGCAGTAAAAGAAATTCTAATCTAGAGCCATTAGAAGTTTAAAAAAAAATAACCCATAGAAAGTATATAATTCAGCTATTTAAAAAGCAAATAGAAAACCAAGTTAAGCTTTTATTCTGTCCCTTCCCCCAACCCTTTCCTTCTTACATTTCCAAACTTTAGTTCCTGAAAACAAAAATAAAAACAAAAAACAAGCAATGGCTAGTGCTTTGGGCTTCTCTGTAGATATTGACACTTACATCTAGGTTCACACCTATACTCAGATCCAGTTAATCCATTCTTTAAAAAAAAAAAATGTCTTGCATCAAGAAGATTCTGGAATGTCTTTTTTAAAGAATATACCATGGTTAGGTGGTCTGGTTCCCTAATTTTGAGATGCTGGTATTGATTATCTACAGTATCTCTCTCAAAACATTTCTTCCCTCTTCTGATTATTTATTTATTGCTTATCCCTCCCCACAACCTAACTAGTTTTTCATTGGTTTTTGTTATCTGCCCTGTATTGTTACCTGCCAAACCTTATGCCATTACATCTCCGCTTCTGTCAGTCATTTTTATACTCAATTGAAAACATCAATACCTAAGATTAGATTCTACATCACAGGTTGGTGTATATACAGAAAATAAAACCTCCTGTCATAATTATAAAAGGTAATTATGTATCATGATTAGAGAAATAAAGTTGGTCTCTTACAAAATGCAGGTGATTGAATGCTCAGAATCTATGAACTGGGGCAATGTTTGGAGAGGAAACAGACAATATCTACTAGTGCCAGAAAATACATTTTGTCTCTTATTTATTTCAGTGACATAAATCTGAAAAGATACAGTCAACTCATAATTTTAATGTAGACTCAACAATTCCATTGTTGGGAATTTACCTTGATATAAAAATGTAATTTCTATTCAGGCACAAGTGCTTTCCATACCAAGGGTTGTTTGATTAGAATTTTAAAAAGTACTCTGAGTAGCTTATAAAATGAGACTGTAAAAGTAAAATATAAAATATTCACATATTGTAGTGTTATATGCAAGTTAAAGTAAATAGATCCACTTAAGCTAATATGGAAACATATAGATTCCTTGAAATAGAAAGTGTAAGTATAAAAACAAAAGTCTAACTTACAGTTGTGGGACGTGGCAGCAGCGGTCCTAATGGGGAAACTCACAGCACTGATTTTGTGTTCTTTAGGAAAAATGATCTGAACCAAACCCCTCAGCCCCCACCTGGGTAAAAAAAGAAAGACAGGAGCAAACTAACTTGAAAGCCAACAGAAGAAAGGAATAATATAGATCAAGATAATTGAAAGTGTCAAACAATCAGGAAAAAAACCCCACAAAACCATAATCTGATTCATTGAAAAGATCATAAGCACCCATGAGCTTTTAGTCAGGCTGTAAAGATAACAGAGAACATGGAAAAATAAAGTCTAATATCAGAAGCAGAAGAAAGAATATTAATATAGATCTTATGGTCAGTCATGGGACAATATAAAAATACTGTGAACTATTCTTTGCCCATATGTCTTTAAAAACTCAGGTGAAATAGACTGGCTTTTAAAGAAAATCTGCTAAAATTGGCATAAGAGGAGATATCCTAAGTAGGTGTACATCTAGTTAAAAAATTAATTAGTAATTAACAGCTTTTCAAAATATACATCACTAGGCCTAAATGTGTTCACTGCTAAATTCCACCAAACACTTAAGGAGGAAGTTCAACCAATTCCCTGCAAACTCTTCCAGAGATTTCAGAACCTAGAAATGGAGAAGATGTATCCTGATTTAGGCATTACCCTAATAACAGTGTAAAGGAAATCACAGGAGAACGAAGTACAAGCTAATATCTCTCATGACTATGGATCTGAAACTTTTCAAGTATTTGGGAAGTACAAATATTTGACATGTGATTTCAACAATAGATTGCAAAAAGAATTCTAAATTACCACCAAGAATGATTACTGTTGCTTTTGTGAGCATGGTTCAACATTTAAAAATCAATTAATACAATGTAACATATTAACTTGCTAAAGTAGAGAACTTTGCAGTCAAACCAAAGACAAGAAAGAACCTGAAAAAATCTAATACCTATGATAAATAATTTCAGTTAGCTAGGAGCAGAGGAGAAATTCCCATACTTGATAAAGAATAGCCATAAACACCCTTGTAGGTAACACTCTATTTTTAAAATGAGAATCTTGAAGCTTTCCTACTAAGATCATAAAAAAAAAAATAAAATCACTCCTCATTACTGCTTTACAACCCCATGCTCTAAAATGAGATATTTGACATAAATATGACAAAATATGAATAATATCCATATAATAAAAAGTACAAACTCTGGTTAAAGAACTAGATGAAGATATTGCCCATGTTTATCAGTAGAATGACTCAATGTTTTCAAATTTTCAATTCTTTACAATTGAATCAATAGACACTAGGTAATCATTGTCAAGTTATTTTGTGGCTGTCAGGGAGCTAACTCTAATATTTATACAGAGAGGCAAAATATCTAGAGTAGCAAATGAATTAGGTAAAGAGGAGAGAGTTGGAGAACAGTCACTTTCTGATTTCAACGTATAAAGTTACAGTAACTTAAGACACTATAGTGTTGGTAAAAGAATAGAAAAGATCAACAACAGAATAGATACCTCAGAAGTAGGGTAACAGCATTTGATTCATCTTTGGCGCTGGAGCAAAAGCAGTATAAGGAAAATATAGCTTTTCTTTTCCTTTTCAGTGTGTGTGTGTGTGTGTGTGTGTGTGTGTGTGTGTCTGTGTGTGTGTGTGTGTGTGTGTGTGTGTGTGTGTGTGCTTTACACACAGGTTGTATGTATGTGGACTCATGTATGTCTGAGTACATGTTAAGACCCGGGGTTATAATTGGGAATCATCCTCATTTGCTTTTCCATCTTACTCATTGAGGCTGGGTATGCTATCCACAGCTTACTCATATGGCAAGGCTCCCTGGCCAGCTTGCTTTCAGGATCTCTTGTCTCTGCCTTCCAAGCTTGGAATTAGTTAGAAACTGGCCAGCACATGCCCATCCAACAGTAACATGGGTTCTAAGGAACAAACTCTGATCTGCACATGTGCATGGCAAGTTGCTTAACCCGTTAGCAGTCCCCACAGCCCAAGCAAGTAAATCTCTCCTTCTCCTTTCCTCCTTTTTCTCCTTTTCTCCTTTTTCTCCTTTTCTCCTTTTCTCTCCTTTTTTCTCCTTTTTTTCTCTTTTTCTCCTATGTTCTCCTTTTTTCTCCCTTTTTCTCCTCTTTTCTCCTTTTCTCCCTTTCCCCCTTTCCCCCTTTTGTTCCCCTTTTCCCCTTTCCCCCCTTTCCCCCCTTTCCCCCCTTTTCCCCTTCCCCTCCTCCTCCTCTCCCTCCTCCTCCTCCTCCTCCTTCTTTTTCTTTTTCTCCTCCTCCTTCTTCTCTTCCTCCTCTTCCTCCTCTTCCTCTTTCTTCTCCTTCCTTTTCCTCCCCCCTCCTCCTTCTCCTCTCCCTCCTCTTCCATCTCCTCCTCCTCTCTTCTTCCTCTTCCTCCTCTCCTCTCCTCTTCCTCTTCCTCCTCCTCCTCCTCTCCTCTTCCTCTTCCTCCTCCTCCTCTTCTTCTTCATCTTATTTTCTTCCAACAAATGGTACAGAAATTACTGGATATCAACATAGAAAATAATGATTGTAGACACAGACCTTTTACATATTATAAAAGTCAATTTAAAATGAGTGACAGCATGTGAAATCATGTAAATCAACGATAATATAGAAGAAAATCTAAACAATCTTGAGTGAAGTGAGAACTTTTTAGTTGCAACACTAAAAATGTACAGTGATAAAAAAGAATTAATAAACCAAAGTTCATTGAAAATAAAAAGTACTTCATCAAATAACAGTGCTCAGAGACAGAGAAGACAAGCTACAGAGATGAAGAAAACATTTGCAAATGATAATATTTGATAAAAGACCTACTAAGCAAATATGGACAAGCACTTAAAATACACACTTAAGAAACTGATCATTAAAAGGTATACCAGAGACCATTAGAAATTTTACCAAAGAAGATATACATATGCAAAATAAGCATATGAAAAATGTTTCACATTTTCATCAAGAAAATATACAGTGAGTGACAGTCAGATTCCACCATACCCCTGTTGGTTGACAAACTACAGAAGAGTAAAGGTATCATATGTGGAAGACAACATTGGCTAACTAGGCATTCTCATTCATTGTGGATAGGGCAGAAAAATGATGTGGGTTTTTTTTTTTTTTTTTTTTTTTTTGTTTTGGAATATATTTCAACAATGTATTCCAAAAATAAACATACTCTTCTCATATGCCCCTCTAATTGTGGCCCTGGTATTTACCAGATAGAATTGAAAACTTAAATGTGAGCAATAATCTGTGCACGATTGTTTATAGAAATTCTATTCATGGTTACTAAATTTGAAAGCACCGAAGATATCCTTCAGCAGGTTAATGGATACATAAATTGGGTTGATTCCAGGCAATTGCATGTTGCATAGCGTTAAATGAGCTGTCAAGTCATGAAAAGACATGAAGAGCCTGAAATGCTTATTGCTGACAGAAAGCGTTTCGAAGAGGTGATACACTGTATTACTCCAACTGCTTGACATTGAGGAAAGGTAAAAGCCAAGACTACAAAAAGACCAGTGGTTGCAAGGACTAGGGAGGGTAGATGGATGAATATTTGGAGCACAGAATGTTTTTCAGGTGGTTAAAACAATTCTATATTATACAATAATAGTGGTTGCACACTATTGTCTATTTGCTCAAACCTTCAGAATGTATAGCCAGAATGAACCCTAAAGCAAACTGGGTAACATGGTGTTAAGGAAATGTTATTCTTTGTTGCACAGATGTATTCTGCAAGAGGATGCTGGTAATGTCAGAGGCTACATATATGTGGTGATACACATATGCAGAAACCTCTGTATCTTTGGCTCAGTTTCCTTGTGAACCTAAAGCTGCTCAAAGAAGTAAAGCCTGTTTAAAAAGCTTTTGTGCAAAGAAAGTTATTTTATGTATTTTAAAGTGGACTAGCACTACATTATAATCCAGAGTACAAAGTAAGTATGTAAGTGCAGAATGATACAACCAATAGTTGAACAAATGAACAATTGACTTAAAAATAAATATTTCCTCCTTCAAGAGAATTCAATGACGCTACACAATTATTGATTCTCTAAGACACTGAGCTCAGTTTCTTTTGTCCTGAGGGCTGAACTTCATCACCAGTTTTTTATAAAGAGTGGACAGAAGAAATACTAACTTTAAAGTGGAGAAGTCTGATAAATGTTCCCATGGCTGGCAAAAATTTGCATCACCCATGAAAAGCCATGTTGATAATATGCATTTTTGGATGATATGACTATACTAGTCTCATTTCTTTATTTTTTAAAAAGACTTATTTATTTTATGTGTGCGTGTACATTATTGCTGTCTTCAGGCACACACCAGAAGAGGACATCAGATCCCATTACAGATAGTTGTGAGCCACCATGTGGTTGCTGGGAATTGAACTCAACCTCTGGAAGAGCAGTCAGTGCTCTTAACCACTGAGCCATCTCTCCAGACCATCATTTATTTCTTGAAACCCATAAAATATGAGCTAGATATTAAACAAACCTAAGCAGAGGGGCAGCAGACTAAGTGTGTGACCACTATTCTTCAAAATTGTGTAGACAATGAAAAAAAAAAAAAAAGAACACCATCAAGAAACAGAGCAGATGCAACTAAAGAGATAAGACAGCTAAATTCATTGTGAATTTCAGAACAACAAAGAGGACATTATTGAATAAAATAAATGACTTGATGGCTGTGGCTCTGTGAACAGTATCACACCAATATTAATTTCTGAATGTTGACAAATGTGCTGTGACTATGTAAAACAGTAGCAGTCTGGAGAAAAATATGTCAGTGGTTCCTGTAAGTTGTTTCATAAATCTGATGTTATTAACATTTTATCTCGATAAGGCAAAAGAAAGAATATGATAATATGCACATATATAGAAATTTCTGGAAAGTTGGAGGAGAAAGTATTGAAACCTTTTACCTCTGAAAAGTGTGATTGGGCTGTAGAATGGAAAACTAATGAAATTGGGAATTTCTTTTTATTTTATGCCTTCCTTGACTATTTGATTTTTAAAAACATGTTTGTTTTTTTTTTTTACTTTATTTGCGTATGTTTGACTATTCTCTCTCATCTCACAACATTCTCAACTCATTTTCCCAAAGGACAAAGTACTTCCTGTTGTCATTGTGCCTAAGAATGATTAAGGCCATGTAACCACACAACACCAGGTGAATTCAACCGTTCCCCCTTCCAAACAATATACCTCTGACTCCTGTTGTATTCTAACGCTGTGCCACCTCAGATATACATGTCATATTCTTAGGCTTTTGGGAGATTCCTCAAATCTTACATCCACTAAAAGTTAGCCATGTTCTTTCCTAGAGACACATGTCTTGGTCAAAACATGTGTGCTCTGTGACTAGTCTCCATTTTGAGAAAAAATTCAATTTTGTGCTAAGGTTGACTCATTCAGACTAGTATGGTCATAGTGAAGATGATTTGGTTCACAGCAGCATAATTTGATTTTATTTATTGATTTGGAGGCGGGTGCCTTCTTTGGGAGAACTGCTTCCAATTGTGTAGGCAAAGAAGATAATGGGATGGATTGCAGAGTGTTAAACTTCAAGCTATCTAGAAAACTTAAAGTTAATGAAAACTGAAGTCACGTGATATGATTTTGTCAGAAATAGAGATTGAAGCCAATCTGTCTTTCTTAAAATGTAGCGGATTGTAATGTTCATATACTTTATGCTAGAGTCAAAGATTTTCAAGTATGTTTACATTAAAAACATATACACACCTTGTCTAGAGCCTGGGCTTAGAGCAAGGATGGGGTCATGCTTAATTAGAAGGAGATGTTATAGAATAAAGGGAGAGGAACAATGTTGTCCATGTATACAATAGCTAAGTTTTTATGGATTAAAGGGCATGAAAAAATTATGTTGATTTGTGGGTAAAATTAGCAAATTGTGAATCTCCTCCCAAAAGCATAGGTCTCAGAATTCTCAGAGGTCATATATTTAACAACTTATCATCATCATCATCATCACCATCATCATCATCATCATCGTCATCATTGATTCTCTCTCTCTCTCTCTCTCTCTCTCTCTCTCTCTCTCTCTCTCTGTGTGTGTGTGTGTGTGTGTGTGTGTGTGTGTGTGTGTGTGTGTGTTGGGGTATGTGCCATGGAAGACATGTGGTAGTCAGAGAACATTTTGATTTGCACGTGTCAGTTCTCTTTCTACCATGGCTTTCAGGGATCAAACCCAGGTTGTTATGCCAGACAACAGGTGGTTTTTAACACTTGAATCATCTGCCTTGTCTAAAGCCTATCTTCTTTTCTCTTTCTTAATAACTTTTAAATTTTTAATTAACCTGTAATTGCACCATTTCTCCATTTGCCTTTCTCATCTCCAACCCCACCTTTATCCTCTCCCTCTGACTTCTTCTATGTCCCCTCCCCTTTAATCCCTCCCAAATTCATGGCCTCCTTTTACACACACACACACACACACACACACACACACACACACACACACACACCAAATTATATACAAATATTGAGGGTTGGTCTGTTGCTATGTATTGTAATGCTAACATCTCGACCTGAAGGTCTAGGCCTATGAGTGAATTCTCGCATTTATGAGCCTTTGTTGTACAAACCTTGTTCCTCGATTTAAAACTATTGGTTAAATAAAAATAGCTATAGTCAATTACTGGAGAGATTAGAGATAGGCAGATTTTTGAGTTACCTGATTGAACATGGAGAAGGGGAAAGAGAGAGGAGAGAATGAAGGGGAGAGAGGACAAGGTACCACGAGAGGAGAGGTACCATGAGCACATGGCGAGAAGAAATACTTATTTAGGGTACGCTGCTGGGGAGGTAGCCAGGCTAGCAGTTAGAAAAGCAGGTTAGGGTTTATCCCTCAATAATTGTCCAAACCAAATCAAATAACCATAGTCTGAGTCTCATTTACTTTTAAACTAGTTGGGGATAAGCTTAGTTGTTTGTTGTACTGCACACAGATGCATAAATATATAAATAAACTTGCTGAATCCCTTTAATGCTGCTTGTAGGTACATGATTTGCGAGCTGAGCACTAGGTCTTACATAACTAATTGCAGGCTGTCTCTGGGGAAGAGTCTTCTTCCTCTCCTAGCCATCATTAGATTGTGTCTCCTAGAGATGACAGGAAGGCTACACCAATGAGATTATAGCAATATGGCTGCCTCACAAGACCCGAACAGTGACCCCAGGAGTAGACTTGCTACTTGGAAGGGGAATCAGAGGGAGGAGGTGTCTTTCAGATATTCTCTATAACTCTACATTTCCAGTTTGCTTTTGTTTGGGTTGGTTTTCTTTTGATAACTGATTTCCTTGCAGGCCTTAAAGAGTGTCTCCTGTATCAGACTCTTCATTTTCTAATCCATTCTGAGAATTTCCATTCTACCCATAAATGATTAATGAAATTCTGGATATGGTTAGATTAGGTCTCTGATTTTGTTATTATGCTGTTTTTCTTTTTTGTTTTGTTTTTTTTTTCTATTTGGGGCATTCAAATTATAAATGTCAATTGTGTTTCATATAATACACACTAACAATAATCTATGTATTCTAAACTGGTCACAGCCTACAGCTTAGAACTAATATTGTACTGCTTCATGTAAATTGTACAGAGGAATTCTATATGTATCAGCTTGTCTTCCCATCCTTGATAAATCAGTTATCACATGTGTTAGCAGGCATTATCAGTCCTGTGAGATATTAATTATTTTGTGAACTCATCAGTTTTTAAAAGGGAGAAAGAGGCATTTATATTTAGTTCAGTCTTCAGTATTTCAAATGGATTTATTTTTCTTCGTGTGCATGTGTATATGTGTAAGTGTATGACACCCATGTGTGAGTATCAAAGGAAGGTCAGGAGGTATCAGATCTCGTGCAGCTGGAGTTACAGGTGGTTGAGAGCTGCTCACCATGGGAGCTGGTCCTCTGCCACCCATCATGGGGGCTTGTTCTCTGCCCAGCAGATGTTCTCAATATTTACAACTTTTGATGCTTTACACTCCTTTATGTAACGCATTTCTATTTGGTGCTTTTTTTTCTTCTAGCTACAGAATTCCTTTAGCTCTTAATACAATTCAGATCAGAGGGAATTGTATTATTTTACATCACAATGTCTTTATTTCCTTCAGCTCTTCTTCTAGTTCGGATCAGTGAGAATTGTTTTATTTTTACATCACAGTATCTTTATTTTCTTCCTCCTTGAAAGTTTCACTGGATATTGAATATGAAGTTTACACTTTCAGTTTGTTTTGTTTCCTCGTTTTTCCAAAGATACTCCACTCTCTTGGGGATTTTGAATGAGAAATGGTTTGAATGAGAATCATTCAAACATTGTTCTCTGGTGTATAAGTTGCTTGATTCCTTTTATAACGTGTTTTTCTCTCTCTTAGCAATTTAACTGTGAAGACTATGCTTAGTTTTTCTGTTGTGATTCAATAGCCTTTGTGGAAATTTAAGTCTTTTGCCAAATGGAATATTTTTTTTTTCAATTCTACCTTTAAATATTGTTCTGCTTTGGGCCTGGAGAGATGGTTCAGTGGTTAGGAGCACTGACTGCTCTTTCAGAGGTCCTGAGTTCAATTCCTAGCAACCACATGGTGGCACACAATCTATCTGTAATGGGATCTAATGCCCTCTTCTGGTGTGTTTGAAGACAGCAACAGTGTACTCATAGAAATAAAATAAATGCATCTTTTTAAAAAAATATTGTTGCTCACCCTCCTTTCCCTTTGTGAGGCTTCAATAACATGTTATTCCATATGCCAAGGGATTCACAAAATTTTTCATTTACCCTGAGCTCATCTTTCTCTCCCTACCCACTGTCTTTCAGATTGAGTCATTTACTTGCCGTTGCCTGTACTGACCTTTCTATATTTCTGATCCTATATAATAAACTTTTAATTTTAAGTATTCTACCATTTATCTATCAATTCTATCTATTGCTTTTTTATAGTTTCTATTTATCAGTAGAAATTCATTGTCTTTAAATTAATTTAAAGAAAATTCTTCTTCATCCATTTTCTTGAAGCCAACCATATTCCAGAGGTACCTTCACAGCCAAGAGGAGATAGGCAGCACAAAGTAGGACTTGATGGACGTAAAGAAATGAGGGCTCAAGATTGGGTTGGAAGGGGAAGGGGATGCTTTTGGGAGGAGTTGGGAAGGTAAGTAAATGTGGTCAAAGTATATCATATGAAAAGTCTCAAGTAATAGTAAGAAAAGTCTCCCTTGTTTCGTTAAGGAGAGTGTCTTTATATATGAAATTTCACATTACATGCTGCACATCTCAACATTGTATTTTATTATTAATCTTATGCATATGCGTGTGGTGTGTGCGGCATACATGTTTATATGCATGAGCCCGTGCAAATGTAAGGCCAGAGGAGGACTTCCATTGTCCTGATCTGTGTCTCTCCCCATTTTCCTCTTGTGATGGAATCTCTCATTGAACCTGGAGTTAGGCTGGCAGCTGGCATGCAAGTCACAGTGCTGCTCCTGCCTCCCAACCCTCCCTCCACACAGTGCTGGAGTTTTAGGTATACCTGACCACACCTGTCTTTTTTTTTTTTTTAAGTCAATGGTAGGGACTTGAACTCAGGTCTGCCGGCCTCTGCAGCATGAACTCTTACTTGTTTGACTCTCCTGTCAGCTTGCCCTGAACATTTTAAATGATTGGTTATAGATACTTTAGTTCTGTCCTACTTTTCTAAAGAGTACTGATGCCTTCTTTCAACAGGGAATTCCATCAGCGATATAAACTGCAAACTTTCTCTTGTGTGGGATTTGATTCTCCATTTAATTACATTGCCATTTGTTTGCATCATTACTGAAGGAAGCTCTCTGAGTCTTCCAAGTACATTTGTGACTTGAGAGTCATCTAGATTCTTGGGATAATTGCTTATGCAAAATTTTAGGCTTTTTTTTTCTGGCTTAATTCTTTTTATTGAACTTTCTGGAGATCCCTTTCTTGTAACTGTGACTTTCTCAAATTCTGTTCATTGGTCATGAAAGACTTGGCTTTTCTATTCGTTACCTACATAGCATTGACTTTGACTCTCCTGCAGTCAGACACATAAAAGAATGTTAACTCACCCTGAACCAACCCTATCCAATCTCAGCTCCTTTCCAAGATCTAACTGCTTGGGCTCATTCTATAGCACCTTTGGCTTTTTTATTCTTGTTTGTAAAACTCACTGTAATAAACAATAGAGTTTTATCTCTCCAAAGTGTTGCCCATACTTTATTAGCTGACCTGTTGAAAAGTAGAGTATGGAATGATCTTTCTGGTTGTTTTGTGTGTGGGAAAACAGTATAAAATAAAAGCAGATACTAACTCAGCTAAAACTCTTCAATCTACAATAATGACATGCCTGCAAGATGCATCAGAGTGATAGTGGTACACAGCTTTGAGATTAACTATCCATGTCTGGTTGGATTTAAGGCCCACTCCATAGACTCTATCTCCAACTCTGTTTGGGTGGCCAAGAACCTGAGACCAGATAGGCCAAAGACCTAGGAGAAAACTAATTACTATTGTTCAGTTAAAGGAACATAGCCATAAATGATTCCTAAAGATATCCTGATATACTCAAGGATCAGTGTCTTGCTCAACCATCATCAGAGAAGCCGCCTCCTATAGTAGTTGGGAAGAAATACAGAGACCTACAGCCAGACAGTGTGCTGAGAGTGGGTGACTTTGGAACACTTAGTTCTAAATGGGATGTTGTCATCAAATCCCTTTCCTCAGGTCTAAAAAATCCCTGGGGAAGAGGGGGCTAAAAGAGTATAGGAGTCAGAGGGATGGAGGACACCAAGATAATAAGGCAGCAGAAACACTGAGGGACCAAGACACATACAAACGCAGAGGCTGGCATACACAGGGCCTGTACAGGTCTGCACCAGATAAGGTCCCAGCATTGAGAGGGGAAGTGGACATATCCACTCATCCCTCTCATTCCTAACGTGCAAGTTATCCCCAATTGATAACCACTTGCAAAGGAAAAAACATAGTTTTCTCCAATAGAGTCTCATGGGAGGATAAAAACTATTCTTAGGGCAGGCCCTGTGCTGAGCAATAGATGGCCAACACAAAACCAATTCAATGGTATCGTTGGATATTCTTTGTTTCATAATGCATTGACAGGGCAATCTGCCCCACTTACAAGTCCACTGTGTATATATTATGGCTTCCAGTTTTGTGCTTTTATGGGATTCCTGTGTAGATAAACACGTGTGTTTCGGTGTCCACATGTGTTTCTTATGTTTTTTCCTATGGGCTTTTCCTTCTGTTTGTTTTGTCCTATTCTGGTTTGTTTGGTTGTTTCTTTTCTTTCATTTCATTATTCTTTAGATGCTTATTTGATCTCTAATGGAGACAGAAAGGGTGTGGGTTTGGATGGGAGGGGAGATGGGGAGGATCTTGGAGGAGCTGAGGGAGGGGAAACCAAAACCAGAATATATGAAAAAATTCATTTTCAATGAAATAAAAATGGAGAAAAAAAATGGGAAAGGTGCAAACTGGCACTTTCCATGAGAGTTCAGTAACTTAGGGCTTAGCGTGTGTATTTGGAAACAGGAAGCTACTTAAGCTTTATGGCTTTTGTTTGTAAACACCTCCACAAAATCATATAAACAGGTTAGGCGTATAAGCATAAAATATAGACAGTTCCCTTAACAATATTTTAGAAGCTAGAACTTCATGTTAGAACATTTCAGAACACAGAACAGAATTTCCTGAGGGTTCTTGAAGTTACTGATCCAGAAAGTGACCACTTAGGCTTTAAGTGTGTCTTCCAGAAATTCACAACTTCCAAAGTTAGTTCACTTTGGATAAATATTCATATTCTGGGCTATAAAGCTTGGAGAAAGGAATTTGAAAGACATGAACCCAGCAATGGTACTGGAAACGGTAATTAGTGGAGATACGCTATAGGCAAAAGAAGTACTTATGAAATAGACACAAGAACACTGGTTTATGCTTCTGTATGAAGAGAAACTATAAAAGAACAAATAATTATATGTAACTAAGGTCTGCATGCATGCCCTCTTCCTCAGATATTGAGGGAGAGACTACTTCATAGAAATAGAAGCTAAATTTCTTGATATTGTCTGATGTAGAAGCATTCAACTCCACTTTTTATCTCCTGTCTTTAGGAAAGACATGATAGGCCAGGAATCTAGGAGGCCAAAAAGGAAAACCATGGAAAGGCCAGTTAGTTCTAGATCCTGGTCCACAGCTTAAGCACAGTTCATTAACCACTGATAAGTACAAAACACAGTTACTGGTGATGTGTGAAACAAAATTATTGCAGATTGAATGCCCTCATAGCCAATGAGCTAGGAGAAGAAAAATTGATCTGAGGACATTCTTTAACTGGTTTACTGTGTTTGCCATCTCTGATGGCAGGGATGTGGCAACCTGTGCAAAGGTCTTTGACAGGCTCCAGGAAGGCTGTGCTCCTTCAGGCTCTCTAGCCAAGCCAACTTGGAGGGTCTGGAGTTTTATTAGGAACTAGGGACTTTCTGAGGGTCAAAGAAGCTTTTGCAACTGCTCGTAATGGAGTCTTTCCTTGACAGGCCTCCATATTTTTATGCAGTCTGATGTTTTAGTTGGCCTGAAGTCACGTTGGCTAGAGTGTCTGCCTTTTCTTTAGGTTGTTTTCTGGAGAACAAAGTCAGTTTTTCAGCTCCCTTTATAGAAGCTGTTCCATCAGTTGCTGGCCATACTGAGCCCTCCCCCACCCCCGAGCCCCTGGAGCCTCCGAAGCTCTCCCAGAATTCTCTTTGTAGGAGGCAACGGTTAGAATGGTAAACAATTTGATGTACTTTCTACTTGTATGGGGTTGTATGTCTGATACAGTTGGTGAGCTGCTTAATACTTTAAAAGAAATTTGTAGAAGTCCCCTAGGAAGGCACTTCCTAAACGACCTGCCTCTCATCTTTTAAATAAAGTGTATTTTTTGGCTAACATGTAAAAGAATGTGTTTTATTGTGACATATTCATGTACTTATATAATCGTACTTTGTTCTTATTTCCCATGATACATATATTAAATCTAGATTCTGCATTTGAGAGAAAACAATATAGCTGTCTAAGTCTGGGTTCTTTTGTTTAATATAATGATCCACTGTTTCATTAATTTTCCTAGGAGTACTGTAATTTCATTCTTAACAGCAGACTAAAATTCCCACCCCCACCTGTCTCTGTGTATCTTATTTTCTATGTCCATTCACCTGTTGGTAGACATCTAGGTTGTTTCTGTTTCTTGACTATTGTGAATGGGGCAGCATCAACCATGTGTATAGCAGTAAGCTAACGTAAGGTTCTCTAGTATACACACAGGAGTGTTATTCTGGCTCGTATGCTAGTTGTGGTTTTAGTATAGTATCTGGGAGAACTTCCACACAGATTCCCATAGTGGCTGTACTAGCTGATGTTTTCATCAGCAGTGAGTGAGGGCTTTTCTTTACCCACTCAAATAGAAGCTGATAGTCACCAGTATTTCTTATCATCTGTTTTCTTGACAAAAGCCATCCCAACTGGGATGAGGCAGAATCACAAGGCAGTTTTAATTTCTATTCCTGATAGCTCAGAGAGTTAAATGGGTTTTCATTGAATATTGTATTCCTTTTAGAAAGCTCTCTTAAATTCATTATTATCCCATTTACTGATTGGAAGATTTTTTTAATTTTAACTTTTGTACTCTGTATACAGTCTAAATGATAACTTTGTATCTGATATATAATTGATAAAAATCCCCCCTCCCCATTCTTTGGGCTTCAACTTTCCTGAACAAAGTCCTTTAACTTTAAGCAATCTTGTCTATCTGCTCTTTGGGGTTATTTCCTGTGCCACCGGAGTTCTTTGCAGAAAGCTTTGGCCTATACTTATATCTTAGTTTTACCTCGTGTAGTCAGCATTAGGTCTTACATTAAAATCTTTGGTTAAACATTTGTTTTTAAGTTTGAATTTTTGAATGGACGTGTTTGTGCAGGATGAGAGCTATGGCTTTAATTTCCTGTTCTGTGGGGAGCCGACAGAAGGCAGATATCATCCTTGCAGCCATCTTGAGCCATATACCTTGATAAGAGATTTGATTACAATAGCCTACAACAGCTGAGCACACTCTGATAAAATCTTGGTCTAGATACCCAGGATCTTTCCTTGGGTGTGTGAGATTAAAGGTGTGTGACTTAAGGGTGTGACTTAGAGATCAGATTTAGAGACAAGGCCTAAGGGCATGACTTAAAGACGTGACTTAAAGGTGTGGCTTAGAAGTGAGACATATAAAAGGCGAGAGGAAGACAGAAGAAATTATTGAGTACAACTTGGAACTAGGAATTAGGTTAGAGAGTACAACTTGGAGTAGGAATTAGGCATTGAGAAAGAAGACACTTGGACTAGAGAACTTGGAAGAAGATTTATTAGACATTAGGCACTTAGCACTTGGCAGAAATGACTTGGTATTTGGAGGCACTAGGGACTAGGAACTCAAGACTTGGGACTTGGAGAAGAAGAGAGACTTAAGAATAAACGGGATTGACTCACACTTTGCCTTGTCTCCATTCCTTGAGTCTGTCCTCACTCTCTCTCTCTTGCTGAACCCTGACCCCCCTGACCCGCTGATCCAAGCTGCTTGGGGCAGTGAGGGCTAACAAGTTAGTCCCCAAGGCTTTTGGCAGTGCGGGTCCCAACATTGATAGAGCGGTCTGAGACACTGTTCTCACATGGAAATCCAGTTTTTCTAGCATCAAAGATGCTGTCTTTTTTTTCTCAATGTATATTTTGGCTAATTTTGTAAAGGAGAAAGTAGCTGCAGATATGTTTCTTTCTGGGTCCTCTAGTTCTTGGTATACACTTTGTTTTTGTGCTACTGACATGTTCTTTTTTTGGTACTGTGGCTCTATCATGTAGTTGACCATACTGTGATTCCTCCAGAATTGTTTCTCTTTAGAATTTGTGTTGTTATTTGGGGTCTTTCATACAGATTTTAAGGAGATTTTTTTTTTCTAGTTTTGTGAACCCAGTTGTTGGAATTTTGGTGGGAATTAGATTGAGTCTACAGATTGCTATTAATAATGTGATTAATTTTGTATTAGCTCTGCTTAACCATTGGTAGGAACATCTTTCCATATTTTAGTGTCTTCTTCAATTTCTTTCTTAGGTTTTAAAGTTTTTATTCTAGAGGTCTTTCACGTTGATTACGTTTATTTCTAGGCATTCCCAGGAAGCTATTATGAATATAATTATTTTACTCATTTTTTGTCAAGTTCATTGTTGGCATATAGGAAACCTACTAATATTTATATATTGATTATATATCCTGTTACTTTGTTGAAAGTAGATGGTCATGTCATCTGCAAATAGGGATGTTTCAGCTCCTTCATTTTCTATTTGCATCTGTGGAATAAAACCAAATTAACCATGGTTTACAGTCTTTACATGCTCTTGAATTCAGTTTTCAAATATCCTATTGAGCAATTTTACATCTATGTCCACAGGGAAATGGTCTGTGGTTTTCTTCCCTTTTTGTTGTAGGTGTTGTATCCTTATCTGATTTTGCTGTCAGAATGAATTGGATAGCATTCTTTCTATTTTACTGAATAGTTTGAAGAATATTGCTATTAGATGATTAAGGATTTGGTAGAAATCAGAATGAATCTATTTATTTTTTGTTGGGAGATATTTTATTACCAATTTAATATTTTCATTTATCATGGGCATGTTACAGTGCTCATATCTTCTTAGTTTAATTTTGGTAGGTTTTATGTGTGTAGGAATTATTCATTTTTTTCCAGAGAGTCCAATTTTTGAAATATAGATTTTTCAAAATATTTCATAGTGATCTTCTGTATTTCAGTGGACTTTGTTGTGATATCTTTTCATTGATAATTTATTCATTTGGTTCTTCTTTAATATGGTCAGACTAGGTTAGAAGACTATGACAATCCCAAAGAACCAACTTTTTGATTCTGTATACTGTTCTTTTGGTCTCTATATCCTTCCTTTTTGTCCTGACATTTATTATTTCTTGTCATCTATTGTTTGTTCTTGTTTGAGATTTGGTTTATTCTTGCTTCTGTAAGAACAAAAGGTGCATCATTAAGTTATTTATTTGCGACATTCAGGCATATCAGTATGCTGTTTATTTGAGACATCTATGAGTACATTCATTATTAGTGCATGTGCTAGTCACTATCTATTTGTGTGTCTTTTTCCTATTAATTTCTAGTTTTATTTCACCATGATCTGATAAGATATAAGAAGTTGTTTATACTTTTTTGTTTTTTAAGGTTTTCTTTGTCCTAGAATATGACCTTGTTTAAGGACAATTCTGTTGACTGCTAAGAAGAGTCTACATTTCATAGCTACTGGATTGGAATATTCTGTACACATCTGACAGGTTCATTTGAACTTTGATGTAGTTTATGCTCTGTCAGCTGAGCTTCAGTTTGAATGGCCGATCAGATGATGAGAATGGATTATTGACGTCAGCCACTATTAATGTCTCAGGATCTATCTGACTTTGTATGCCCATTAGTGTTTTTATGAAATGGGGGATACAATTGCTCAATGTGTATACATTTATAGTTTTCATATCATCTTGATGGAATTTTCCTTCTATTAGTATGTAGTGGCTCCTTATCTCTTCTGACTAATTTTGAAGATTGGAATATCTTTTCTTAGAAACTGGAATGTCTATGTTATCTTGTTTTCAGCTTATGCTTGATGGATAAATTGATTTTTAATCCTCTGACCATCAATTTGTGGATGTCTTGGACAGTGATACATGTACTCAGAGAGAGCAGAAAGTTGAATCTAGTTTTCTTTTTCTTAAAAAAGTTTTTTTTAACATCTCAACCACAGTTTCCCCTTTCCTGTTTCCTCCCAGTCCTTCCCCCCTGCACTCTCTTCTCTCCCCCCATCCACTCTTCCTCTTCTCTTCAGAAAAGGCCAGTCCTCCCATGGATAGCAATCAAACATGGCATATCAATTTGCAATAAAACTAGGCACCTCCCCTTGTGTTAAGGCTAGATGAGGCAACCAAGTGTGAGGGAAAGGGTCTCAAAAGCAGGAAAAAGAGTCAGAGAAGGTCCCTTCTCCCATTGTTCACAGTCTTACAGGAAGACCAAGCTATAAAACTGGATGTAGTGTTTTAATCAGGTTAGATAATCTCCCTCTTTATTCTATTCTTCTCTCATACATTATCTTCTGACTTCAGTTTCTTCTCCCTTTACTCCTCCCAGCATCTCCCCTACCTCCTATCTCTTCCAGATTCACTCCTCTTCCTCTATTTCCCTTCCAGAAAGAACAGACCTGCCAGGGATGTCAACTAGTAAGCCTCCTGTCTACAGAACTCTCTCACTCTCTTCATTTGGTTCCCAAAGACCCAATATGCTGCTACTCCTTTTACCCCAGACCCTAACCCTGCTGCCTGGTCACTGTCAACTCAGGAGGACATCTGCTTAACCTGTATCTCTTTATTGGAGACTTTGGATCATTGAGATCATTTATAGTTGTTGTTAGACAAGGCTTGCTACTTCCTATCATGTGAGTTGGATTATCATTTGTCCTTTCTTTTTCCCCTTGCCCCTTTATTTTGAATTAGGGATTTACAGGTTTACAATGTTGAACATGGTATTTCCTTTCCTGTATTCCTTGTGTAAGCCATTTTTTTCCTAAAATTTATTCTTTCCTGGGTTCTTGTGATTGTTGTTCTTCTATATATATAGTATTGTTTTAACTATCTTCTGGAGTCCGTCTTGGAGGTTTGGAACTGGTTTAGTGTGGGCTTATCTTGAGATGTCCTTATTTATCTGTCAAATTTACAAAGTAGCTTTGTGTTTTGCTGGATCTAAGAATCATGCTAGCAGTTATTTACTTTAGGGGACTGAAATGAACATGCCATGCTTTTTTGGCTTTGAAGGTTGATGATGACGGATATAATGTTATCCCAATGCTTCTGACTTTGATGACTAATCGGGATTTTCACTTCACAGCCTTTACTGTTGTTTCTTTGCTGACTGTCATATGTTATAGAGAGGATGTACTCTTGTTATGTCTACTGAGGTTCTAAATACCCAAATGTGTTTTAAATGTCCAAACTTCTCTATGTGGAAAGTTGTCTGCTATTATTTCACTTACTAGACTATGAGTGGTTGGTTTTTGGCTCAGCACCTTTCATTCCATGGATGGTTCAGTTAGTTAGGCCTTCTGGTCATATTCTTAGAGTTCTTATAGGTTGTGGTCATGCTTGTTCACTTATTTTCTTTACTGATGTTTGAATGTAGGACTTCTTGGCCTTGTCCTGGATACTTTCCTCCACACCTTCCCCCCCCCCCCATTAGTCAAGTCTATTTGTATATTTTTGATTTGTTTGTTTTCATTTCCAACATTTTTGGTTGTTTTCCTCTCAATATCTCAAAAAACCAGCATTCTTGATCAACTCTTTCATCTTATTGGCCTTTGCCTCCATATTGCCGATCTCTAAAGCATTTTTCTGACTGTCTCCTCCAGCTGCTGCCTTTCCTCTCCATGTCCTGATTGACTTCATTAAAACATTCATGTGCCCATTTGTATTCTCTTGAGGTCACTGATTGGTTTTTTGCGAGTGTACTTTTGAACTATTTGTCTAGCTTCTCACCATTTCTATTTTTGGGTTTAGTGGTTGAGGAGTGGCAATCTTTTGAAGACGCATGCTGCTCTGCTCTTACACATTTTTGTTTCTCTGTCCATCAGTTTATACATCTGTTGGTTTGAATATTTTGCTTCTAATATTATTCAAAAATCTTCATAGTGACCAAATCACACTTGTGGGCTCGAACTCCAGTTCTTTGGGATAAGACTTCTGTTTCCTCTTCCCCTACCGGGAAATACACAGCTAGAGCTGTGCTAAACTCTTTTTCATTTTGGCCTGTGACATTTCTTGTTTCTTGGTGCTTTTCAGCAGCTCTATTGCTGTTTTTGTGGAATTATAAATTATTTCCTCTTCTTTTTCTGTCTTTGAAAAAAAACCAAAATTTTCTGTTTTTTCTTGCCACACTTTACTGGGCCACACAGAGGTTATTCTAGCCCATTGTCTTTTCCGGGAATCTTTGTGTTTTTTATACTTTCTGGTTCTCCAGCCTTTAATCCACTATGTCATCATAGTTTGGGGATAGCCAATTGTATCTCTACAGGGCAATACATGCTCAATGAGATACAGGGGATACGTTGACCAAGACTGAGATCTTATTGGGCACACAAATAACCAGTATTCAAAGCTCCCTTCCCCGACCTTCATGCTCTTGAGCTTTGTTCTCTTTTGTCTTGAAACTGTTGCCGAAGTGGAGGGCATGAGGGGGAGGCCATGAAGGTGAGGCCATGAGGGGGTGGGCATGAGGGGTGGGTATGAGGGGTGGGCATGAGGAGGAAAGCATGAGATGGAGGGCATGAGGTGAAGGGTATGAGGTAGAGGGCATGAAGAGAAAGGCTGAGGAGGAGGGCCTGAAGAGGAGGGCATGAGGAAGGCATGAGGAGGAAGGCATGAGGAGGAGGGAATGAGGTAGAGGGCATGAGGAGGAGGGCATGAGGAAGAGGGAATAAGGAGAAAGGCTGAAGAGGAGGGCATGAGGAGGAGGGCATGAGGAGGAGGGTACAAGATGAAGGACATGAGTGGAGGATGGCCCTTATCATCTTTGTCACTTCTAACCTTAAAAATTATGAACTTAACCTAGGTACTTGAGTTGTTTCTTTCCACTGCTATATTTACTTTGCTTCTGAACCTCTTCTCTCTGCCTGTTCCTCTGACTTCAGAGCTCGTTCCTACCTTTCTTTTGCACAGCTTCAATAGAATATCTTTTCTTTTAATACCAATGAGCTTTGATGAGCAAAATTGTTCACAACTACTCTGATAGATTGTTGGCCTAAATGGTAAGAAAGTACAAATTGCAGTTTGCTCTAGATGGTTTTCTGCTGTGCGAAAAAATATAAAGACATGCCCTGCATTAAGAGTGGCATATAAGCAACACAGTGAGCATGGCAGGGTGCCAACTGGTACAAGGCTTCTGAAGGATGGTATGCAAAAATATCTGAGAGACCTTGACATCTGCAAAGCTAAGTTATCCTTCTAGAAATGTATCTAAAATAAAACTAGAGTCATTGAACACTTACTCATACTGTTTTTATTTTAATTAGCATAACTCAACTGCTCCAAATGGTCATTGGTAAATGATAGGTTAAACTACATGAGATCACTTAGAGTTGGCAAATGTTGAACTACATAACATTTTTATATGTTCTAACCAAGTAAGTTAGGATGTTGACATGATCATTTCTATGTACATATAAAACCATATTTTAAAGATTAAAATATTATGTAGAGAGGACAGTATGTAAAATAACCATACAGCACCAAATTTCAATTTAATTTTGTGAAAATACATGTCTGTGTGCGTACACACATATATACAGGATCAAAACTGACTTCATGGAAACATTCACATTAACAGTGGTTCTCCATCTGGCTGGATTGCTAGTTTTTATTTCCAGTTTATCTTTATATTTCCCTGTCATTCCCAAAACTGTGGTTTTAACGTGTAGTGTTCTAGATTTCCTCGTGAAGTCACAGAGAAGAAGCACACTCCATGTTACTGCATAGTCTTCAGATCATTTTAATGGAGCCACAACAATCTAGTCAACAGAATTACATTAGTTCCTTAAATATGCCTTAGCAGTAGGCAGCTTGAAGCTGGGCTTCTGTTCTTTCCCGGCTTACCTCTTTATTCTTCTACCTTATCTATAAAGATGAATAGTACAAGACTATCTGATGGCTTTTACCATTTCCAGAAAAAAAATCTATCCTCAGAAGTGAAGCTGTGCTGGCCAAGGAAGGAATCAGGGAGAGAATGAACATGGATGAAGGTTGTCCTTGTGCTTCTTATCCCTGGACTTTGTTCCCCATGGAAGGGCTAGAAAGTTGTGTTCTGAGGCTGCTGCTTGCTAATGGAAACCTTGCTTCTCACAGTGCCCAGATTAGGGCAATGCTTCTTTACTCCTAAGCCTTGGAGAAAAACCCTATGAAAATATTGCTCGTCTGTTAGCACATGTAACCTTCCTGTCTCTACCTTTCCTCTTTGTTTAGTAAGAGCTTGTACTCTGAAAAACCCAACACTTGATTGACATAAATCTACTCAGAAACCAGTGGCTGACAGTTCAGGGTCAGATCCTTTAATGCAAGGAGCAGCGGATCTGAGAAAATTCTGTTGGCAGGATGTAGACTAGAGTCCTGCTGCTTGGTCCTTCCTGAAGACTTGGTGTCTGGATACCTGACAAGCTTCATCAGCTTTGGCCTGCTTTAAACTTGTCTTTCAACTTTTGTTTGAAAACAGAGGGGTTGTGGTAGTCAGATGACATTTAAGGGGGAACCAGTAGATGTCCTGATGTTTGGGAAGTAAACTATCTCCAAGCTTCATATCCAGGTGACTTTATGTGAATTTGGTATCTACAGAGTACCTGAGCCAGCTGGGAAGCAAGGCCAGGTCAGCTGCAGAACTTGGAGAGTAGGAAGTTCTCTTGGACATAGTGACAGCTGGACAGTCAAGCTCTGGATAGGCTAGCAACCATCTTCTCCTTCATTGCCAGCATCTATTAGGCCTCTGCTAGGCATTTGGTGATGTGCTATACCTGGACTTAGCACACATGGATAAGATTTGGTTCTTTTGTTTTGAAAGAACTCTCACAATGGGCCAAGGCAGGCTGGTGAATGGACGCTATAAAGGATACCAAAGTAGGAGGGGAGTTACTGAAAAGAAGTGTTTTGGTATGAGAGGTGAGGATATGAGAGGGTAATGGGGATGAAAATACCCCAAATGCAGTATATAAGTGTATGAAATGATGAATATTTTAAAAGGCACAAGCGAGATGGTGACATAGATGAGTAAAGAGAAAGTTTTTGTGACATCAGAGAATGGTAGGGTCAGGCAAGTCTCCAAGCAAAGCGAATACTGTTGCTGACCTTGATTTCCACTGCTGCTGACTTCCAACTACTGACGAGTATTTCCTGTTGTTGGGACCCGAGCTGCCCCACTTTGGGCAGCCAAAAATGTTGTGGCCCTCTCCACTCCACGCTTGGTGGCCACTGTATCCCGGCCCAAGCTGCCGCTCCGGTCTGCGGGTCAGGGTTCAGCAAGAGAGAGAGAGTGAGGATGGACTCAAAGAATGGAGACCAGACAGAGTGTGATTCAATCCCGTTTATTCTTCAGTCTCTCTTCCTAGTCCAAGTCCCAAGTCTTGAGTTCCTAGTTCCTAGTTCTTAGTTGTACTCAATTTGTTCTCTTCTGAGTGTCTAATGTCTACTCCTACTCCTAGTATCTGAATCTCTGTTACTCCAAATTGTTCTCTAAGTTGTTCTCTCTAAAGTGTCTGATTCTCTGATCTCTCTTCTGTCTGCCTCTGCCTTTTATATGTCTCACTTCTAAGCCATGCCTTTTGGTCACACCTTTAATCATGCCCTTAGGTCTTGTCTCTAAATCTGATCTCTACACTTCTAAGTCACACTCTTAAATTACACACCTTTAATCTCACACACCCAAGGTATCTAAACCAAGATTATCAGAGTGTGCTCAGCTGCTGTAGGCTATTGTAATCCAAGTCTCATGTCAGGGTATATGGCTCAAGATGGCTGCAAAGCTGATAGCCGCTTTCTGCTAAATGTCGGCCCCCAACATCCTGTGTCAGTATAGTACAGGGCACTGGCTTCTACAGGAGGATGTGAGACATGGGGGTCCCTGCCTAGTTAGAGGGTCATTGTCCATTGTAACCTTGGGAAGACTGTCACTGAAATAAAACTAAATACCAAACCACATGCAGATCTGGGTTTTTTGAACACACTAGTTTCTCACATTGTCTTTGCAGTCACTTATTCCCACATATAAGGATTACAATCGCTAGCATATATATGTATATATAGTTACATATGTGTATATATGCATTTCTAATATCAGCATGCATTTCCTATATGTAAGTGTAATTAATCTATGTATATGTATATATAGTTACATATGTATATATATGCATTTCTAATATCAGCATGCATTTCCTATATGTAAGTGTAATTAATCTATATATATGTATATATAGTTACATATGTATATATATGCATTTCTAATATCAGCATGCATTTCCTATATGTAAGTGTAATTAATCTATGTATATATGATCAAAACATGCATATGATGAAAGTATGTTTTCTACTACTTAATTCAAAGGCATTTATTACTATAGTTTCAAATTTTTATTTATTTTATTTGTGTGTGTGTATACTACATACAGCACATGTGTGGAGGTTAAAGGACAACCTGGGAGAGTCTTTCCTCTCCTTCTACTATGTGGATTCTGGGGATTAAACTCAGATCATTAGGTTTGGCAGCTAGCACCTTTACCCACTGAACCATTTCCCCAGCTCTAAATTATTGTTTTAATCAATAATAATAGATTTTTAGCTTGTTGTAATTTGTTATTATATACAACTTTGTAACAAATATCCCCTGTGTACACTTCAACTATATGTCCCAATGAATTTCAAACAGAACTACTGCTTTAAATGATATGAAGGAACCCAGGTCATTTCAACTAATAGACAAATACTTGACCACTGAGCTATACTCTAGTACTTGAATTTTTGAGACAGAGTCTTGCTATATAGCTCAGGCTAGCTTCAAGTTCATGAACTTCATGCCTTAGCTTCCTGGCTGCTGGAATTACAGATTCCCCCACATCTGGCTCTATTTTAATTTTTAAGTAAGAAATACCTACTATGTATATGAGCACGCTTATCATTTAAATATCAAGCAATCCCTGCAACCCATGATGGCTCTTCATTGGTGCCTCTCAGCGTGGCTTCTGAGTTAGCAGTCTTCCTCAGGCGAATTTTTCACCCTGACCTACTTTCCTCACTTTGAAGGTTGTGTCCCTGTGTAACCTATTCTTTATGAAAATATGGTTTTCAGTAACTACTAAATAGGGAATAGAAATATAATTTATGTAATTGCCAGGCAATTTTGGTGTTCTCAAGCATGACCAATGGACCTGAAAAGTTAATAAGTGAGGGATTGTTTAATTACTTAACTAATAATGATTTTTTCCAGGGCTGGAATCATTTGGTGTTGGACATGAACATTTTCTGTCAAGCTGATTAGAAATAGCCCTTGAAAGCAGGAGGGCTACTCAAAAGGTCATTGTGTTGGGGTCACCATTATGGATTCCACTGTGGGATTTTACCGTTATGGATTCCACTGTGGGATTTTACAAAACCATTGATTGGGATATTGACCAGTTAGATATTTTAATGCAGCCTCTCTTTGAGTATGAGTAGGTCAGATATTGGGTGATAAAAATCAATCAATTGATCAATCGATCGATCGATCAATCAATCTGTTGTTTTCAAATACAGCTCTCCAAACAAGACTCCTTGTCTATACAATGCTTATACTGTATTTCAGTTACAAATTTTCTAGAAAATATTTTCTAAAACATTGGTCTTATATTAAATCTAAGTTAAATATTTTTTTCTAATCAGTAGAGATGATTCTTATATGGGCACTTTCCTCACTTTCTTTCTCAGCTTTCTTTTCCTCTGTCCATTTTTTCCATCTTCTTCCCTCTTTTCCTTTTCTTTCTTTCTTTCTTTCTTTCTTTCTTTCTTTCTTTCTTTCTTTCTCCATTCCTCTCTCCCTACAACTCTCCCCTTCTTTTCCTCTCCTCCCCTTTCTCCCTCTCTTCCTCCATCATAGGGCCTAGGACATTGATAATTCAGTATGAGCTGGAAAGAAGTAAATTATTAAAAATATCTGTCTTTCCATGTGGAAAAAGAAATTCCTCATCCTTTGAACAGGGCCTCTTGGTCATATTACAGTCAGCTACCCAAGGGTCTTGTGGTGGGTTCCCAGGTCTGTCCTCAGAGGTCCTGATATAATGGCTCTTCAGATGCCCTGAGGATGTGCACATCTCACAGATTCCTGTGTGCTGGTGGTGATGGTGGTGTTAAAACATGAACAGAAGTTTCAGTACTTCATTTCTTCAGGCGATCCTACACGCTTCTTCTCCCTTACCCTGTGTTCAGACAGGCCGTTTAATAAACAATATTGGAGGGACCTTACAAATGCTTCTCATATTCACTGACTTCTTCACACTACCACTGAGCAAACTTTTCATCCCACACCTGAATGAAGGGAACTGGGTCTCCATGGCTCCTTTTCCTCATGTCTCTAACAATGCCTTAAATCCACTTACCACCCTGAAGGTGACTTTATTACTTAATACTAACAGCAGGTCACTCTTGTCTTTCTTTTCTTACAAAGTAAAATTCTCATTCATTCATCTCTTAGAACCCACTTCAGAAATTGTCACCTCAGGGAAGCCTCCCCTGGATCATCTGCCAGGCAAGGTTCTCTTTTGGCTTATATATTCCCAGTATATATGTTCAACCAGTTTATTTTGTATTTATCAATATTACATGTAGGGGTTTCTTCCATTAAAATGTAAGTTCCTTCTGGTAGAAACCGTAACTTACTCATTTTCCTACAACTACCTGAGAAAATTATGTAATATATGCTTAATATATGCTTAATAGATGGCAGACTGCACTAAGTACTGATGCTGGGTAGACTGTGGGACATGTGCACAAGGCCATCTAATCACCATAATCATTAAGCATCACTGTGGACTGAATCGTGTACCTGTTACCTGCCCAATTCATATTTTGTAGTTCTAATTTTGAAGTTCTAATTCTCAGTACTTTGGAACATGACTATAATTGGAGATGGGGCCATTAAAGAAGTAGTTAAAAGGACCATTAGTGTGATCTTGCTTCTTATATGATCCCAAGAAGGCAAAGACATCTGCTGGCTAAGGAAGGAGATCTCAGAAGAAACCATCCTTTCTAATACTTCTATCCCAGACTTATAGCTTCTAGAACTATGAAGGTAAATTTCTGTTGTTTAAGCTTCCAAACGTGGTATTTTGTTATGGTAACTCACATGCACCATTTATGCATTAAGTCATTATGGATATGAATATCCTGGTCATGCCTGTCTTCAAGAAGCTTGCAGTCTTCTGAGTGTCTATTTGATGCTTGCGGTGACTCAGGTCCACACACACAAAAAGGGGCTCTTCCTAGACAGCTGTCAGTAAGCCATTCAAAACTTGAAAGGTCAAGGCATACACTATTTAACATGCACAATGAAATGAAGAGACAGAATACTCATGACCGAGTGAATCAAGGATGGGCCTGTCCTTAGGAATGTTAAAATGGGAGAGAATCATTTAGCACAAGGTCCATGGAGACATTGTTGAAAAGGATTCTGAGAAGGTGTGACTTTAGGTTGGTAGGGCTCATATGGAGGAGAAAGTTCCTCCCAACAAGTCTCTACTCCTAGAGAAAGCTTAGAAGAAGTTGAGGTCTTAACTGCTGTGTGTAGAGACTATGACCAAGGCAATGTATGGAAGGAAGAACTTATTGGGGAACTACAGGTTTGGAGGGTTAGTCTATGACTATCTTGGGGGAGCATGGCAGCAGACAGGTAGTCATAATGCTGGAGCAGTACCTGAGAGTTCACATCTTGAGACATGATCACAAGGCAGAAAGAACTAACTACAAATGGTGTGGGCTTTTGAAACCTCAAAGCCTGTCTCTAGTGACACACATCCTCCAGCAAGGCCACAGCTCTTAATCCTTCCCAAACAGTTCCACCAACTGAGGGCCAACAGGTTCAAATATAAGGGCCTATGGGGGCCATTCTCATTCAAAACACCACAGCTAACATATCCAAGCGTGTAGGATCACCTGAAAGGGTATTGTTAACAAAGAGATGGGGGAGCTCTTTGGGGGAGCAAAGGAGACTGTCAGCCTTAGCTATCAGAAAATGAAGGTGATCAACTTGTACTATGTCTCTGTATTTCATATGTGCTAAGCACCATGCTTTAATGCCTTATAAACAATTGCCTCATTTCATTTTTCAAGGGTGTCTTGGAATATAGTTTTAAGCATGGGTTTAATCACCAATACCATAAAAACTATATTTAAAGTAAAACTATAAGTAGGTTTTGTGTGTGTGTGTGTGTGTGTGTGTGTGTGTGTGTGTGTGTGTGTATTTAGAGAGATGGAAATCAGGAAGGAGAGAGGAGGAGGGATTGAGGGAGGGAGAGAGATATTGATTGATTGTTTTATATATCCCAAACTGGCCATGGACTTACTATATATCTGAGTATGACCATGAACTTCCAATCCTCCTGCCTTTGCCTTGCAAATACTGGGATTAGAAGCATGTTTTACTACATCCAGTTTATGAGGTGCTGGAGATCAAACCCAGGCTTCATGTATGCTAGGTAAGCAACCTACCAACTGATCTACATCCTGGTCCTGAGATGGCATTATTTTGAATGTACAGGTTATAGCCCAAGTCTCAGAGCAGTAGTAATGTTTGCCTATGATGAGTCTCTTTTGCAAACATAGAGGAAAGCACATGAAAGAATAGATAACAGCTACCAAATAATTAAGAATGTTGATCTTTTATTAATAATAAAATCATGATTAAAAGCTTGATATGGTGGCCACTTGAAGTGTAATATATATCAGCAGTTCCTAAGCTGGACTGCCCACAGGATCCCCTGGAGAACAAGAAAGACTTCAGTGTCCAGACTTCACATCATCCCCTAGCTCCTGAGATCTGGTCTAGAGATCTCTGTTCCCCAGATCCTCATGTCTTCCTGACACAGATTCCCTGTAGGTTCAGTTTGCTCACTCTTCAGTTTTCACTGCAGATCTTTTCATATTCCTATGCAGTTTTTTTTCATATCAGACTCTTAACAATGTGGCAGCCAGTATAAAATTTCCTCTAGTATCAAATGTAGAGCATACAGCTTGTCCATTCATTAACGTTATTTGATTTAGAAGGAAGTCACAGACTCCTTTGAGCATTCTCCCAGTTTCTGAGCATATGTGGAATGTTCTTGTTCAGTCTCTCTTTCTCCCCCCTCACCCCTCTTTGCTTCTTCATCCCTTTATGTGCTTGTCTATTTGTCCAACCATGGCTCTTACAGGGTTCCATACCTCTGTGCATGTTGTAAACATTTAATCCTCTCGTATTAATGTTCTGATGCCTCTGCTTACTTGTTCTAGCTCAGATCTACTGTGGAAGTTTATCTATTTATCTACCCTCATTTATCCACCACACTATTTCCCAAGGCTTGGAAACCAAACCTGCTGTATTTTTCTTGGCTTATACATAGTAGAGTGTAGCCTCATACAAAGCAGAAAACACACCCTTATCTCCCTAAAAAAGATAAAATAATAATTCTTCTAAACAAAACGCTAAGGGCTCACATAGCTCATCAGGCAAGCCTATTAGCTCTGGCTTCAGTGTGCATTATAAATTGAGACAGAAACCACAGATGGCAGGGCAAGAGCTGCACGTTTTTCTCTGCCCACTGAGGCTGGGTACTGCCAGATGCTCTGCAGTAGTGGGAGAGGCTGGGGCAGGTACATGGGTGAGATCTGAGAGCCTTTGGCTCTGTTTTGTGGCACAGTGCATCTGCCTCAATGACTCATCTCACTCCATTTCTGTTTCCTACAGGCAGTACAATCCATCCCTTAACTGTGGTTCTCAGATACATTATCCAGGACTACACAAAGGCTCAGCATATAAGTAGACTCAAGAAGAATATATATACATCAGATAAGGCTGATGTATTATCCATGTTTTAGAAGGGAAGTTTGGGGTGTATTATCTCTACCAGTGAAACTACCACCCAAAGCACCCCTCTTCTTAGCAAACACCTACTTGGTCCCATTCTCAGACATGGTCAGCTGAATTTCCTGTGTGCTTCAAGATCATAGGTAAATATCAAGGTTATTGATTTCATACGCATCTGTGAGAGTTTTAGTTTGAGACATTTGTGGGTCAGTAACTAACTGTTGACATGTAGAAACTGAATCACTAACAAGAAGTGGGGCTTCAGAGAGGCCTGGAGGTGTCTTATGTTCTGATGGTCCTTAAGTTACTGGACAAATATATTATGAAGCAAATTTCAAATCAGAGTTGTTCAAATGCTAAATAGGCTACCAAGCAAGGATCCTGTGGTTGATTTTATTAATAGCATCCAGAAAGCCACAAAGAAAAACTGCATTGTGAAGAATACACTTAAGAGTCTGTGGCTAAGAAGACACTTGTGCAAACGGATTCTGTCTCCAAGAGCAGTACAGACACGCTGCCATCAAATCACCTCAATTCTGTCTTTCTGGTAAAGGGAAGAGGACAACTTATAATTCTCTTAAAGTGTATTGATTTTGGCCTTGTTATCTTACTTTTTAGAAGCATTTCAGACACAGCAAATAACTTCTTCAGGGTAAAGGATGACAGGCCAATTAGCTGCCAAATCAAGGATGAGAAGAGCAAGGGACATGAGTACTAGAAAATTCTTTTACCTGAACAGCCAGGGCCCATGAGAAATTGATGTTCAGAAAGGGATAAATAGGATGTTTTCTTTCTGCCTTTTGTAACATAGCAACGGAAAGAACAAGCCTAAAGAAACCCAGCTCCAAATAGACAATAGCAACTTCCTGTTGCTTTAAAAAAATAATAATAAGCCAGCTAACCAGCGGAATGAAGGCCCAGCAGTAATGATAAACAAGAGAGAGGAAATAGGCATTAGCGACTCGACACACCAAATCATAATAACCACTTGCCAAGGATTGTTGTGTGACTGTTAGCCACAGACGGTTTCCTAGGCCATCCAAGAGCAGCAGATCATGAGGACACTGGAGGTTCGTCCTGAGGGAAAGGTGGGGTTGCAACACCAAGTACTCCTGGAACTAAGCTGAAAATCAATTTAAATAACCTCCAACCCCAAAATTACCAAATGGGTGGAGGAGACTCTGAGGCTGCCTCATGGGAGGAAGCATTCAAATACTGGATTTAGTTACATAGAAAACAGTTCTTAATATTCTCTGGAATTAGAAAAACCAAATGCTAATTCTTTAAGGAAATCAACTGAAAGCCAGGAATGGCAAATATCATTAGGACATTCAATTTAATGTATTGCTTGTGAATGCTAACATAATTGAACAGATGCAGATAGGCTGCAGAGTTAGACATTTTCCTCTGTCTGTGGCCTGGCCCCCTTTTTTATTGGAGTGAGATATGGCCCCCTTTTTTATTGGAGTGAGGCATGGTCTATGTGCATCCAAAGCCTGAGGGAACAGGGGTGTGTGCCCACTTGCAGGCACAGCCAGCATTATAATGTATCTCTAGCTGTTCTGGCTGTCAAATATGTTATGTCTTTTTTTCTTCTCTCTGTAGATCTAGGCTAATCTATGATAAAACTGCCCAGTCTGCGATTTTGTTGTAGGTAAAAAGTGAAAACAATGTATGGCTGGGTAACAGAGCATCTTAATAGTGGACATGAATACATTTTGAAAAAGACCCTGTGGCCTAGTGGAAAAGGGTTGGGGGAGGGGGTGGGGACTGATACCATTGGTGGTAATTGTGGTCTATGGAGAGACTGATAAAACAGGTGGCAATATGCTACCTATGAAAGTTAGGGGTGATGGCTGCTCTTCGGAATTCTGCTTATTTTCAGGCCTTTTCTAAGACTTGTGTCATGAAGCTAGGCTTATTGGAAGTCCACCCCATGCGGGCTTGGGAAAATGGGTGATGGGGCAGGCTCCTGCTGTGGACATGCTCCATCGACACAATACTTGAAGCTACTCAAATGACACAAATTCACATGAATTTTCCTGAATAGTTTTTATTTTTAACAGCTTTATTGAGATTGACATACAATGACTGCATGTGTTTAAAAGTGTACAGTTTTGATAGATTTTTGACATATTCATACGCCGATGAAGTTGTCACCATAACCAAGAGAGTGAGCATAGCCATTGTTTAAAAGCTGAAGGGTTTTATTTTGGTTTTTTTTTTTGTTGTTGTTTTTTTGTTTTGTTTTGTTTTTTATAAGTCATCTCTTCTGCTTGCTGTATTCTTCATTCCACATGTATCTGTCAATATGAATCAGTTTGGTTGTTTCTAAAATTCTATACAAATGGAATCATATGCATCCCCCTTTGCCTAGTTGATTTTCCTCAACATAATTGCTTGAAATTCATCCATTTTGCTGTTTTACTGGCATATCAATAGTCTTTTTTATTGCAGAGATATTAAATTATATGAACATACCAGAATTTGCTTATCTTTTTTTTATTGTAGGTAATGTTTTCTGGTATGTATATACCAAAACTTATTTATTCATCTGGTTGTAGACTTGAGTTGTTTCTAGTTTGGGGCAGTAACAAAGGAAAGGAGAACCTGAAGATGTTCATATACAATGCATTGTGTGGACAGTCTCTTTTTTAAATTTGTGATTAAGTGTCTTAGTGGGAGAGCCTGGTATCTAATATATGCATTTTTAAGTTTTAATCTTTTGATGTTATTTATTTATGCATTTATTCATTAAGTGTTTTGTGTGCCTGTGAATATATATGCCACATGTATGCCTAGTGCCTGCCAAGGTCAGAGGACAACGTCAGATCCCCTGGAACTGGCATTATGACTGTCTGTGAGCTACCATGTGAATGCTGGGAACTGAACCTGGGTTCTCTGCCAGAACAAGTGTTCTTAACCTCTGAGTCATCTCTCTAGCCTCTGTATTTTATTTTAATTTTTAGAGATTTTTAATTGCTTTTTAGTTGTGCGTGCATGTGCATGCATGTGTGTGTGTGTGTGTGTGTGTGTGTGTGTGTGTGTGTACAGATGTCCCTGAAGTCCAGAAGAGGTTGTCAAATCCACTGCAGCTCTAGTTACAGGTAGCTGTTAGCTTTATGTGGGTGCTGGGAACTAAGCTGGAATCCTCTAGAAGAGCAGCAAACACTCCTGACTGCTGAGCCGTATCTCTACCACCCTTTGTTATATGTTCTTCCCCTTAAGTTTAAGACATTTAAACTTCTCTTAAGACTAATGTGACTCATAGGTTATGTAGGCCTTCTCATTTGTGTGCGGTTTCCAAGGTTTTTAATACTCGTCACCTCTTTGTTTTCCTTCCTTTCTTCTTTCTTTCCTTCCTCCCTCCCTCCCTCCCTTCTTCCTTCCCTTCCTCTCTTTCTTTCCTTCCTTCTTTTCTTCCTTCTTTCTTTTTCTCTCTTCCTCTCTCTTTTTCTTTCTTTCTTTCTTTCTTTCTTTCTTTCTTTCTTTCTTTCTTTCTTTCTTGATGTTTGCTGTGATAGTTGATTTTATTCTTATATTCTTTATCATGTATTCACCATAACTCTTTGTTTTGTTAAAAAAAAAAAAACAAAAACAAAAAAACCTTAAGATCTATAGGATCTAAGCACAGTTACCTTTCCTGTAACATGATCCGGGACAAGCATAGACTACAGAGTTTCCAGGAGTCTCTTTCCAGCTTCCACATCTGGGCTTTTAGTTTTCCTTTCTTCTTGTTTTATAGTTCTGATATTGCTTAATTTCTGAGTTAGCTTCAGATCATAGATTGGTACTCTAAAATCCCGAGAACTAAGTAACCTACCATATATATATATATATATATATATATATATATATATATATATATATAATTTTACTGTAATGCTGTCACAAGTGGGCTGTTCTTAGGGCTTTCTTTTATGTCACCATGGAGACCAGCTCTTTCTCCTTAGCAGGGAGAGCTTTTGGATTTTTGCCTACCCAGGCTGCTGCCTTCCTGGCTCACCCACAGACCTGTCATCTGAATCCAGGTCTCTCTATATATTTGGGACAGGGAAATGTTGTTTGTCTGCTCCTAAAGTGCTTTAAAGAAAATAAAAATCTGTACTAGCCAGCCTAAAATATTTCCCTTAATATCAGTGTACTTACCATTTAAAAACGAGGGCTTATAAAAGGAAAAGATTCTGTGGAACTGGCCAAATTGTAGCTCTCTAACCCTGGAGTGAACTCCAAGAGTCATTCATTTGGCCCCGAGGGCCAAAGTATTCTAGTATGGCCTATAGTAAATACATTTATTCAATTTAATCATGTGATTTCAAACTTTCATGTGCATAAGTCACATGGGAAATTTACTATGATGCAGGTTTGATTTACGTAAGTCTAGGGTGTGGGAGGGGGACCCCGAAGGATGCCTGTCCCACTGGTTTGAGGACTGTACTTCCAAGTAGTAATGCATTAAAAGAATATATTTAGGAGTACATAGACATTCTTGTCTATATGGAGGGGTATATGGGAAAAGAAAATACAATTATAATAACTATTTATTCAGCCATTGAAGGTCTGATATATGTAATAAATAATACTCACTGGTGTGAGAAAAGTAGGGTATGAGAATAAAGCCTGTTCTTGTAGAATTTAGAAATCATAGGAGTTTAAAATATGCAGCATTATGAAGCGCTAGACTATATGTAGTAAAGTGTTATTCTAAGGGCTCAGAATTCCTGCACTCAAGTTTTAGTTTGTGAAAAATTAGTTTAACCTTTAGATTCTTTAGTTCCCCCATCTGAAATATAACAAACAAAACCCCAAGAACTATGCTAGCAGCTGTAGCCGACTGCGAATGCGCTGACACATTAGCGCAAAGGCAGAGATTATGGCCTGAAACACAGAGCCAAAAAGTCGCCCTCCAACCAAGTGAAAAGCAAAAACATCATAAAAAAATTCATATAAATATTACGAAGTTCGATTCCAATGGATTACCATTGATCATTTCTTTTTGATTCGTGGGCCTATAAACAAAAAAGGGTTTTTTGTTTGTTTGTTTGTTTGTAGTTTTCCTGCCAATGCCAGACTGCCATAGATGGTAATTTTGGGACTATTCCTTCTATATAGGGGAGCTAAATGGGAAGTTGAGAAAAAAGCTTTAAAAAAGTTGTCATCTATGCTTCTTAACATCCCCGCTTTTCCTTCAGTTTGTCTGTAGTTCGGGAGGGATGAACTTGAAGCTCAAGTCTGCCACTGACAGGTGGGAGTAATGATGTCTTTTAAATGCGCTCCTGCAGCCACAGCCTTAACGTTAGAGTAGTGGTAACTATGGGTGGTAATGCAGGTGGGGGAGTTAAGAGCAACATTATGGGAGGCTGGGTAAGAGTTTCCCAGAAGACATCCAGGTCTTGGCAACCGTGAATGCTACCTCATGGCAAAAGAGACTTTGCAGCTGTGATGAAGGCTCTCAAGATGGTGAGATTATCCCGGATTATCTGAGTAGATACAAAGCAATCATAGGTGTTCTTGAAAAAGACAAGTAGAGGGGAATTTGACACAAGCAGTGATCACATGACCACTGCAGGAAGAGGCTGCCTGCCTGGCTTTGGAAATAGAATGGATTTGAGTAACATTAAGATGAAAACGTCAGGGAAACCAATCCCCTCCTGAACCTTCAGAGGAAGGTACCATTCTCCTGAACCTGTGACTTTGACCCAGTGACTCAATTTCACATTTCTGATCACTAGTGCTACAACAGTGAATACATAGCTTGTAAAACTAGTAACTTTGTGATGCTTTGTTACAACAGTGAAGAGGAAAATCACAAGAATTAGCTATGGCACTGTCATTGCTCATTCTTTCCCTGACTAGAGAGCCGTCCCTGGCACGAGGCATTGCTAAGACCGAGTGACTGTAACAACCTGTTTTCCATGAAGAGAACTAAACTACAAAGTGTTTTTTCCCTGACTATAAGGCTGATATAAGGAAGAGGCCTTTGTGGTTTTCCAAAAGAATATTAAGAAACTTGGAGGCTGCACTACTGCTCTGTGACACCATGGGACTGACTAGGTGACCAGATGTCCCAAATGAAAGTGCTTCTGCTTTTTACAATGTTTCAAAATTATTTGTCTACAGTTTAAAAGGTACCAGGTCTTATAAATGCTGCAACAAATGTCAGTATACAAAGATCAGATTAGTGTACCTAAAAAGTACTTTAGACATGAACTTTGTTGTATGTGTGTTGGGGGCTAGCCATGGTTCTGAGTCCTCTGTTTCCTCCCTCAGGGTATCCAGGTGCCACTGCATACTGGGGTAGAAGGATGAAGCAGAGTGTAGAATGAGTGAGGCCTGCAAGATCCTGGCTGGGAGTGAGTGGGAGACAGGGGAGTAGGCATTCTCTGAGGATTTAAGTATTACAGTTCTTTCAGATGATACACTGTGAAATATCTCTTTTAACCAATCCTCAGTAAAACATCTGGTGCACATACACTTTATTGGGAGTGACCAAGGGCTATATATAAACCTTGAAGAGTGGGAAGGAGTATTCAGGATGAATATAAATCATTAGCTGGAGTTTAAAGTACTGTGAATGCCTCATTTATGGAGAGGCATTCCAGGAATCCCAGGTACTTGCTGAACGGGTTCTTATCGGGGGAAAGAGGAAACTGAACTTATAGGTTTGCCAAAGGCTTCCTGACCATCCTCAGATAGGTGGTGCAGGGTCAGGCTCACCAGATAAAGGTCAGACAAGGGGAAGCCCTGCTGGAAAAGGGAGTCCTCCCTATTATTCTCAGTGGAGCTATCCAGACCTGGTAGACTGCAACCTTAAGTGGCAGGGTTTCCCAACAAACTCCATACGAGATAAAGATTATGCCTAGAGAGTCTTCAGATTTTAGTCTGGAGTGTGAATCACATGTTGCCTAATCAGTTCCTCTGGATTGTCAGGCATCAGGGAGGAGAAAGAATACGCAAAAGTTAATTGCTACTATCTGTAAGTGGCCATTAGCTCAGTACCACAAGATTAAAGTGTGGGACACATTTGGTAAATTAACCCTTTAATTATAAAATAAAATCACCTTTGCTTCTTCCTTGTACATGTGCCTTGAAATGTCTCCCTTGGACAAGAAGTCCATCCAAGAGTCTCTGGTACTTACCAGGAGCTAACAGGCTGTTAGACCTGCATCTTCTTCCATCGCCTACCCTCTTTACCCTCTACATGACACCAGGGGTTTTTCTTAAAGAGAGGATCTAAGTTCCTACTGCAAAAGATGGCGGTTATTCCTTCTTTTGCATCTTTTTTGAGAGTCTACCATGTCCCTCTGTTAACTTTAAGTAACACCCAATTAAGCACAGTAGTTTAGCCAAGAATTAATCGAGTTCAAAGTCTCCATTAAAAATGTGGCATATGATAGCCATTTTACTTAGTCAAGCATGCAGTCTGGGATCTCTTTGAAAACTCTGAACTGTGATTGGAGGACTAAGAATTTGTTACTTAGGTGAAGCATTTGTGGTGCTTTGCACTAGTTAGTTAATCATCATAATACTTGGAACAGCTACATAGCACCAGGGATAGTTTGGAGAATGAAGAATTGTGCGATTGAGTCTCCTTCCTAGCTTGATTCCTGTTCTGTAGAAGGGTTTGGTCCTGGTCCCCGGAGTCTGTGTAGATGAGACTCTGGAGGCTAAGCATAGAATTAAGCTCTTCCCACCAGTGTCCTTCTCACTTACTATCAGCCAAGTCCTGCTTCACATTCACTGGCACATCTGCTTACATGTCACCCATCTCAGGATTTATTTTCCCCCTTTCCTTTCTGCATTTTTTCCCTCTGCCTTCTTCTGAAGTCCCCGATCCCCTAGGTCTCTGATATCTGATATCTTCCCCCTCAGTCCTTGTTTTTGAATCTCACAGTTCTCTCTCTCTCTCTCTCTCTCTCTCTCTCTCTCTCTCTCTCTCTCTCATTAACTTGCTGTGGTATATGGGGAGAAAATAAACTGTCTTGTGCAATATCAGAAAGTATTATGGAGTTTAGGAACAAAGGCCAGGGTGACAAACTTGAACCCAATTATGGAGATTTTTTCATGCTAAGAGAAGGTATGACAATTTTGTCTTGAAATTGGGGTTTTCATTCTGAAAAGACTTAAACAGAATGTTATAGTAAATTATGATGATACTGCTGCAGAAGCCTGATTAATCTTATGTAGGATGTAAGTCTGGGGGATAAAATTGTCAGTTTGGTGAGAGTAGGTATAATCACTACTCTTTATTGTCAGCTTGACTTGATTTGGAGTTAACCTAGGAGACATACTTCTAGGTGTGTCTGTGCAGGCTTTTCTAAGGAAAGGATAAACTGAGGAAGGAAGGCACTTCTTGAATGTAACTGGCACCATCCCATAGGCTCGAGTTCCACATTAAATGAAAAGGAAAAGGAAACAAGCTCACCGAGCACCAGTATTTGTCTCTGTATGGTTTCTGACTGCAGATATGATGTAACTAGTTCTCTCCAGCTCCTGCCATCATGTTTCCCCTCTACAATGGAGTGTATCCTTAAACCATGCTCCTGGATAAACCTTCCCTTCTTTCCACAAGTTGCTTTTGTCTGGCATCTTATCCCAGCAAGAAAAGTAAGTAACGCAGCAGGCTGGGGGCAGGTGTATTCATGAGGAAGGCACTACAGTGCCCTGTGCACACAGAATAAAAATTCTGACCGAAACAGTTAAAACTGGGAACAGAGGAAAGTGATTGATAGGACACTCATTGATGCAGCCAAGGCAACCCCAGATATCTGCTGGTGGTTATCTGCACAGGAAAGTGGAAATCTAGGAATCAGATGCAAGAACAAGGGAATGCATGAGCAGGACGACCCAAAAGTCACTAGAACAAAGCAAGAAGGCACATGTGGGTCAATAACCTATTAGAAATGAGTAGAATTTTCTCCCTTCAGACCCTCACCTGTGTACTTGGACTGGTGTCTAGAAACTATATTTCATTTTACTATAAGGTTCTTTCTAGTTCAAGTCTTAATGAGAAGGGGATGGACTTATAGAAAAGAAGGAGAGGCCATTTTCTCGTCAGGCTAGAAAACGTGAGTGGCCATGTGGGCATCATCAGCCAGATTGGGCGGTTCTTCAAAGCCTCCCAGATGACTGAGAACCATCTACTCTCGAGCCAGTCAGCCAAGGTCATGGGGAGCATGTTCTGTGAAACCGTCCTCTCTGGTATGTCGATGTGCTATCCTGGGTTCCCTCCCTCTCATACTTCTAGCCTTTGCAAGGATTTTATAAATTCCTAAATTCTGCTATAAATTCTTCTTTGTTGTTGTTATTTTAAACCCTTACAGTAGTTCTGTTTTCCTGACTTGTCTGCTACATAGAGAAAAAAAAATCCCCCAAAAGACCAGAAAACAAAATACAAGGGAAAGAGCCTTTCTAGTTGAGATCATGTGGCTCAGAGGTCAGCAGCTCTATTCACTGCAGCCACCCTCAGACTGTCCTCCCAATATCACACAGCCCTTTAGTTAAGAACAGAAAGGAATGGAACATGGACATACAAATATTTCTACTCTAAGTAATTTAAATCTCTATTGAGTCAATGTTTAACATCCAGTTATGAAAACTTGACTATTCAAATGATCCTGCTCTCCTAAAATACAAGCGCAGAGCTCAAGTTTTGGTAGGGGTACAGTGGTGTTTCGTAATAGGAGGGAACAAAAGATTACTAAACTTGAAACTTCATGTATAGTCATGTATCAGATGTTACTGATAGGTGGATTAATTTTTTTCCCAGTAACCCATGGGCTGATGAAAAGATATTCAAATGGACTTGCATTTGAGTGCCAAAAATTTCCATGCAAAATTCCTTTGGGATGTCTTTTTTCTTCTTTAGATAAGTAAAGTCAAGTTCTTGAAGCTGGATGAAAAATAAAGAAGCCTAAATATTATGAGCTCACTTTTCATCAATATGCATATCATGTTTTGCTGTTTTAAAATCCTTTTTGGTCAATGTAGGTATTAAAAGCCCCTTGTCAACCAGCCAACTGTGTTGATATCTTTTCTCCTCAATGACTGTTTCCTAGTCAGTTGCTGTCTGGGATCAGTTTTCTAGGCTAGACAGCATAGTTGCAAAAGCAGAGTCCTCTGGCTTTGAGTCAGTCCTTAACATCTGGGTCGGGGAAGGGAATGGCTCACCTTTTCTCGGGTCAATGGATTGCTGCCTTTTATGTACTAGGCGTCCGAGTTACTCAATAACTTTTGGGCGCACCAACTGTATTCTTAAAGCACGTAGGCACTTTTGGTGTTTAAGAAATATATTTGACACTGAATCATATCCCTATAAGCCAGATCTCAGTTTTTTCCAAACTTCTAGAGATGGGTAAAGAGATGGGTAAGCTTGGCTTTCAGCTTAGTTCACTGAATAGCTCAAAATTGTTTTTCAAATGTCCCTGGGATTGGCCAAAACCAAATCTACTTTGCCAAACATTTTACTTAATTTAATAACAAAAAATCCCATCTGTATTTTAATGAAAATCTAATCCATATGCTTGATTCACTTTTTGCATTTAATCCATCAAAATATTTTGTAAGAGTTATCTGGAATCCAAAAGGCCTTCTATGTCATTTTTTTTTTTTTTTTTTTTTTTTTTTTTTTTTTTTTTTTTTTTTTTTTTTTTTTTTTGTAGAAATGTGTTGGCATGAGACTCTCTCCCTAAGCATTTCTTTTTTCCTCCTAATAGGGAAATTCTGCTTTCCCAGCACCCAGCTGACTTAGAGTTTGTGCATCCTATCTGTGATTATCCTTTACACCAGTTACACTCCTGTGGAATCACTAATCAAAATGGCTCACAAAGATAGCCTCATTTAGCTTTTCTGTAGTATGTAAGAAAGGAAAGAGGTAAACGGTTGGGTGATAAGGTATCTTAACTTTTCTTCTAGGGAGGAGCCTAGAAGCCAAACCCTTAGTCTTCCTTGTCCATGAAATGGCTGAATGGAGAGCCACATTTATATATTTAGACAGAAGCATTTCATGTTGAAAGGGATGGAGAGGTGGTTAAACGTTTCCCATAAATCTGATTTATAGAGGTTGAGCTGTTAGGAATAAATAAATAAATAAATAAATAAGATGGCCAACCATTTGAAAACTGGCTAATTTCTTTTTTTCCCTTCTTTTTAATATTGAGCATTCCTTTCATGTACATCTCAAATGATATCCCACTTTCCGGTTACTCTTTCCCCAAGCTCCCCATCCCACATCTGCCCTCTCTTCACTCTCTGTAGCCTCTATGAGGGTACTCCCCAACCCACCCACTGCTCCAGCATTGCCCTCCACTAGGGCACCAAACCTATATAGGACCAAGGGCTTCTTTTTCCATTGATGTCAGACAAGGCCATCCTCTGCTACATATGTATCTGGAGCCATGGATCCCTCCCTGTACACTCCTTGGTTAGTGGTCTAGTCCCTGGGAGTGAGCACTGAGTGGTCTGGCCAGCCAATGTTGTTCTTCCGATGGGTTTGCAATCCCCCCTGCTCCTCCAATCCTTCCTCCAGCTCCCCTATCAGGGTCCCTGAGCTCAGTCATGATGGCTGGCTCCAAGTATCCACATCTGTATTGGTCAGTTGTTGGTTGAACCTCCCAAGGAACAGTCACACCAAGTTCCTGTCAGCAAGTGCCTCAACTTATGTAACATTTCAGGTGGCTTTAACATAGAAAAGTTCTTCCTAGGCTCATTGGAAAAAAGACTGCAACTGCAGTGCATTGATAGTTTACTTTGAAGACTAGCTCTGCCATGCTGGGCAAGTGGCAGTCCAGCAGTGGATGAAGAGAGGAGGGAGGGTGGAAGGGAGAACCAGAAATGGAGGTTGGTGGCCTTGGCTGTGCTCGTCAGTGAGGTCATTGCTCTTCAGTGCTGCCCTGCTGGGCCTGTCCTGCTGCCAGGACCCAAAGAGCTTCAGATACAATTGATCTCATTATAGATCAGGACAGACTTGGCTCGGATGGATGGTGGGCTCTCTTCCAGTGATTAGGACACAGCATACTTTTCTCCCCACCCCCATTCCTATCTCAGTCTTCTGGCTGAAGGTTCTTTTGTCTTTGGATTAATCTAGGGTTAATCTAAGTTTACTTACTTGCTGCAAGTCTGAGCTGGCAAGGTGGACATAATCTTCAAATAACTCTGAAAACGCGGCTCCCACCATCAATGCGTGTGCTAATTTGTTTAACCTCTGTCTACATTGGAGCCAGACCAACTCTGAAACACTGGGCACAAGGCTTAGTAGGATTAAGTCGAAGATTAGTTCTGCATCTGATCTTAGATGTAATTCTTATTTTCATGCCTGCTTGCTAGGAGGCTCCTTGGTGCTTTGTTTTTCTCAGAGACAGTCGAATGGAAGAATCTGGAAACACAAAAGGGACTTCAGAAGGCTGTTGAGGTGCTCCAATAATGACTGCACTTAAACTGTTCCCTCAATGAGAAGGTTTCTCTCAGACACATGTGGAGGGAGACCATCGATTCCTTGAAATGGCATTCTGTATTCCTATAATGTATGGTGATTCCCTCATAAGGATGATTATGAGGTTTAGGGAGTGGTGGTGGGCAGGTGGGAGAGAACCCTGCTTCTTCTCCAAACTTAAGAAGGAAAATTAAAGATAACATAAAACACTGTGTAGATTCTTTCCAATGTACAGAGATGAACTCCAGTCTGACTGTAAGTTTTTGACCTTCCTTGTTTCTACCTTACTGTCTCCTTCAGGATGACAAAGATGATCTCTGATTTCCTTACAGCCTTGCATCATTCTAGATTGTAACTAAATTCCACTGAAAAAATAAGTTGTAAGTTCCAGAGGGAAAATGCAGCATAGACACCCTGATTGTTTCATGTTTAAAATCTTCCTCGTCCAACCAGCAATCTGTTCAAGTCAGGATATAGACTTCTCTGTTCTTTTGGTTCATACCAAAGAGTCTGTTCTCATATTTAGTAAACTTGCTACTACCAAAGATGAACACTGGGACCTGGGAACCCACAGATGGATCCTGAGGTCCTGTGCCTCCTCAGGTGGAGCTGTTGCTACAGTAGGCACACACAAACAAATGGTAAAGTTCAGTTCCCTCATAATGGACCTTCATCATGGAGGGGACAGAGCACTCTGCTCGTTCTCATTATTCCTACCTCTTTTTTATTTCTCTATAGATAATAAACTTTGAATAGTCTCTGCCTTCCAAGGGGAAATATATAATAACCAGTAAAAACATGTTTTTTTTTTAAGAAAAGAAAATCCCCAATGTTTTAAGATTATTGATCTTAATGTTCTAGTGATATTGCTGTTACTTGGCAGTACTTACTCAGGAAAAGACAGGGCTCCCAGTTGGGCCTGAGAAATGCTGAGCAAGTTACTTACAAAGCAATTTTAAAGTTATGGAAAGAAAGTAAAGGCACTGTATAATTTGAAGCATAAGAAGGAACCTTGGTAAGTCAGTGTTCTGTTTGAAGGCTGGCATCTGGAAATATCTCTTGGAGACAGTAGGGAAAAGGAATGGGATGAGGAACTGTGGGAGGGTGGATGGAGGGGGGAAACAATAACTGGGCTATAAAAAATAAAAGTAATAATAAAAATTATAACAATTAAAAAATTATAGTGTACAATTCAAGACTCTTAGAAATAGTAGCAAGATCATTCTTGGTATTTACATTGAAAAATTATGGAATAACTTCTTACTGGAGATAGCTGCTGCATCAACAAGTCCAGTGCACTAAACTAGGGAACTTTAATCCTGATGGCTCAATAGGGAGGTGCCAATGGATGGAGTCTGAGTTTCCTCTTTGATATATCAGTTGTTATCAAGCATTTTCCATATTCTACAGTAAAATCTGCATACAATTTTTTGAAAACTTTTAAGAATATTCTTTGTGATATTTGCACAGATTTTTGTCTTTTCTGGATAAAGAAAAACAACATATGCGAGAGAGAGAGAGAGAGAGAGAGAGAGAGAGAGAGAGAGAGAGAGAGAGAGAGATTGAACGATTTGAGTCAGAGAAATACTTCATGTACAGCAGTAAAAACTGAAAGTTTACCCATATAGTAGTGGGATCAACCTATGAAGACGCTGCTGGGTGCCGGTCAAGCTCAGCGTCATGCAGAAGTACTTCCATTTCATCCTATATTTTAAAAGTTATTATGAGCTCTGTCTTTAATGGAATAGAACACGTCAAGTGGAAAAAACAAAGTGGTAAGCTTTCTGCTCATCTCATACTTCAGGAAGCGGTCTGTGTGTGAAAAATCTTCATTTGTTCCATTAACACTACAACCAGAATCTGAGTCCCGTGGGGAACACTGTCCATAGAGAAGCCAGTGTGTAGACTTTTATTCAGGTGAGACATCTTTACTCACAGACCAGATCTACCCCTGCTGCCCATCGGTTGGTGTGTAGCAACTGTTAGCTAAGAGCCCCTTTTAAAAAAACTCAAACAATTGGTAATGAGGGGGAAAGAAGAGCAAAGAAGATTTTCTTTTTCAGCATGGATTTTCGATGACAAGAATTTTTAAATACTCATGTGAAATATTAAAAACTATTCATAACCTTTTTTGAAGTAACTCTATACCATAGCAGGAAAGTTCTCTGTATGGTAACTAACACACACACACACTTCTCCACTCCCTGAGTTTCTGCCATGAATTTCCACAATGAGATTTTTAATGCACAGATTTATGATTAGGTCCTGGACCTGCATATATAGATTGAAACTTCACTCAATGTGTGAACTCCTTAAATATCAGACTCTTGAGTTCTGGAAGTAAGACTATGTTCGATGATTTTCTTTTGTTGTTGTTGATTTGAGGCTTGTATTCAATATTCATGAATGAGCTGGCTTACAGCCTGGCACACAGATTTAACCTGTGCTCATGACATGTTGTGGGAGTGCCCATCGTTACAGCTCTAGCACACAGATTTAACCTGTGAGCATGGCATGTTGTGGGAGTGCCCACTGTTACAGCTCTAGCACACAGATTTAACCCGTGAGCATGGCATGTTGTGGGAGTGCCCACTGTTACAGCTCTAGCACACAGATTTAACCCGTGAGCATGGCATGTTGTGGGAGTGCCCACTGTTACAGCTCTAGCACACAGATTTAACCCGTGAGCATGGCATGTTGTGGGAGTGCCCACTGTTACAGCTCTAGCACACAGATTTAACCCGTGAGCATGGCATGTTATGGGAGTGCCCACTGTTACAGCTCTAGCACACAGATTTAACCCGTGAGCATGGCATGTTGTGGGAGTGCCCACTGTTACAGATCTAGCCATTCTTAGGAACTCACTCAAATGCCATCCTCCTGGGAAGCCTTCCTAAATTCCGTAAAGTCAGAATTTTATTTTTTCTCAAATTATTTTCTATATTGTCTTATGAAAATAGCCTATGCTTACTGGCAAAAAAAAAATGTTAAGAAATTCACAGTATTTAGAGTGAAATTTCACAGTAAACATTTTGACATATATCCTTATGGTTATTTACATCACATATGTATAGGATTAGTTATATATCTCAATCCCCCCCACACTTTATATTTTATTCTTTAGTACTTTTATTTTTGCATCCATTTTTTCCTGCATAGTATTTTAACTTTCCCTTTATTTAACAAGGCACTTTAATTTTTGTCTCAAGATCTTCTTGGAGAAGACTACTCAATAATAGTTATTAAGTGAATAGATAAGCATCGCACCATTGAGAACAGAAAATTGAATTTATACCTCATCAAACCCTGCTTTTCCCTTGCTAGCTTCCCAAACTATGTTTCTATTGAACTTAAAATCTTTTCTGTCCTAGGACATATGTCAACACAGCAACTTGATAAGCTGAACTGTGTTTCTGAGGCCAAAGCCATGTACACCAGTTACTCCATAAATACTTCTAGCAGGAACTAGAATGGAGGAGGTGTAACTTACACCAGGAGTCACTAGCCAAAGAGCAGCAAGAAGAAACTCAAGCCATGTTTTGTGTCACAATTGCAATTTAGACTCCCCATTTTGAAAGCCTAACAGCACTGGCGTGGATAGCACAGACATGAACCTTCTAAGAAAATCCCCTTGTGCTTCGTAGGGAGACAAACAACACGTGGGGGAGATAAAATTAGAGTCAAGAAACGTGAGGGCACAGGTGCTTGTTTGTATTATTTTACTGTGCACAGTGCAACGCTGCATTTGTCAGTATCCCTGAGAATGAACCAGGCTCGACTCTGAAAACACTCGAGTGTCATGGAAACCATACAATGCCACGGAGCTTTTATTGTAAGGAATGAGAGCTAGTTTCTTTCCCTCTTCTTTCAAAGTAGTCATATTAGAAAGACAGTGCCTGTTTTTTATTTAAACTGGGTTGTTGTCCTTTATCACACTTGACACTATTATCCAAAATATTTCTAGCTGATAGACTTCAAAACACGGTATATGTCTTGCTCTCTAGTGTCTTGCTGTAAAGCGTTGACATGAGCGGATCATTCCTTTGACTAAAGACTTAGTTTTAAAATCTTTCAACAGTCTGGAAACATTATGCACCCTCCAAGAATCATAAAAATTCTAACTAAACTACAAGTAATACTCACGTAGCCCTACTGGATGCCTGCCAGATGCCAAGCCTTGTATTAAACATTGTTTGTAAATTATCTATTTAACTTCCACAAAACCCTAGCAAGGTAGAGAAATAAGAGATAAGTAACTTGCTTGTCTTAGAGTTCCTATTGCTATGATGAAACATCATGATGAAAAGCAACTTGGAGGGGATGACGTTTATTTCACACGAAGTTCCATATAACAGTTCATCATCAAAAGCAGTGAGAGTAGGAGCCTGGAGCAGGCGCTGATGCAGAGGCCATGGAGGGCGCTGCTTTCTGGCTTGCTCCTGGTGGCTTGCTCAGCCTGCTTTCTTATAGAACCAAGGACATCAGCCCAGGGATAGCACTACCCACAATTGCCTGGTCCTTTCCAAATTGAGAAGAAAATGACCTATAGGCTTGCCTACAGCCCAGTCTTCTGGAGGCATTATCTCATCTGAGGCTTGCTTTCTCTGATGACTCTAGCTTGTGTCAAGTTGACATAAAACTAGCCTGCACATTGTCTAAAATGATTTATCACCTTTTAGCTCTTTTAGGATGTGCAAAAGTTGCCACTTCCAGTCTAAAGGGAATCCAAAAGTATCTTGATCATCTTTGGAAAACAGCACCATTATGGCTCATCTTTGAAGCCACGTGAAAATCTTACACAGTTGCTTTGACATGGCAAAATTGAAACTTTTGTTGAAAATCAGCCTCATAAGTTTATAGACTTTTTTTTCAAAGATTTTTAAAATTTATTTTTATTTTATGTGTATGAATGTTTTGACTGCATCTAAGTATACTGAATATACGCAATGCTCACAGAGACCAGACAAGGGCATTGGATCTCCCGGTACTTGAGTTACAGAGCATTGTGGGTTGTCATGTGGGTTCTAGGAATTAAACTCCTATCTTCTGCAAGAGCAGCCAGTGCTCTTAACTACTAATTACCTTTCCAGCTCGACTTCATAGTTTTTTCCTTTCATTTCTTCTCTTTTCATACTTTTCTATCAGTCTATAGTCTTCCAGGGTAGCCTTGAACTGACAATCTACCACACCCCCAGTATCTCTAGTGAAGGGATTATAGGCACGTGCCACCATATCTTCCTTTGTGGTGGCACCATGCATCTTCTTCTAATAGTGTTCAAGTAGACATCTTCAATTATTGTCTTTTAATGACTATTATGGCAGAATGATATGTTTTTCCTTTATCCTCCCCGCAGCCCCTTTGCGTGGTTCTTAGAATTAAACCTTGGCCTCATACTTACATGTTAAGTAAGGGCTCTACCATTGACCTATATCCCCCACCTTTCTGTTACTTTGTATTTTGAGACAGTGTTTTAGGAAACTGACCAGGCAGGCCTTGAAGTTGCAATCCCTTGCTCCACTTCCTAAACAGCAGATTATAAACTAGGCTTCTTTTTTGAAGGTCAATTTGCAATTATTAAATAAACCTCAGAGAAAATGTCTCTTGCTTCAGTGAAACAATTCTTGACACATAGGATGAAAAACAGAGCCAGAAACAGAACAGAATTTTACTGGTCATCTAGGACTTCACTCTAAGGGGTAATTACTCCTGCTGGGTTTCCATCTACCTTTCTTTGCTCTGTTGCTGGGCTTGGTTTACATACATACATACACACACACACCACAGACATACCACATACACGCACATACCAGGCTTCCTCTCATGGCCCAATGCCCCATTGGCCCACTCCGCCACTGGGCATGGCCTCTTGGGAAGGCAGAATGGAGGGACACTTCTCAGGGTGGACCTGAGATTAAATACCTTTTACAGGGAAGAATATCTGAGAAGGGAAGCTTATTGGCTAAGCCCTCATGGCCTCTAGGTATCTCATTAGCACAGAGAACTCTGTTTTGAGCCTACATGACCATAGGTCTCATATCTTTTATGTGAGAAACATGGCACATGTTCCAAGTCAGGAGTCTGGCAGGAAGCTGGGAGTCATCTAAACCTTGGGTGTGTGCTCACCAAGTCTCTGGGTCTCAACCTGCTCTACCTTACCAAACTTCCTCCTGACATGGTTTTATGTTCCCACCACACACACACACACCACATACACATATGCACACACACAGACATATCGCACACCAAACATGCATGCACATAGACACACAAGCACATATATACACCACACATACACACATACACACATACACACACATAAATATACCACATACATACACATATAAACACACCACACAGACACACACACACACACACAATATACACACACAAAATATTTGATTACAGGGTGAACCACCTGTTTTAAGGATATACATCCAAAGTTCAAGTTCAACTTAGGCAGACTTGAGAGCAAGCACGGTGACAACAGTTTTCTTGTTCCCCCTGAAGTCATTTTTTTCAAAGCCAGATGCAACCTTAACCCTGAACTATTAACCTCCAGCCTTCTGGAGAACCTACCAGCTTTGACCTTCTGCTGGCTGCATTGTGAAAAGGAAACGTGCTAATCTGCATTGTTTAATTTTTGCTCTTCAGTTAATAGAGAATCTTTGTTGTTCTTACCTCACTGGGCAGTGAGCCCTCACTCAGTTATTCTGAACCTGAGAAATAAATGCTCTAACGCACACACACACACACCAAACAAACTGGATATTACTCTATGATATTTCAAACAAAAGGAAAATCTTAGACTTATTAAGACTGAATAGAATAATTATTATTTTTGCCTAGATGTCAAATATATTTTTATGGGTTATTACAAGTGTTGATGAACAAAAGTGAATGAATTAGTCAACTATTACTTAGTAATTTCAATTTTTTTCTTGACACATTTAGGACATGGTACTTGAAGACAATAAAATTGATCTATGGGAGATAAAATATGATCCTGCATTTATTAGTGACACTTTAAAATATCAAATGAGGAAATAAAACCAATTCTGCTTTTGCTTGCTGAAAAATGTTTTTTGGTGTACATGTGTATGTGTCTATGTTCCTGTGTGAATATATGTGTATGCATGTCATGGAATACATGTGTATGTGTCTATGTTCCTGTGTGAATATATGTGTATGCATGTCATGGAATACAGGTCAATACAGTCAGAGGACAGCCTCAAGCATCAGTCCTCACCTTCCACCTTGTTTTGAGGCAGGGCCTCTCTTGTTTTCCCCTGTGTGTACCAGGATAGCTGATCAGCAAGTCGCTGAAAAGTCCCCTGCCTCTGCTTCCCGGCTCCACGATGGAGTGCATTGCCTTACAGACATCAGCACTACTGTAGTTGCCTTTTAAATTTGGATTTGGGGCGTCTGAACTTAGGTTGTCAGGCTTGAGGGATAAATATCTCCCCAGCCACCCTATCTGCCACATATTTACACACACACACCTATATAAACACTCTCATATACACTCACATACATACACGTACTTTTACACACACATACGCACACACTCACGTACACAAGCACTCTCTCTCTCTCTCTCTCTCTCTCTCTCTCTCTCTCTCTCTCTCAGAGTCATTGTTTGACCACAGTTGATTTAACAGAGGAAAGTGGATTGGTTGTCGTTAAAGGTGGGGTGTGTGTGTAAGAGGGGCTTCGAGGACCTTGCTCTCTGTGCTTGGACCACATAGATACTTCTTATCATCACATGTGGAATCTCGACACCTTAGGAAATGTAGTTTTCAAATACTATCAACCAACCCTCTCAGTGAGGACCTTTCTTCTACACCTACTAATCCCTGTGTCCATCTGCTTCAGCTGTGTGCTTGAACAAAGTATTTTTATTCTGTAGCTGAACAATGAGGACAGGAAGAAGAGACGACACTTTCAGTTTGCTGCAATTTCCTTAAGATCAATCTAGAAACCCAGCACTATGGTGTCACTGGGGAGGTTCTTTCTTGTTCTCAGCCCCTACCTACCTTCTGGTGGCTTCCTAGCATTTCCTGGTATTTTTTGCTTGCAGAGGATCCACCTGAAAATTTATTTGTTCGCTTTCACATGACCCCTCACCTTATATACCTGTCTTGTTAGTCTTTCTCTAAAGTCTCCCCTTTTGTAAGAACAACAGTCAGCTTGGGCTATGGCTTGCTGTAGTGATTTAATTTGAACTTGATTATCTCTCTAAGAATACAGCCTGGAAACAAAGTCATGTTCTAATATACTTGAAATTGGTGCTTCAGTATACAAATTTGGAGGGAGGTACCCACCAATCAATCCGGTACACATAGATACCTTTTCTGATGAAGGAAACAAGTAAATCATGGTTTTCTTCACTAGCCAGACCAAAAAAAAAAAAAAAAAAAAAAAAAAAATGGGATGTATAAGGTCAAATCAGGTAGTGGGACTTAAGACCAACAGAAGCCATTTATAAAATAGTGGTTAAGTTTTATACTTACCTGTGGTCAGGTGTGGTGGCTCATGTCTATCATCTTAGCATGTGGGAACTTGAGGTAGGAGAATTATAATCTTAAGACCATTAACAAACACCAAAGACTGGGGATGTGGTTCAGTAGTAGAGGGCTTGCTTGCATAAAGTTAACCCCCTGCCTCCCAAAAGCAAGCAAACAAAAACCAAATGCATAAAACATTAACACCAGCAGTTGGGCCCAACTGGGGATTCCATTCCTGACCTCATTCTTTACCAGCCAAGTGAGTGAGGCTTGCTTTGTACTCCGGTTCCTCTTTTGGAAATGAGACCAGGAGTGCGCACCACGTGAGGCTGTTGAGGGTATCCAAAGGGTTAATAAATGCTGCGTCGAGGGTCAGGCTCAAGGCAAGTGTGTTATTAAGTTCAGGAAAGTAATTTACTCTATTTCATTTTCAAGACGATCATTTATCAGCAGAATGTCACCACAGGCTACCACTCAGAGTGAAGGTGAGCTTTACCTAGGCTGCCAGCCTGCCTTAGTCTTTGTGAAATGCTGTGGCGACCTGAAACCTGGGTGGCTTGGCTTAGTCATATTCTGAAAACACAGGGTGATCTAGGAGCAGACGTTTTCTGCCTCCGGTTTGTAGCAATGTGTTACGGGCGCTCACATGGAGAGACCCTGCAGTTATCTTTTCTGGTCTCTTAAGCTGGCTGTCTCTACGCCTCCTGGCTGAGTGAGGCCAAACAGAGATTTGAGTTCAACAGAAAACAGAGCAACTGAGGACTTACTTCACAGCAGTCTGTTCTCAGAGAGAGAGAAAGTGGCTTGTACAGATGTGGAGAGCAGAGTTTCAGCCCCACTAGACGGGGTCAACTGTCTTTTAGTACAACCCTGGAGTGACATGGTGTCATGTGACTGAGGGTAGCATCCATGTGTACTCTTAGCAATGAGCTTATCACTTGGACCTTTAGAATGGTAACTGCCATGCTCAACAACTTTTCTCAGAATGTTTGGGGGAGATTTAAAACATCTTTACCATCTACATGGAACGCTTGGTAGTTACTCTTTTAGTGTATGTATCATTTTTAATATTTTTTAGAGCAGAAACATTTTTTCTGCTTTGCTTCTCTCCAACTATAATTTTAATGACCGCATAAAAAAATCTCTCAAATGATGCACTGTGGTTACTTAGCCATACCCTCATTGGACTTCTAGATAGGTTTTTAAAAACTGTTAGGTTATAAATCTGTGATGAACACAGCTTGCTAAATAGTTATTTCCTTCCATATTTTAGATGACTTCCTGAGAAGAGAAGCACAGTGAAATTACTGGATCAAAAAAATCACGACGTTCTTCTGATACTTAATTTACACTGCTAAACTGCTTTCTCGAAGAGCTGTGTCAATCACAGCCATGGCTGCTGTGGAGCCAAATGTACCCATACTCTCTCCTCCAGCCCTGAGGATTGCATATTTTTTATTTTGATCAGTTTTTCCAATAAAATGGTATCTTTATTTTGACACACATTTTATTACTGATATTAAACTCATTTCTAGATTTTAAAAATATTTTATCACTAATTTACTTTTCTTGGTTTGATGAGAAAATTTAGTAAACTTGATTTTAAAGTTCATTTTACTTCACTTAAAAATTTATCTTTTGTTCATCGTATGTGCTGTATATTATACATATATAATATACTTTATATAAGGATAGCACCTATAAGTATACTACAGCTTTGGTTTTAGTCAGTGGCTTCGTTTTTCTAGGACTTTCCCCTGGTATGTCTCTGTGGTGTGTGTGTGTGTGTATGTATGGCCACATGTATTTGGATGTGCATGTGTCTGTGATTCTGTGATGTGGAAGCCTGAGGCTGATGTCAAGTATCTTCAATTGGTTTTGAAACTTATTCTTTTGAGTCAGGGTCTCTCAGTCAATGGTCAATATGGCTACTATAGCTGGCGGGCTTGCTACTGGCCTCTTTTATCTCTGCTTTATAATCACTAGAACAGCATGTGGCCTACTAGACTAAGCTGTGACTCTGTGGATGCAGGGGATGCTAATTCATACCTGGGCAGCAGATGCTCCACACTCCTATGGCTTTAAAAAAAAACTTTACATTTTATTAATTTGTTGGCATTTTGGATTTAGCATAAACCTGATTGCTTTTCCCCTTCTAAAGTATTTTCTAGTGCCTTAAGCTTATAAAATATCCTCTTTAGATGTTTAATAGTCATCTAATTCCCTTTGTGCATGATTTAGTCCTTTAGCCAGTTTTAGGCAAATTTGAATCTATCTGAAATTTATTCTTGTTTTCAAAGGATACTTCTTAGTTTAGAATTTCCTTTTGGAAAAAGTAACTTGAGATACAGAGCTAACTGAGTCCCTGCTGGAGAGTACATGGGATGATGTAGAAGATACTGAGAGAAGCAGAGCTGGGGGAGGATCCGAGTTTGGAAGGAGACTGGTAAACTAAAGGATCAAACATGAATCCTCAAGGTGATAATATGCTTAGTATGTTTACTGAAGATGGTTTTTAGAAAACCTAAGAGTCACCAGAATAACCAGTCTTTGGTGAGTTATTTCTTTGTGCATCAATGTAGTCTAAAATAATAAATACAAGGTTTAGGAAACTGTTCAAATATTCTCCCATTAATTTAATAAATATCTATCAGACAGCTACATATTCTAAACTCCACACAGTAATAAGGATCCAGCAAAGCGAAGTGAGGACTAATAACGTTTGAGTAGAAGTCTTCTTACTCAAGAGAGTCAAGGCCATATAGCCCTGCCTACCTAACTTTACCATAAATTAGTAAAACTGGATGCTTTGCTGCTGCCTGGACATATCAATACACTGACCTTGGCTCTGGAGTCCCTAGTCTTGCACTGTTGCTTGGTTCTGCTGAGAGTGAGCAGGCCATAGTAGCTACCAACTGGTAAGATTAGCTCAGTGGGCGCTTAGCTAAAGTTGCGTTGGGTCAAGCCAAAGACTCAGACAAGGCTGATCCAGGATTTCTTGAGCTGGATCTTTCAAGTGCTCCCAACCAGATGTCCAGTGGGAACCCACCTGAGGCTACTGAATGTTGCTGACAGCAGGACAAGACTGACTTTTGAGCGTGTCTGGGGTTCCTGAAGATGAACTAAACCCTTTTCCTGTAATGGGATTGAAGCTAATGAACTGCAGGTCTATATGCAGCTAATAGTGATGGGGTCTGCTGGACAAAGTCATCCGAGACTGAGGAGACCCTCAGGGCTTAGGGGTTATTGTCATTAACCCTGAAAGGTAAACAAAACATGGCTTGAAATGAACTACAAAAAATAAGCTGAGTTAGTCAGAGAATGAATTTCTGTTCAGGATACGAGATGACCTCAAGGAGGCAATAAATACTATGAGGTATAGCTGATGCAAGGGAAAAGTGTAGGTGATTGGAGATAGACCAGGAACCTATCTCAGTGCCTGGTACTCTGCTGAGTGTGATAGGCTGTGTCCAACTGAGGAAAGAGACTCAGGCAGATCCATGCATGTAGGGCCTCAAGATCAGTTACTTTGCTCTAGTAGACAGAAAGATTATGACATCCCAGGGTGGACGAGATTCCAGTATGTGAGACTCTCCTGGATACTCACAGAGTTCTATATCACATTTCAGGTGGTTCTTGGGTACCAGTGGTTGGCAGATGGCCATGCTCGTATCCCCTCCTGCTGATCCAGGGTTTCTTGAGCTTTTAAATGCCTCCAACCAGATGTCCAGTGGGAACGTCTTTGCAGCTGCTCATGGTGGCTCCAGGGTCAATACTACTCCTAGACATAACAGCACAACCCTGCAGGAAGAGGCCAGGTAGAAACAAATGAAGAAAGGGAGGCGTTTCCTTGTAGTTTTGAATCCCTTTCTCTTCCTCAAGTCAGTGTCAGGAGTCAACAGGTGTGTAGAGCACAGGGGAGAGTTTGACTTTTCTATTTTTAAGTATCTTTAAAAGGGAAAAATTTTAAATTGTACACACAGGACTCATAGGAAACCCCTGAACTACTCTCTCTTATCCTCAGACCCCAGAAATTCTGACAATACCAAAGAGACAGGAGGTGACCACAGCAGGGTATGTAGGAAGGCCTGGACCTCTTCCAGTCATTACGTTCCTGAGGTGTGGGAACTAGTTTCCCTGGCATCTGGATGCCTTTATCTTATCATTTGCCCTCAGAGAAGATGGCAAGTAGCCTTTACATTGAGCATATCTTACTTCTTAATCTATTACAAGGGTCTCCCCTCTTTACCCAGACATTCTAGCTAAAAGAGAGTAAAAGAACAAGGGGGCCTGATTTTGGACATACAGAATTCAGAGTGGAAACAGATTTTTCCTGTGCTTTTGACCTTATGGGTATACTGCCTAATTCAATCATGTTATTGACCATCCATTTGAAGTGCTCCCTTCTCTGTAGATACCCTCCATGTCAGAGGCTCTGAATGTCAATCTTGACCTAAGCTCCTTGGTCCTGAATTACATACAGCATCTCCCTTATGGTTTTCCCTCCTCTTGGAACTGTGTTTTTCCTGCTTTACCCTAGCAGGAAGTTACTAGTTGGCTGATTAATTGTCTTTCCTTCCTCTCATTCTCCTTTTTAAAATATAAACTACCAAGAGTTTGCATAACAGCCTCTTTCATTTTCCCTTTCCTTACAGCTCCACACAGGGGACATGATGTGTGTGGAGCGAGTGGCATGTTTTGGTCACTGGGACATGACAGGAGGCGGTGGGCATTTTCAGAAGAGCTTAGGCCATGGAAGCTGAGATTTGATCAATCTGGGAGATCCTAGTGCCTGTCAGTGAGTGTCCAGGTGACAGTGGAATAAGTGTTTTGTGTGTTAAGCAAACACACATGTCTTAGAATGGTCGCTTAGGTATATTCTGGAACTGCCTATGGTACTGTCAGACTGGTTATTTTCAGTAAATAACCAACCAGTAGACATTCTTGATGATAGCAGCCATATTGGACATAGGCAGACAAGGATGGATGAGTTCCCTTAAACTGATTCATAAAAATGGATAGCAAGGAGGATTTGGTCCATTAATGTGGTTTGTGAATACTTTTCTTATCATATCCCTACCACAGTCTTCAAAGTACAACAGTAAAAGGTCACTAAAATGACATTTATTTATTTCCTTGTTGTGAGGCCTAAATCATATTCCTCATTAAAATTATGAAGCAAACATGGAAACTCGGTATTCTTTCTGTAATTTACTGCTCACTGTTCTAAAGGTGCAGATTGATTCAATTGAATGAAAGACAGAAATGTGACGAGTTCAACTGGAAATTATCCAATGTAGCAGGCATTCAGCATGGTCATTACATACAAACTTAGTGCAAGAAAGCCATCCTTCTGAATGTGAACAATGTTTTAGAAAACACAACAGAAAAGTACAATTAGAGGACAACTAATAATATTTAGTAATAAATAGGAATATTTATGATCAATAGAAAAAATATGAGAATCTAGAGATATAAAAAAGCTTAAGTAAAATAGAAAAAACATCTTGTTTGTATAAAGAAAGGCTTATTATATGAAAGATAAAGTGATCTATGGCTTCTAGCTAGAGCCTCAAGTATAGGAAGACATTTAACTTTAATTGTTTGAGATATAAATATATTTATTTTAGTTCCAAATTAAAAATATTCTAAAGATCTACAGGCAAGTAAAGAATGCTGAGGGAGGGAAAAGTAATCTCCCCCAAGGACCAGCCCCTCAATCCGGTAATCGGTGATTCAATACCAAGTGGTCAGCTCTGAAATCACACACATAGAAGTAACATATGGTCTGAGAAGGTGGTATCGACATATTTATGAATATATAAACATTACAACATATATAAAGAATTAAAACATGGGGGCATGATTTTGAGAGTTTGTAGAGGTGGGGAGTTATTCAGGAGGTTGGAGAGAGAAAAGGAAAGAATAAAAATGATGTCATGGTTTGATTTCAAAAGATAATTTTAAAATAAAAATTCTAAAAGTTGACCATAAGCTAATCCTTACATATGTGGCCTGTTCATATGGCCCTTCCGTACCCATAACCTTATGAATTTTAATGTGTCCTTCAAGTTTCTCTTTATCAAATTAAAAATAGATGTGTTCAGCTTTAGGATAATCTTTATTATCCCCAAATTATTAAATATTTCCTACTTTATTTAATTTTTTTTCAGATTTAAGCACATGTTCTTTGTACTAAACGATGTGTTTTGCTGGTGTATTCACAATGCATATTGTGTTCTTTGGTCCCATTAACCCACTTAGCACTTTCTTTTCTTTCTTTTTCCTTCTTCCTACGAGCTCCTCTCCCTCTCTCTAATAGTTATCTTCCATTTTCATATATTATTTTTGAAAATTTGGATCCCATATAGGGTTGGGATATTGGAATGTAGTTGTGGTATTTTTCTGTTTGCGTCTAGTTTCTTTTGCTTAACACAATGCCCTCCAGTTCCATCCATTATCCCACAGATAACATAACTCATTCCTCGTTCTGTCTGAATAGTATGAATGTATACTACACACTCTTTATTCATTTTTGATGTACTTTAGGTTGATTTTATAAATGTGGTTGTGAATTCTGCTACAATAAGCATGTATATGTGAGGACTGCTATTGTATATGGATTTTGATTCTTTCAGAAGATATACCCAGTAGGAGTGAAGGTAGAACATATAATAGTTCTTTTTCTTTCTGTTTTCTGCTAGTTAAGTGAAGAATGTCATTGTAATTTTCATGGAGACTGCAACTAATCTGTAGATCACTTTTGGTAGGCATATTCACTATATGGTAGTATAGAGAGGTTTGTATTTAAGATATGGGGGCTGGGAGGAGGTATCTAGGTCTTGAGAGCACTGCCATTGGGAGGAGATTAGTGGAGTTCTCACGGGAATGTGTCCTCATACTCATAGGAAGTACCACAAGAATGGTAAGGCTTCCCCATGTGCTTGATTCCTTCTGCATATGCCCATCTCCCTTTCCGATTCTCTGCCGTGTTGTGATGCAGTAGGAGGGCTGATCAGATGATGTACAGATGGTACCCTCTGACCCTTGACTTTTGCCCTCCAAACCTGTATGCTAAAGGAACTTCTTCCCTTCCCTTAGAAAGTATTCTGTTGCAGAATAGAGGACAAGTAGTTTATGGAAGACTAAATGTGCAAAAAAAAAAAAAAAAAATCAAGGAAAATAAAGATTATTGACCTAGATTTTATATGCATGTGTATATGCCTGTATACGTGTAAGAGCATAAAACAACATTTATTTATTTGATTTTATTGATAATTAAGTTTTAGAGACAGTTTTGTATAACGCAGGCTGCTCCCCAGCTCCTTCCATAGGTGAGGATGACCTGGACCTTCCTACCCTGCTCTATCTCCCTTCTGAGTTTGAGAATTTACAGGCATGGCGCTACTACACCTGGCTTTAAAATGCTCTTATTAGATGCAGCCTGGTGAAGCTGGCTGTTATCCAGATATTCTGAAGGCACAGAAGGCAGAAATAGAAAGTTTAAGGCTAGTGGCATATTACAGAAACCATGTCAAAATAAAGAGAAAAAGAAGGCAGGGACACAGGTCAGTCATAGAGAGCTTACCTAGCATGAGCAAGGTCTTGTGTTCAATTGCAGGAAATAAGTAAAAAACAAAACAAAAAACACCAACACCAACACCAACATCCCTCTATCACAAATATGAGATGTATATATCCTTTTGTATCTATGAAATGTCTATAAGAGGTAATCAAATGCACTGCAAAAAATAGAAATAATTCTAACAAATGCATTCTTACTACAGCAGAAATTAGAAGCATAAATAAAATTTAATGGAATATCACATGGAAAAAAATAAACATCTTTAAAGGAAATGTTAAGCTGAAAAATGCATCAGAACTGCTACCTAGAGAACAACAGGGACAATAAAAGCAAACCATGAGACGCTCCTAAAGATTCAGGTCTCCTTCTCGCAGGGAAAGCTGTGCTAATGAATAGAGTATAAAGCTGGCTGATTGAAGCGATTGCATTTGCGAAGTTAAGAAGGTAATAAAACAGAACCAGGAAAGCAGAACTCAAAAGCATAAATGAATATTAATAACATCTATATAATGTAGACATAATAAATTCAATAGCTATATATAATATAGACATATATATGTATATATGTACACATATACATAATAAGTTCAATAGCTCTCTTCTGTGAGTAAACATTAAAAGATAACTCAGCTAATCTGAAGACCCAAAGGAAGAAAGTAAAATGGAAAATAAGCAATTTCCAAATCAATAAATAGCTGCATATGCAGAAAGAAAATAGTTACGAGGCATTTGGTTATCACATTTATAAAGATAAATTTAAAAAGCCAGCTGTACTGCAAAATTTGATAGAAAATTGTCATTTTTCTAATTGTCATACACAAGTTAATACAAGAAACAGGTAAGATATGTGTCCTCTCAAGAAGCAATAGGCTCATTGAAGTGACACACAGTTGCCAGACCTATAACGGTAGAGAACTACAATACAGTGTAATGTTTTTTAGTACACAGAAACAAAGCCAAGCTTACAACACAGTCTATATTACAAATATAGCACTTATTTCAAAATATAACAGAGAAATCCTCTGGCTGTCAGTTTCACTTTTGAATGCTGATGGATTATCCCAATAAAATAGCAAACAGAACCCAGTGGCAAATTGAAAAATTAAAGCAGCATGGTAGAACTTATCCTAGATATGCAAAATATTTAATATTACAAAATTGTGTTATGAAAATGTATCCCATTTATAGGCAAAATAAAAAAATAGTTACCTTTGGGAAGCTTAGAGGCATTTAATAACAATTGACTTTCGTTCTTGAGTCTTGAAGTCTTTCAATAGGTAGATGTTAGGCAAATATATACACACAAAGTCAGTATGATTCTTACCAGGGAATGGAAACATTTCCATTAAGATGAACAGGGAGCAGACTTCCTTTCTCAGGCTCTTATTAGCAAATTCTAAGTGAGTCTAGCCAGTGTAATTAGATTAAGACAACAGGAGAGGAAATATGCAAGATTTATGTGAAAAAAATGTAAATGTCAGTAAAAGATCTGGAGACCAGCAAAAGAACATTTTCCCAAATAAAAAGCATACTGTAATTGCTTTGGAATAGGGACAATTAAAGCCAGAAATATTCATTTCTTATAGTCAATACATTTCATATTATCAATTAAAATACAAAAATAACATACCCACTATGGAACCATTCAAGCTGGTTCCAAAATTCAAATAAATGTTGCTCTTTACCAAGCACTTTACCAAGAAACAAACACAGCTAGGTTATTATAGAGAAACCAGCCTATGGGGCTACTGATGCTTGTGATAAAGCTGCAATAATTAAAACAACTCAGTGTTCTTAAGTGAATAGCAAGTTCGGCCTAACAAATAGAAAGTCTGGATCTAAACCAACATGGGACTGGATTTAGGAATATGTGTGATTCAGATAGCATTTCAGATCATTAGAGAGATGCAGGTTATCCAGTAAATAGTGCTAGAATGATTGATTTAGATTCCCAGAGCCATGTAAAGGCAGCTCACCCATTTCAGTGCACAGGAGGCAGAGATTGGGGAACCCTGGAGCAGGCTGGCTATTTTGATTAGCTGAGCAAGGTCTGGGTTTAAGTGAGAGACCCTGCCTCAATACATAAAGCAGAGACTGAGAGTGATCAAGAAAGACATCCAGCATCTACCTGTAGCCTCTACAGCATGAGCACACAGGTACATTTACACACACATGTGCACCCCCACATCCAGACACACACACCCCTACGCACCAAAAAAGTACAAATGACAAACTCAAGGAAGTGTTCGTAATTCATTACTGAAGTAAAAATAGTTTATGTATGTAGAAAAAAGCTACAGATAAATATGTATTTTAGAATATAATAGAAAAATCAGTCAATAAGTTTTAAACATGGGTCACAGAAATGAATACACAAATCATCTTGAGAACTATAGGCAGATCCTCAATCTTACAGTTCTAGAAACAAAAATTCAAAGTTAATAAGACCTTATTTTTCATCTGTTACATTATCAAAGACAAAAGAACAAATGATTGCTTGTGACAGTGTCAGTCTGTGTAGTCCACAAGAAGAGAAATTCTCTTTATTCATCAAAGTTACATTGCATCTTTTGGAAAAGTAGTGTTTGGGCAATCAGAGTTGCAAGAGTTCACAGACTTACACGGGACTGGCTAACAAGTGTGCAAGGAACATGAATGTGAATTAATAGGACAATAATAGTGCAAATTGTCACATATCCATATCAGCTGGTTATGAAAATATGATATATATGTCTATATCACCCATCATAGATTGATAGATGATGGTCTTCAGAATATACTAAATGATGAAAAAGCCAGGATGTATAGGGGAATGTGTAGCATGCCAACAATTTTTTTAAGGGAAACACTCTCTCTATAAGAATGTATTTACATATTTACATATGCATGAAGTGTATGCAGATGAATATAGAATGTTTGATAGCATCAGTTGCACCCAGGATGGAAATGAGTGTTAGAGGGACAGGAATATTTTTGGTTTACACATTTTTGTGGAATCATTCTTATTGATTGCATACATTCACAGATGAACTTCCCCTGTTACATGTTCCCCCAGGAAATTATCCCCACAGTCAAGATGCAGAAAATGCTGTTTACCATGAAAAACTTTCTTAGGCTCCTTTGCAGGATATAGCTCCCTTCAGTTTAGGCTTCAGGCAACCACTGACCCATTTTTCTTATTAAAAATTGGTAGAATTTTTATTGCAATCACAACAGAACCTAGAAATTAATCTGGGCAGAAGTAATATTTTAACAATGTTATATCTTCCAAACTTTAAACATGAAAGATAGTTCCATTTATTTAAGTCTACATGCATTTATTTAGCAATTCTCTAATCTCCAGTAAGATTTTGTTCTTTTTAATCTCTAAGCAGTTCAGGCTGCTTCATTGCTATTACAGAGAGACTTTTTGAAGATAATGTTTTATAATTAGTTTTTTTTGTTAGTAAGTAGAAATATAACTTGTTGTGGGAATTATTAACCTCACAAGTAAGGTGGCTCACAATACATCTCATGGTCTCTATGGTTGGCATCCAGGAGTGACTATCAAGGTGGTTTTACTGTGCAGTTTCCATCAAGAAATAAAGTGGAGCCCCAGTCATTTGGTGGCTCTCGGGAGGCAGAAGAGCCTGCTTCCACAGTGGGACATTCATGCTGGCCTGCCAGATGGTGCTCTATGGATGATGCAGGCAGTCACTAGGTTCCCACAGAGCAAGCAAAAGCTGTAGTGTTTCCTTTTGACTTACATTCAAAAGTCACATGTTATTATCTCTATTATATTAAGGAGTCAAACAGACTGGCATTATTGAATGAGAGTGGCAAACACACACCAGCATGAAGGCTGAAGGTGAGGGTCACTGGGAGCCATCTTGGAGGATAGCTACTGTATACATGTGCTATAGTTTTAGTTTATACAGCTTGGATCATCATGCTTTCTGAACATGTAGTATTATTTAAGTGGATTTGGGGATGCCTCTAATCTTTTGTCAGATGTTTCCTGCACTCCATCTCTTCCATTCCTTAAGTCTCAATATGGGACTCCAGGTACATGTGTGTTAAAATGCTTGTCTCTCATGTTACTGTAGTCCTGTTCTTTTTGTATAAATCAGTCCCCCCTGCCTGTGCTTAATTTAAGGCAGCATATTATGTCTTCTGGTTTTATTGCTCTTTCATTCTACAATGTCTAATTTGATGCTAAGTCCATTAAATATCTTTTTGACTTCAGATATATAATAATTTTGGTTTTCTGTGATGTTTATGTGCCTTTAGAATAAATTTTCACTTTATTTATGCCCCACTTTCTTATAGTGTATTGAGCTTAGACATTAGTCAGAAATTCTGCTAATTCCACACCTAAGCCACTTCTGCACCTCTGTGGACTATTTCTGTTTTGATTGACTGGGTTACCCCTTGGCATATGTAGCACTTTTTTATTACCTAGTAGATACTGAGTATGCTCTATGTTGAATATGTGGATCTTGATGTTTTTCCTTACCATGCTGATGTTTGGGCAAGGTTATTTGCTCATTAGTTCAATCTTTGTTGGGACAGCTGGACATCAGGCTTCTCATAGGGCTGTTTGACTTACACCACTAATGTTGGGCTTTTCTGGGGTCTCTGTTGCATACGTATTCAAATGAGGTTGTACTCTGAGTTACCACATGAATACATCTTAGTGTTTAAGCTTCAAGAATCTTAGGAGAGCCCCTGAAGCACTCGATTTGTGGATTTCACCTAAGCATCTGTAGTTTGGGTTTCATCTAGAGACTCCTATGAAGACTGCTGGATTCTTCACTGGGTAGCTCCTCTCTCTCTCTGGAACACTGCCCTCTAAATTTACTGCTGCCTCAGCCTTTCTGGGCTCCAGTGTCTCTTCAATTTGGGGAGCCTGCCAAGCTCTGCATGAGTGCCCCTTTCTGCCCTAAGGTTAGGAAATTGCTTCCAGGGATCATAGATCTTCTAGTGCTCACTGTCCAGTGCTGGAAAAATGACATTTTCTATGCTTTGTCCAGTTGTTTGTGGGTTATAGAAGTAGAGGTGCGAATGTCAGTCGATTACTGCTCCTTCATGGGAGGAAGCTGGCGTTGCTCTGCCTATGGTTCTAAAATGGAGTCAATGAAAACTATTCAAAGGAAAAGAAAACAACTTGAAATAAAAATAACAGTGGCATTGAGTTTACAGGGAGTGTATGGAAGTAGGGCATATTTTAAAACTACTGGTTGAGGTTTTAAAATTAGAACAATCTTTCAGAAGGTTGCTTTGGCAAAAAAAAAAAAAAAGATTTAAATGCTTAAACACTTTCAGCTTAGATGCAGACATTTATATAGAGGAAATAATCAGATATATGTAAAAATGTTCATTAAAGAATTAATTATAAGATGAAAACATTAACCTGAAATAACCATTTAACCTAAATATCCAACAATATAGAATGAATGGAATAAATTTGTTTATACATCTGCATAATGGCTTGGTGTATAACTGCGAACATAACCTTGCATAGATATAATTTAATGGCATGGGAAAATGTTTTAACAGCTGTGTTATGCTGAAAAAGTCGGATCATTAAAAAGTTCATCTTAATCAGTTTAATGTAGGGAATATGAGAAAAGCCTTAGTCCCTGTGTGCTGTGGCTGTGTAAATGCTTCCCCTTTGTGCTCTCCCAAGTTTTCCAAATTTTCTATAGTAAACACAAATGGTTTTTCAATTTAAAAGATATTTATTTAAAAATCCACCATTAGATTTACCCAGTTTCATGATCTTTGGAAATGAAATAAATAGTGTTAAGAGAGCCACTATAGTGTATCATTCCGGGTGATAGATTTGGGGTTCAATTCTGTTTTACATTTTTCTAGGTGGATTAGCTCCAGAGAAGTTTTTAAACTCTCTGGAACTTCTATTGTCTTACATACAAAATAGCTATGAAAAGTTCTACATATGGTTCCCATAAGGATGGCATTCACAGAAGCCCCTGGCATGGTAACTATATGGATGGGAGTTAATGGTCATGCTACTACTGCTGCTACTAAAGAAAAGAGAGCTGAGATGAAAACCTAGCTAATTTTATGAGCAGTCGTCTTTTTAAAACAACAACAAAATAACAGTACTAAATGAATTAGGAAATGAAGAACTATTTTCAAGAGTATGGAGAAGGCAATGCACTTACCTTGTAAGACCCTCAAGAATGACAGAAATCACAACTCTTTAGCTTGCAAAGAGGGGTCTTGCCCAGGTGATTCCATTCATTGTGAATGAGAAGACACAATAGACATGAAGGGAACCACCAACAGGATACCTAGAACCGCTAGGAGTTGGATATTTGTTTTCCCTCCAAGTTGAAATATGTTGAAATCCTCACCCTGGTTATTGTTAGGAGCTGGTGGCACTATTAGCTGATGGAGGTAGCATCTTCATGAATACATCTGTGTCCTTGTAAAGGATGCTCTGAGCCCTCTTTCTTTCTTTTGCATGAGAAGTTTTCCTGAAAGCAAAGTCATAGCTGTCTGGGACATGGGTCCTCAGCCCTCACCACGTACTGTATCTGCTAGCACGTTGATACAGTGAGACAGGAGGCTCCTGATGCTTATAAACATTTCAGATTATATTTTATTATAGAAACATTATTGAGCCAATGACCTTGTAGTACTGTTTTTCTACCTACCAAATATTTCAAAAACTTCAGAAAGTTTTAATGTTAGTATTCTGTCTAAACTCCACCTCCACAGTTACCTGGCAACCGCCAGGTAGGCCTGGTCCACTATAAAAAGGACTGCTTGCCCCCTCCTCACTCTCACACTCTCTCTCTCTCTCTCTCTCTGTTTGGTTTTTTTTTTTTTTTTTTTTTTTTTTTTTTTTTTTTTTTTTTGTTTTTCGAGACAGGGTTTCTCTGTGTAGACCAGGCTGGCCTTGAACTCAGAAATCCACCTGCCTCTGCCACCCAAGTGCTGGAATTAAAGGTGTGTGCCACCACCACCTGGCCCCTCCTCACTCTCTTAATCTCTTACTCTCTTACCCTCTTTCTCTTACTATCTTGCCTCTCTGTCCCCTCCCCCACTTCCTCTCTCTCCACGTGATCATGGCCGGCCTCTACTTCTCTTCTTTCTTATCCTTCTACCTTCTTCTCCCCACCTTTGCCCTATCTCCTGAATAAACTAAAAGAAAATTTTATGGGTCCCATGAATTATAGATTCTTTTTCCCTAGCCTGAGTAGCTAAAGTTGCCCCTCTGGTTTGCCAACCAGAGGCCAGTTAATCCGTAAACAAAGAATGCAGAGCTACAGGACAATGGGCTACCGAGGCATCCCAGGAATGCATCCCAGGAATGAAGATCCTGATAAGGAACTGCTCCCCGCCCCCATGGACTGGTTTGGCCAGATGTTCAAAAATTGGAAAACAACCAATCGTATGCACCCGCGCGAAAGTTTCTCCTTTTCCCCATCCCGAGCTTATATAAACCCTAAACCCTGGAGCCACGAGGTCGATGCCCCTGTCTCCCACATTGAGACACGTGTCGGCCCGGAACGTTCCGCCATTAAACTACCTCGTGTTCTTGCATCAAGTTGGTCTTCCGTGTGTCCTTTGGGTGCGCGCCATCCCGTGACTCGAGTGGGGTCCCCTTTGGGGGCTTCCCGAGCCTTTCAAAACCTCCTCCCCCTTGGAACCGTGTGGTCTGGAGTGGTCTGTTCTGAACTGTGGTTGGACTTCTAACAACTAACACTAATGAAATATATCATGTAGGTTCCAGGAAAGTATATACAAGCCTAAACATTACTCTCTACTTTTTACTGCTATCCCTACAGGTCAAGTCACCATCAGTTTGGTCATCTCTCCTTCTAAATTTGTCTATAAGCTGTTACTCTGTGTTCCCTCCCATGATCAATGCTTATGCACTATGAATCAAGGTAGCCATCAGTGGAAAGGTCATTTCAGGCCAGGAGAGCCACATGTGGCAGCGAAGAGGACACAGAGTTTCAGAGGGTGGTTATAAAAGGAAATTTGACATTGCTAAGATTTAGTGGGGACAGAGGAAGACAGAAGTGAGGGCCACACCTTGACATTTCACACAGGGTCATTGGACAGATATGCATCGTTTAGGTGATAAAAAATTGGAGAAAAATTTAAGCAGAGAGATGGTTACTTTTGGTAAATATTTTAGGAAGACACTTCTAAAATGACAGAAAGAGAGGGGGTGGGGAGAAAGAGAAACCAGGCCAGAGTTGGCATATACAGGGGCTCTTGGTCCAGGGCTATACATGCACTTTTGACACTAACCCACAGGTTGGACAAAAGATAACATATCATCTTCAGTATTTAGCTCTCTAACAACAAAGAAATTTTGTAAAATAAAGACCTTGTATAAAATCAAGCAAGCAAGCAAGCAAGCACCTCAATAAAGAAGGCTTTAAACTTTGAGGTTTAGATACATGTGTGGTTTTGATTCAGTGATTTCCTCCTAAACCCATCTCATCATTCTGCAGCCTATTGAGAGGTTTCTATGGCAGATGGAAGAGCCTGCGCTAGAATCACTAGGTTTAGGAAACATATTATTATGTAGACAGAGAGGGCAAAAGATAAATATAAAATCATGTGTGAGATGAAATTGCAAAGGCATGGATTAATTGATAAGATATTTGAAGAGAGAGAAATAAAATCTGTCACCCAGGCCCCTGGTTTGAGGATTATTCCTGTCCTTCAGAGAGAGGCATCCAGGGAAAAACTGCGTTTGGGAGCTGTGGAAAGGGATGGATTCTGCCTCAGATCTAAGTTAAGGTGTTTTGTTACTGTTGTTGCTGCTGCTGTTTTGTTTAACATAAAATTGAAGATGTCTAGTTGAAAACATATGTTGCTTTGGAGCTATGAAATAAGGCATCCAGAAAGAAAGTTCACATTAAGGAATATTCCTGGTAATAAAGTTCAGTCAAGGGTTTTATGAGCCAAAAAGATTGTTGTAACTTTTAACCTAGTATAATGTTTTGGATTTTTAAAAAATAGTTTTTTTAAAACAGGGTCTTAGGTGTAGGCTAGCCTCAAACATGGGGAACTCCTGCTTTGGTCTCTGGGGTGCTAAGATTATTGATGTGTGCTACTTTGTCCTTTTAGCTGATGGCTTTGAACCCTGTATCTGGGAATTCTCTTAGCTCCAGAGTAAGGACTGAAAGACAGGATTTCTGATTCTTAAATTCCAACCTTGTATCTAGACTGCTTAAGCAATCACCAAACTGAACTTGATTGTTGAAGGGAGAACTAGCTTGCTTAAAAGCTGGAGGGGAACAACCTAGCAAGGAAACAAAGAATGCCGGGGTGGGCAGCATGAGTAAAGGTGGGCTTTGTTCTGGGAAGGTGGGGCTCCCCTAAGTGCCAGGACTTGGAGAGGCAAAGGAATGTTGATAGCAAGAATTGCTGAGTTGTTTTTGGCAGCCTGAAGTGTCAGGAGGTCCCATAACAAGCCCGAGTTAAGGAGGCAAGGAATTATCTAGAAGACAATCCTCTTTGGTACTAAATAGAATATTTAGCAGGCTTTGGAAGCTGGGTGTGTGAGTAGGGGAGGGGCAGTCACTGCAAGGAGAATTTAACACATAGGTCAAATATCATCCAGCTTGAGAGGGGAGGCGCTCTGTGGAAGTATTTGCTGTCAGCAAGTTGTCCCTCCAGAAGGCAAAAAGGCTCGAGTGGCAGAATTCTGGGGCCCATGGAGCGCACACTGCCAGCACGAATGGTATGTGACAAATAGACATGTTGGGGCTGTGGTATGCTACGAAGCCACACTGCACCCTTGATAGTTTGTGGTATGCCACGGGCTATGAGCAGGTGGACAAGAGGCACACTTGCCTGCATCCCTTGCCAGAAGTTTGCTGCATACCATATTGCTTGAGACATTTTTTGGATGTACAAAAACTTTTTTTCAATCACAGAATTTGTAAACAGTTAGGAGATGTCAGTTATGGACTGTCACTCAACTGAAGAACTTTAATGGTGTTATCAGGCCACACGAGCTGTTGTTGTAACATAACCTCTAACCTCTTTGTTGGGATGGGGATGCTATTGGTATGAACTAATAGGATGAGAGCCCAAGGTCTGTGTCTCTTAGGAGTTATGCAGACGATCTGCTGAATCTTATGCAAGAGGACTAGAATCATGAAGCCATGGAGAAGTAGGTAGGAATGTCTCTGTAAAAGTCACGGTGGGACCTTAGAAAGCCACATGCCTGCAAAGTGTGCTTCTACCAGGTGTGATGGAGCATATGTGTAATCCTACCACTTGGGAGGTAGAGACAGGTGGATTTACGTGAGGTCAAGGTCAGCCAGGGCTTCATAGTGAGATCTTGTCTCAAAAGTCAACGAACCAACCAACCAATCACTCAGTCAACAGTTAGTCACATCAAAGGCTGGAAAGATGGCTTAACAGATAAAGGTACTTTCCAGCAAACCTGATGACCTGAGTTCAATCTCTGGAACCTACATGGTGAAAAGACATAAACAACTCCCACAAACAAACAAACAAACAACAAACGTAATAATTTTTAAAATCTTCAGACCTCACAAGATGGAAATGGAAAAGCTTTTTTAAAATCCCTGGCACCTACATGGTACAAGAAAAGAACCAAATCCACATAAATAAATAAATAAATAAATAAATAAATAAATAAATGTAATATTTTAGAAATCACATCGAATACTCAACTGGTACCTGGCACTATTATAAAGATGCTTCTAGAACTAGCTTATGTGTCATGTCTAGATGCTAAGACTCAAATCTACTCTCTAGAAGGACAGCAAAGTTCCTCCCAGCATGCTTTTTTTTCCTAGTCCTATCCAGTTTGAGCCTACGTTCTCTGTTCTGCCCATAGAACACTGATGCACTCCTAACTACATAGGAATGGAAACCGAGTTGTATCTGGGGCCTGTGAAGAGCAAGGGGCTAGGCCTGGCACAGAGCCCAGTGGCTGCTGGTTTGGCTCTTTGTGCAAGGAGCTGAGTCAGGAGGAGTGGTGGCAGCACACTGCACCCTGGGGCTTGGCGTGGCATCTGGAGGGATTAGCAGATTATGATCAGAACAAGATACAAAGGAATTTCAGCTGATACTGATAAGCAACTTGGAAGGCCCCCAGAGGAGGGAACACTTGAACGCAGACTGCAGAACCAGAGGGAGCGTGGGTAGAGAGTGTCTAGGGGAGACCGGGCCTGGGTCTTGCAACTCAAGGAGGGCAAGGGTTTCCTATTCTGCTGCTGTTGCTTTGGGCACTTGGAGAAAACTGCTGAAAGAAGTTGAATTTTGGCATTTAGTCAAATGAAAACATTTTCTGTACGGAGCATGGGATTGCTCAAACATTGCTGGTAGAAATGTAAAATTATACCAATCTGGAGAGACCTGGTAGTTTCTCACAAAACTGCATATTCAGCTGCCATGTGATCCAGAAAACTGAACTCATGGATTCTAAGTGAACGTGCTGGTTTTTATAGATGCATGTACAGTAATATTCACAGCAGTGTTTCCAGCAACAGCCCCAGACCTCTCAAAACAACACAGATATCATTTAATGGTTGAGCATTTAAACTACAGTATATCTGGATCCTGGAATACTACTTGGCAAGGGACATAACTAATATAAATTAGTCATCAGAGGATTATGCTGAGAGCCAAAAAGCTAGTCTCAAAGATTTTGTACCCCTAGATCGACACTCCATGACCACACACATCTTTTTAAGATTTTATTTTATGTGTATATGTGAGTGCTTTTGTTCATGTATGTCTGTGTACCATGCATGTATGCCCATGGAGGTATCAGATAGCCTGGATGTAGAGTCATAGGCAGCCGTGAGCTGCCTGATATGGGTGCTGGGAACCAAAGCCAGGTCCTCTAGAAGAGCAGTTAGTACCCATAACTGCTGAGCCAACATGCTAGCCCCAACACTTTGAGAAATTTTTGCTTGAGACAGGGACTCACTATATAGCCTTGAATGGCTTGGGGCTCACTATGTATACCACCTGCATCTGTCTCTCAGGCACTGGGATTAAAGGCATGAACTACCACACTCGGCCCATACATTCTTGAGATAAATTAATTATACCGATGGAGAGCACATCAGTGCCTTGTCTCAGTGTGGGTGATGGTGGAGAAGGAAATATCTGTGGGAGATACGAGTGGATAGGCCTGGTGACGATCTCATAGAACTTCACACTTTATGAAATGGCATAGGACAAAACATACACACATGAATAAAACCAGGAAAAGCTGAGGGCTTTCGTCTTTCACAGAGAAAGGGACACTTAGGCCATGGGTGCCTGACAGAGGCAGCATGATCTAGTGTGGCCTAGGAGAAGAGCAGAATGGTGACACAAACATGAAGGCTGAGGTGTGAAAGTTGCCACACTTAGGCCAAAGTCTCTCATCCTCCTCTGCTTCATCAGGCTGAGGACAGGCATTGGTTAACTGAGAGTATGAATGGATAAAAGCGGAAATCTTAGAAATGAAAAGATTAACCATTGCTGCTGAAAAAAATCATGTGGGAAGGCTTTCTCATCTCACAGTCCTAGCGAACGGGACTTTGTTGAGGCATACCTTTCTGTAAGTACGCTTCTGTCAGCCCAGGATCACTGGTTAGGAACTGTCTTGTTGGGCATTCTTCCCTGAGATTGTTTCTCTGACCCTATGTTAAAGCCCACCTCTCCATTTTTCCAGCCTCCTGATGAATTAAAGGCACCTGCTCACTTGACCCCATGTTTGCATTAAGGCATGCATGGCAGACGATGGCTTGAGGTCTTCCTTTGTGATGTTGCCTCCACAGATGCCTTCTGTGTCTGAACCTGAAGAGAGCTTCCAGAGGCCAGGAGGTGAGAGTGATATGTAGACATGTTTTGCAAAGAAGGCCTATTCAGAGTCCCCCCAATCCCTTCTAACAAACTTAATACTTGCCCTGGCTAGAACACAGACATTCTAGGAAAGGCCAGAGCCAAACAGAACCAAGCAGAACAGGGCCCAGTGTCCCTTTAGCCCGAACAGAGAAGAGAGATGGAGAGAAGTTTACCAGTAGCCTCGTTCCTACCTGCCAACAATCCTAGGGAGTTAATTTTGGTTTTGGCTGTCTTCACTTAAGACCTCTAGATACTGTTTACTGGCCATGTGTACTGTAACAACAGATAAGGTTAGACCCATATTAAGCAAGGGGAGGGCTATCATTTAACGCCCTAATTTGTTCTTCCAAGTTCCTATTTGGCAGAAATCATTCTCTTGTCATAACAATAACCACGTATTCACTGTCACATCCAGCCTCCTCACTGGGGACTAACAGAGAACTCTTTGCTCTTTGAAAGGAAGAGCAGTGCTCACAGCCTCTCTAGTGAAACAGCAGCAACCACACGGGCCAGACATGAAGCAGCAATCAACAGGCAGGCTGGGGTCAGCATGTGGAATGGGTCCAGAGTACCAGAATTTGGGAGACTTTGCCTTAGCTGTACCACTGGAAGAAAAAGTTCTCAGATTTCTTATTGACTCAAGATGGATTTGATATGGTTGCTTGGCCCCAAAGCCCATCTGCCCAACTGTAGAAGATTCCAGAGATACACAGCCATCTATCAATCCTGACAGGGCTGCCTCCTACAGCAGCTGTATTGTTTATCAAATGAGTCACTTTCAGAACAAGTCCGAGAGCAAACTTGAGCTGGGCTTGACAGTTGCATCCCACCTCATTCTGCTCCTTCTCTCCCTTGGCAGGCTTGCCGGGCTTTGGACAGCAGCTCAACTGTGATAAAGTGAATTTTAAAAAACCATAAATTCAAGTTCTTGTCCTTGGGCAAAAATCACTGCATTTGATTTCATAGATGAAGGGGTGATCACCAATCCTGTGTCTTCTCTTTTCTCATAGAGGAAAGCGGAAGGGGAAATAAGTGGGTGATGGCAGTGACTGCCACAGTTGCATGCTGGGGAAAAAAGGCTCTATTCAATTATGAGAGTGGCCACTGAGGACAAGACTAAGATTAATTTAGGGAGCTGTCCAGGTTTGGCTTAGGAAACTGGCTCATTCTAGTTCAGCCTTATTAGCAAAGGCCTTAGAGTAGGAATTCAAGAAACATCAAAAGATTCTCTTCTTAGTTGCTTTTAGATGATAAAAATGTTTTTAGATGATAAAAATATTTTTAGAGTTTGGATATAAATGCCCAGCTTAGTGCCATAGAACTAGGGGATCAGTATTACCAGTTCACTCAGAATAACCTGAGAGAACTTAGCATGTGGGGCCCCTGTGATAAGACGTCTGAGGATCTGAGGGTGCTCAGCTTTAGAGGGGAAGGATGTATTTCAAGTCACCATTGTAGAGCCTTCAGTTCATGGTCTCCTGGCTCCCTTGTTTCTTGGCCATGGTGAGGCCAAACATCATGCTTTCTGAAACTCATACAGAGCAAACATTTTTCACTTCATGAAAGCCAGCAAGCCAGCCAGACCTGGGAGGGACAAGATACACTCTTCAAAGACATACCTACTTCATTTAACCAGTGCTCACCTCCTAATGGAACATTCAATTTGGATGAATCCATTGCTGAAAGTATAACCCCATGATGCAATCATCTTTTAAGGCATGTAACAGTTTCCTCTGAATGGAAAGATTCACTCCAGGAGAAAGAGGCTCATGAGACTCAGGAAGTAAACAAACTTAAGTCTTAGCTGGCAAAGCAAAACCTCAGCAGATTCAAGATGGTCCCTCCCTAACTGTATAGCAGCAGTGAAGGACTATTGGAGAAGACTCGCAGTGAGCTATGGAGAGGAGGTCTCTCGAATCTGTCCAACTGCCTGCAACTAAGATAGCCCCTGGGATGCAGCTTGTGAGTCAGCACTCACACTGGGGCGCACATTTCAGTGATGGAGCTTTTTTGAGCTCCACCCCCTGTTCCTGTAATTAACTCCTTGACCACAACTCCTGCTAAATAAAAACTTACTGGTTCACCAAATTACATTTTGGTACAGTTGGTTCTTTGATTTGTCATCTCTTTTTCAGGGTGAGTAAGTTGTGTGTGTGTGTGTGTGTGTGTGTGTGTGTGTGTGTGTGTGTGTGATATCTCCCTAGGAAAAGTCTCTCAGACAACATGTAAGAGTGCTACAAAGTGGGAATGAAGCCTTCAACACATAAGCCTTTCTGTGTGGGGATATGGAGGGGTACTTCATATTGAAGTCATAATATGGGATGTGGGTATTTATAGACTAAGATGCAATTAAAGGAGAGAGGATATTATTCAAGGGATCGTTTATTGAATACCTGTTGTTTGCCAATCATTAAAATAGATTTTTGGGCTACAATTGTGAATAGACCACAGTCTTTTCCTTGGTGGAAATTAGTCTGACTGGAGACAACCCAGGCAAGTCTATAAATTATGGTAAGCGTTGATGGAAAAAGTATTTGACACTAAGAAATATGTGTCATTTGGGTATTACAAAGCTGTCCCTGAGGAAATAAAACTTGACACTCAAATAGCCTGGGCAGGTACGTGAACAACTCCTGGCACAGGAGCCGAGATAGAAGATGCCACTGGAGACCTTGTGATGGAGCAGCAAGAAACATAGGACAAGAAAAAGGTAGAAAGCAATAGCCTTGGTAGTTGGCTTCATAAGGATTCAATGTTTTAGAATGAAGGGGAAGGGAGAGGGAAGGAGGGAGGGAGAAGAGAGAGGGAGAGAGAGGAAGAAAAAAAAAGAAAGTAGAAAATGAGAAATTTTGAGGAAAAAAATCCCAACACCATATTAGTTGCACACCAATTGGTTATCCAATACCAAATGGTCTGAGGAGGAAGACATACAAGTAACATCATATAGACTGAGCAGTTACATGCACCCACACACTGACAATTAATAAATTAATAAGAAAGATAAATTTGTAAGAGAGCAAGGAGGAGTATATGGGAGGGAATGAATGCAATTATAATCTTAAAAATAAAAGAAATAAATTGTAAAAGTTGCTTTCTTTCACATATAAAGAAGACTTGTGGGCAAGAAAATATGGCTCCCTTATGACTGTACAGGGCATAGTTATTCAGTATCACTATTATGGTTTAAAAGTCAAGTGTTCTGTGTCGCGCCAACCCTGACCAGCAGGAATTAAGACACGGAACCACCTGTTCCTTCTCACAGCAGTTTACTCAGGATGCTTAGCAGTTGGTAGTCAAGATGGCGAGCCCTCGATCCCTTCGTGGGCGCAGCTTATAAACCCTGCCAGGAGCCCATGAACTCATGCCACGTATCATCTCTCCATAGGCTCATGACGGCTGCGTAAGATCAGGCCACCTTGAAGCACAGCCTTCATACCTAATAAGGACTTGTTTATCACTCGGCCCTCAGGTGGTCATCGCCATCTTGGGGCGAGGTTCTTATGGCGCCTAACAGTGTTCAGTCTTATGTGCTTAATACTTGACCCTTAGCTGGTGGCACTTGTCTTGAGAAGCTATGCAATCTTTGATTCCAGCTGTCAAACCTGAGTTTTTAGAAGGTGTATACCCCGAAGGTCATACCTGCTTCTGGTTCTGGTCTGCTTTCTGCTTTTTTGTCCAGCCACTATTTAAGGAACTGGGCCAACTGCACCCTCCGAAACCGTGAGCCTAGATATGGCCCCCTCCCCTTAGCTCACTTCAGGTGTTTTGCCGGAACAGGAGAAGTAGCTCATGTGATTACTGTCTATTAAGTAACTGAACAGAGTGGAGGAGTAGAGATGTTTAGAGAGCTGCCTGGTTTTAGCCTTGCTGGAGGGAACAAGGACTTGAAAAACTACCAAGTCAGCAAGCAGAGGTGGAGTTCAGGTCACTGAGTATCTACTCGGCTTATGACTGGAATGCCGATTTCACAGTTATTCTGAGAATAATAGTGCACGTTGGGAACAAGAAATTAACACCCCCATGACTTCCTAGGAAAACTGGTTTGCTTGGCTTCTTGTCATGGCCACAGGAATGATTGGTGGGGGAAGGAGATACAACTCTGACAGTGCTGGGGTGGGGTATCTGTAACTGGTTGATTTTCTTAAATGTTTTTTATTCTAATAGAATGATGGGGGGGGGGGGTGCCAGCAATCTAATTCTCCCAACTTGAATAAAACTAAATGCCTAGTGTATGCTACTTGCTGGGCTTTCCAAGCGCCACAGAAGTTGGCATTTGTGGTGGCAGTGGCTTCTAGCCTTTTGAGTGGCCAGCTGGTTGTAGTGACTTTAGCCTCTCTCCTTGTGGATTAAATATCATTTCCCCAAATTCATATATTGAAGCCCTACCTCCTAAGTACATTACAATTTGACCCTGGAAATAGGATATGCAAAAGTCTAATCAAGTTAAAGTGAAGCCCTTGGGATGAACTCTTAGCCAACGAGAAAAGAGGGGAATTTGAAGAGAACAATGTAACGGGAATAGCATGTGAACAGGAAGACAGTCACTTATGAGCAAAGAAAAGAAGTCTGTTGACACCTTGATCTGGCCTTCTGTAAGGAGAACTGTGAGATTCTGTCCTCTCTAAGTCATTGTGTTAGTGATTACTCAAAGCCACTCGGATTGTATTGGTTTTAGTAAGTGAATCTGTGGTTAGTCATTTTCTTTCATCTCTCTCTTATCTTGATGGTCTTGGATATAGAACATAGTGGAGGGAGGCAGAGGAAGAAGGAACCCTTGGGCATGAAGGCATCTGGATTTTCCATGCCTCCCAGTATGCTGGCATCAATGGCATGAGCAATGAAGATGAGGCCCCTGCTTTTGTGGTGTCCATATTTGGCAGGAAGAACAATTGGTTAAGAGTATGTGTTCTGTGGCAAGTGTGTGTGTGTGTGTGTGTGTGTGTGTGTGTGTGTGTGTGTGTAAAAACATATATATACCTGCAGTGTGAGTCTCTGATAGGAACACTGGTTTTTGGGTCCTAGAAACATTTCTCTGATTGAAAGTGACATCTGACCTGAAGGTTGAATTTGAGTTAGCTGAACGAAAGGCTAATGAAAGACAGTGAGGGCAACGTTCCCAGGCAGAGGCAGCAGCCAGGCCCCTGGCTTCACATGTGACAAGGGAAGAAAGTTTGGTATTCTTACTGGAATTAATGATGCTACACCAGAATCCAAATTCAAAGCAGGTAGAGCTATTCAATGGGGAAAAGAAAAAAGAACAAACCCTCAGCCATTCTTCCAATTTAAGTAGTGGTGAGGTTGGGAGGCACCGTTGACATTTCGGGAGAAGCATTTGGCTGGCTTACATAACCCTACAGCAGTCTACCCAACACCTTGACCCAGCAGTCTCGCAGCACACGTTCACAGCTTGGTATGGGAGCGTTTAAAAGTATTTTCACAGAGCCAGACTTTGTGAAGGGGCCAACTAACAAAGCAAACCTCGTCGAGCTGATAGAATTGTTGCAGCTTGTCCCCTGATGGGAAAGGCCACTCCCTCCTCTTCCAGTCCCTTCCAAGAACCTGAAAACTGAAAGGGCCTTTTATGTTTCTGATAAATGGTTTGGCAAACATTTTGCCTTTGGAATCACAGCCTACCTTACTTGCCTTCCGCTAATCCCCTCTCCCCACACCGAAACATGTTGTGTCTCCTGGCAACAGGGCTGGAGGAGGAATAGATGGTGTCTCCCAAAAGGAGAATGTTCTAGAGGTCACTTCTGGGTCCTTGTCCTGGCCTTGCCCTTAACTAGTCTTGTTGCTAGTTAGAAAAAAATCACCTCTCATCCCTGAGCCTCGGTTTCTGAGAGCAGAAATCGTCCATGGGAGATGAGCGGGCGAGTGGGCGAGTGGGCGAGTGGGCGAGTGGGCGAGTGGGCGAGTGGGCGAGTGGGCGAGCGGGCAAGCGGGCGAGCAGGACAAGGCTGAGCTGCTTTATTTATCTGTCAACATGGAGATTCGATTTTCCCTATTATTTCCTTCATTTTCCCCACACCAACCACAACTGTGTTACTGTCAGAGATCAGTTGAAGTGGCCTTTGGCAGTCTGGGGCAGTCATACTGCTGCCTTTATTATGGGTAGGGGAAAATGGTAAGTAAATTTCCCCTTGTACACTCTACCTTCCATGATCCACAATGTCAACTTCCCCCTTCTACCCACCTCCCACCCCTTTCCACCCACAAATCCATCCAAAAACTTCTGCCTGGAGGGGAATTCAAGACTTATTTCTTTAATGGTCAGAATTGTGCTGGGTCAAGGCTTTTAACTGTGTATTTAATTAGTCATCTGTACGCATGCAACTCAAAGGCGTTCAGCTGTGCCTTTTTATAGGATTAATAAAGCCAGTTGTAAATCACCTCTGCAGCCCATAAAAGTATTTATAGCAGCTTTTCTCTCCCTCTGCCATTACAGAAGCTCTGTTTGAACCAGCTGAGGTTTGCATGAGGATAGTTTTACCCAGTTCTAGAAGGAAAGCGTTAAAAATCCTTTACTGGCAAACCACAACTTCATCATTAGGCAATGTAGAATGTGCTGGAATGTTAAGCTCCAGCAAGGACATTCCAGGGTGCGATTGCCAACAGCAAGCCTTCTGTGTTAATGAAAAATCAAAATACAAAAAAGCCAGTCAACTACAAGTACAAAACCTTCAGTCGAACTTGAGACATGGGCCCAGAGATGGAATTCTGTGGCTTCTTGACTTCCATAAACCTTAACGGGATTTGGCAAGCTCTGCCCCAAGCCCATGCATTCACAGTGGCCAAACACCTTTGCAGTCCCCACAGCCAAGTCCGTGCTATCACTCAGTCTGTGGAGAAACAAGCAACCTTTGTCTGATAGGCATTCAGAGCCTTTGCTGGTAAAAATGAACATTACCAAAACCTGTCTCTTGTGTTGGCAGAAGGCTTATTTCTCACACCTCCTTCTTCTGCCCAGAAAGAAACAAACTCAGTTCTTAAGAGACAACTAGCCTCATGTCATCTCCCCAATCCCTTTCCTCTGCATGGCCCACCTGACTTGAAAGCCCCCTCACTGAATGTCACAGCATTGATTACACGTTGACTATGGAAGTCACTTATTGCTTTGAGGCTAACCAGGGCAGAAGCAGCCATATGTTTTGGGTTTGCAGATACATGTTCTACAATCTCAGTTTGCCTGTTTTCTTCACAAGATTAACTGTCTGATGATTGGCAAGCTCTCAGCTGAAGTAAGGGTGGTGGAGAAAAGAAACAGGATGTGCAAACAATCATACCACCAGGCTGAGGAGAATCAGCACCAGGTGGTTCAGGTACTGCTTGCAGAGACAGGTTTGCACCTGGCTGAAGATTGCTAGGGACTTCCTCACAGACTTGGAGGATTCCCTATGTCACTGGTTATCTGGGGCCAGCCACTGTGTCCCTGTAGTGGCTTTTAATGCTTATAAACTTCAGGGACAGCTGGGCTGTCACTTGGAGTCCTGTAGGATTTTTTGTATATATTAAGGAGTAAAATACTGGACCAGGTGTGCTGATGGAAAAGAGGTGCAGGGGCCCTGCTCCTTGATATTGGCCCCAGGGTGGATGTGACTGGGATCTAGTTCATTGACTCTTGAGACTTTAGTCTTGGAGGCTGGCTTGAGTCTCCTCACGTTTTATATGTGTTGTCTCCTCTATGGCTTTTGCTTCTCCCGCTTCTTCTCTTTTTCTTCCTTCTCCTTCACCTTCTCCTCCTCCTGTTGCTCCTTCTCTTACTCCCTTCTTTCCTATTCTCCTTCTCTCCCATCTTCTTCATTTCCTTCCTTCATTTTTATTTAGAAAAGATCTTTTGGGGGGAAATATCTTAGATGACTTTCCCAATATCTGACCTCAAAATACCTTTTCCAGGACTGATTATTTTTGAGAAGGGATACATGATTGCTACTATTTTGAAGATGGGCTATCTTCTACAGAGGATATGTAGAAAAGAAGCACAGCGTTTCTTCTGGGTTACAGTTGGGCTGTTTTAAACTTCTTTTCAGTTAATAGAGCATTTGATGCTTCCAGAAAAGACATTAATGACAGAACCATTTGCCTGCTTTTCTCTCAGACTTAGCCAAGAACAGAAAACATTTTGAAGTGGAAACCCAAAACTTAGCTTTATAATCATCTATCATTGAGTTTTTCTTGGTAATTAATAACTTTTAACAAATTTAATGCGCTATAATTTAATAAACATCACCTGTTTTTAACAATCCAGTGCTTTTCATCAATATACCGAGTTAAGCCGTATGACAACCATCCAATTTTAAAGAATGCCACCCCTGCAGTGAGATCTCCTATACCCACGTCCAATCCCAGGCAGTCACTAACTCACTTTCCCATCTCACCTTCTTTGAGATATTTCATATACATGGCTCCAGTATGTACCTTTTGTGTCTGTGTTTTTTCTAGGTGAAATACTGTCTTTGTAGTTCACTATTTTATTATATCTAGGTAGTCTACTCCTCCGTGCTGTAGAGCATGCCCTGTGCCAGTGTATGTATCCTGCTCTGCTGCTTCAGTCATTGCTGTATGAGCCCATGAAGTGTGTGCACTTCCAGGCTAATAATGCTACTACATACATCTCTGTATAAATCATCTTTATTCAAGTGTTTTTTCATCTTTTAAATGGAGTTCTGTTATTTGATTGTGAGAACTTTTTATATGCTCAGGATCCAAGTCCTTTAATTGCTCTATATGTGTATCTTTAAGGTATTTTCTTCCAGTCTGTGACTTATCTTTTAACTTTCTAATGATACCTTATGAAAAAAATAAATTTTTTTTGATGAACTCCAAATTATCATTTTTCTTTTTATAGATCTTGCTTTTAGTGTCATGTTTTATCCAGTTTTATTCTTCCTCCCTTCCTTTTTTCCTTCCTTGTTCTGCTATTTACATGTAGTATGTGCTTGTATGTATGTGTGAGGGTGACAATCCTGCGTGTGTGTGTGTGTGTGTGTGTGTGTGTGTGTGCGCGTGCGCGCGAACGTGTGATAGCCAGAGGCTGACTTTGTATGTCTTCTTCTCTACCATATTTTGAGACAGTCCTTGCACTCACTGGCCATTGTGGCCAGAGGTCCCCCATTTCTACTTGTTAGTGCAGATTTTAGGCACCTGCTACAATAGGTGCATTTTGTTTGGGGATGGGAACTGAACTCACTTCTTATGCTTGTGCAGTTCTGAGCCATCCCCCGTTCGTTCCTTGTTCTGCTCTCATCTCAAGGTTTTACACTTATCTGTTACACTTAGGTCTCTCATTTATTCAAAGTAACTTTTGTATGCATGGTCTTACATCTCAATTGTCCCATCTGCATTTGTGATTTTCTTAGCATAGTAGTTAAAAAGACAATATTCTCCATGAAATCCTGCTCAACATAATTATCAAAACTCAGATCATTATACTCTCATGGATTTACTTCTCTCAGTCTGAAATTCTGCCTCAATGTCTATGACAGTGGGTCCTAATAAGTTTGATTAATACAAAATTTGGGTTATATAAAGAGAATTGGCACAAATGTGAATAATATATTGACTTGCATTTTTAAAAAGAGAAATGGGAAGACTGGTTAAGTTCAAATTATTTGCATGGAAAGAACAGCCATAAACCAGAACCAAGACTGCTTGGGAGGTGACAATGACTCTCATGCCAAGGAGTTTCACCATACCAAATGTAAACAGTAGAGAACTTATACCAATTGACAATTCTCCAGAAGAGGGCATAGGAGACAGGAGAATTGTGACAGGCAGGTAGTTTGGGAAAATCTCTTTACTCTCTGAACTCATCAAAGGATACCATATTGGAAATAATTTAGTAAGAACCTGTATTTGAATTTTAGTGGAGACATCTCTAGAAAATTATAATTTATAGGTCAAAACCATCCCTTGTCTTCCTGGAGAAAAGGCAAAAGTTCAGCCATCTTAACGCAGGAGTTTTTAACAGCTGACCATCTGACCTTATCATGCTTCCATTATTTCTCCAAATCGTATCATGTCAGGAAGCCACTGAACTCACAGAAACAGTTTCTGGGGTCATTTTTAAATGGCTATATGATTAACAACACAGGAACTTCAAGATGTCAGCATGGCAACTCTGGCTTAGAATTTACAGTTTTTAGGAACATAAAACCAACAAACAAGCAAACAAAAGAATAGCATCTGAATATTACCTAAGCCTGCTGGTACAAGCTATTCCCAAAGAAGTCTTCTCACTACCATGGAGTGTACAACACACATAAAAAGATTGCTCCTTGAAGGAAAGTCTGCTTTTGAAGTATTTCATCAACTAACAAGATTTGAAGGTCATTAAAGAACCAGAAGCCACCCATATAGGATAAAATGCTTCCCCCAGAGTCCCATTTAGAAGATCCTCATGAATATTTTCCAGAGTTGTCTGGGTTTCCTAAGACTTCATAGAGGAATGGGATGAGGTATAGTTAATATTTGGATCCTTATCTATAGATGGAATTTGTTCTTCATCATTTGACACTGAGGTGCAAACCCTTTCTTCAGCTTCTGGAACAAGTGAGAATATGACCTCAGGAATCAGAAACTCCTTATGACAATTCTGTGAACATACTGACACTCCAGTTCAATAATTTTGGCTTCCTTGTCATGGCAACCACTCTTCATGGTCAACTTCTTAATGGAGGAGGCATCCAGTAGAGTTAGGTATCAGATGGGTAAAGTTTGCACAGTAACAAAGGACACCCAAAGTAAATTATCTATCTAAACTTGTAAAAATGAAGCCACCCTTCAGAATGTTAAACTGGTGTGAATCTTACATTAAATTAAATTCCAAAGAGGTGAGCATACACTAACTGCCACACTGAGAACAGAGCAGTAATTTGATGGTTGCTAGCAAAGTCTTGCTGGCCTTGGTCCTGGTCCACATGCCACTCAAATGAGAACCCCCTCCTCCCCATCCCTAGCACATTACCAAGACAAGCATTGAAGATAAGCAGAAACCTCAAGCCCAGGGCTGGCCTGAGACACAAATGGACAGACTCTGTCTCTGACTCTGCTTTCTGCGATAGAACCTTCTTAATGCTTATGAAACCCTTCCTCTCTGCACCCTGCAGCCCAGAGCTCTGTAGTTGCTCCTAGAAGATGTCCAAAAAAAAAAAAAAAAAAAAAAAAAAAAAAAAAAAAAAAAAAAATTGCCTGCATTGTTGAGCCCCCTTTTCCCAATGCATCTGCCTTCCATTTTGTTTTGCAGCCATGCACATGGATGGCTACAAACTAACGGAGTTAAGCCTTGGAAATCAGATGTCAGCTGCTAGTTGGAAAGATACTGAAAAGTTAAAGTCACGATGGTTTGTAGGGTGGAATCCACTCTACCAATTTTCTATATCATCTGTCCCACTGGAAATCCAGAGAAGACAATATCCACAGGCCATGTGCTAGGGTGGGGTGGGTTTGGGGTGGGAAGGGGTTCAGGGGGGAACAACACAGTGACAGTGTCTTTTAGCTTTATCTGTGAGCCTAACTTTTGTTATGGCCACGAGACTATTGCCTTGTTGTGAAAACTGCATCCCAGAGTGGCCTCACATGCTCTGGTTAGTCACGTTGATCTGTGTGGTTGCTGTTAGGCCTGGACACGGGGAGAGTAGCTACCACAGGCAGCCCTGTGCACCATGTCCCAGACACTTTGTTCTGACCATGCTGAGTTCTTGGCTTAGCTAACTTTCCATAGAAGCTATGATGACTCCATTGTCTTAGTGTTGGCTGTGGCTCAGAGAGACATGTAGGGACAAGAGCCCTCTGGGAGGTAGGCTGCTGATGGGCTCTAGGGAGAAGAGTCTGGGCTGCTGTCAACCACACGGCCTGATGGGGCTTTGTTCCAGGACACTGATCCCATAAAGAGGCTCCAAGAAATAGCTACTCACATACAAAGTTGTCTACTCTGGGGACATGGGAGTCTGGTGGAATGGATGAATTAGGGACAAAATAAGAAGAAAGATGTCTAGTAGACTTGATTTTGGCCTATAAGACAAGCTCATTACCAGAAAATATAGGTGAAGCATCTAGCAACTGCCATAAAGGGTTTACTTCCTCTGATTATAAAAACATCCGTGTACACTATAGACTTTAAGACATAGAAAACAACAATTTTCAGTGTAAAAACAAATACTATCCAAACAGTTACAGCTGCTACTACTATGTTAACAGTTTAGTAATTTTTATATATATTATATATATATACTATCTGTGTTTGCATATGTAATTTTAGCTAAAAGAAGAATTGTATTATATCTTGCCTTTTCCACTCAGCATTATATATTTTAAGCAAGATTATTTTAATAGCTGAATATAATTTCATCTGTTTTGCATCCTATAATTTCCTCAATCAGACTCCTATTGTTGGACATTTAAGTTGCACTTATTTTTTTTCCTAATTATATATTTTACATGTAAGCCTTTGCTCACCTTCATAATTATATCCTTAGAATACGTTCCTGGACTGGAATATTCACATTGCATTTTAAATACGTACTTTCTTACTTCTATTATAAAGATCATTCTAAATTATTTTATTTTGGACAGCAGAGCATACAGTGCACCATTCTGCATGCACCCTAACTCCAAGTAGACTTCATATGGAGTAACCTTTGTTGAGATGAGAATTGTAAAGTTTTTGTTTAATGAAGTGCTATTTTTATTTAGTTTTGATTAAATATATAGATAAATATCATCCATAAGCATGGTTTTGCTTTAACTGCTCCATCAGATGTTTCATAAACCGAGATCTCTTCTCCGTCCTTTCATGCATAATGCAAACACTACTGAAACGCCATCCTCTGTACTTTTGACTTATAACTTTTGCTGCCCTATAATCAGTATATTAGGTTTTTTCCTTTGGGAGAATGTCTATGCTTGATGTTATTAAGATTGTTTCTGTTATAGGATGTAATGTCTGTCTATTTCCCCTGTTATTTAGAAGTAGTATTTTGACTATTAAACAGTCCCTTCATCCATCTGTATTTTGTCGATATGTAGAGTAGGGTAGAGTAGGAAATGTAATGTCCGCCCCCTCCCCCAGAGGCTTACATGTTTCCCTAGTATAATTTATTGAATGATAAGTCATCCTTCATTGACTCAAAATGCAACTTTCTTGGTACATGGCATCTTTACATAAAAATTACCTTAAAATAATCTACCTTGATTCCATTTGTCTACACATTTCTGAAGCAATACCACAAGGCTTTAGTGGTGATAAATCTATGTTGCCTTCACATTTATTCATACACTTTTTTTCTTCTAGTTTTGGCTTTTTTCCTAATGAATCTCTTCTCTCTATATTTTTTTCCTGCTTTCTCAACCTCTTCAGTGAAGTTTTAATACAATATTTATTTCCTACTTTATTAAAAAAAATGTTAGAAATGTATTGCTAGGGCCTGGAGGGGTGGTTCAGGAGTTAAGAATACTTGCTACTTTTACAGAGGACTTAGGGTCCATTCTCAGCATCCACCCTGAGCATCTTACAGCTCCTGTTGCAGGAGACCCAGCATTTCCCTCTGGCCTCCATCATTACCTACTCACAAGTTGAACACATATATACACTCAGGCACAAAATATGCACCCATAGAATAAGTAAAATAAACCATTTTACAAAGAAATATACATTTAACTACAACATTGATTCCATACTGTTCTCATAATTAATTCTCCAGGGTTTTTTAAAATTATTTTTGTTTGTTAGGTTTTCGAAATAGGATCTCATGCTGCTCAGGTTGGTCTGGAACTCATTCTGTAGTTGAGGCTAGCCTAGAACTACTGATATTCCTGCCTTTTCCTCCCAATTTCTGGGATGATGGGCCAGTGCACCCAGGTCTTTTAACTATTCTTTACTCACAGTTTTGAGAGGTTTTTTTTTTCCCCCTCTAAGAGTTATTTTTTAAAGTATCACTAAAGAGTCCTTAGCAATTTAGTCTTTAGGCCTGCATTATTAAAATGAAGTCTTTTGTGGGTTTTTTGTTGCTGAATATTTTGTTAACTGAAATGTATATTACTGTTTTTATGCTACTTAAAACATGCTGGTTACCTAAGTGTAGGATCCATAGGGTGCATGTGTGCACGTGTGTCCCTATCAATTACAGTTTTCAAATTCTTCTCTGTATTTCCTGTTTTTCTTACAATGTATCATGAACAGATTTGAGTTTTCCTGTATTATTGTTCTTTGTACACTCCTTTATATGTTTGATGTTTTTTTGCTTTGTGCATTTTTCCCCTTGTGCATTTTGGGATGATTCTATACCTAAGAGCAGTATCATCAATACGGAACAAACTGATGCATCGTACTGAATAAGCCGAAGGACATCAAATCTGTCATTTCTGCTTATATGCATGATCTGGTTTCATCATGAGGAAATGCCAAATGAATCTAAATTGGAGAATATTTTTATAAAAATAACTGAATTATAATCTTAAGGTTGAAAGTCATGGAGATCAAGGAGAGAGTGAGGAATTGTGCCAGACTGATGGAAATGCAACTGTGTCAGTCCATTCTAAGACTTGACCCTTCATCCTTTCTGTTTGCCTTTAAAAGCACCACTGGGACAATTGACCAAACCTGACTGGCCATTTGCATTAGATGCTAGTACTTAATCAATGTGAAGTTTGTTGAGTTTCCATGTATCAGCAACTTTCAATAGATGAGGGAAGGCCTCTGTACTCTTGGAACTGTTCCTACTCTTAAGTTTGATCAAAATACCATTTTCTGGACATGACAAGGCTGTTGCATACATGAACTCACCAGGGCTGTGATTACAATGCACAAGACCTGCACAAGAGCAAACCAGCTAAGATCTCAGCATGCACTGGGGAGGTGCGTACAAAGCCCCACCCCAGCTGAGAAGCTATTGGCCATTGATGCTTGGTGGGGAAGTTTTCTTCAAGGAGGCAGACCCTGAATGGCTATTCATGCCCCGGGAGATGGTCCTATATCCGTGCATATATATGCAGCACTAATCGGACTCTGGGTTGCGAGGCAGGGTTCAAGGGAGAAGAGAGAAACACATCAAGTTGGGAGAGAAAAGTGGTGGGAGAGAATAGGTCAAGTGGGAGAGAGGAGGGAATAGAGGTGGGTTTAATAAAAAATACACTATATGTATATATGAAATTCTCAGTAGCTTGACATTATTTAAATTTGAATGTATTAACTGGTTAGAAATGTATCCTGAGTCATTTGTACTTCTTCCTTTTAACCAAATCCTTCCATGTAGGAAGTTAAGCATCCTTCCATGTTGGCTTTGAAGTTAAGCATCAGGTATTGCCATGAGCGTTCCTACACTGTGATGATGGTTAGTTCTGAATATGGAGGTATATTAAGAAGGCTCTTCTAGCAATCTAAGTAGTGGTGTGTGTGTGTGTGTGTGTGTGTGTGTGTGTGTGTGTGTGTGCACGTGCACATGTGCTGAGGATTGAACCCAGGGCTTTGTCCATTCTAAGTAAGTGTTCTACCTCTAGCTGCACACAAACCCCCTCCCAGCTACCTCAATAGAATAGTGAAGAAGAAGTTGGGCACTGAGGACAACTCACACTGTGAGCATCCCTGGAGAGCCTCAGAGGGAAGAAAGCATTGACTATCCTGAATTAGAAGCAGGGCTCTTGTTGCATAGAGATTGGAATGAATTCTGATGAATGCTGTGGCCCCCATTGTCTCAGCTGTTTCTGCAGTGAGACAAAAATCTCCAATTGATGATGCCATTTGGTGATCTCCAGGCTTTCCTGATTCTGGCAATCATTTCTGTATGAAGTAAACAAGAAAGGTAAGCCACTTCCAGGAGACTCCCTCAGCCTAAATATTGTTTAAACACATGACTTGATTTGTTACTCTGTAAATGAAGAGGTTGGCCCTTCTAAGTGTGAACTTTTGAACTCTGAACATTTTAAGATTCAAGAGGAAGGAGGGATCCATTTGGGCTGAGACTCCAGAAAGCTGGGCAGTGAGCTGGGTATTGAATGTAAGGCAGAGCGTCAATTCTTGGAGAAGGGCAGAGAACACTGGGGAAACAGATATCTTGGGTAGATCTTGAGAGAAGGTATTTAGGTGGACTCCACCCACATGGATTCTGGTCTTGGAAGATTCTGATGTACACTCTTGCCTTTGAGGTGGCTCTGTGGATAAGACTCCTGAGAGTTCTCAGTACCACTAAAAATGATGTGGTTTTGAAGGTAGACCAAACTGGCCTTCTTACAGAAGAATTATGGGTGCTTTGAAGGATGTTATGTCACTGCAACCTTTCCTTAGAAATGACTAGTAGGTAGACTTAGAAGAGCAAAGGCAACTAGAGAAAAAGCTATAAAAATTAATTCGGCATTGCCTTGTGAAATTTAATATAACATGGTTGGGATTTGTGGCTGTCTCATTTTTCCCTTTCTCTTAAGTAAATGTCTGGGTAGGGTCCATGTGAAGTAAGGGAAGGCTAAAGATATATGGCCTCTAAACTGTAGAATGACCGACAGGACCTCAGTAGACATATCTCTTGTTTTAGTGGTCTACTACTGCCATTAGCCAAACCAAGGCTCTCTCTCTAGAGAAGAACTCATTTGGCGGGTAGCTGGCCTGGCTGAGATGGTTATGGTTTATGTTAGGATAGTGGGCCTGCGTGCTGTGGGACACTTGGCAATGGTGACAAAGAAGAAGACACACCTCTTGGATCTCAGCCTTGGGAGTGTCCAAGCAGGGAGAGATCTGTCCCGTGGGATGTATGTCAAGCCTGGTTGGGCCCTGTAGCTAGGAAACTCTTCATTTATCTGAAGGAAATAAAAGTGCAGCAGCCTGTCTGTCTGTGAAAAGCAGACAATTGTGGCCCCAGGAAGGAAGAGCCTGTTCCCAATAGCTAAGTGGAGCGTGGAGCCCTGGCACGGAGAAGCCAGAGAAGCTAGTCTGGGCTGAGGGCCATGACTGCACCACAGGGGCATCAGTGTTCCACCCTCTCTCCTCTGTCTGGTTGGGAACACAAAGAAAATGAGGGTGGGGCGCGAGGGCTTGGCCTCTCTCCCTGCAGAGGTGGCTCCACTGGCCTCAAACGATTATTGCATTTAATGAATTGCAGCTTGTAAAAGGCTTTGAAGCTAGAAGGCAAAGCCTGAACATGGCGGATTCTTTTTCTTAAGTCATTTTAGTCTCTGATTTGAAAAACAGATTGCTTCTTGAACAGAGAGTGGCAGACAAGGCTGCCAATCTCTACTTCCTCCACTTGTATGAACTTGTTTGTTTTCATTCTTTTTTTTTTTTTTTTTTTTTTTTTTTTTTTTTTTTTTTTTTTCGTGAACTGCAAAATGTGGATGAACCAAAGCACAAGAAGACAATGGCTTTGACATTTAGGCAGGAGGTGGGGATATACTTCAGGGGCTTCCACTGGAGCAATAACAATTAGTCCCATTAGCATGTGCATAACCCGTCCATGTAAGGAGCATATACACAGTCAGGGCAAATCTCTGTGGTGCCCTTGGGAACATCCCTCCATGCTTGAACCATCTCACCAAACAGATGTAAAAAGATCAGATGGTGCATTGTTGTCAGTGACAATTAACCTCAATTACTACCAAACTGTCCCTCATATAGTTGCATAAAATTGGGTCTGGAAGGACCCTGGCCCTGGCTCTGGGCTCTCCTACAACAGTTACCCAGTAGACCGAGATTGTTTGGGGGACATTTTCGGACCTGTTACAAATCCTGCTTAACATTTTTTTGCTGCCAGTGATAAAAGGAGTAGCAGGTGTGCCCCCACAGCTCACCCTTTATTGCCTGGGCACTGTGACACCATCTCTTTGGCTCTATGTTGGTAATGAACCAGAGAAAAGCAGGCGAGGAAGGCAAATGAACCTCCAGGCTGTTCGCAGCAACCTGGAAGTATAAAGTTGAGTCCAGATTTTCAATTTACACTGTTCCTTTCTCAGAAGCAGCGTCGGCTGATAGCATGCTAACCCACCTCTAGTTTACTTAGGATGTTACCAAGGTATTTTGTGTTTGCAGCTTCCCTTATTAGCATAAAATCAATGTTGCTACAGACTTCAGAATAATTACATGCCTGTTCTGTGGAGGTGTTAGAAGTCTCTCCCCTTCATCTCTACCCTCCCTTTCACTTCCCTCATTCCTCAGTCTCTTCCCTTCCTTTGTTTTTCTCCATCTGTCTCCCCTTTCTGTTGCTTCTCCTGCCCCCCCCCCCCCACGCCTTTGGCAATTTAGTTTACTGTTCTATACATTTGTAAAATTTATACTATTTAATTGCATTGCCCTTTCTAGTTCCTCCATCCAGGATTGAACTCATAGCTTCTTCTGCTTGTGCTTGCCCACATCTTCACTGTCTGTAGTCTTGTCCCCAGCATCTGCCAGTGCTGTGTTAATGTGGAAGTCTGGACTGCCTACAGTCCTTGACTGGGCTGCTTTTAGGTTGTGCCCTGATCCACCTTGAAATTCTTAGTGTGTCTCTCATCACTTCTCAAATTTGTCTTCATTGATTTTTCCCTTAGTTAATATTTCTAAGCGTCCTGGCTGTATAATCCATGCTAACACCTCTGACATAGCTCATGCTATGCCCTTGATTTCCCTTTTCTGGTTGTCTATCTTTGCTGCCTTCACTCACCATAGCACCTTCTAAGAGGTAAACATGATGGAGAAGAAAGGCAGTTTGACTTTTGACCTTAGCTCAACTTGATCCTGTGAAGTCACAACTTCTGAGCCTATGCCTCTTTAACCATGAAATGAGTGCACAGAAACTCTCAAGAGCCGTTACAGTCACTCATTTGAAGAGTATAGCTAAGACCCCTAACTCAATGCCTGGTGTTAAAAAAAAATGCTTTTTTTTTTTTTTTTTTTTTTTTTGCCATTTAAAGCAATTATGCTCACTTTATAAATTCTTAAGGAAAAACTTCCTTGTAAGTTTTTCAATACAGGTAGAGAATTGGAGGCAAGTGGAGCTCTGTAAGTTCAAGGCCAACCTGGTCTACACAGTGAGTTACAGGACAGCCTGGTCTACACAGTGAGTTACAAGACAGCCACAGTCTCCAAAACAAAAATAGCAAAAACTTGCTCAACAGGTAGACATTGAATCTCTATGTCTCACTCTTACTTTCTTCTGGGCTTTTGTACAAAGCTATAAGTCACCTTTTGTCCACAGTATGTTTGTGAGAGCTATGGAAACATGAAACACTTATCTAGTAAGGGGCTCAGGTAATTTATAGAAGTTTGCCCCATTGTTGGGAGGAATTGTAGCCCATTATGAGTGTCCTCACAATCTTGATGAGTGGGAGAGAGAATGTTGGGGGCAGGGGACTCAGGATGTTGAAGCTATTGAGGGGAGGAGAGCGGGAAGAGCAGTCACGGTAGATCATGCCCAGAGTGGAGAAGCAGCTCGGCTATTTCCACTACAGGTGACTACATTGCATCCATTCACTCTGGAATCAGTGAATGGTGAAGTAATCTAGAAGAAAAATGTGAACAGAATGTCCAGAGGAAGGGAAAAAATGGGACACACACATACACACAGGAGCTGGGAGTGAGACTGTCATGGAAAACAATCTGGCTAGCAGAAGGAGCAATAGAGAGGTACAACTTGCTGACACACCATTAGCTAAATGTATTTGTGGGATCAAAATGATGGGGCCATGCTATTCAATGGACACAGGACTGCAAAGTGGCCTCCATTACAGCGACAAGATCTACAAGCATGATGGTAGAGGGAAGAGAACCGTTAAGGAGGATCAACTCCTGCCCACATGAAAGAGGCTTTAACTTCAAAGGAGACAACCACAGTCCGCTTGAGGGATGTCATGGATCACAGGTGTCCTGGGCTACCACAGCGAGCTTTATTTGAACTGAGAAAGTGTGCCTCCAACACACTACCTGCTCCTATTTCTTTTCCAGGGCATGCCAGCCATTGTTCACAAATTCTCTTTTCAGAATCTCTCAAGAAATAGAAAGGGGGATAGAAACCAGAAAATAGTAGTCTGTACTTGAAAACTTTCTCTGAATAGCTTTTTCAGAGTATGATCATGGGCAATCACAGTAAAGTATTAGATAGCGTTTCTCAGAGTGGGAACCTTTGACCCACTGAAGTAGAAATTCTGGGATGGGCTCAGCAGTCTGACCAAGCCCTTCAGGTGATGCCTGGGCATGCTGAAGTCTAAGAACTGACTGAGGCCATCTGGTTGAAGACTCACACGTTCTGGGTTCTAACCTCAGTTCTGCTGTTTATTCACTGTGATGTCACAGAGCTGGTATGTACATTAAAGAGAGAGGTTGCTGATAGGATTAGAGTCTGCGGATGATACTTCAGGAATCAGATGCTGTAAGTCTGTTGACTGGGAGGTTTCCTGAGAGAACTTCCTTTTCATGTTTCCTGCCCCTCTGCCTTCCTGGATGCTCTTGGTTCTGAAGGACATTCTTTTCCTTGTTTCCTTCTACTATGAGGTGTGGAAATGGTGCTTTATGAGTACCCTGTTGGTGAGTATAAGAACTCCACTCAGCTCTGGAAACAAGGCCAGGGAAGCTCATTGCTGCGTCTAGCTTTGTTTCCTGGGAGGTGAGTGGCGGCAGGAGGCTTTACCCAGCTTTTCTCCTGTGTTGACACTGTCCCAGATTTTCCCCTTTTGTGACACTGGTCTTCCTGAACACTGTAAAGAAATGAAGAGACAAAAATTAACATTTTTGTGGTCGAGCTGACAGTAAAGTGGGGGGAAAAACATAACCCGAATTAGAATGTCCCATTCATTAGTCATTTTTTCTTCTCAAATTAAAATGTCCCCACAAGCAGGGGAAAAAAGCAGGCCCTGAATGACCTCATCACTCATTATTTCCAAGGAAAATACTTAATTCCCAGTGGAGAGGAATCTGGAATTGTTTGCCATTTTTATAAGTAGCCTCACACATCCTAATGAAGGAGAATGTATGCTTTCCGAAGGACTGGCCGGGGCTCACAGGGAGGGGTGGCTGATGTTCGCAGGAACCTTGTGAGATGCTGCTGGGGACCTCTTTTTTATTTCAGGTCATTGTAGGTTTTCAAAAACTAATCTCAATTCATCTTTTTCCTCACAAGGTTTTCCCAAGCTTACACAAAGGCAATTTTGATAGTCTCAGTACATTTTTTCTAGGTTAGTGCTCTTCAACCTGTGGGTCACGACCCCTTTGCAGGGTCGAGCAACCCCTTCACAGGGGTCACCTAAGGCCATTGGAAAACAAAGATATTTATATTATGATTTATAACAGTAGCAAAAATTACAGTTATGAAATAGCAATAAAAATAATTTTATAGTTGGGGGTCACCACATCATGAGGAACTGTATTAAAGGGTCATAGCATTAGAACAGTTGAGAACCACTGGTCTAGGCCATGAGAAATGAATGTGTCAGACACCAACTATTGGTTTGGGATAAGAATAAAGAGACTGGAATCTTTGCTCACACTCAAATGATAGCTGGAAAGATGTTCAGGCCTGATACTTTCTGCAATGACCTCTCTCTGATCTTGAGCTTAATTAGAGCTCTAACTGTGGACTCTCAAAGTCTCCTCCCCAATGCCAGGATTGTACTCAGCCCATCAGTGAGCAGAGTAGCTCAGTGTTCGTCACTGTGGTTAGACCAGGGGGACATTTCTGACATGGTCCAAGTATCTCATGCTGTGACAAGGGAGGGCAATACAGCAACATGACAATGACAGTCTAGCCATTGTGTGACTCCCAAAGTTAACAGACTAAACATATAGATCATCACACAATTTGGCAGGTCCAACTCCACCCTGGACTTCAGGAAAATGTTGATCTGCAAGTAAAGTCTCCATGGTGATTTACAGTTTCCAGCTATGTAAATACAAAGAGAGTGGGTGGAGGCACGATAAAACCCACCTCAGAAAATGTACATTATATCTAACATTTTATATCTTAATTCCTCATAAATATGCTCACGTCTATCCTTTACAGCAATAATTACATATAAATTACATTCCAGAACAATAAAACACAAACAAGCAAATCATTTTAGAGCTGACTATATGATCAAAGCTATAGTTCTTCAGCTATCAAAGTAACCTCCGTGTACTGGTTATATGGTGGCTTGACATTCGAGGTTTTAATCTGAGCCACTGTTGAGAAGCATCTCTGCAGAATAACAGTTTAATTTTAGGGGGCTTGACCAGAGGAATATTCCCCGATAGGTACCATGATTAAGCTGAATAACAGTCCTATCTCTGAATCTCTAGATCTCTGGAAGCTTTGAATACCACTGAATATGACAAAATCTTTACACATGTGAAAGATAGGAATGATCTTGGATCACATGGGATCTACATGTCGTCATATTCGGGTACTCAAAAGATGCAAAAGGAGACACTTGCAAGGCACAGAGGAGAAGGCTACGGGAAGCCATATAAGAAAGAACTTAAAAGAGGCTGGCCTTGAAGAATTGATTGATATAGCCATAAATCAAGAAATGTTGAAGCCATCAGAAGTCAGAAGAGATGAGACCTATTGGTGTTCCCCAGAACGTGCCTTTCTTTTTAACTCTGTAATGCTGATTGTAGAAATATTACCTTTGGAGCTGTAAAGAAGTATTCTATTTTGATCTGTCAAGTTGGTGATCATTTGTTACAGTACCCACAGAAAACACAAACAGGACCATACTCTCTATGAGAAGGAAGAATCAAAGTATAGTGTCATCTTAATGTAGCTGTCTCTCGTATCAGTGAGTTTAGTTCCTACTCTCTCATAAGACAAGTGACCCCTTCCACAGACAAACCACCCCCTTCCATGCCCAGAAGCATGTATCTCAGATTCTAGTTCTGTTTAAGATATGGAAAATGTGAACCATCAAACACACACACACACACACACACACACACACACACACACACACACACACTGGGGAGATAGCTCAATTGGTAAAGTACTTGTTTTACTGTCATGAAAACCGGAGTTTGGTTCCTAAAACTTGCAGAAAAATAACAGGTGAAGTGCTACATACTTGTCAACCTAGAGCTAGGTAGATGGAGAGAGAACAAGCCTCTAGCCTTGTTGGATGGCTACCTAACCTCATGAGTGGACTCCAGGCCAATGAAAAGACTTGTCTCCAAGGAGGTGAATGGCATTCATGATGATGACCCCCAAGGCTGTTCCTTTGAACTCCACATGCATGAGAAAGCTGTGGCATCTGTATGCCCTGCCTAACGTGCCATTATAGATTGTTCCTGAGCACAATGTATCTGGAATAACTAGTTTATTCTTTTACCCTCTGAAATAGCTAAGCCATCGTGAGACATGGGTGTCACTATCTGTTTATACCTTAAAAGTTACCAGATCCTTGGGTATTTGTAGTATCACACTGACTTATGTGATGTCAAGACTGGGAGCAGAAAGATGACTGAATCTCATTAGTTAGGGAGATGCTTGCCCAGTTTATCATCGGTATGTGAGTGTGACCAATGAAGGTAGTGTTCAAATATATTCCAAGTGCTAAAATAAGTAGCCCATCTCACGTAGCATGTGCTCACCTTCATGCCTGCACTTAGATCTGTGTGCATGTTGAAGAGCCTCAGTATCTCCAGAAATTGACACTTGTCCACAAGGGCCTGACTGTTCAGCCAGGCTCTGCAGGCAAATTGTGTGAGTTTAAGTCTCATTTATAATACCAATAAGCCACATAACTTTGAACATAATGTCTTTAAATTTCAGTATCTTCATTTGAAAGTAAGGATTGTAGTAGATTTTATCTCACAGGATTTGTAAGAATTCTTTGAGAAATGCATGTAAAACATAGTATTGTGTCTCCCACTAAGATAGGAACCAAAAGAGAGATTCTTTTTATACTCTTTCAACATTGTACTGGAAATCTTAGCTAATGGAGTAAGGCCTAGAAAGTAAATGTAAAGTAAATGTAAGTAAAATGTATATGGATTGAAAAGATGTATACTCATCCTCACAGATGATATGATTATAGAAAATATAAGAAGCTAAAAGTAACAAGGCATTTATTATATTATAATTGTATTATATATATTTATTGTATTATTATGCTTTGGAAGAGGCAGAAATGGATAGATAGGTAGATAGATAGATAGATAGATAGATAGATAGATAGATAGGACAGACAGATGATTTTAAGGAGCTAAATTGTAGTCCTTATGTAAGCAAAATTATTAGTAAAAGAGAATAAATGATGGAAACCATATTTTTCTTTTAAATATACTTTTAATTGAAAGAGAATTATATCAGTCTTTTTTCCTTCCTCCAAACTCTCCCAGCTACCCTCCCTCAAGTACCTCCCATGGACCCCAAAATTATAGTTTTGACAAATATTATTACCTTTTCATTCCCTGTATTTTGACTGCAATCACCTCATGGTCCTCTCCTCAGCCCCTGCGGCTCCCTTTCCTCCTCCCTAGGTTGCTTCTTTTCTACTTTCTCCTCATTTACAAGAAACTGGTATTACTAACTGTGTTGGAAATATATAGGAATTAGCCACCCTGTGCTTTATATAAGAGCCTTAGACTTTTATAATGAATAGATAGGGTAGCCTGTGAAGACACAATGGGGAACATAGAGGGAGTGAAGACCACAATTATAATAACTTAAATGAGGTGGACACATATTAGTCTCTGGTTTACAAATGGGAGCTTGGGCAGTTCTCAGAGATGTGGGATCCCCCAGTTACTGCTATACTGTCTTTAGAGTGAATCAACTATCTCAGCTCAAGATGGTAGTTAGAGCTCAGGTTTTCATTTGTCAGTTCCCAGCAACATCAGGAAAGAAGGGATGCAAAAGGATCTGGCAAAAGGTATCTTCATCTTCTTAAGGGAAAGTTAGTACATCTGTATCACTGTCCCGCCTCTTCCCCATTGGTCTGTCCAGCTATAATTTTAAGAATCTACTACTATGAGAGGAGGAAAACTTCACTGTAATTTCTTATATCTCAGGTGCCAAAAGTCATTGTAATGAATACTGCTCTACCATTCTTTAGTACTGAAGTAAGACTACTGTGAGACTCAATGTAAAAGAAGTGGCCATATTTACTTTCAAGCTGGCAATAAAAGTCAACCTTTTTCTTTGACTCTGGACAATCTCAAGGAACATCATATTATTGTGTTTCTGTCACAAAGTGGAATTAAAATTGGATATGATGAATTGAGCCCAACCCTTCCTTTGAGTAGTTGTTTCAGATATGTTGTTCAAACTTTGGCGTTTTCACTCTGGCAATGGATATGATACTGCTGTGGGCAGGAGAGGCCATGAAGTGCTTTCTCCTAACAATTTCAGTTTCAAAACTTCCTTTAAGGTACTTGATTTGTTTTGAGTTGATTTCTATACAGCACTAGAGAGAGGTAGGGATTTGGTTTCTTTATTTTCTTAAATCACTTGTTGTTGGGGCCATTTTATTTTTGTTTTCCCTCTTATCCAGTTTAAATTATACAAAGAACTCAAAATCAAACACTGAATCCCCCAAACAACCCAACCCTTAGACAGGCTAATGAAATGAGTAGACAGTTTTCAAAGGACAGAATGCATATAGACATATGAAAAATGTTTGGCACCATGACTTATCATGGGAATGCAAATTAAAGCTGCAATAAGATTCCAGCTCCAATTTCAATGGCTACCATTAAGAAGAAAAAGCAAAACCAAAAAACAATAAATGTTGGTGAAGATGTGGGGACAAGGGATGGAATTTTCTCTAGCCACTATGAAAATCAGTACGTAGGCTCCTCAAGACACACACATGCACACACACATACACCTACTCTATGGTTCAGCTGCAACCTATGAGTATGTACCCAAAGGATTCTAGGGCAGCATTCTGCAAATACATCAGCACATCCACGTTTATGGCTACACTGACCCTAAGAACAAAGTTATGGAATCAACCTGGTGTCTACTGATAGGTTGATGGGTACAGAAAATATACTATGTATACATATATAATAGAGTTTTAGATAGACATAAACATGAAATTATATTATTTGTTGGGCAATGAATGCAGTCGGAGGTTGTCATATTAAGTGAAAGAAGGCAGAGTCAGAAGGACAAGCATCACATGTTTCCTCTCACTTGACAGTCATGGGATTCTTTCTATGTACATTAAGCACTTGCATATGATATAAAAACAAAAGGGAGGAACCTAATTTGAGGGGGTGAGAGAGGAGGAGGGCATGGGGCTAATTATTAAAATGCATGGTATATCTTAAATAAATTGTCCAAATGAGACCTAACACTGTGTTCAGTGAAACACATGAAATGCCTGACTTACAGGTACAGTTGACGTAATAAATAAGACCAATTTTCTTTTAATATGCATCACTAGAAGCTAGGGATTTTTGTTTGTTTTCTGAACCCATAAGCCCTTTTCCTTCCTAATCTGGATTTTTCTCCAATCAATGTAAGGTTAGCACTGGGGTGCTCTAGACACATGACCAACGAGAGCAGTGACCATGCTGTGAAAATCTGAGAAACCCACCAGAGCTTGGACTAGCACTCAGCTAGAAACACAGAGCACACCCAGCTGTGTCCAACTTATTACTGTAACTGTCCTTATATTTTAGAACCATCTATCATTATGGCTGAACCTTACATTGCTGGAAGGAGCAAGGACAAATATCGTCTCTTAAGTCATTTCAAGATCCAGTCTAAGGGGTTCTAGGTTGACAAAGGACAACATCTGTATATCAGGGTACCATTTAACCAGGAGAGCTTGCTTTTGCCATGCTCATCCTTGCTGACAGCCTTCTGTTTGATTTCATAGTCACTGGGAGTGACTTAATATCAGCTATAGTCATTGTTTGTGTTGACATAACAAAGTTCCACAAATGACGTGTCATAAATAATAAACTGGATTCTTAGTCCTGGAGGTTGTAAGTCAGACATTAGGTGTTGGAAGCAGGACATGCTCCCTAGGGTTCTCTGAGTACACTTCTCTGGGGGTGCAAGCCTTCTTATGGTGGCTAGGAGTCTTGGGTGTTCCTTAGCTTGTGGATATTTTTCCTTCATCTTTGCCTCTGCTCCCATAGGAGGTTCTCCCTGTATGACCCTGTCTCTCCTATTGGGATGATATCAGTCATATTCAGTCAGGCCCCATGCTTATACTATGATATTAAGATGGTTGTATCTATAAAGACATTCACCAGTAGTAGAAGTTAGGACCTTAGCATATCTTTGTTGAGGATGCAATTAAATCTTTAACATTTATATTATAGAATTTTGTGAAACTAAGAAATAATTTGTGCCAGGTGGTGGTAGAAAGTTCTAGGACAGGCAGGGTTACACAAAGAAACCCTGTCTTGAAAAACAAAGCAAAACAGGAAAGAAAGAAATTTTAACAAATTAAAAGTTCCCCTTGTATATGTCTCAGACTGTTGTAATCTCTGTCTGGTTACCTAGATTGGCAGGTGGGACTGGCTACAGTAGTGTGCAGCTAAAATTGCAGACATTCAGGTCCCTGGGAGAGCTTAGGAAGTGTCTTGAAAACGAACAGCACTGCAGGTATATAATCTCCCAAGAGGAAAGACTCCCTCCCTGTCCCCCCACCCTCACTTCTGCATCCCACACCCACCCCCTGTCTATGAGGGAAGCTGGGGTTTTAGGGGAAGGAAGAACCTGTTAAACAGTTGTATAGTATCTAAGTGTGTGAATGCTCTTCTGACTGTGGGGCTTCTGTGGATGTGAATGGATGTGTACATGTGCTGAATGGCTGTTGTGTGTTTCTGGGAGAGGCAAGGGAAGGGAGTGCCAAGGTGTTCCCGGCAGTTAGGAGACGACAGGGAGAAAGGACCATCCCAAGAACAGCCATGTAACTGTATAAGGCTTGGATGTGACACTCTGGCAAGAGGGAACACAGAAGAATGTACAAAATTAGAAACCTAAAAGTCTGTGCCAAGTCTATATCGGGTTGCCTTATGCTTCCCTTCCTCCAGTGTTTAGGATGAATGGCTATAGGCCAGATCCAATTGTAGCTTTTGTCTCTGACTTCATTTTAATGAGAAACAAACACTAGTATTTCTTTTTATGTTGTCACATGTAGAAGACTCTATCCCCTCCACCTTCTTTCTTGGTTCTGTTCTAATATAAGAACAACCAAGCAGATTGAGAGCAACCTTGCCAAGAAAGTTGTACTGTGGGCTTGAAAATGCAAAGAGGAGTTTTAGTCTGAAGATGTAAGGTAGCAACTGAAAGTAGACATCAAAATCACAGTGCATGGAGACATTCTGTGGTAGTCGTTTTATTTGCCCTTAGCAATGAATCTCAATGTGCAGAGAAACAAACAAAAAAATTATTTGGGGAATTTATACGAGTGAAAGACTCATTATTTTTACCAAGTCCACTAATTTCCACTTTGTTCTCATTGGCTTCTAACATGCCATTTAAGGTACTGGGCTGTAATTGAATGATCCCCAAGAAAAGAATAGAATGGAAAGTGAAGCTGGCTTTTGGGCTATTGTTTTTGGGACAAAAATGTAATGCGAGAATTCCCAAGAACATACTACCGCAGAGAGACATGAGTAGACTATAGCTTTTCCTATGGAAGATAGGAAACTGAGAGCTCATCCGTGGGTAGCTGTATTGGTAGAGCGCTGTGGGATTTGGCAGTTCACAGATGTTCATACTGCATGGCTTCTGCTACATGGCTGGGTCTCTGTTTATTCCTTTTCAGCCTCTGACCTTTCAACTCCCCTGAATCAGTGGAGTGTGGCGGGAGCTGTGCTCCTAAGCTGGTCATAAGATGCCCTGAGGCTGTGAACATGGCTCCCTTTCTTTACCTAAGGTATTGTCTTTTCTTTCTCCCTCCTTCCCATCTTCTCTTTCCTTTCTTCCTAATCCCCATTTCTCTCCCTTTCTCAGTGCCATATCTGTTTTCTTCTTTCTCCACTGCTGTCTTCTTTGTCCCTCTTTCTTTCTTCCTCTCTCCATGGCCTATTGCAGCTTATACTTGGAACCCAAGCACACACTCTAAGGAAGACCAGGCCACACAGAGATGTCATTGTTGTCATTCTAGTTGGGAAGGCTAACAGATTTGCAAACAATACTCAACAACAGTGGGTCAGATAGAATTGAAAGCCTTCAAGTGATTCCAGCCCTAGCACTGCAAATTTTCCAACTGAACCTTCAGATCCAGTGCCCTATCTTAAATCATTTGTTCTGTGCATGTTTGTATGCATGTGTATGGGGTAGGTTTGCACACATGTGCACAACTGTGTGGCCCTGTGTGGAAGGTGAATGGTGTCTTCAAGAATACTGGCCAGCATCTTTGAGACAGGGTTTCTCATTGGCCCAGAGCTCATTAGTTAAGGTAGACTGATTGGCTGCTGAGTCCCAGGAATTCTGTTTCTGCTATCCCAGAGCTGGGATTACCAGCATGTCACTACACATGACATTTTTACTTAGATTCTAGGGATCAAACTCGCATCCTCCTCCTTGCAAGGCCAGTGGCTTAACAACTGAACTGGCTGAGCTTCTCTTAAGCCCTGCCCTGCCAGAATTTCTCTCCAGAGGGACTTACTAGTATTCTTTAATGCCACTAACTTTAGGGGGCTATTTATCAATACTAACTTTAGGGGGGTATTTATTTGAGACAGGGTCTCATACAGTACAGGTTGGCCTCAAATTTGCTATGTACCTGAGATTGGCCTTGAACTCCTAATTCTTCCCCTTCAGTTTCCCACATGCTGGGATTACAGTTAAGAACCAGCATGGTTGGCTTGGGAAGTCATTTCCGATGCAGCCATAGCTTATATTTTGGCAGGACTCTAGAGTACCCCTAGATAAACTATCCAAGAAGTTATGAGGTTCTACGTCATGTAGAGTTCTGTTGTCTAGTATTCTGGTCCTTTCTAGGAGGTCATAGTTTACTTGTTTTATTTTTTCTCAGCCATGTACATACCAACAGTTCTCAAGCCTTAATGTATATACAGTTCATGTGATGATGCTATTAAAATGTAAGATCTATTGTAATTGTTCTGGTGTAGCTTTGGAGATCTGTTTTTTTTTTTTTTTCCATTCCTTTTTATTCCCTCTTTCTTTTTTGATGTGCATGCTTGCTGATGTGTGTGTGTGTGTGTGTGTGTGTGTGTGTGTGTGTGTGTGTGTGTATGTGTACATGTGTGTATCCTCATGTGCATGGAGACAAGAGAGTATCCTCATAATTATAAGCATATGCCACCATGCTTTTTCTCTTCTTCTTCCTCTCCCTCTTCCTCTTTCTCCTTTTGAGACAGGGTCTCCTTATGTATCCTTGACTGTCCTGGAACTCACTGTGTAGACCAGGCTGGCCTCAAATTCAAAGAGATCCACCTGCCTCTGCCTCCTGAGATTCAAGATTTATATCACTGTGCCCAGCCACATTTTTAAATGTAGGCTCTAGGGATTGAATTTAGTCATCATGATAGTAAGGCATGTACTTTGTCTGCCCAGCCCAGATGTTTCTTTCCTAACAAACTCCCAGATAGCATTGAAGCTGCTAGTCTATGAATCACATTTTGAATATTGCATCATTATATGTACAAAGCAGGTAAAGGAGCAGAAATACTACTTGTTGTCAGTAAGTATCAACAATTTGATAACATTCCTAAATGTTTTATACACATTAACTTTAGTCTTCAGAATGTTCTTCCCCGATATGTATGATTTATGAAGCTAAAAATTTATAGACATTAGAAAAGTGGCAGAGTCAAAACTTACATGATTAATTCACTATTAAACTGGATGACTTTCATTTTTGGTTCTTTCTAAGCCTGTGATTGGTTCTCTTAACTATCACTTCACTTTAAATAGAATAGTTCAATAGAACTTCATGGAACAAGAATGTTCTGCAGCTATCTTGTCCAACATGGTAGCTGTGTGTACTGAGAAATGTGACTAATGTGTGGGAGGAACTCAATGGTTTATTTTGTGTGCTTTTAATTAATAGTTCAATTAGCCATTTTATTTGCAACTGGTGACTAGAACTTTGTCTTGTTTTTAGTGACTTTTATGTGGGGTAATGTGGTTTTATTAAAATGACCCTAAGAGACACTGATATTTGTGAAAGACCCTCTGGACATGTGCTGTGGGTGTGTGCCATGACCATTCCTTGCCACACAACAGTGTTTGAAACACAACCCATGAGGTTCATTATCTTCACTTCCTCCTCCTTGTTTCCTAAAGCGCACTGCTTTAGACATCTTTCTCTTGGTGTCACTTTAGTTAAGCAGGAGTCCTAATCCAGAGCAGTCTAGAATGGAGAACGGAGAGCATCTTTCCACTACCTGGAGGCTCGGGGAAGAGAATGAAAAGGATGTGCTCACATGCTTCCATTCACCTTGGGACCTTCAACAATCAGAGCTCTTTCAAGTAAAAATACAAGGAACCCTGACTCATGTGGGCTTATACCCTAAAGAAGTATATTGTGTCATACAATTGGAAACCCAGGGGAAGAGTGGATGCCAGAGGAAGCTGACTCAGTTGCTCAGCAATGCCCCTTATTCTATTTTTGGGATCCCATGCTTTTAACGTTGGCTTTATCTTCACACCAGTAGCAAGATGCAGAGATGTTCCAGTTGGTGTATGCTGCTGTGGGAATCTATGTGGAGAAGACACTTTCTTTCTTCAGTTCTTTCTTAGAAGCGAGGAGAGTTTCTACAGCAGTATTAATAATTATAGACTTCTTATATGTCTTTTTTGGTTATGATTTGATATCATGACCACTGAATAAATATGAAAGGGAAAATTGGGTATTTCCCTACACTAAACAGATCCATCGTGGTTTAGGAGTAAGATCAGCCCTTGCATGGGCTTTGGGAAGGGGTAGTTATATATAATGAAATTGGGGTTCTAGCTAAGAAGCAAAAAAGGAGACCAATCTAATGTCTGCCAGAAAATCAAAGCTTGAGTGGAATTTGGGGTGGAGCTATTGCTGAAGCCTTCAGATTAGGAAAAATACTGCGGAGAAGGTCAGGGTTGATGACCTACTGGTCAAAGCATCACTGTGAGTGGATCAGTCCCAGGGAACTCCATATCAGATCAGTGCTCCACCCAATGAGGGTCATGCTGAAAATATAACATGATGCTTCCAGGTATCCCTAGCCCTGACAGGACATACAGACACCTAGAGATCCTCCCCACCCCCACCCCCACCCCCCACCCAACCCACCCCCACACATACCCTGAAAGAAGCTAAGAGGTGCTGAGAGAGCCAGTATGCCAGTAAAGTTCAGAGTAGCATCTCATAAAAATATAATAAACCAAACTTTATTATCCATGGTGTGTGTGTGTGCATGCGTGCTCACGCACATGAATGTAATCATGTATATCCTAGCATAAGTATTGAGATAAGAGCAGGAGTTGCAGAGTCAGGAATCATTTATTTCCTTCTACTCCGTGAGTTCCAAGGATGAAACTTGGGTTGTCAGGCTTGCTTGCTTGCTTGCTTGCTTGGCAATTGCCTCTACCCATTGAGCCATCTCACCAAGCTACAGTGAGCTATGCCATTTTTTAATATAAGAGCCTTCTTTCTTTTAGAGATACTCCCAAGTCTTGCATTCCAAGAGACCATCCTGGAGCTGACCTTTGCCCACCTTCCTGGTCATTCCACTGTGTCATGGGGCTGCTTTTGTTCACACTTAGGTTCCCGATTCCAAACAGATTTGAAGAACATTCTTGTGGCTGGCTGTGCCTTCAGAGATTTATCCTCGAGACGACCCAAGTTCGATGTCTTCCTCCAGTTCTCTAAAGCATGTAATAAATGTATGGCAAACATTCAGCAACATCAGGGTTTTGTTTGTTTGTTTGTTTTTCTCTTAAATATCATTCTCTAGAGTCCCTTTTTAAAATTTTACTCTTTAATCATCAAATTCCAAGAACTGAGCCATCCAAGGTCTAAACATTGTCTTGTTCTAAGTCACTGCTTCTCTATTACCTAGTGACAGCCCACAAATCTCCCTATTCATACAAAAACAAAACCCAAGTCTGTGTATCCATGCTGGAATCATGTATCTCTGTGGCTCTGGCATCACCCCCATCTGGGATGAATTGTCCCTGTGGACAAATGGATGTCCCCATGGTCTAACCTCAGGAGCAGCCTTTCCTGAGCCATTTTGTGACTTTCTGCCCGTTTCCTCATCCTTGCTCCTCAAAAGCAGTGTTTGTAGAATTGCCTTTTCTCCCATTATTTGTGTCTCATCCCATGTTCCTGACAGAGTTCCTGAGTTCATCAGATACAGTGTGTCTCTCATCCTCTCTGTCACTCAAAACACTTGTCTTTGCCTGTCATGTCTTTCTCCTTGATAGACCTATTCAACACTACTCTCTTAAATGTTCTTTTTCTCTTGACTCACACACTTAGATTTTTGGTTGTGAGCCTAGCCCTTAATGGCAGAGCCATCTCTCCAGCTCAACTCATACACTTCTTGTAACACAATGACCAATCAGCTTAGAATTGTCTGGAGCCCTTATGATAATATGGGTCAGAATTTCCAAGGCTATTTCAGGTTCTCAAGTCTGATGCCAAACTGCCAAAAAAATGCAATGACAAGCTCATGTCTTGAGCACTGAATTAAAGCCTGGGAAGAAACATGTACACACACACACACAATGTGTGTATGTGTGTATAAGTGTATGTATGTATGTGTATGTATGTGTGTATATGTTTGTATATGTGTGTGAATATATACTATAGACAAACAATGGGTGGAAAGCATTGATTTGCTGCCTCTCGAGTTTTCATGCAGTTCTCTGATCCCAGATGTTTGAGTGGGGATGGTGAAATTACTCTTGCAGTGGTGGTTAGATTAGAAATGAAAGCTGACACAGTGGTCTTGGGATTTGGGACAAAGACTCATTTGCAAGGCAGACAGCAGGTCCAGGCAGTATGACTAACAACTATTTGGTGGCATCAGCAATAAGATGCTGTGAACACGTTTGTTTGTTTATTTGAACAGTAGGTATTAGGGTCTGGAGATAATGATAGCACCTAGCATCATATATATGATAAGTAGAATAATTAACCTAATTATTATCACCATCATCAAATACCCACAGAGTGCCTGTCTTGTTAAGGACACTGAAGTTTGCCATTGGAGAATCTAAAAATAAACACCTTCCACCTGGCATCACTAACCATACAGCTAAGAAAGAACACGGCTACAGATGTGCTGAGACAGCTATTTTCCAAGGAAGGTTTTCCAATCTTGTTTCAGGTATGGTTTTCTGTGAACTCATTCACCACGGTTATTAAGGGGCTGTGGTATACCAGACATTGTGCTGATCTGATGAGGGGAAGAGTGTGGGAAGGACAGAGATGAATAGAGATAGTCTCACTGCAGGAGAACAAATACATCTACCAAACAACAGGACAAGGACTAAGTGGAGAATATACCAATCTGTGTCGGAGTATAAAGAAGAGAACAGTCTTCCTGTAAGTCGAAGGAAACTTATCCCGTGATCTAAGAAAAAACTGTCAGAGACTACATGTCACATTATGTTGTCATCTTTTATATAATTTCATCTCTTACCCAACAGACCACCAGTAGCTACATACTTTTATCTAGTGTTACACACTTTATGGGTTCCTGTTAAGTGATGCTTCCTGGAAAGGTGACAACTCCCCTCAAACCCCACTGTTTGCACTGGGGAAGACGCTTTCAGTCCATAAGCCCTTCATGTCAAAACTATAATATTGTGGGGAGAAAGAGCTTGACTTTTGCTTTTATGATATAGACACACGAACTTTGAGCATCTTTTAACAATTAGTTTTTCAAAGTTTAGCAACTTGGGTTGCAGGTGTAAAAGAAATGTTATAAATAGCATTTAAATATCATGGTTTTTAACAGTTAAAAGCTAAGTTCTTGTCTGTCCATTGATATGCTACATAGAAGAAATAAGTTTACCTTGTCTCCTATAGCAGCTTTTATTTAAACTGGATTATTGTGGTGGGGAGAGATCTATATAATGCATTCTGGCCTGAGACTTAATAAATGCAATCATTTAAAACTTAATAAACATTCATTTGAAAACCACTTACAGATTATTTCTAATAGGTTTATGACCTAAATTTCTACAGTTTAATTTGCCCAAAACGCTTATGACATACTTGGCTATTGTTAAACTCTATTCTTGGTGGTTTGGACCCTAAATCTGCACAAATCAGGTCCCTGTTATAATCTGATAATGATCAACCTCAGAATTGTGTTATATGGCCTTAGAAAGGGAAAGAACGAGAGACCCTGAGACTGTTGTAGTTTGTAACTAAGGAACTGGAAAAGACTGAATACTCTATGATAGAACAGTTTGCTCCCACATAACTGATAGAGACCCAGCACATGATGCCACAACAATGAACCCACAGTTCTTTGAAGAAACAGCTAAAAAGAATGCAATCATAGGTGAGTGCAGGAGGGGCATAGGTAAGTTAGCAATCACAGGGTTAAACATGATGCCATTGCTAAAAGTTTCCCAAGTTGATAAAAGCAGAATAAAGTTCTGAATTTCCCAAAATGAAGTCAGATGAAGCCCAAAATGCTTTACACATACACCGTGATGCTTTCGTTAGAAAGAAGGACTCAGGAGAGGACAGTCTACCCACAGGCCCAGTCCCGGAGGTTCTGTGACTCTTAACTATTCATAATGGAACATATCTTTTTTCTCACAAGGCTTTCTAATCCTTCAGGCCTCTGAGATGTTTTGGTTTTCCCAAAACAAAAGCATCTGCTTCTAGGTACCAGGAGACCAAGAATGACAACCGCAACGCTGCTGTTCCTCCCTCGCTGGACCCTTTCATATCTTTCATGCCAGGAGCCCCTTTTCATTTGCTTTCAGAGGTTGAAACTCTCATTGTTTTGTTTGGAAAGGGGGTGAATGAAGACATTTGCACAGATTTGGAGGATGAAGATTGATGTGTATCTCTATCTTCCACATGATTCTGAGGGTATCATCTTGATCATCCTGAGGTTCCCAAGACATCTCCTGCCAGTTCTTTGGGGGCAGATGGGATTGTCAGTGTTGTTGATTGTTCTTTCTTCCTTGTGCTTTGGTAGAAATACCTGTGCCATATCTCAGGGAAAAGGCCAGCCACTCTTTTCCCATAGGCAAAGCAATTTTCCCCTTTGTGGATGCTGAAGATGTCCAGGTACTTGCTGCAATAAGAGAGGCAGCAGAATTCATTCATTGCATGCCTCTGTTTTGTGAACCCTCAAGATTGCCGCTCTGTCTCATTGCTCATACACTGCATCTACATGAGTTCCCCATCATCACTACATCCTTTGAGAATTCACTGCTGGTCAGCGAGAATAAAGTAGACAAGAAAGAGGAAGGGAGAGAGAGAGAGGAATGGGGTAGGGAAAGAGGAAAGTAAGAAGGCAGGGGAGAAAAGAAAAGAGAAAATAAAGGGGGATTTTAAAAGTAAGTTTGCTCATTTGCCAGACGTCACCTAAACAACCACAGATGGAAATAATAGCTCCATTAGTTTCTTTGGTGAAAGCTTGATGGCCTGTCTGTTTCATCTCTGGATGGGAGACCCTGGATCTAGTTAACATTGTGTACTCAGGATTCTCCGCACAGAAAACACGTGAATATACAGCCCAAAGTAAGGATAAATAGATGGACGACTTATTAGCAGCAAGGAGGAGTGAATATTTAGGAATTAAAGCTGTAATGACAAGCACAGAGGCATTAAGTGTAATCCTTTGCATGTGCAAAGTGGTGGCATTAGATAAAAAAAATTCTCTACTGTTTCCACTGAGGTCCAGTGTCCAGATGAACAGCAAGAGGACAAGTGGGAATCTAAGTACTCAGTGAAACTGAGCATCAAAGGCTGAGAAGCAAGGGACTATGGTTGGTAACAAGCTAGATTCTGAAAGCTCCAACTAGGAGTGTGTAAGAGGGTCTAAAAATAAACCAGTTGTGAAGCGTCAGATTCCTTCTGCATCATCTCTTTATGACTCAACTGTCCTCTTTGCAGAAGTTAGGAATTCACAAGCATTACAACAGACCTTTGAAGTCAGAGTGAGCAAAAGCCAGTCCCCTGGGATTCAACATTTGTTCATTTATTTAATAAATATTTTCCATCTAGTATATGTCACTTTACTAACATTATGGAACGGAAAGAAAACACAACCCATAGCCCTTACCTTTAGAACATACTTTAAAATTAGGGAGAAATGTTATAAGCATTTAAACAACTAAGATAAATGCTAATGAAAATGATAATACAAAAGTTGTCATAGCTGAGTATGGTGGTTCAAGCCTATACTTACACAAGTGAGAGAGACAAGATCACAAGTCCAAGGCCAGCCACTCGTCTACATAATGTGTTTGAGACCAATTAGGGGGTATGCAATGAGACCCTATGTCAACAAAGCAAACCAGAACAATGGAATGTCAGGAGACAATTTGAGATCAAGTTCTTGAAAAATGGGGTTTATGAAGCTCCTTACTGTTTGGAACCATCACATTCCCCATACCAAGGATTACAGAGGTCAGAATTCTTTAAACCGAGCCTGCTTAACAGGCCAAATGGACTGTGTCAGAAAACTGGCTCAATCAGGCTCTTCCCTGGGAATTTAAAATTGAACAACTTTAGTTCAGGTGGCTTCCTTTGTAAAGGAGATGAGAACATCTGTAACAGTCATTTTCTACAATGACTAAGTTAAGACCGTTAGCTGCAGGGAGACAAAAAGGATGAGCCAAGTCAGTAGGAGGAAACAGAGACGAGCAGAGAAGGCACTCTGGCTCCCCAGTGGAGTGTCTTCCTTGTTGGATTCTCTCTGTTGCTCAGTTTTCTCCCTCCTTGAGGCCACGAGACTCATCTGTAATAGTTCATTTGGCATCTCACAGGCCTTTATCCCTTAAGATCCTTGGGATTCTGGATCCATGTTTGGGATGCTTTCCTAAACCCCACCTCCCTGGCCATATACATTACATAGGTATGTATATATACATGTACTCCCACCAAAGATCTTTGGTACTTCTAAATGTTCTCACTCTTCCCTTTCAGCCTCCAGAGGTCCTTCAAATTTATCTTACATGAACATTTGGTAAAATGGTTACTCTTATCTTCATTTCACAGATAGAGCTTGCCAAGTAATTGGGTATTTTACCCAATTCCCTGTATGTAACTAATAGCAAAGCTGTGAAATGAACTACTGAAGCAGTGTGGCTCCTGAATACTTCCTCCTAACCAGGGAACCCCCTGTCTCTTACTCTGTGACCTAGCACAAGAAGCATTTTGCAGGATGATCTGGGGAGGTAGAGACAGGAGGATCACTGAAACTTGTTGGCCATCTTGTTTTGCCTTTGGCTACATCCAGCCTGCCACCAACTTCTTTAGGAATATTCCTTGGCTCTTCTTCTCTATTCTACATGGATAAGGAAGCCATGTGCTGAGAATGATAAGGGCATAAACTATAATGACCGCAAATCCTCAAGTCATCACATGGTGGAAGAGCTATGCAGGTGTCCCCAACACTCAAAGAGTAAATGGGAAAGCGACATTGATTGTGTCCAGCCATTGTAGCTTCAGCCTGTTTGTTAGAGAAGCTGCCAATTCCCCTGCATTGATCTACCAGCAATGTTCCAAACCTTGGGTAAGCAGCAGTGGGAGGCTATGAGCAGGTACTCGGGATGCATACAAAGAGCAGTTTTATAGCAGTTTGGTCCATGCTTGTAGAGATGCAATTGGTTTTGTTAATGACAGAAATTACTCTTGGAATTTACTCAGCCCAATGCCTCTGTGGCTAAAGGAAATATTCCCACAAGGGTCTTTTCCATCATCAATGGAGAAGATCATTTCTGTGGTTTCAGAGAGCATTCCTTGAGAGGTAGGGTCATCTCCCTTCTGTAAGGATGGAGACTTTGGTCAGTGCACTAGAGGGTCAGGGAGATACAGTCCAGGAGGGGATACTTAGAAGAAGCCCAGCTCCAATTTACACATGAACTACATTTAGCATTGATAGCAACTAAAAAAGTTTTGTCTGTCTGTCTGTCTGTCTGTCTGTCTATCTGTCTATCTGTCTATCTATCTCTTGGGATATACTTTGTTCATTTCCACCAGTTCAAATGAAAAATCACTGTTGCCAATTTGACAAACTTCAAGTTTGAGAGAATAAAAGAAATCTTGCCAAAGTGATTTGATTAAGAATGAACCCTTTTTGTTAAAAAAAAAAAAAAAATAGGTCCATTGATGGGTATATAGAGTAAGACATATAGATTTATTCTATAGTTTTTTTCACGCTATAAAATTCAGACTGGGAGCTGATAAATTCCTATGGAGAAATCACAAAGACTATGCAGGAAAAATTTCTAAATTAATGTTAAGCTTATCATAGTTCAGAGGCCAAGGCTTATTTCAAAATTGAATCTATGGACTTGGGAAAATGAGTTTGCACACTTCTGACTGGCCACAGCAATTTCCATAGGTCTTAGGAAATCTTCCTCATATAAATTAATTTGGTGAATTTCCAGTGCAAAAGGCTCTTTCCATGACCACAAGGACAGGACAGACACAAGGGTTCTAAAAGCCACGCTTTTGTTATATGTCTACAATTTAAATTGAATGATCAAGGTTACTCACCGTGTCTTCAACACACATTGCCAGGGCACTGCTACATTAAAGCTGAAGGGCATGAGTGTGGCTGTTGTTTTAGTATCTACTCACCTCGCATTTCCTGAGTGTCTTGATGCACTTTGAGGACAAGATGCTGGAGAAATGTATTTCTAATATGCTGCTACAGCTGCTACTAGAGTCAACTCCGTTTTAATGCCCCACAAGAAGGAACTGGAACCTGGCACATAGTAGGTGTTCAAAATGCTGTTGAATTCGAATGTGAAGTCTGGAGTCTCCTCTGAGAATAGTAACAGCAACATCATATGTTTAACTTTGGTCTGTATCACCATGAAAAGAAGTCATTTTCTTACCTTTGCAAGTGAAAAAAATTATCTTCAGAATTTCTCCATTCAGCCAGCATTCACTGGGTACCATCGGGCAGTGGTTGTAGTTTCCTGTCCTCCAAAGAGACACTCATGCTCTGACCTCCACCATCATCTAACAGCAGCATGTACTGCCCTCCCCACCCCGTTGCTTTGTTGACTTGACTAAATGGATAATTACTCAGCTAAGCACCAATGCCTTTGAAAACATCTTTCTTTCACCCTCAATTATTCCAAGAGGGGAGAGAGGGAGGCAGCTGGTTGGGAAGAATGTCAAGGCCATAACACCACTGCTGACTTACTTGAGTACACGGAATGAAACAAACACAGTGTTAACCAACATCTCCTTTGAAATGGCGTTGGGTCGGATTAGCTCAGGGAAGGGCATCCTTAGATGGAGAAGAACCATTAATCACTGTCTTTAACAATCTAAGTTGAAGATCTTATTGTTTAATTATTTTTAATCTTTTGGAAATACAGAACCGCCCCCGGGTATTTTCTTTTCTCTGTCCCTCCTACAGAGCTGTCTGCTCTGAGACCTGAAGGCCTCCTGCGTATTCCTTGAACTGAATCCAAATTCATTACAGATCTACTGTAAAGTAGACATAGATGATGTGGCTGGTGGGGAGGGAGGGCGCGAGGGGAGGAAAGGAAAGCTACCATAATAGTAAGTAGCCAGGGCCAGTTTGAGAAGTTGAAAGGTGATCTTTGACCTTCTCATGACTCATAAAGCACTTTATGACTCCTACCCCATTAGCCAAGAATTCTCAAGCTCAACAAAAGGCCTTTTTTAGCTGAAATACCATTTTAACTCAGACTTACAAGGACTGCTTATTTGGTTTCTGTGTTAAGCAAGTAAAGTCTTCATTTCTGACGACCTAAGAGTTAACCAGCTTGGTTCATTCTGTGTCTATTTGCTAAGCTATGCACTTTGCCCAGACATAGAATCAAGTGGGTGCTGAAAAGACCAGATGATTTACTTAAATACATGCTTAAGTAAAGACATGTTTAAGATAAGATAACCTTTCTCTCTCTCTCTTTGTGTCTATGTGTGTATGAGAGAGAGAGACAGGGGGGCAGAGGCATAGACAAAGAGAGACAAAGGGAGGGTGAGAGAAATATGTGACAGGGAGACAGACACAGGGAATAGGGTAGGGGCAGGGTAGAGAGAGGAGAAAAACTGAGATTTCCAATCATAAGAAATTGCAAATTCTAAGAAAACTATGAGTCCTCCTTAGAATGAAAGATTTGGGGTGGCAGTGTGGATACATTTTCTGAAACTGTTTCCCAAGACTTTTTCCCTTTTACCAATATTTATGTTTTCTTTCCTGTGTGTATACAGTGTGTCACAATCATATCCACCCTCTCTCTATCACCCTCCAACTCCTTCCAAGACCCTCTCATCACATCTCTTAGCCTGATGTTCATCACTCTGTTCATTATTTAATTTTATCCCACTGAGTCCAGCTAGTGCTGACACAATATGCCAATGGGTGTAGGGCCATGTACTGGGTCATAGGAAACCTTCTTAGCATAGGGCCTTCTAATATGCTTGCAGCTTCAGTCTCTAACTTGTCCTGAGACTAGCAGAGTTCCCGTCATTTCAGCCACCACTATTGAGTTGTTAGTTGCCTTTTGGAGAAGGATGCTAGAAAGCCGCAGTGGCATTTATAGGAAGCTCAGAAGCTCTGTGACCAAGTTGCCTGGGCACTGAGCATGCGTGGGACCGAAGACACTAGGTTTTTCTTTCTACATTGTATATCTCTTCCTATGTCTTTTGAATTCTTTACTTCCTGGGCCACAAAACATGACTTGATCCTTTGATTCATTGAAAGAATCACAAAGTCAGTTAAAAATTTGTGCCTCGTCTGCTTTCCACAGGCTTGGGCAGGTGCTGGATGAAGGATTAAAGGTGGCTACAAGTTCTTCAACATGTCCTTCAGTGAAAGATGGGCTTTTAGTCCCTCTGGACGTCCTCTGTGTCTGCTTGACCAATGGACTTCATTGAAAGTTACAATATGCCAGTTACTACAGTAATTAGTGATATTCTTGGGATATGTTGGTTAGATTCTGGGTGTGGATTTGAATGTGTGGTGCTATACAGGAAACTCTTAGACCTGTGAGAAATAGGTAACACAGCGCACAAGAATCTACTGTGCTCCTGTAGGTAGGCTTCACTTAGAAAACCTAAATATCTGCGTATGGTTCCTGTTCAAAGAACTTCCAAATCTACTGAAAATGGCAGTGGAGCCAGGTGTGGGTTATCTCAGAAGTCAGAGGTTAAGCCTGGAGGATAATAACTTGGAAGTTAGCCTGGGCTACATAGTTAGGTCCTATTTAAAAAATCAAAAAGGCATGTACATGGGGCTGGAGAGATAGCTCAGTAGTTAAGAGCACTGACTGCTCTTCCAAAGGTCCTGTGTTCAATTCCCAGCAACCACATGGTGGCTCACAACCATCTGTAATGGGATCTGACACCCTCTTCTGGCGTGTCTGAAGACAACTACAGTGTACTCACATACATACAATAAATAAATAAATCATTTTTTTAAAAAGGCATATACATATATGAAATATCATGGTTAAACCAAACGTGGTCCAAAGAACTGCATCAGTAGTCCTCAGCATTGTATGTGAGCTCAAGGGAAGGACCAGGAATTCAATGCTACAAGACACTGGTCCAGAGGTTGTGACTCAGTGGGCTTTTGATGGACTTGAAGGTTTAACTAGATCTCCAGGTTATTCTCAAGAGTGGGACAGAAAACAACATGAGCTATAGGGACAGTGGATTTGGAGTTTCTATGACTCAGTCTCCACTCATGTACAAGGTCCTTACGGAAGAGTAGGAGTTTGTGCTCTGTAACGCAGGCTTCTGGTAACCTTCCGTGTTGCAGTCAGTATAATGTAACACTCATTAAAAGAGTTCACTAACCCAAAATACCTCGGCTAGTGGCCTCCTGCAGTATTCCATCTTTGACCAGGCTTTGGAGGTTGGAATCATTATTTGAAAAGGGTAGTGTAGCCATTAATGCATTAGAACAAATTTTATAAGGTTTTATTCTTCAAATTAATATATTTTATTAATGATATAGGTAGTCTCTTCACCTTAGAGGTACTCAAACCTACTTTTTGTCTGATTAAATAAATACTTCCCTTGGGCACAGAAAGCACATGGGTACTTCAAAAGACCCCAGTGAATTACAAAGGAACTCTCTCCTAGGTAGAGAATGGCCACTTGCTCCTGAGAAAACAAATGTTGTCTATGTTCACAGGACTCTTAGCACTGAAGGTGGGGAGAGAGGAGCATAGAGCAGGATCAGACATGATAAACGCAAGGAGCTGCAGTGCAATTAATCAAAATTAACAACAAACCCAGACAAAATTATGATGTGTTTGTAATTGAATGTGAAGTGATGTAGTCGAGACTTAGAGTGGTTCAGGAGTGCAGTGTGTGTGTGTGTGTGTGTGTGTAAGCCATGGGGGAGTTTGCAAGAAGCATATCCACAGATTCTATGACAGACCTACAGCCATGGTTTGGATATGGTTTATCCCCATAAACACTTACATTAAACTTTAGTTCCTCAACATAGCAACGCTGGGAAACGGGGCCCTGAGAAGGGATTATTATCTTTCTTAGGAGACTGGTTTCATGAGAACAGGTTGTAAAACAGGTCAGCGTTTTTGCCACCCTCAGGCCCCTGGTGTGCTTGCTCCTCATTGCCACCCAAGCTGTCACCATGTGGCACCCACCATCAGTGTTGTAATGCAGAAGAGATTCCTGCTAGAGGCTGATCTCGAACTTCTCAGCTTTCAGAACTACAAGATAAAGTCTTCATTGTAAATTTCTTAGGACATCTTAAATGAACTAAGAGAATGATCTTGTGGGAAAGGTGATTAACATAATCATTGTTTGGGTTATGAAGCAAGATGACTGTACCTACTCTTCTCAGAGATTACAAAACCCACATTCTTGACAGCATCACAACCAGAAGGGATGCTTTATTTTGACTACAGTATCTGTATCTATTTGTCCTGCCTGTTTCTATAAAAAGGTTTGGTGCAAGCACCATTAATCCCATACAGCTAATAAACTTTTTATCATGTGGGTTTGGTGATACCAAATCCCTACTTAAGTACATGAAAAGTTATAGTGTCACAACCTGGCATGTGAAAAACCTCACAGATGTGCACACTGTGCCCTTCTGGGCTTCTGTCTTAACCATAACACATTTTTTTCCTCCTGAACCTCTTTGGGCCACAGTACCTACCTTTTCCACCTAGATCAGGCTTTTATCTATTCAAAGATCAGCTCAAGCCTCAACTCCCTAATTTTATGTTTGCACTTAGCATCCTAGCAAGAATTCATCTATTGTGCCTTTCCTTGTGTCCTGACCACACTCACAGAACCTTTACATTCTAGGTCTTTGTGTCTATACCCAACAGGATGGACTCATCTGTGTTCTCTGTGCTCCACCACTTCTGGCTTTCTCTCTTCCAGCTCCCAGAGATATCTAGTGTTGCAGACCGCTCTATCAATATTGGGACCCGCACTGCCAGAAGCCTTGGGGGTTAAACTGTTAGAACCTGCACTGCCCCAAGCTGCTCCGGACTGCGGGTTGGGATTCAGCAAGAGAGAGAGAGTGAGGACGGACTCGAGGAATGGAGACCAGACAGAGTGTGATTCAATCCTGCTTGTTCTTCAGTCTCTCTTCTTAGTTCAAGTCCCAAGTCTTGTGTTCCTAGTCCCTAGTGCCTCCAAGTTCCAAGTTTCTTCTTCTAAGTGCTAAGTACCTAATGTCTAATTCTCTTTGCCTAATACCTTATAATTCTTCCAGCTCCAAGTTGTTCTCTAAGTTGTACTCTCTAACCTAATTCCTAGTTCCAAGTTGTACTCCCTAATGTCTAATATTTAACTCCAAGTTGTTCTGAACTCTTCTGTCTGCCTCTCGCCTTTTATATGTCTCACTTCTAAGCCACGCCTCTAAGTCACACCTTTAAGTCATGCCCTTAGGCCTTGTCTCTAAATCTGATCTCTAAGTCATGCCCCTAAGTCACACACCTTTAAGTCTCACACACCCAAGGAAAGATCCTGGTTATCTAAACCAAGATGTTATCAGAGTGTGCTCAGCTGTTGTAAGCTATTATAATCAAGTCTCTTATCAGGGTATATGGCTTAAGATGGCTACAAGGATGATAGCCGCCTTCTGTTGGCTCCCCACAATCTAGCTAATGGGAGACACCAGCAAGAAATCAGCAAACAAGAGAAAGTTGAGATATTGGTGGGTGTGGAGCATCTGGATCTATCTACCAAAATCCATAGTTCTTTCCTTTGAGACAACCCTGTACCTATTACTACACCCCCCGCCACTACACCCCCCGGTCCACTAATATAGTGGCAGGTCTCATACAGCTAGCCATAAAGTATTTGCTTAACCCTTACTTATTTATTTTTTTCTTATACATTCAGCAAACTTTATATTGCAAAAAGATAAAGAACAGCTCAGACAGGTGTTTGCTCTCCTGCCCAAGAATACATCTGTCTGAGCTCCTCTCGCAGCTTTGCAATGCTTACATAACACACATCAATTCTGATCCAATCACAATGGCAATTTTTACAATGTAGATATGAAATCTATATAGTAATCGACTGAAATACTCTTCAAATTTTCTTATCTGCATTAATCATTACAATGAGAACAAGTGTTATACCAATATGCTTCTCCTTTCCCTCAGTGTTTACTCTCTGGAAGCTGGAATCCTCTCTCACATCATGTAATTTATTTACCAAAATGCTGGACATACCTTTATGAATAGCCTGTAATTTGTTTTTCAAATTACCAAATTAAACCATGCTCACCTGTATTCTGCAAGACTCTGATGGATATGCCTAGTTTGCAAGTAGATAAGGAACTTTATGTGACATTTATAATCAGACATGTGGTGTCTTCTTTACATGATGTCTCTTGATCTTCTTCACTGAACTGTTAGTTAGACCAAGGCTGGTAACAATAGCAGAGACATCCCCAGCCCCTTTCTCACTATGGCTTGGATGTAAAGTTTGGATGCCATGCTCATTAACTGAGTTCACAGAGACAAATCAATTTGGACCAAGAAAGCACTAACATGAAGGCTATAGTAGCTTGATGTCCTTACCCTCATTAGCAGAGGATGAAACATTTAGATAGAAACTGGAGGCAAATATAGAAAGCCAATCCTGATTGTCCAATTTAATCAATGATGAGTGTTTGCACTGTCTATGGCAAGTAAAATTACAAAGTAGATGCCCAATAAATGCTTGTAAAATGGAATTCAATTGTATGATTGCTCATGCCGCAAGCTCTTTGGAATATTGACCTGAAACCAGAATTGAATTCCTGTTTGAATCAGCCAGAGCTTCTAGCCCAGAGCTTACATCATGGTCTATGCAGTGGTTCTCAACTTGTGGGTCACAACCCCCTTGTCGCACCTCTATCTCCAAAAATATTTACATTACGATTCATAACAGTAGCAAATTTACTACAAGTAATTTGCTAAAATACTTTTAAAAAAAGTAGCAACAGAAATAATTTAATGGTTGGGAATCACGACAATATGAGGAACTGTATAAAAGAGTTGCAACTTTAGGAACATTGCGAACCACTGGATCCATGGATCCTGTGAAGTTTTTTGAATGGACAAAGCCACCACTCCAGAGTCTCCTTGCTTCAAAATGAGGGTAGCAACGCACTTTTAGGTATTTACCAAATGATAATAGTGACTTACATAGAAACTTCCGATGGGTAGAAACTGGTCCAACTGAGATGGAACTGTTGTACATTTAAATGTTACTATCTGCACAGAATCCCTCCGGTCTCCCTCTCTGGCAAATGCCCAGGTTTGCATAGACTGCTCTTTTTGAGCCCCTAGGCAGGGTCTGGGTGGGGGACAGCTGCCGTAGATTTTCAGAGCAGTTCTTGTGGATGAAAGCGAAGCCCCTGACTTGTGTGCCCAGGGGCTGGGATCAGAACTCCTGGCCTGAAAGAGAGGCTCTGTTGAAAGAACAGTAGGCCTCCCTGTTGGACTGGCCAGCGGGATTTTTTTTTCAGTTTGCACCTGGTGTTGGGCGGTGGGAGTTTATGAAAATCCACAGAGGGGAATGTTTCCGAGTTGAATAACAGAAGGGCAAAACATTGAATGGCAGATCTTTGGAACCGTGAAAAGCACAGACTCTGGTCTGTGGATTGGAGACTTGGGTCTTTACTGAGGGGGGCCTTTCACAGAGGCTGTGGAGGCCTGGACTCCGTGCTGCATGAACAGCTGCACTGGAGCTTTGCTGATGCCTCGCCCAACAGCTTTTGAAAGGGGACCAAAAGCCATCCAGTGGGAACTAGAACCGAGGGCCCTTCCATCCTGTCCTTCAGAGAGGGGACCTTCCAGCCCACTCTGTATCCAAAATTAGTATTCACTGACAATTCTTCCTTTCCCAAGCTGAAAATCTTTGGCACTTTCTAAACCCATTTCTTAGAACCTTGTTATAAAATATGCATATTCTCAAAACTTATCTTTTCATAGTATAAAGTAATAAAACTCATTACAAGCTACACATATCAAATGGCACTGAAAAGAATAAGGTAGAAATCGAAAGTCACCCCTAACTTTACTCCAAAATGACCCCCATCAGAGATTGGAGAACATTCTTTCAGATCTTTACTCTCCATGTATATATCAAATTTCAAGACAAGCATCCCAACACCGTAATAGCAAATATTGGAACAACGCTCTTGGGTGAATTGCTTATATTTGTTAGTATTTGTCACATTTGTCACTGTTGAGACAAAAGCAACTTCAGAAAGGATTTATCTTGGCTCCCAAATCTATCATGGCACTCCATCCTGGCAAGGCTGTCCTGGTGGCAGGAGCACAACACACCCTGGTCAGGAAGCAGGGAGCTATGGAAGCTTAGATAGAGTCTCCTTTTTATTCAGTCAGGGAGCCCAGCCCAGGGGTTGCTGCTGGCTACTTTAAGGTAGATCTTCCCACCTCACTGAATCCCCTTAAAGGGACACCCTGAGATTTGCCCCCTGGATAATTCTAGATTCTGACAGGTTGACAACCTCAGAGTTGGACATCACATTGTCCAAAGAGGTAAACTTCATTTCTGAGAACTGAAATGGCCTCACTGATGGCCCCTGCCGAGCTGGGGGTTACGTTCGTGGTTAGTTTCCTTGTTTTAATAAGATAGCCTTGAACTGGTGATCTTTCTGCATTTATCTCCTGAGTGCTAGCGTACATCACCACAGGCAGAACATCGGGAGACCTGCATATGGCTTGTTCTAATTATTAAGCAGGACTGATATAAGAGAACTCTGGAGGGAGAAATCAATGTGAGGAAAACAAAGTGGTTGAAATTATGATTTTTATTCTAGAGCCGGGTCCCATACTAATGATATATATACTGTGAACCCAGACAATGTAGAAAAGCTTCATTTAGATTCATTTAAATGCTGTGCAATGTGCTACAGACAGGGTTTTTCTGGTTCTGGAACTCCAAGGGTCTCACTGGGTGTGGATTCTGCCCCCATTCCTCATAGATTCCATTTCTAACACAATCATTTATTCCCAGAAGTATTTGTCTCAGTCCCATACCTGTCCCTGTTCCTTCAGGATTCTGCTCAACCATGCTTGAGCCCATCAGTGTGCTGGGGCAGGTTGGAGTTTCTCATAACTTGGGATGTGAACAGATACAAGGGCTTTGGAAAGGCACATTGGACATTTCAGTAGCTTAATGAGGAACTGGGGTTTTTGTACACAGAGAAATAATGATAATGAAGTAATTTGAGCTGTTGAACACATGTCCTAAAAACAGTTTGTACCAGGTACTTTTTATGTGCTTAATTTCATGTAATTCTGCATGAACTTCAGGAGTTCAGTATATTAATTATCTCCAGTCAACAGATGTATAAATAGACACTCAAAAAGGTAAAAATCATTTACCCAAATTTATCCAAAAGTTCACTAAAAGCAGTAGTTCTTATTCTCTGGGTTTTGACCCCTTTCAGGGTCAAACAACCCTTTCACAGGGGTCACATATTGGATATCCTCCATATCAGATATTTACAATTCATAACAGTAGCAAAATTATAGTTATGAAATACCAACAAAGATAATTTTATGGTTGAGGGTCACCATAACATGAGGAACTGTATTAAAAGGGGCAGAGCATTAGGAAAGTTGGGAACCACTGGCTTAAGGGCCCTAGATCTAAAACCAGGACGTTCTCCTTGGCATACTTAAGCATTGTGAGTCTGTGCTTCTCCTTGGTGCTATGGAGGTGTGTCTTTCCAATACAGTCCTTCAGTGTCTGGGAAAGGATCTTAGCCCTGGTTGCATGCTGAACATGCTAAAGAGCTTGGAAAACAAACCCATGTCAATCTCTCCCAGCAGAGATCTCAGTTGAGCAGAGGTTGAGGCTAGAACTTCCTTGTGTTCTTTCCTTAAATTCTTCCAATGTGCATAACCTTGTAGCATTTCACCTAACAAGCAGGTTTCAACACAGAGCTCCTGTAGGAAGGTCTCTTTCTCTTTCTCTTTCTCTTTCTCTTTCTCTTTCTCTTTCTCTTTCTCTTTCTCTTTCTCTTTCTCTTTCTCTTTCTCTTGCACTTGGAGGTGATTTTGTATTAGCTTGGCCCAGATTTTAGCGTAATGTAAGCATCGTAGAAAAATTGCGATCAGTCTGAGCAGCTTCTGTCTTCTTACCCAGGTAATTTGTAGAGTCCTTGAGGGCAGAAAATGTCCTCCACAGCTCCTGTCTTCTTCCAAATATCCTGCATAGTACTATATGTATAGATGCAGGAAAAACGTGGGCTGAGTTAGCAGCCAAACTGCTCTGGGATTTGGAAGCTGGGAGAGAAGTATGCAAAGAAGAAAAATAAAAGCAAAGGAGAAAAAAAAGTCAGACCCCAGATGTCCTGGTATAGTCACAGTTTAGCATGCCTGGGTAGTAAGAGCCATTTTGGAGCCTTTTTCATGTGGCATTGTAGTTCAGTTTGCTTCAGGTGCTAGACAGTAAGTCCCTACTTTCATGTTGCTTATGGTCCAGTGAGAAAGACATAGAGCCATGCTATAAATAAACTCCAGGGGAAAGAGAAAAAAATCATATGGAAGAGAGGCTAAAAGAAGGTTGCCTTTAGGAACTTTGGGGAAGTCCCATCTGAGGCAGGAGATCTCTGACACTGAAACAGATGGCTCAGACATGGGAATTCAAGAGAATTTCTCTGAAGTATCTCTAGATATGATCATTCAATTGGTGTGAGATATTTATACCTCCATGTTTATTGCAGAACTATTTGTGATAGGCAAAATACAGAAATAGCCTTGATGCCCATCAACAGATAAACAGATGAAGAAAATGTGGACACAATGAACTTTTGTTCAGCTGTAAAGATGAGATTATGTCATTTGAAGAAAAACTGATGGTACTGAGGAGCATTCTATTCTGTTAAATAAGCCAAATCCATGCAAGTATCATGCATTGTCTCCTATGTAGAATCTATATTTGCATACATACATACATACATACATACATACACACATACATACATACACACATGCATACATACACAGAAATATGTGTGATGAAAACAAAAAACCATATGTGCAATCAAAGGAAAATGGGAACTCACTGAGATGGGGGAGCACAGACTATAGCAGGGAGGATAGCAGAGCAGGGTTAAATAGTGGGCATGACTGGCAACTTAAAGTATTGATAAACATATATTAGATGCCACACAAGACTCAGTATTTATATGCTAATTAAAAGATATATCTTGAAAGAAGAAAACCAAATATGACTGGCCTATGTGGTAGAAGAAAGAGTAGGTCAATGGGGTCCAGAGCACTGAACAAGGAAGCCAGTGAGGAAGCCAGCAGCAAAGGCTGTATCTGATACTTAAAGGTATGAGATGTGAGATGAAGATTTGATTTCATTGGGAGCATGAGACTTTGGAAACTCCATGTAACCTGATTCAAGCCCCATTCAGTTGATGATGCAAATGCACCATTTGTGGACTGCTCTGGCCGTAGCAGATGTTTGGAGAGAGCCCTGAAGGAAGCTCCGATTGTGAGCTCTTAGGTTGAAAAATTGAATATTTGGGGTTCTGTGCTTTCTAACACATCTCTTGATGAAATGTCAAAAAATGTCAAAGTAGCAGGTCATCATTTGCTGGTGGCATTTGTTTCTGACTAGACAGTAAGAGGAGCAAAGCGTACCCCTGATGGTGTGCTTCTTGTTGATTTTTATTCAACTACTTATTCGCCATTTGTATTTCCATTTTCAAGATACCATGAGTCAGGGTTCTGAACTCCATTTACCGAGACCCTCTACTCAAAGTCTCGTAAATTCTCCTGGGCTATTGTCTTATCTGGATGCTTAACTAGGGGTGTGTCTGTTTCTGAGGTTACTTGATGTATTGGCAAAATCATTTCTTTCCCTTGCTGCTTGTTTGAGTCTCAGTTGCAGGCCACCCTTAGTTTTTAGACGCTTTCCTCATCACTTGCCACGTGAATGGCTAGCAATAAAAAAACTTTGCCAATATATCCCAGTAGTAAATATGATATTTTACTGTATTTTGTTAGGTTAAGAAAAATTCATAGGTCCCATAATTCTCAAGGGAAGAGGATTACTCCTAGGCTGTGAACCTCGGGTGTCAGAAGTCTTAGGGTCATCTTAGAGTCATCAATAAGATTTTATTTTATTTTTAAAAGGGGAATGATACTGGTCTTAGGAAATCATAGCCCACAAATATATATATATATATATATATATATATATATATATATATATATATAATTATATATATGCAGATAGATACTTTAAACATTTTTTTCTATTTCAGAAACTTAAACTTTGTTCTCCATAGTCACCTTGTTGGGGGAGATGGAGACATGTCTTTTAAATATTAGTCTGAAAGTAGTTTTCTTAAGCTCAACGCTATAAGGTTTTAGCACAGAATTCTACCAGACTTTCAAAGAAGAGTTAATACCAATATTCCTCAAAGTATTCCTCAAAATAGAAACAGAAAGAACATTGCCCAATTCATTTTACTCTGATACCCTAACCACATAAAGACTCCACAAAGAGAATTGCAGACCAATTTTTCTTATGAACAAAGATGCAAAATTACTCAACAAAACACTTGCAAACCAAATCCAAGAACACAACTGGAAAATCAACTATTATGATCAAGTATTCTTCATCCCAGAGACACAGTGATAGTTCAATATATGAAAATCAGTAAGTATAACCCACCATATAAACAAACTGAAAGACAAAAAAACATAATTATGTCATTAGATATAGAAAAGGCTTTTGACAAAATCCAATACCCCTGCAAAATAAAATTCCAGGAGAGATTAGGGATATAAGGTACAAACCTAAACATAATAAAGGGAATTTACAGCAAACTTATAGTCAATATCAAATTAAATGGAGAGAAATTCAAAGCAATTCCACTAAAATCAGAAACAAGACAAGGCTGTCTACTGTCTACATATCTTCTATTCAATATAGTACTTGAAGTTCTAGCCAGAGCAATGGGACAACTGAAGGAAATCAAGGTATTCAGATTAGAAAGGAAGAAGTCAAAATATTATTTGCAGATAATATGATAGAATACATAAGTGAGCCTAAACATTCCAACAGGGAACTCCTATAGCTGATAAACAGTTTCAGCAAAGTGGCTAAATACAAGATTAACTAAAAAAAAAAAAATCAGTAGCCCTCCTATACACAAATGACAAAACTGAGAAAGAAATCAGGGACACAACCCTTCACATGAGCCTCAAATAATAAAAAATATCATGGGGCTAACTCAAACCAGACAAGTGAAAGACTTATATGATTTAAGAAAAACTTTAGATCTTTGAAGAAGATATCAGAGGATGGAAAGATCTCCAACTCTCATAGATCAGTAGGGTTAATAAAGTAAAAATGGCCATCCTACTGAAGGCAGTCTAGAGATTCAATGCAGTCCTCATCAAAATTTCAACAAAATCCTTCACAGATCTTGAAAGTACAATTCTTGACTTCATATGGAAAACCAAAAATTCCATCCTGAATAAATCTTCTTCTTCTTCTTCTTCTTCTTCTTCTTCTTCTTCTTCTTCTTCTTCTTCTTCTTCTTCTTCTTCTTCTTCTTCTTCTTCTTCTTCTTCTTCTTCCTTCTTCTTTCTTCTTCTTCTTTTTTCTCTTCTTCTTCTTCTTCTTCTTCTTCTTCTTCTTCTTCTTCTTCTTCTTCTTCTTCTTCCTTCTTCTTCCTTCTTCTTCTTTTTTCTCTTCTTCTTCTTCTTCTTCTTCTTCTTCTTCTTCTTCTTCTTCTTCTTCTTCTTCTTCTTCTTCTTCTTCTTCTTCTCCTTCTCCTTCTCCTTCTCCTTCTCCTTCTCCTTCTCCTTCTCCTTCTCCTTCTCCTTCTCCTTCTCCTTCTCCTTCTCCTTCTTCTTCTTCTGGAGGCATCACCATTCCTAATTTCAAGCTGTACTACAGGGCTATGTTAATAAAAACTACATATTATTGACATAAAAACAAAGAAGTTGATCAATGGAATCTAACAAAAGACACAGACATAAATCTACACACCTATTGAAACCAGAAATACACAATAGAGAAAGGCATCATCTTCAACAAATGGTGCTGATCAAACTGGATGTCTGCATGTAGAAGAATGCAAACAAATCTCTATTTATCACTCTGTACAAAACTCAAGTCCAAAAGGATCAGAAATCTCAACATAAAACCAGATACACTAAACCTGATAGATGAAAAATTTAGAATTAGCCTTGAATGCATTAGCACAGGAGATGATTTTCTAAACAAAACACCAATAGCTCAGGCACTAAGATCAACAGTAAATGGGATCTCATGAAACTAGAAAGTGTCTGTAAGGCAAAGGACACTGTCATTCAGACAAAGCAGCAGCCTACAGAACAGGAAATGATTTTCACCAACTCTACATCCAATAGAGGACTAATATCCAAAATATATAAAGAACAATAAAATAGATAGCAAATAAAAAAACAATCCAATTTTAAAAACAGAGGAAAAACAATTCTCAACACAGGAATCTCAGATAGCTGAGAAATACTTAAAGAAATGTTCAACGTTCTTAGTCATCAGGGAAATGCAAATCAAAATGATTGACATCTTACACAGAATGACTAATATAAAAACCCAAGTGACAGTACATGCTGGTGAGGATGTAGAGCAAAGAGAACACTCCTCCATTGCTGGTGGGAATGCAAATTTGTACAGCCACTTTGGAAATCAATATGGCAGTTTCTCAGAAACTTGGGAAACGATCTACCTCAAGACCTAGCTATACCACCCTTGGGCATATATGCAAAGGACACTGCATCTTACCACAAGTACATGTACTCAACCTTGTTCATAGGAGCTTTATCCATAATAGCCAGAAACTGGAAACAATCTAGCTATCCCTCAACCAAAGAATACATAAAACAAAATGTGGCATATTTACACAATGGAGTATTTTTCAGCTGTTAAAAAATTACATCATTAAATTTGCAGGCAAATGGATGAAACTAGAAAAAAAACATTCTGAGTAGGGTAACCTTGTCACAGAAAAAGAAATATGGTCTGTTATTCACTTATAAACAATATTAGCAATTAAGTAATGATAACCAAGCTATAATCCATAGACCCAGAAAGGTTATATAAGGGGGGGGGGGGGGGCTGGTGGGGATACAAGGCTCTCACTTGGAGGGGAAAATAGGATAGATTTAACAGGTGGACTGGGGGTTGGTGGAGGTAATAGTGGGACAAGGCAGGGAGATGGGGTAAAAAGAGAATTCAATGAGAATGGGAATTGGGAAACATTTGGGATGGGTGTGGAATCCTAGTGCAGTAGAAACATCCTTAAATCTATGAAGGTGGTGCTAATGAGGACTCCTAGAAATGGGGAATACAGAGCCTCAACTGGCCATCTCTTGCAGCTAGGCAAGGCATCCAACAGTGAGACTAGGTTTCATTTAATTGAGTTATTGGCCAAGAAGGCCCTATGGAAATCCCCCAAACAACCCAGCCTGTTGCTGATACAAAAGATTGCTCTCCAAAAATGTATAGAGGGCCTTATTTCTGAGAACAGCACCCACACAACTCATTCAACATGGAGAAGTCAAACTGGTGCCTGCATGGAGCCCTCACACCACATTCTAGTCTCTTGGTGAGGGAATGTTCTCTCCAGGCTACCAAAAGAAAACCGTGGACATCAACTCTGCCACAAAGCCTTTTGTCTACAATCTGTCCTGGCTACAAAATAGGCTGGGGCAGTGATGCCACAGAACTTGTGAAAAAAGCCGAACATGGTCTTATTTGACTTAAGACCACTCCACAAGAAGGAATCCATGCCCAACACTACTTAGATAGTCAAGAACCAGAAACTAGATAGCCTAGAAAGAGCTAGGGTACAACCAAACACTACTGGTCTAAAAAACAAAAACAAAAGCGAAACATCAGAAACAATAAATTGATTCAGTGCCTTATTTGCCATCATCAAAGGCTTCCTTCAGCAGCAGATGAGAAGAGATGTAGAAACTCACAGTGAGCCATGATGTGAAAAGACAGTCTAAATTGGAGGTCTGCACAAAATTTCTCCCCGCAGAATTCAAGGAAATCCCACAAAAGAGGAAGCAGAAAGACTGTAAGAGTCAGGAGGACATAGAGGACACCAGGAGAAAAAGGTCCTCTAAATCAACTAATCAAGGTGTGTATGAGCTCACAGGAGAGACTGAAGCAGCAAGCACAGGACCTACACTAGTCAGGCAGCTATGGCCTTCTTATTACATAATTTATTTCCTAATGATTCATCTATCTACTACCCACTACAGACAATTTCTTATTCTTATGCTTGCTTGGCGTAATAAGACTAATTGGCCCCCAGTACTCATTAAAACTTCATTTACCTATTTGCATTGGTCTGTACCAGGTCCTCTGCATAAATATTATAGCTATTAGCTTAGTGTTTTTATGGGACTCGTGACTGTGACAGTGAGTGGGCCTATGATTCTCATCCCTGCTCTTGGATCTCTTTTCCTACTGTTGGCTTACTGTGTCTTCTTTGATATGACAGTGTTTGCTTCATTTTTTTTTATATTTCATTATATTTTATCTTGTCATGTTCAGTTGTTATCTCTTAGAAGCTTGTTCTTTTCCAGTGAGAGACAGAAAGGGAATGGGTCCAGAGGAGAGGGGTGATAAAAGGAACTGTGAGTAGAGGAAGGGGAAAGTATGATCAGGATATATTCTATGAGAAGTGAATCTATTTTCAAAAAAAGTAAAAGTAGTTCTTTTTAATGTATAAAGAACTTGAAAGTTATTGATTTTCACGGCAGCCCAAGGCTGCCTTCTAATTCTTGAGGTAAAAATCATTCTGTCCCATGCTAGATATTCCAAATAAATGTATAATAATTTTTAACCTATTTTTCTAGGAGATAAAGCCTTCTTAGGAATATCTGCCAAGTGTGTATCCACTGCCCATGCTCACATGATGCTCCAGCTTCTTTACAAATGATGTAAACATTATCAGAAAGTCATAGGGGTGAGGGCATGGTGGGAGATAGGAATTACATCAAAATAACCTGGGTATTTGTCCAGCCTGCAGAGGCTGGCAGGCTCGGCATGCACACCCTCTCAGCAAATATTTGCTTTGAAGTGTCACTCTTGTTAAGCTAGTCTTTTAGCAGTTCCAGGTTGCTTTTGGGAAGCTCAGCCCACTAAGACATTAGTTCTAAAGTAAAAGGATGGCAGCAGGAGAGAAATGTAAAGGAGTGGTCTCTGGGTCCCTATCACCCAAAGTTATATCTGCCTGCTCCCTATTCATTTCTCAGTCTAATGTAAGGTGACACTTAAACTGGACCCCAGGACAGGCCCCTTTTACCCTCCCCTTCCAGTCAGGTTGCTGGCCCCAAGTATCTTCCATCTAGAAAGTCAAGGACTGCTTCTATTTTAGATTGATATTAATTCAGATTGGGAAATGCATTTTCCCTTGCCCCCCAAGAAATCAATGGGGTAAGTGGAGGGTGAATATTTTAAATCCTAAGGGAGGGACCAGCACTGCTTCCCTGACTCAGACAACCAGTTAGGTCAGTTTCTGCTTTAGAGGTGGCTGTGCCAGCCTTTCCAACTTCCCTTGGTCAAAGAAACAGAATTTAGAACCTGAAAGTGTTGATCAAGATAAATGCCACAACTTTGATTCACTAGGTATGAATAAATTAGAAATTCAGACACACTTTGAAATGCTAACACACTTAAAGGTGAAGGGGAAAGCATTTGGCAGAACACATCTGAGCAGCAGTTGGCAGCCACATAGCGTGCTTGACAAATAGCCAGATATCATTTGCCAAACCTGAACATGGCCAGCTTTTCTCATCTCCACATTAAAGGAACATTAAGGTCTTTATCTATTGGCCTGAGCATATTGAAGAAAAGGAATTTTAGAGTTGAGACTAATGTACCTTTCAAAAAATGACCTCCTACTGCCTCATCATTTCTGAGATCTCAGTGTGCACAATATTCAATAATGCACTAGTATGACGCTTGCAAATAGGTAAAAGATGTTTTAAAGAGTACTGGGGCCAATTAGCCTTATTATGTCAAGCAAGCATAAGAATAAGAAATTGGCTGCAGTGGATAGAAGTTAGATGAATTGTTGGGAAATAAATTATGTAATAGAAAGGCCATAGCTGCCTTATGGTGCAAAACAGCATCCCATGAGAGAGCCCCTGAAAGGTTCTCCAATCCCAAGTGGTCAACCCTAAATACATGAACAACCTTAAATGGACTACATATGTTATATATGTAGATGTATAAAACAATATAGAGTACATATATAACAAAAACAATTACAAAAGAAGAGGTTATAAATCCAAGAGGAAGAGAGGTTGAATTGGAGGGGGAAATCTGAAGGATAGAAATAGTGTAAACACAATATATACTCATCTATACAGCTAACAAATTTACAAAATAATGTTCCAATGCATCCAAGGGGGAAAGCATAAAACATAACGTCTCCAAGATCTCAAAAGAAAAGAAATATCCAAATAACTGTGATGATTCATATATTTTTATTTTTATTATCACTGTTTCCATTGATTAAACACTTGGAAAGTACTTAGAAGTTGCCTAGGTATGGGGTTAGGGAGATGGCTCAGTGGTTAACGGTATGTACTATTCATGCAAAAGGTCTGAGTTCAGTTTCTAACACCTGTGTCAGAAGGCTCACAGTGGCCTATCACTGTAGCTCCAATAGAATCCAATGCCATTGGCCTCAAAGGGCATCAATGAGCACATACCAATATAAAGGCATACATAATTAAAAATAAAATAACTAGGTATTATGTTTGTAGATGGCATCTATAAGCCTGCTCAAAGCTCCCAACATGAGGATTATTTGGGCAATGACATTTATAATATTCTGAATTTTGGGTCCCTATGCAAAGGCATATATGGGCAGCTCAAATATCTGACAGAGGTCCCTGGGGGGGTTCCGACCACTTGAACATAATGTTTTGCCTACACTTAAACATATCATAGAGCCCTGTAGTAACTGTGAGGGATAAGTGACCTAGTCTCTTCTCAGATACATGTCTTTAACAACACCAACATGTTGGCAGCCAAAGCACATGGCTTGAACCTGAAAATGGACCCCCAGACAGAATTATTAAGTTAACAGGCTGGCAAGCCAAGGACATGTAAGATTCTGCACAGAGCCTTACCAACCTAAGATATAAGTGCATTGCTTTTGATAATGCGTATTCCATGATGGGTAAGGAAGGCATTCTTATCAGAATGGCCTAAGACAAGCTCAGTCTTGTTAATGAAATACAAAATAGGGAGAGATGGAGAGCTTTTGGGGCTGCTCGGCAAAAATCTGGCATGGGCCAAGGACAAGGAAATGGGCTGCTTGGCAGAAATATGACATTGGCCAAGGACAAGGAAGTGGGCTTCAGGCAGGAATCTGACATTAGGCTAGAACAAAGAAGTAATTTCAGGCAGGAATCTAAATCTTAGGCCAGAACAAAGAAGTAATCTCAGGCAGGAACCTAAATGTTAGACTAGAACAAAGAAGTAATTTTAGGCAGGAGTCTAAATCGTAGGCTACAACAAAGAAGTAGGCTTCAGACATGAAAATGACTTTGGGCTAGGATAGAGAAGTTGGCTCAGATATTTTGGTCATCCTGATAAGCCCTTAGAAACAGTGATCATGGGAGTGATCATGGAATTTTGCTTATTGCCTTGCTTGTTCTTTGACTATTTGTGTTTATTGTCTTGCTTGTTTCTTGACTATTTGTGTTTATTGTATTGCTAGTTCCTCAACCTAGAACTGACCTGAATACTTACATGTAATTCAAATGGTATAAAAGCAAAAAAGAAGAGCGGGGATAGGATAAGGGTTCCAGGGAGGGGAAATGGGGAAAGGGGATGACATCTGAAATGTAAATAAATAAAATATCCAATAAAAAAAGAGGAAAATTCCTTCTAGTTAATAAGACTAAACAGGGTTCATGAATGCTGCCAACCATCAACTCTGCCTGTGTGAGACATAATACATGAGAACTTATTGCATACCACATACGATCCCAATACTTTTCATATACTAGAATTACTTGTATCTCTACAGTAACCCCCAGTTGTTTTTTAGCCAAGTGATTGCTGGTTTCAAGTAGTTTTGGAATTGCCTAACTTCTATAACAAATGTCCTGTATGTCTCATCACCGTCACATAATAAACAATTTATTTCTTGTTAGTATCATAGCCCCTACTGTGATTGGCAGACACTGAGAGGAAAGCATCGTGTGGGAAGTTTTAGGAGCCAACCCAGCAATGGCATAAACATTTGGACTCACTTCACTGGGCAGAACTTTACATAGATACAATGAAGCTTTCAGTTGTTCCCAAGAGGGAGAGATAATGAAGATGGTAAGCATGTAACCGTGTCTGTGCCGTATACAGGTCCCTGATTTTACAGCTGAGAAAATCAAATCAGCAGAAGGCTCAGGATCCAATATCACAATACCTTCTATCACAAGAGCAAAGTAAAATGGGAATTAAAACCCAGGCAGCAGCAGAGGACATGGCTCAGTCAGCGAAAGGCTTGCTGCACAAGGACTTGAGTTCATTCCCCAGCACCTCTGTAAAAACTGGGCACAGTGCTGTGCATCTGCAGCTGCAGCAATGGGGAGACAGAGACAGGAGACCCTGAAGATTGATGGACCGTCAGTCTGGCTAAGTCAGCGAGCCCCAGATTCTGACAGAGACCCTGTCTCAAAAACATAATGGAGGTAGAGAAAGACAACTGATGTTGACCTCGGGCCTCCATAGAGCATGCATATCAATGAAAGCAAGTGTGTGTGTGTGTGTGTGTGTGTGTGTGTGTGTGTGTGTGTGTGTGCATACATGCACATACATGTGTCTACACATGTACACACACACACACATACACACACACGGGGATCTTATTCCTCAGCTCAGGCCCATGTTTAGAATCATTTATCTCTACTGCTCTTGAACTATAAATCAGTCGTCACCAATGAAGTTGAGCAGTTTCATCCCAGGTGTAGCCTAGAGTATTATTCATGTTTTTCAAACTGAGTAAGGAATGCCATGTCAGAGTCTCGCAAGAAATTGGGATTTCCAACAAAATAAGGTTCTAACGTCTGCGGCACCATTATACTTTACTTTTCCACACCCCATATTCTTTCCCAGTCTCAGACTCAGACCCACCCTCTCAGTTATTAACCATGACCACAGTTGCCAGGACACCTACTCAAGAAACAAGAGAGTGCAATAAAGCATTGGCAGTGCTTGATAAGGTGTCAGGGAGTCCAGTGAGCTGATATCTACCCGCACCTGGATTGGATCCTTTCCTCTCCTGCCTGGTTATGAACATCAAGTCACGAGCTGTGACTGCATTCAGCTCAGCTTCAACCCTGGGCTCTTCAAGAGCGAGATGCTAACTAGTTTTCTCCTCTGCCCCTTCATGTCTCAGGTGTCCTGAGACACCTGAAACTGATGCACTGCAGTGTTGCTTTCCCTTGAAGTCTCAATGACAACCTCAGCCTGGCCTGGTCAGACCCTTGGAAGGCTCCAGAAAACGGCCTGTCAGATGTGCACACATCAACACACCACCTGTTCTGGCAGGAATCCAATTTTCTCTATTTCTTCCTCCCTTGGGAAATGTGCCTGCCTTTGGCATCTGTCCCCACTTACCCCGCTTCACACAGGAGACAAAGAAATCATTTTGTTTCTCAAGCCATCTCTCCGGCTTCTGCTTTTAAAAAAATAAAATAAAATGACTTGTGTTCTCTCTCAATAGGCATGCTGCCTCCTTTCTTTTTTCTTATTTTTTTTTCTTTCTCGATCCTCTCTGCATCTTTTCAACTATCCTTGTTTGCTTGTTTGCTGGTCTCGCTCCAGTTCCTTTTATGCTTCTTTTATTTGGTTCTATGTGGAGCTCCATTTCCACCCCCTTTGCTGTCTTTGATTATAGGACAGAAGCTGCTTCAGTAATCTCAGATGCTTCCATTTCCATCGACTACTGATCTTAAGTGTTACCACTGCTGTGCTGGAGTCTGTTTGATTTCCCCCTAGTAGCACTTACTATGGTGTAGAGCACATGAGTAGATAGAACGGGCAATACTGAAACATGGCCTCACACTCTTGAGTGGGACTGTAAGGACCATTGTTCATGGTTCTTAAAAGGGCACTGGACTGCCCTCTTTGTTCCCAGGGTCCAATCACTGCTGCTGCTTCAGACTTGGTTTCATATCAGTATGGGCCGAAACAGATTCCAAAGTCCTGAGACCTCACTGAGGCGTGAGGCAAGATCCATGGATTCTCTTCCTCCTCCAGAACTGTCCTGAGACCTTGAAAGGGCAGAGCTTCAAGGCAAAGAGTAAAAGGAGAGATTTGGGGACTAGAAGTTACTCCTTAATTTGATGCCTCCCATTTTAAGCAAATTGAACACTGTGTACTTCGTTGGTACCTTTTAATAAGAAGGAAACCAGTACAAATATAGAACCCAAAATGTAAGCTCCTAAGAAACATCCAATAAGCGCTTCATTTGAATCATTTTCAAGGAAGTATGAGGGACAAATTCATGAACTTCGGTTTGTTACCCATGAGTTACTGTTTTGGGATCATTCCCTGCCTTCTTCCTGGTCACTCCTCTTGCCAAACTCTCAGCCAATCCTTTACGAAAAGCCTTCCAAACTTCCATTTGCCTGATGTGTTTCCAGTAGAATAAGAACTTTACTAGAGACAGGGAAAGGCAAGGTAGAAGGGTCTGTGGCATGTACTCTTGTGTGCTACGGATTTCCTTACCCACACTCCTCTGTTCTCTGCAAGTCACCTTGTCACAAATCAGTATTGTACTTCTGCAAGCTTTCAGGATAGAACCCACAAGCTCAAATCCTGACCCTACCCCAATTAGCTGAGTGATTTCCACAGGAGCCACAAGATTAGTAATCTTTCTGAACCTGGGTGTGGGTGTGTGGGGGTGGGGGTGGGGGTGGGGCTTCCACAAGGAAAGCATGGGAACATGTAATACAGAAACTTACATTTGGTTCACATAGTCATTGGCCCTTTTGGGGACTCAGAGGGAGCTCCAAAGCTCAAGTTTCTGTTCTCAAAATATGGATAGTCATTATATTAAACACCTTTTGCACCTTGTGACAGAATGCCCCCCCCCCCAGAGCAATTTAAGGGGTGGGAAGATTTCTCCTGGCTTGTGGTTTCAGAGTTAAAGGGTATTGCTGTAGGCAGGCATAGCAGAGTGGCTCTTTCTGCAGCAGCTGGAGATCAAACCACCACAATCAGAAAGTAAAAAGAATAGCCAGAACTGTTGGGAACTGCAGTGAGCATGTCAACATTCGCCATTCCAAGATGGCTCGGGCATCCTGTCCTCCCACAAGTAAACAATTAACTGCGCAGGTGCAAAAGCGCGCCAAAGTCACTGCCCATCCCGGGGCCGTATTATGGGTAATGAGTGAACAGCCAATCAGAAGTGAACACGTCACTCTAGGGTGTATTTAAGCTGCGCCTCTTCCTGTCTTTTTGTCTTTCCGCTTCTGCTGTTACAAGTAAAGCCTCGTCTGTGGTAATACCCGAATACTGCCTCCGTGTCCTTTTTCGCGGGCGAAGGGGACACGAGAGGCGCGCGCAACACAGAACTACATAGGGGTTGGATGTTGTCCTGAGAGCCCTGCTCCTATAGACCTGCTTTCCCCAGGAAGACTCTACCTCCCAAGGTACCACAGGCTCCTAAGGGCACAGCATTAGCTGAGGAACTAGTGTTCAAACACCAGCCTGTAGAGAGTATGTCACATTCAAACTGCAATAGTGACTCTCTCTCCTCCCTTCACTTTTTTTCTGTGGCAAATTCTCTTTTTTCAGAGTTCTTTGACCTATTCAGAGGTTTTTTTCCCATGGGAAAGAAAGACCCGGCATCTACCAAACTTCAGACATCATTACGTAGTGCTGAGTAAAAAAGCTGCCCTTTTGATTCTGTATGACATAAAGCTTATAACGAGGTTTTTGAAAAGAGAAGCGCCTTCACCATTCTAAGCTTCCCTTGAGTTATCAAGAGTCAAGGCTGACACACCATCACCGTGCAAGATGAAAACCCGGTGGGGACCTCGGTAGATATGACCAGTGTTTGACAGAGATCAACACCTTGTCATTATAAAAATGCTCAGCAAACTGGGAGTAGAAGGAATGCAGCTCAACAGTAAAGACCACACACCTCACAGCCACAATCCACTGTCATTGCGTCTCTTCAACATGGCTCTGGGAATATCAGCCAGAACATGACGTGAAAAGAAATAAAAGCATCAAAATTGGGAAGGAAAACATCAGATTATCTCTATTTGTAGAGAATCTTAAAGATTCCAGAAAAACAGTTAGACTTTCTAAATGTTTGTTGTTGTGATTGTTTATTTTCTGACATTTCAAGGTACAAAAGAAACATACAAAAAAAATCAACCATGTTTCTGTATAATGTAAACAACTATGCAAAGAATTTTAAGAAAATAATCCCCATGCAATGACATCAAAATACTCAATACGTAAAGGTAAGTTTAAGTGAAAATGTTAAAACTTACAAATGAAAATTATAAGACATTGATGAAATAGATTAAACAAGACAGATGAAACAATGAGAAAAGGGATGTTAAATTACCTTCACCCAAAACTCACATTATTTTTACAGAAATAGAAAAAACACATCTTAAAATTCATATTGAAACTCAAAGGAGCCACAAAGCCACAATTACACTTTGGTAGGGTTTTTTTCTTAAATCTCTAGAAGACATAAAATGTTAACACACATGGAAAAGTGACCAATATCAGTTAAAATCCAAGAACTGGGAATAAACCCACAAGTCATCATCATGTCATAGTTTCTAGAACAACTGTCACAAAAAAGATAATCAAAACTTCTGGTGAGGTTTTGGAAAAATACAGTGCTTAGACACTATTGATTGACATGTAAATCAGTGACATCATAATTTGTAACATGATGAAGATTCTTCAAAAATTAAAATGTATGTATATAAAAGTGACAAATTACACGGTAGTTATTTTAATATATGTTTGCTTACATATATGCATATATATGAAATAAATCAATGTATCAAAAAACTGTCTGCATTTGCCTATTAATTTTAGTACTGCTCACAATAGCCAAAATAGGGAATTAGGGGCAGTAATATGGCTTAGCAGCCAAAGAAGCTTGCCACCAAGCCTAAAGTCCTGAGTTCTATTCCTGGAACCCACATAGTAGAAGGACCGAACTGACTTTTAGATTGTCCTCTGACTCTCATAGATGTTCAGCAGTGTATTACCATGTGGGCATGCACACAAATAAATGTAAAAAATTAGAAAATAGAATAACAAAAGTTGCCATAAATAAACACATTTCTAAAGAAAACATGGTACACATAATATTACAATAGAATACTGTTCAATATACAACATTGTATGTGGTACACATAATATACACATGGAATTTACAAAAATCTAATGTTGTTAATGACAACATGGATGAGCCTAAAGGACATTGTGCTAAGCTAAAGGGCCAGACATGGACATGCAGATACTGAGTGATAATAAAATGGCCTCATCTTACCTCTTAGACTTTTCTCAAACCTTCTACTTGGGATCTTGATAGGTACAGTCTTATAGGTCATCTAAGGCTGTCCACCAAAATACACAACACACACACACACACACACACACACGCATGCACACTCCTGCCACACACCAATAAAAACACCACACTGGGCCAAAACAGTCTTATACAGGGTTTATGAGGCCTAACCAGATAGATTTCAGAACTTACTGCTTGAAGCACCCCTTGTTTGGGACTGAAGTCATCTGACTAAAAATACATTCACCAATCAACACCTTTCTGTTATTTATAGCTACACGGATGCTGAGGGCAGAGTAACATCTCCAAATAGGCTTCAAAGAGTGCACCGTTCTTCAGGACACTAATTCACACTAGTCTTGTGTAGGGCAGAATAAATGTGTAGCATAGGTACTGAGAAAGTCGCCAAGCTAAAGGTGTCAGTCTGTGAAATGAAATTGTTCCTTTTGTTGACAGTGCTTGTGTCAACTGGTCTTCCTTATAATCACAGGATGCTCTTAGATTGTAGACACAGAAGTTACCAGCAGTTTGGAGAGCAAGTTTGTAGCAGCCATTAAACCATTTGTTTAACTTGGTACTATTAGGCAATAGAAGAAACTCCTCATTCTCCAATGGGTTTGTAACATATCTTTGCAGTTCTGTGAGCTTCTTGGCAGATGGTTCTTGTAGACATGGCTTATTTTGTCATTTCTCTTGTCACCAGTATGGAAATCCCCCAAACACACACCTTAGAGTCCATAGGCAGACTTCATAGTAAGTTTTCTAACTCCAGATGTTTTACTGTTGGAACAGTTTTCATTTTGCTATGTGAGTCCTCTGGCCTCATGAGAAATCTATGTTTAGGGATGTCTGTGTCTGTGCCTGTGTCCGTGTGTCCATGTGTGCTTGTGTGTGTCTGTGTGTGTGTGTGTGTGTGTGTGTGGTGTATTTATCTATCTATCTATCTATCTATCTATCTATCTATCTATCTATCTATCTATCAATCATCTATCTACCTACCTATCTACTTATTCATTAAAATAAAAACCATTAACTTATTCCCACTTTCTGTTATATGGCAGGATATTTATCATTTCAGTCTAGGACAGCTGCTGGGGGAGTTACTCAGGTCTTCCTCAAGAGCATGCTCATCTTTGCCCTGGATACAAATTATTGCAATTTTCACTCTTTCTACTACTAAGAGTTCAGAAAGTTTGGGGCTGCAAAGCTGGAGTTTTGCATCCATGTAAGTCTAATGGAGATGGCTCAAGGAACAACTTCTCTGCTCCTTGCTAGTGAGTAACCTAATTTCTCTGCATTTTCAGTTACAAGTTTGTATGCATTTATAAAATGCAAATTCAGTATTTACTTGAATCTGGTTGACTAGAAAAAGCCTGGTAAAATCCCAGTTCTGGAAAGGTCTGTCTTTGCTTTTGTGACTCAGGATCCATGTTGAGAAAAGGAATATAACAACACCAGAGTCCTATCCAGATGCGTTCAAAGTGAGTGGAGATTTCATGCCCAGGGGATAAGATTCTACTGTGGTTAGATGCCTAGGTTTCTAAAAGCATAGAATATACTCCTTATTACTTCCAGCTGCCCTACTGTGTGTTGAATTCAGTGTCAGGTAAGTAAACAAGCATGAAATTTTCTGTCTCCCATTTAGAAGCCTTTTCTTGGATGTTTCTTCCTGTTGTCTGCCAAGCCATGTTCTGAAAACCCTGGTTCAGGCCATTCTTTTTTTAACTTACCACATGTACTGTTCTCAACCAATTCTGACTGTGCCTTGGTGTATTGTCAAATTCTTCATCTTCTGGCCCTTTTTTGATGCCTGATCTAGTTCTTGACAGAAATACCAAATTCATAAAAGGGACACCAGGTTCTTCCCCATCCTTGAAATCTCCCCTGTATATGTTCACTACTCCTGATGCAGCAAAGACCACCTGTCAATGGGACTACTAAAGGTTCAATGTGTGAGATTTTTTTTCTGTCTTCTCAAGGCTCAATTTTCTAGGCGATTTACATTTGAGACTGCAGAGTAGTGGGTGTGTGACTGCTTCCAACTTTCCCTGGGTGGTGATGTAATCATGGGGCGGCCATCTGTAGTTCCTCCATCTGGTTGGTGAAGCTGCTCTTGCCGAATCAGGAGCAATGTACCAAAGCCAGTCTCACCTTTTCAAAGCTGTAAAAGGCAGTCTACCAACTCTGGGTCTTCAGAATAGAGGGCTTATAGGTGGGCTATATTTATTACAGTGCTAAGAAAGACCTTCAGGGCTCTGAGTCTCAATATCTTCATCCATAAAATGGGAGGAACATGTCTCCTCCCCCTCCACAAATTTGATCTGAGGATTGAGACACATACAGACAGCTTTTGTATATGGTATGAGCTTGGCGTATGATACATGTTCCTCTGTGGCACGATCACATTGGAATCATTACTGTTAAGCTACCGTCTTATATCTCCTCCATTACTATAGCCATCTCCATGACAGCATCTTGTCTTTCTGGGATTTATGTGGGATGCTAAAAAGAGCTTATAGAATAACAAAACCATGATCTTGGTCATGGACCTGCCACTCAACCGGATGACTTTAGATTAGCACATTTTTTGGAAAACCAAAAGGATTAACTTGAACTGCTAAAAGTCTCTGCATCTATCACAGCATCAGCTGAAGGATGTGGTGAGTGAATGCACGCTCTGCATGAGAACTGAGCCTTCTCCCTCAAGTGGAGTGTGCTATCTTAAAGGCACTGTGATCACATTTGGGGACTTCTTTCCAACAGGCTCTTCAATACGAGGGACTCCAGCCTTTTAATCACGAGATGGCTTCTCAGACTCACAGAGCGATGGCATCTTTTAACACTGAAGTCTCATCCCAGACCAAATCCTGTGAAGCAGCCAACCAATTCCTATGAAAGCTTCTATTGCTCTCACTGTGTCTGTCCAGTTACTCAGTGAGTAAGAGCTGAGGCCTGCTGGGGAGGACCAAAGGGGAGAAGGGAAACTTGGATTCAGGCTCAACAACTCCTTTTTTGTCACTCACAAAGCTGACACTGGAACACTTATGTGCATAACTAGGGGGAACACATGTGAGGACCTTCCCTACCTAGTAACACCGAAATGAAAGTCAGGACTGATGCTGGGAATTGCTTTGAGATTGCCAAGTTAAAAAAAATGTGATGTGGGTTTCCTTGGCAAAACTGCCAATTCTGTTCATATCAGCATCTCTCTATAAAAGGAAAGACACCCCCTCCCAGTTCAAACTCTTAATTTAAAGCTGAACCAAATATGGCAAATGCATAGTGCAACCAATGTAGATGCTACCTTTGAGCAAAGAAAGCCTCAAGGAAGAGCTCATTCTCCATTTGTTCCTGATAACATCACAAGAATATCCACTACATATCTAATAAGCCATCTTTGGTGCTTGGCCCAGGGGAAGTGGCACTATTAGGAGGTGTGGCCTTGCTGGAGGCAGTGTCACTGTGAGGTCTCCTAGTGCTCAGGCTCCTCCCATTTCTGAAGAACGCCTCCTCCTGGCTGACTTTGGATCAAGATGCAGAACTCTCAGCTCCATAAGCACCATGTCTGCCTGCACGCTGCCATGCTCTCCGCCATGATGATAATGGACAGAACCTCTGAAACTGTAAGCCAGTTCCAATTAAATGTTTCCATTTATAAGAGTTGCCTTGGTCATGGTGTCTCTTCACAGCAATGAAACCCTTACTGAGATATCATCCTTTACAAATGCTGAGATGCAGATCCAGTTGTAACTTTACCTGTACCTTCCAAGAACAGGAGCCTGGAACCAAATCCAGGTGTTAATAATTTTCGAAGTTGGGCAAAAGTCTAACCTCTGGGAAGGAAGACTTGGAAACAGGCGTCATAATTAAAAATTATTGTCTAGATTGAAAGATGAGCTCAACCACTTGTGACTCTAACTCCCACTTCAGTATAGCCCCCACTTGGTGTCTGGGGGGCAGGCAGGTAATGGGTCTCATCCTACAGGAGTGCCTGGCTATTTCAGCTTTCACAAGTTCTTTGAGGAGTTACAGATGAAAGCAGAAACAGCTGCTATGAGCCAACTCAGATGCATGTGAGCATAGCAAACGTGCCCAACTTTGTCTGTTTGGAAGGTAGAATGATATCACATGGCTTTGAATGCCCAATTTATAATAACTCCACTCCTTTGTTCTCACTGAGAAGTTTGTACCTTGGTTCCTGACTATCCCTTATGAAAAGGCTGAAAATCAGCCTACATTGGCCAGCACAGTTAACTCAATGACAGAGATGATGCTCTTGTTGTGTCTCTCACAGAATCAGAAATTCTGTCAATGTGGTATAAGCAGAGAGGCTGCCCTGGCCACAGATGCTTGAGTCAGCGATGGCTGGAAGGACAGATGCTTCTCCCCAGAGTGGCCTGTTCCACCCAGCATGAAGGCTCTGTGCCTTAGCAGTTGGGCCACAGCAAGGCAAGTTTTCTTTCCCACGTATTAAGGTATTAAGTCATTTCCACCAGGCAAGGCCAGGTGTAAGGATGACTGAGTCAGGAGAGGGGAACATCAGGGTCTGACAGCTCCCCTCAGACAACCTTGACTCTGCTGTTGAATTTAAACCATCAATACCTAATGGTTTTCTTCCTAGGGTCCCACTTCAGTGGTTTTTTTTTTTTTTTTTTCCTGTTAAGGTAGTAAGCAGAAAAGTGTTTCAATATTTTAGAGATATCCCAATAATAATAATGTAAGGAATCAATTTTTTTGTTCTTCAACTCCTTTGAATCCCACTACAGACATGTGCTTGCAAGACAACACTGTCTTTTGGTGTTGCCAATAGCAGCCAAGCACCAAGATTTTATTAAGCCAGGGACTATCCTGTTATATCTCTACCACAGAGGCCATGACAAGGGAAACACTTCCTTTACGTTTGCTGAGTCTCTCTCAGAGACCCCTCATGCCAAGATTGTCTCCATCAAGGTAATATTCAAATGCTGTTTTATAAACAATAATGGTAACCAATAATATTTTAAGGTCTACATCATCAGGACCCTGGTGATAAAGACACACTGACAGTTCATGAGAACTACATACATGCCAATGTATCATGTGTGTCATCTTTATACTAAGTGAAAGGAAAGACAAGAAGGGGAGGGTCCTGAGCCCCCTTCCACCAGTGTGCAGTTACTATGTTCAATCCTGTTATACTTTGTCTCTTAGAAGGCTAACACATAAAAAAGTTAAAGAACTTGCCATGATCATGTAACCAGAACATGGCAGAGCTGACTTAAGAATAGAGTCCTAACTCCAGAACCTATGACCCTAACCACTTCACTCCAATGCCTCTCTGGCTATTTAAAAAGACAGAAATATAGAAAACACAAGGTATTGGGCCAACTAATGCTCTCTCTCTCTCTCTCTCTCTCTCTCTCTCTCTCTCTCTCCTGGGCACTGTGCTCTGTGCCAGGTGCAGTTTGGTGACTGATGCTTAGGAAGCTCTGGTTGTGCCGAGAGGATGTGCTATCTGCGACATGCAAATGAGAGCCTTCAAGATGGTGTTCTCTAGCAGGCTTGCCACCGAATGCTGTCGGGAAACTAAAATTGTTCAGGCTATTTTGAGACCAAGCTCCAACTCGCATCCAGTTTTCCCTTCGAGTAAATTGAAGTTCATGAATCTAAGATCTGTTCTTTGCTTCATATTTCAGGTGGAGTTGTATGGCTAAAGTTTATGCTCGAATTCTTGTCCCAACAGTCCCCGAATCTTCTGGAAGAGCCCAGTGCAATCCCATGGTCTCATGTGGGACCAGGGAGCTTGATTGTTTAGGTTTTAAAAAATAGAGAAGAAAAGCAAGAGTCATTTGAGAAAATGAGCAAAGGTTTTACTGGGGATAAAATTAGCATCAGCCTCTGAGTGGTTCACAACCCATAGGCTGAAAGAGGTTTACTTTTTCCATATAAATTATAGAGTTTTCCCACCTTGAGATAGAAACCTGACCTGCCAGACAATATTTTTTTTCTTCTCTCTCTCTCTTTTTTTTCCCCCACAAGTAGGAATGACTTGGCAAAAGGTGTGTTTTCACTCCAGGTGAGAAAGCAGAAGTCAGGCTGCAAATTCTAAGTCATACATTAAGATGCCTCTGAGACTACACTAGGCACTAAAATAAATAGAAGACAACACAGGAAAATGTCACGCACCCTTCCCCAGCAAACAAATGCTGGTTCTGGATGCTTGGCCCTGGGTCCTGGTGTCCTCATGGTCACTATGCAACCCGGGAAATGATTCGAGGTGACGTGAACAGAAATGCTTTTCCTGGAAATGAGTCCGGAGGACAGCTTATTATAAACAATAAGCCCTTGTGTATGAGATTGAAAATAAACCCAGACAGTGCATGAGGTTACGGTTATGTGTTGAAAGGCAAAAATCCACCATCTGTCACCTCTCTCTGGTGGAAGCGCTTGCTTCTGACTGGAATCCCCTCTCAGACAATCCCCTTGAGTGATCCCTCACATCTTTATTCAGAGTCCTGTGACTCAGGACTAGAACCCCCATGGCATTTAAATTCCAAATGAAAAGCATGGGGTTTGGGGCTGCCTCCTACCACCTGAACACCAATATCAGAAACAGATGTGCTAACGTGGTAGGGGGAAGCTCCTGAGGCCCCACCATTAGACAAAGAGCTACAAGTGACTAAGGACTTCTGAGAGCTAGAGAATTATTCTTCTCCAGGGAGGAAGCCCCAATTGGAGGAACCCCCATTCGATACCAACTGGTCAATCCTGGAATCCTGTATACATGACCAACAGTGAGCGGATATAGCAGATATAGCATTTAGATATATGTACAAACTGTGTGTGTGTGTGTGTGTGTGTGTGTGTGTGTGTGTGTGTGTAAAACAATTAAAAAGAGGCCATGAACTTGAGAGGGATCAAGGGAAAGGCTATGAGAGGAGTTAGAAAAAGAAAAAGGAACAAGGAAAAATGATGTAATTATGTTTTAGTTTAAAATATTAAGAAACAGAAAGGAAGGAGGCAAAGTTACACGAAAAAGCCACCTAATCAGTTATCTCTCAGCTCATTTTTCTTTAACCTGAATGCTTTCGTCTAAGGGACTCTTTCGGCTCAGGTTTTGTATATTAGCCTCTACTTTATACGTCATAGCATACTGATGGGCTCCAAGAGAATAAAATAAAATTTTCTTAAGATTTGTCCCTTGGTAAAGCTACCACTTTTCTGTCATGGTGGTCAATTTATCACTAAAGTTCTTGTTGAGGGAATATTTTTGGACAAGAATGCTGCAGAATGAGTCAGGGTGTGTGCTCTTTCCCTCATGGTATTCTAGGTGTACACTCTTCCTTGTCCATCATCCCTGGTCAGCTCTGGAGCTAATGGTATCATTTCAAGAAGAGATTTTTCCCATCATTCAAAGTACTTTGGAGACTAGGGACAAGTAGCTTGACAATTACTTGGGAGTAGGGGTTATGGTGGTAGTGATAACATTTTGCAAATAAAAGTCTTCAATTTGGTGATTGTATACATTTCTGCTCAGTAGATAAGGATTGTTCTGGCATCATGGACTTAGAACTTAGGATCTTGTTTTATACTTAAGGTCCTTATCTATGAATCTCTATTGTTGGTGAGGATACAACCCAGGTAAACAATGGCTGAAATTCCAACTCTCAAGTCTCTGGGCTATGCAAGTCTATGGAAGCTCACATCTTTTAAGCCATTTCAGGGATAGAAAAGAGTGGGGTGGGAAAGCCAACCTTCTATTATTGATCCCTGTACCATCAGTGGAGGAATTTTCCAGGCACAATAGGTTTCTGGAATGGGGACACTTCTGCTGCACAAGTCCCCATGACAGCACACTGCTGTAGGGAGAGTTAGGTCCTTTACTCTAAGTAGTTTTTCAACCTGCAAGTTGTGGACTCTTGGCAGGCTATTGTTTTGTAAAAAATGGAAAGTTCACTATCAGTCTAAGAGTTCACTATCAGTCTAAGTCTGGGTTCTTACACATTACAACCTATGTCCTCTAATGTTGTGACTAAGGCACTAGAGCCAGACATTTTGGATTTGAATCTTGACTATGCTTCTTGTTAGTTAAGTGGCCCCAAGCAAGGTATTTAGCTTATCAATGGTTAGTACAATCAGCTCTAAAATGGAGATGACAGAAATGATGCCATATATAGAAATGTTGTCTTTAATATGTGAATATATGGAAGTCATGCTAACCTTATTAGAATAATAAACTTAATTATTATCATTATTAACATCATCATTATTATTATATGACAGCTAGCTGTATTTGTATCTTTAATCATAATAAACTCAATCAGTCATTTAAATGTGATTTCATCACTATTCTATGGATATGTGTATTTTCAACATGATTAATTAATTAATGTTTGGGGACAATGTCTTGTCATGTAGTTATATCTGGCCTAGTACTCACAACTGAAGGTAGCTGAAACTGACATTAGGCTTGTAGCAACTTTCCTGCCCAGCCTCCTTACCCCCAATACAAAGTACTAATGTACTTAGTTTCAATAGATAAAAAGAAAACCAAGAATCACTATCTCTTAGCATGCTGTCATTCCTAGGAAAGAGCTAACAGAATAAAGAGGTGGGACAAACACAGAAGGAAGACAAAGCTTACTTCTCCCTTAGGCTCAGTGGTCAGTCTAGGGTCTGTAACACTTCTAGAAGCCCATGAAAGTTGAGATAAAATTAGCTTTTTATTGAAGAAAATGTTTTTAAAATACAGTATTAGTACATTTATTTGTAAGCAATGCATTAACATGAAGCATACATTTTAACAGTTTTTAGGGATCACTGAGGGGAAAAGTATGCCATGGAACTCATACATGGCCCAGTTGTGAAGGTGTTTGTTATATGTACTCATGGGTGTTTCTATGTTCCCCAATTGACTGTGAGATTGAATCTTTTTTTTGTTTCTGCACACAGTGCTCAGCATTTCATAGACACCAAGTAAATATTCAGGACTAAAGGAAATGATTAGTATTTGGGTCCCAAGCACCAAAGCCTGAGAAGAAAGCCTTTGCTTCTTTGGTTGAACAAGCCAACTTCTGCTGTTGAAAAGTTAATTGAGAATGGTATCCTGTGCAGATAGATGAAAAGGTCATATCATGTGTGTTCGTTCTCAAGCATAAGGACAAGTCACTATTGGCAAGGAATGGGGGAGATTGATTTGGATTTGACTCTAAAACAACTTTGCATAAAATACTGAAAATTCAGTTATGGAAAAGGAACCCTTTGTTATGGATACTGGAGGAGTGAAGCTGCCTGAAGCAGAAGGGGTAGAATAGGAGAAATGCAACTACAGAGGACCAAAAGCAGAAGCATGTAGCTATGCCCCTCTTCCTTGGAGTGCCTCTGGGTCCTCCATTGCAATGTCTGGGATGCAGTGGGAAAGGGAAGACTGGTACCCAGAAGTAGGACAAATCAATATAGTGGCCAAGACTCAAGTAAAATTGGAGAAAAGCTCAAGTGCCCACATTCTTCTGCCTAGAGCTCACCTGAAGAAGGGATGCTTCATGGAAACCTGGAGGGGGGAAGAAAGAGAAGAAGGAGGAGAAGGAGGAAAAGGAGGAGGGAGAGGAGGAAAAGGGAGAGGAGGAGGAAAGTAACAAAAGGCAGAGGGAGAAGAGAAAGAGAAGGAGAAGCTGGGACAGGGAAGGCTATTTAGAGAGAGCATAACCAATGAAGATGAAAAAAAATCAAAATAGTTACATGGCTGAAATCAATTGTTAAAAAAATCTAACCTTGCTACATTAGAATTTTGGATTGATCATAGATCTTTTCTTTGACTCATTAAATATATTTCAAATAAATTGCCTATTTGGTATAAGAAATATTATACAGAAATCAATGTTCATCTTGTCTAATCTTGTGACATCTGTTATCTTTTATCTACTTATCATTTTAATTATTATCAATATTATTGCTATTGCTGTCACCACCACTACCATCATCATAATCATCATCACCACTATCATCACAATCATAATCACTACCATTATCACCATCATCATCACCATCACCATCACCAACAATATTATCATGATCTATTTGGTATAAGAAATATTACATCATCAGTTATGGAGAAGGTACCATGAGGAGCTAAGAAGAAGGTATATTCTTTTGTTTTAGGATGGTATCTGTTAGTTCCACTATGTCTTTGTTTAGTTTCTGTTTCCTTGATCTGTTGTTTGGTGAGAGGGGAGAATTTAAGTATCCCACTATGAGTGTGTGAGGTTCAGTGTGTGCTTTAAGCTTTAGTAATGATTCTTTTACAAATGTGGGTACCCTTGCATTTGGGGCATAGATGTTCAGAATTGAGAGTTCATCTTGGTACATTTTTCCTTTGATGAGTATGAAGTGTCCATCCTTATCTTTTTTGATAACTTTTGGTTGAAAGTCTATTTAACTGGATATTAGTGTGGCTACTCCAGCTTGTTTCTTGGGACCATTTTCTTGGACAATTTTTCCAGCCTTTTACTCTAAAGGTAGTGTCTGTCTTTGTCACTGGGGTGTGTTTCCTGTATGCAGCAAAATTCTGGGCCCTATTTACATATCCAGTCTGTTTATTGGGGAATTGAATCCATTGATGTTGAGAGATATTAAAGGCCAATGATTATTGCTTCCTGTTGTTATTTTTGTTGTTAGAGGTGGGATTATGTTTGTATGGTTCTCTTCTTTTGGGTTTGTTGTGAGACGATTAACTTTTTGCTTTTTCTTGGGTGTATTTTCCCTCATTATGTTGGAGTTTTCCTTATATTATCCTCTGTAAGGATGGTTTAGTGGAAAGATATTGCTTAAATTTGGTTTTGACATGGAATATCTTGGTTTCTTCATTTAAAATAATTAAGAGTTTTGCTGGGTATGATAGCCTGGGATTTGTGTTCTTTTAGGGTCTGTATGACATCTGCCCAAGATTTTCTGGCTCTTTGAGTCTCTGTTGAGAAGTCTGGTGTTGTAGAGTGAAAAATTATAAAGGCCATTTTATGAAATATGTAGACTTTTTCTTTGCCCTTAGACCTAGGCAGAAGTGCAGATTCCAGAACGAGGAACTGAATGTAAGATTTTCACCACCTCAGGACACTCTGCCCCTGAATCAAGCCTCAAACAATAGGCCCACCTATGGGTGGGAGAGGCCCAAGGCAGGAAGACACATTCCTGACTACAGATAAAGATGCTGCCACCTAGGTGGGGCTATAGCCGTAAGATAGTTAATCTGAAATAGTTGGTAATGGCAGGATAGGACACAATGACATGATAAAAACCACATTTTTTAAAAGAATGCAGGGTTATTTCCACATGACACTAACCATTCAGGGTGGGTTTCTCTGGAATGTTTTGCTATTCTTATGTTATGTATCCTTGGCAACCCCTCATCACCCCCTCCCCACTTTGTGGTTTTTTCCTTTAAAACCCTCCACGGACTGGATGTTGGGGTTGGACCTTACTCTTGCTCGAGTACATGGTCAGACCGCTGGCTGCCAGCTCTTTCCCTAATAAACCTCTGCTGATTGCATCCAGGTATGGTTTCTTGTGATCTTTGGGTGGTCGTGGTTTTCTGAGACTTGAGGAAGGGTCTCCCGAGTTTGGAGGTCTTCATTGTAATTCTGATAGTCTGCCTTTATATTTTACTTGACATTTTTCTCTTACTACTTTCAATATTCTTTCTTTGTTCCGTGCATTTGATGTTTTGATTATTATGTGATGGAAGGAATTTCTTTTCTGTTCCAATCTATTTGGTTGTCAGGCCTAACATGAGGTCTAATCTCCATTTCACCTTCACCCTTCAGTCACGTACACAGGTGGAGGGCGTGATGAACAGGCCCTAGAGAGATTTACATACTAACAAGGTACCTGAAGGCCAGAGGGTGGAGCCGATTAAACATTCCTCCTCAGCCCCTCCCCTTCTTCCCCTCCCTGTTTAACTCAGGTCCACCCTGGGTTTTGTGGGGTGTGCATTCAGATCCATCCACCATCTGCCATGTCAATAAACCGGTTTTGGAAACCCAAGGACTTCCTCCTGTGTTGGGGCCACGACGTGAGGAACTGTGAGGAACCATGAGGAACTGTGAGGAACCGTGGAGGGGCCTTTAGTTAATGAGCAGCTGGGCCCAACTTCCAGCTGGAGGAACCCAGAGCATTCCCAGACGACTACCCACAACATGGCGGGAGGAACCCTGGGCTCCCCAGCCATATTTTTTCCTACATTTGGTGTTCTGGCATCTCATTCCAGAAGGTCAGAAAAATAAATAGAAATATGTAGCAGTGGGGATGGAGAATGGGGAGAGCCACTAGAAAGTCCCAGATACCAGGGAAGTGAGAGGTTCCCAGGACCCAATGGGGATGACATTAGCTGAAATACTTAACAAAGGGGGAATAGAACCTGTAGAGACTACCTCCAATAGATAGGTACAGTCACCATTTGAGGGATGGGGCCACCCACTCATCTCAAAATTTTTAACCCAGAATTATTCCTGTCTAAAGGAAACACAGGAACAAAAAAAAGAAAAAATGGAACAGAGCTGAAGGAAAGGCCGTCCAAAGACTGCCCACTCCTAGAGATCCATCCTATCTGCTAACACCAAACACAGACACTATTGCTGATGCTAAAATTAGCTTGCTGACAGGAGCCTGGTATAACTGTCCTCTGAGAGGCTCTGCCAGCATGTGAGTAATAAAAGATACAGATATTCACAGTCAACTTGACTGAATGAGCCTAGGGACCCCAATGGAAGAGTTAGGGGAAGGACTGAAGAAGCTGACAGAGATTGCAACCCTATAGGAAGAACAATATCAACTAACCAGAATCCCCCAGAGCTCCCAGGGACTAAACCACCAACCACAGAGTATACATGGATGGGTCCATGGCTCCAGCTACATATGTAGCAGAGGATTGCCCAATGGGAGGGAAGCCCTTGGTCCTCTGGAGGCTTAATGCCCCAGCATATGGGGATGCTAGATTGGTGAGGCAAGGATGAGTAAGTGGGTGGGGAGCACCCTCTTAGAGGTAAAAAGGAGGGGAGAGGGGGTGGAGGTTTTGTGGAAGAGAGACCTGGAAGGGGAACAACATTTGAAATGAAAAAAATATATTTATAATAAAAGTTAAAAAAAGAAATATATAGAAATCAAAACACAATAACATAGGTAGATCTGAATAATAAAAGAATTCTCAATTATATAATACCCTTCACAAATTTCAACATAGATAAGCATTTTACTTGTGATAGATTCTCCCCTAGTGTCTATGATCTGTCTAGCCATAGGTTCTTGACCTAATAGTTGTGTCAGGTATAGGTTCATCCTGTAGAGTAAGACTTAAAATTTAATCAGAAAGTGGTTGGTTACATCAAGGATGTTCATTCCATTATTGGACCAGCAGGCATGACTTGCTAAGCCAGTCATTAAGGAATCAATTTTTGTTAGCTGATACACTTGACTTGTGACTCAGAATCCATAGCTTTTCTACCTAGAATAGCACATGGTAAGGTTTTGGTTGTTCCTTCCAAGTTCCTTGGTACCCAGACAAGGGGATACTAAGATAAAATGTAGATTCTACTCTTTAGCATGTGGAGTAGTTGTATGAGAGGGATGAAGAATCTGTACTGAACATACCAATGGAAGTAAATAAGAAACCTAGATTCAATTAATTTGATGAAGCAGGCAGCAAATACATTATATAATAATTCTGGAATGCTTACACATTTGAAATCTTATAGACTTCAATATACCAGTTGGTCTGAATCGAAGAACCTACTAGAAGTAACTATAGAGTTACCAGAAAGATCATTCTTAGAAATTCTCAGATCAAAGACCTGTAGCTAGACATAGAGCCAGGGAGACTGCAGAGGAGTAAGAACTGATTGGCCTTTAGTGGGGAGGCGAATGCATGTATATTTTAGAAGCACATATAAACCATACAAGCATACACTCATAGAAGGGCTCAGATACTGACTCTACCAACTGTGTGACCTTAATGAAAATACAGCTTTTCTTCTTTGTGCTCCACTTTTCTCAGATTGCTTTAGACAATAATGAAACCTAACTCATATGCTTACTAGGAGGATTGTGTGAGGAAGTATGCAGAGACCCTTAGGATACAATAAATGACTAGTTGATATCACATAGTATTCTTGTTGATGTTGTTTTTAGCCATATCTACATTATTTCTAGCATTGTCTATCTTATGTTTGAGTACAGGATGTAGTATCTCATGAGACATTGTTTTAAAAAAAATACAAAAGAGATTTGACGATAACATTGGGTTACTTCCTCCATACCTAGGGAACTATTTATTGCACATTTGATTCCACATTCTCTTTTCTGTGGGAAAGCGGGACATGTAAAATTCCTGCCTGGTGGAACATTTTCATACAAGCTGTTTCCTCTCACAGCAAACCAAGAGCCCTCTCAGGCTCCCAGCCGGAGTACATCTATGGTCTAAATAAGTATGTCTACTAGGAAGGCTGCTATAGTGATCCTGTAAGATAGAGGCTCAATATAGCTTCTTGTTCTTACCAATTTATTCAGCAATGAGGGCAAATTCGCAGTCAGGTGTATTTCCTAGAGAATATGCCATGATATTTTTGGTACTTCCAAATTAGAAGGCTATGGCTGAGGAAATGAAAGAGACTGGGTCAACCATCACTTTCTAGGTTCCTCTGACCTCCTGTCCTAGATCAAACTGTACTTCATATGTAATTTAAAACTAAAAAGATTTGCAAAATGAGTTTTAAAACATAGCTTTGGAGTGGATTTGACTGTGACGTACAGGTTGTACCTGCAGATGGTGACATCTGAGCCGTCTTCAAAATGGTGTTGTAATCAGCCATGAGTGGTATTTGGGGGAAAAAAAATTCATAATAAAGTGGCTCTATTTAAGGATGGTATTTAGAATAGTAATTACTTAGGTTATGAGAAAGACATGGTTTTGGCTTTGACTCATGGGTCTTGGTATGGGAAGAGCAGCAACTGAAGAAGGGGGTCTGGATTTGGTCCTGGTATCAGCTACCACAGTACCAGCATCTCTTACTCAATAAAGATAAAATTACCAGAGACTGGAAATTAAGTGACTTGTATAAAACTTCATACTATTCTCTGTTTTCGCCCAGAGAGACTAAGGCCCACACCTGTCAATCAATGATGTATAGAAAATACACCAAATCCTCCCATTGCAAACTCTAAGATTGACAGGCAGAGAAGACTGTCAAGTAAACAAAATATCTATCTGTTAAAAATGGGCAGGTCAAAACCTTACTATAGAATAGCAAGGAGCCTTGAAGATGGCTGAGCTAATCTGTGCTGTAGGTTGAGCTGAGAACAGGGTGTGGGTTCTGAGAGCTGATCCTACCATTCAGCCCTGCTAGGCTCTGGGAAACAGCATGACCTCCTTGCTCTGCCCACTCAATCTCCAATTCCACTGAGTGGAGGAAATGCTGGTGCTGCTGGTACTTTTGAGTCTTTTGGTGATGCTAAAAAGATGGTTCCAGTGTAGAAAGAAGATGCTTTGGATTGACATGGCCAACTGTCACTGTGAGATCATATTTGCATAACAATGAGATGGAATCTATATCAGAAGGCTGTTGCAAGAATAAAAGAAGATTAATTTATGTAACAGGTTTTATTTAATATGAGTGTTATATTCTGCATATTTTCTATTGCCCTTTTTCGGTGAAAGAAGTTGGAGAAAAACTAGCACCATATTCTGCTATTGCATTCTCTTCTTTCCCTTATTTCTGCAAACTCGAGGTAGAAACCCTGCCTCTTGGTTGTAGTTTTATTCTCTTGAGTTATAGGGTAACATGACTATCAACAAAACCTAGCTCAATTCACCAGTTTTTGGAGCTAATATAACACTATGGTCAGATAAGGAAGCTTCACTTCAGACCTGGATACATTAACTCAGAGTCATATACATAGAAGAATCACAACCCTGTCATTCTCAATTGAATGCTGATATTGTAGAGAGATGCACTAACAAAGAGTTAGTGTTAATGTGCTTGAACTCAAGACAACAGGGCAGATGGCTTTGAACACACTTTAAAACAGTAATACAATTGGAATGTCTAGTTAATGTCTACATCTCTAAGTATTGCATCTAACAACAGCCTGTTTATATTCTAAGACTCCCTGCACTGCAGGAGGCACCTTGCACCCATAGTGGCCTGGTATGAATGACATCTGACTACATGTGTCAATGAAGAGAGTCAACCAATCTGCCAACCTTGAGGTGAGTTATAGAAGAAAAGTGTATTTTAAAAATCAAATGCAAGAAGAAAAAAAAAAAAAAAAAGGCAGGGTTAGATTAGCCAAAAACCCAGTAACCACAAAGGAAGTAGAGATATGCCAATCCAACAAAGCCACACTCCACAGGGAGCTCCCAATCACAAGCTGTTTCCAAGAAAGACAACCAAGTTCCCTATAGAGGGAAAACTTTTCCAGAACATGCTATTTGTATTCATCGGGCTTCTTAGCTGGAAACAACAAACTCTGGATCTATTTGACTGAAAAAAAAATTTCTTGAAGAGATATTTAACAGCTTCATAAATGCCTAGAAGATAAAGAGCCAGGAACCCAAGAAGGCTAGGACACGAGCCAAAGCCACACAGGGGAATTTTCTGGGGGAGCTAGTATATTAGTTTGCATAAGTTGCTATAACAAAGTACCATAGGCAGGTGGTTTAAACAACAGAGATTTATTGTCTTAGGGTTCTGGAAACTCAAAGGCCAAGATTTTATCAGAGTGGGAGGATTCACCTCCTGGCCTCTCTCCTTGGTGTGTAGATAATTGTCCCTGTGTGGGTTTAGTGTTCTTTTATGTTTTTTTCACCCTGTCTCTACACAGGTCTCCAAATTTCTTCTTTTCATAGGGACAGTAGGTACTCTGGATTAGGGATTATTCTAACTTGATTTTTCTCTCCAATGACTTTATCTCTAAATGTACATTGAATTAGACGTTCAGCAAATGAATTTGGGGCTATGGAATGAGCCAACACATTTATAGGCAACTCTGTCTCCTACCAAACCTGGGCACTGGGACCATGTTACTGACTGAGCGTGGTCACATGGGCAAATCACCCTGGCAGAAAAAAAAAGGAAAATCAGAATTGGACTTGCTCTGTTAGACTATGAAGTGGGGTTGGCCATCTACCAGGAGTCCTGCTGTCAGAACATCCATGTGAAGAGAGAAGTCTACCAAGAATCACGCTGTGACAGCTCCCATGTGATGGACAGGGCTCTGTGGCCAAGTAGTTAAGACCCACAACAATCATTCACTCTACCAGCTGAACTATCTTGTGGAAGTGAGGGTGTAAGGGGGGTGTCAGGGGGGAGGATTATAGGAGCCAGATGGTCATGGGAATCACAAGGAAACAGCCCACAGAATCAACTAACTAACTAAGGCTCACAGGGGCTCACAGAGATTGAACCAACAATCAAGTACCTGTATGGGTCTGACCTCGGTCGTTTGCATATATGTCACAGTTGTGTGGATTGGTCTTCTTGTGGGACTCCTAATAGTGGGAGTAGGGCTGGTTTCTGACACTTTCCCCTGCTTTAGGGACCTGTTCCTCCTACTGGATTGCCTCATCTTAATGCCTCAGTCTTAATATGAGGCAATGTGCCTAGTCGTACTGTACTTGGTATGCCATGTATAGTTGATATACCTAGGAGGCCTGCCCTTTTCTGAAGCGAACTGAGATCCGAGGAAGGGGAAGGGGTTTTAGGAGGAGAGGAAGGACAGGAAACTGGCTGAGATATAACATTCAAGAGAAGAATAAAAAGGAAAACCCCACGAGGAGCCACATCAATACTTTAAATGTTTGAAACCTTTTCTAATTATATTTTTATGTATTAATACAACACGGGATGACATATCAGCATGTTTAAAATTAACTGGTCTCTTCAAGTAGCCATACTTGTCTATGGAAAGAAGCCTTGGTAACATTTAAGAGAGGTTGTTGCACCCAGCTGCATGACAGAGAAACTCCAGTGGTTAATGACAACACTGTTAACTCAGGCCCAAGCCTATCTTTCATTCACACTGAGGAAGCAGGGATAATGTAGAGCCTTTCTACTTAAAATGATAAATCCCCACTCTTCCAGTCCCAGGAGACATGAGGCAAACTTCCAGTTGTGGCTGTCCTTCTCTGTCTTCTCTGACTTTGCCACTATGACTGACTGCTATGAGACAGAAAAGCCTGGATTCCAGCACCACTAGTCAGAATCGCTGATAAGCAGCAGGTATCATGTCAGGAGGGCTCCCTCGGGCCAGTCTTAAAAGGGCAGTGCCAGGGGAAGGAACAGTTTTCTCCTGAAAAGATGTAAGAGTGGACTGGAAGAAGTACCTCACCAAAACCTCAGTGTCACTTCTCCTTTTACCATGTGTTCCTCTGAGCTCTGTCCACTTAGAGCTCCTCATAGCACCAAGCAGTCTGCTAGGAACAGAGAATTCAAAAATAAAAGGCCTCAGTGTCCATCTTCAAAGAGAGCCTGGTGCTCTGAATAGCTTTTTTTTCTTAGTTATTATTTTTTTAGTTAGCACAAAAAATAATGGGTTTTTCTGTGACATGTTCATAGATATCCTTTGTTCTTCATTGTTCCACCCATTATCTTCCCCCTCATTCTCTTATTCTTGCTGACCCCACCCAAATAGTTCCTCCTCTGCATTCATATGAGACATATCCCCCCCATTCTTCTTCCCCTTCCCTTTAGATTTCTTCCTCACCTCCCATCGTCCCCTTTTTTCTTTTATGTCATATATATATATATACATATATATATACATACATACATATATATATGTATGTATGTATGTGTACATGTATATGTGTATATATGATAGAACAGACACACACAGACACACACACACAGATATAGACCTGTCCTATGGGAGAAAATACACATTTGTTTTTGTGAGCCTTCCTTCCTTTGTTTAATATAAAGATCTCCAGTTTCATTTCTTTCCCCCCAAATGTCATAATCTCGTTATTTCCAGATCCACTACATTTTCTCTATCCACTCATCTGTTGATGAACCTCCAGGCTTGTTCCGTATTATGGCTGCTGTGAACGATACAGCCATAAACACTCACCGTGCCAGTATCTCCGCGATGTGGCTGACAGTCTGTCAGGTATATATCCCAGAACGTGTGTTACAGTAGGGTCCTGTAGTAGCCCTACTTTTATATGTGTAACAAATCTCCATAGTCACTCCTTAAGGACTACACCATTGTACACTGCCAACAGCAAGGTTCATTTCCTCTCAATGTGCCATTCTTTCCAGAATCCCAGATAGAGCTTTGAAGCAATTCTTCTGGAGCACCTGTCAGGATGTGGAATTGTGTCTGTGTCTGTATGTCTGCTTACCCACACACTGTCATCTACTGCTACAACATGATACCCTTTTATGTTCACTGCTGTGTCTTCAACACACTAATACCCAGAGTCTTGAGACTACTAGGCATTCACCAGACAGCCATGCTGAGCTTAGCAATACACCAATAACTTCTCAGAATGGTAGAGGAACACCAAGGACATTTTTTTTTCAGGAAAGGAGACACCCCATTGTTATGCTTCTATCCCATTGTGTGCATTCAGTGTGCTACTGGCCATGGGTTTGTTGTACTTTGCTCTATTCGTGGCCCTTGACAGTAAGCTTGGCTGTGGACTTGCTTGGACTGTGGAATGGTAGCAAATTTGAGGCAAACAGAAACTCAAAGCACACGTATGGGTTTCTGATTTCTCTTTTGGAACTCTGCCACCAACAGCAGCACAAGCCCAGACTAGCCTGCTGGGAGGCAGAAGGTCATATGGAACCAAGCTTAGTCACCTCAGTTGAAGGCCATCCTAGGCCAGCTACCTAAGCTGGGTAGTCAGCCAATTAGTGATATGTGAGTGAGCCCAGTCCAGATCAACAAAATAGCTCAGCTGACCCATTTAACAAAAAAATATTGAATGGGTATTTTAACACTAAGTGTTGGGCAAGTTTTTCATATCATATTATTGTAGTTAACCGACCCACTGTCTGTCTCAATAGTGACCTGAGCATAGTTGTTATTAATAATCTGAATAAAAGAAAACTGAGAATCAAAAATATAGAGCGAGAGAAAGAGAGAAAACAGAATTTTACTTGGATTGCCTAAGTCTTTGGACTTCAAATTGAGTATTCCCTTTTTTAAAGACCATAACTGCCACTTTGTTTAAAAATATAGCAATAATGTCATGAAGGTCCATGACATTAATTATGCAAAGCAGAAAGAAAGGAAGAAAGAAAAGGGAAGGAAGGGAAGTAGGTGGAAAACATGAAGAGACAAAGAAAAGAAAGAGGCTGGTGTTGGCTTCATGAATTTAGCTCCATTGTGGCACTCAGGGAATTCTAAGTGATGTCTATATATATATTATTGTCTAACTTAAGAAATGGGTTAAAGAGAACTTTTTTAAGGGTGGGAAAGGAAAAGAAATGTAGACAAGAAAGGACAGGGTAAGGATAATGTGTGTTTCTGTAAGACAGATGGAATTGTTCACCCTACTTTTGGCTGGGCAGGCAGTCAGGGAAGTACTTTCTAGGGAGGTGGCATTAATTCTGAAATTTGAATAACAAGAAAGAGCCCTGCTAGAGAGAAGAGCATTCCAAGTCAAGAAGACATCTGTGGCAAAGGACCTAAGAAAGAATCAAGCTTGTTAAGTTCCGGGGATTCAAGGGAGGACTCAGGACATGCTGGAGTGGTGGGTAGAAGAGCAGATTTTATTTTCAGTGATATCTGACATATATTTTCAGAAGATGGACTAGAGGGAGAATAGAAGGTAGGCAGACAAAGCGAGATGTGAAGAGAGCAGGTTTGAGGAAGAGATGATGGTTGCTAAGTAAACTCAAGGTTCTTACCAATGTCTGCAACAGACGATGGCATGTGGAGAGCAGTGAAGGCTATAAAAAGAGTGTCATCTACATTTCTTCCAAAGATTAAGTGAACTGGATCTACCAGTGGCTGCAATATGTGGGGTAGACATGAAGAGTGGTTCCAGTTTTGGGCTTGCTAGATAGTGGTATCATTTATTAAAGTAGGAAGTCATACAAAGAGAAATACTTTATTTCTAGAGTGAATTTAATAGAAAAAGAAAAAGGAAGAAAAATATGATTAGCAATGCAAGTTTTAAAATGCTAGGCCATCGGGGGAGGTTGAGTAACCCCTTCAGAGTACCTACCACTCAGAGCTTCAGATCCTTTAGGACTAGACCACCCAAGGCTGCTCTGTCAGTGGTCTTCTGTAGCCTTAGCTTCCCCTTCCGTTTAAGCTGACTGGATCATTTGTGGCCATCCCTCTATGCTTTCTACAACCACTTCCTAACTGCCTGGGGACTTTCTATTGTCAACCTCCTCATCCTTCTTCTGTTCCCTCCCTTCATCATCAATGGTGATTCCTTTGTTTACCTTTCAATCATTCTCTATGTAAATCAGAACCCAGTCCCATTTTCCCTGGCTAACCATAGCCATGTTCTCCATTACACTTTTGGTCTCCATGTGTGATGTCACAGTGGGTTTGTTCTACCACCAGCTCCTCTTTCCTGGATTCTTTCATCACATGTGGAGGATAAGCTGTCCATCTTCTTAGATACAGAAGCCCCCTTACTGGGACCTGTGGAAAGACATCATTGGCAGGTCAGATAATGACAACATAGCCTTCCCTGGCCACAAACCCTGCTCAGAGATTCTACTTCACCTTGAGTTTCTGCACCCGTTTAAGATCTCTCCACTCTCTAATCCTGTAATTCTTTGCTCACATTAGGAAATGATACCACCTCCTGCTTCTGAGAATCGATAAAAACCATGCTACGGAAATGGCTTCCATGTCTGGCCACAGATCTGCATGCTTTTCTGTCTTTTTTCTTTCCCCTTCCAGCTATAGTGAAGGAGTTGGTTCTTCTCCATTCCTAGATTTCTCCATCCATCTGGTCTTTGAATCCCATCCACCTCTATCTTTTAACTTCAATAATTCCAACTTTCCTTATAACTTCACATTTATTTATCAAAAGCATCCTAACTAAATTAAAATTTTTCCTCAGAGCCCCCTCAGAGCAAATCTCTAATCTTTGTCATCATTCTGACTCCTCTTCACTCTTCTGTCCTTGCCAGCCCTCCCTGCTTCCCCCTTGCTCTTCCTTGCTAAATCTAGCACATTTCCTCATCTTCTGACCAGTGCCACCAGCAGCCACCGAGATTCAGCTTTCAGCCATACTTCCTTGAATGACTGGATCTCTCATAGGACTGTCATGCAGTTAGCTATTGAATGTTCATCTTCATCAGAAAGTCTCCACTTCACTGGCAGGATACCGACTAGGTTTCTTTCTCACCTGCTGGCCAGCCCTTCCTTTACACCCTCCTGCAACTCTCTTCTCTTTCCTGGCCCAACTACATTTCCTCTACCCATCTGATACACCCCTCAGATGATCTCACCCATGCCATGCACACTGGTAACTTTCAAACCTTGAACTACAGCCAAGAACTTTCTACTAAGCCTTGGATTCACATACTTCTCAGCTCACTTCATCCCCAAGTGGAATCTAACGGGTCCCACAAAGAGCGTGTGCAAACATGAACCTGCAATCTTTCCCTCAACACTCTTTTCTTCCTCAAGGGAATGACCTTCCCATTCATGCAGTTATGCCTATAAAAAGGATGGGAGTCACATATAGTAAGTGCTGTAATTCTTGCTTATCTATCATCCACTCACAGTTATAGTGGTAAACTTGCTTCTCTCCTCTGTGTGTATTTACTTAATATAGAATTGGTTCTATTCTTGAGCTGCAGGCACAAACATATTGCTCAAGACCAGCTAACAAGGTTCCATTCTAGGGCATTTCCTGAGACTATTAAGAAGTTCCCTTCTGCAAGAGGAGAGTCCTATAGGATGCAAACCTAGAGCTACCAGTAGCTATTTTGTCAGCATGAGAAAGGGGCTTCAAGGAAAGGGTGAAGCCAACACATAAGAATAGGAAAGAAAGGTATTGTTAAAGACATGACCTGAATTCCCAGGGCTAGCAGTGTTAAAGCATCTGATCTACTCAAGAACTTTTGGGTACTTGAGACAACACATTTTCACTAGGTCCTAAGCCATCTTGAAACTGGGGTGTAATGACTTGCACAGCTCCTGAAAAGAGTCCAAATAGATATATCATTGTTGGTATGTCTTTCCTCCTTCCCTGCCACTTCTCAATCACATTGTTCCAAATATCTTCTGGTTCCACTTTCTAGCAAGCTAAATGTATCTCTAAGTCAACCCTCTTTAGTCTTTTCTACCCACCAATCAAGGTGGAGACATTCAATCTCAACTTAGCAGCTAAGGTGGCATTCTATCAGGTTCCTCATCCATGCCTGTCTAACTCAGTGTGTTATTTACCCAGAAGTGAGCATGTCCTTAGTAAAAGCATCATCAGATCATGATTTCTACTGCTTGCCGACCTTCATTGCTTCTTCTTGCCTATACAATCAATAAAGCGCTCCCATGGCCCCTGGCCCTGGATGAGCTGGCCTGGACCTTCATTCCTGGCTCATCACACTCCATTTTGTCCATGTTTTCTCTATCTTGGTCATAAGAGAAATGACTCAAAACTAACTCCAATATGTTAGCAAATTTTATTTCTGATGCCAAAAGTAGGCTTTGCCCTCCTCTCCCAATACACATCCCTTTAGAGAAGCCCTCCTTTGCACCAGACCAGGCCTGTCTCCCCAAGTCTCTCCCGGTGCCTAGACAACTTCTATCCTCTCCCTCCTCAGCATCATCATCTAATTTGGTACTTCATGTTAACAATTAACGTAGGGGCTACCTTCCCTGCTAGACCTCAAGCACCATGAAGTCTGCCCAAGCCTGTTTTTCTTGACCATACTCTCTTGCTATACATCTGATACAAATTTTGACTGACTTTGCTATGTTTAGGTCTGGGTAAACGTAAAGATAAACAGAGATGTGGGCTGGAGAGAGAGAAGATGGCTCAGTGGTTCAGAGCAACAGAGATGTTTTCCAAGATTTCCAGCAGGTTTACAAATTTCATTTTAGACTAAAGGCTGTACACTTAAAAGCTGACCATCTGTTACACCAATAAGGCACAGTGATTGTAGGTGAAGAGAAAGCAGAAAGTTAGGGAGGTTTGTTTTTTTTTTTTTTTTTTTTTTTAAATCTTCTTTATGTAAAATCTGAAAACACACACAGCAAACTTCAACTTTCCCTGCTTTTTATTAAGTTTATGAAAAAATGTTAGGTTAATGAGGTTAACAGGACAGGATAACTAAAAGATATGTAGAGTCCTGCATTTGAGTTTAGTTTGAACAAACCAACTATAAACAGACATTTTGCAGACAATCAGGGCAAATTTGAATATAGACTGGATTTTAGATAAAATGAACATTTATTGTCAAGGAACTATAGAGATTATTAACCAAGGAAGCAGTTTGCAAACAGCATGTACAACATGATCTCATTTTGATAGAAATGTAGTGCACACAGGTGCTAAGAGTGGTAATCTGTAAAGGGTGAGGATATGGGGCTATCATGTTTAAAACTTTCTTTATCTGAATTTATAACTTTCCACAAAAGCACACATGACTTTTGTAGCAATAAAACTTAAAATAGTGATTCATTTTTCAAATATTAAAAAAGAGTTGCACAGACCCAGATTTACTCTGAAAGCCTTCCAGGACATTTTTTTTTTCCCTATGTCCTACACCTTAGGAATGGATAGCATGTCCTAACGTCTGGGTGGGTCTCAGCATGAAGGATTAAATGTTTCAGCAATGCTTAAAGCCAAAGGGAATCAATCAATTACTGAGTGGGCCTACATTTTCTACCGGCAATGTCGTGAAAGGGCCTCCTGATTACTCGCAGAGAAGCCACCCTTACAGTGAGGGGCTCACACAATTACAGGCAACACTGAAACTGCCATTTCCCACTCTAATGGAAAAATCCACAGTTCATCAACTCTTAAGGGATGGAAGTATACAGAAAACTTAGAAAATGCTGAGAAGGGGAGGGAAGGGTATTTTGATGACAACTGAGAAAGCCAGGAAAAGGTCATTATCAGACAACTACTGAACTGAATATCAAAGGGCTCATATTCATGTCCTGGAAAACCTCTTCCCATAGAACTAAGTAAAGCTCGTATCCAAGGCGGTCCCCACATTCCTTATCCGAACACTGAAGTCTGGATGAAATCTAACACTTTACTGATTCACAACTATGTTTTATTAATTAAATTATATATTGTATATGGTTATAACACATATATATCTATAGATACTGTGTATACATCTATATATAGCAAATACATATATTTTTGCTAGCATCTTTCCGGGGTTCCCACACTGCTGAGAAAGTCCCCTGTAGAGGGCACTAGTCAGTTGTTAACCTCTGGAATCCCTTTAAATCACAGGAAGGAAATGACCTTAAGGATAATATAGCCGAGTCTTCCTCCTCAAGGGGTAGAAACTGAGGCACAGGGAGACGGGGGGGGGGGGGGGGGGGGGGCTGCTCAGTCACAAAACAAGTACTGCACAGAGCTAAGAAAAAGTAAGCCCGCTTTGTGGTTTTTAAAAAGAAAAGAAAGAGGAACCCAAAACCCAGAGGCCACAAATGCATTTCCATATAGTCATACATTTATGAATCATCGACCCTGAAGACCGCAACATCGACACCATAAGTAGATGATCCCAGAGAGCCCACTGTTTGAGACGCTTCTGCAAGAGACATTTTATTACCGAGTGCTTCCCATCTGTAGTATTTTGCAGCAAAATTTGCTGAGCCTTTACTGTTTTTCCAATGACCCTTGTTATCTAAACATTACCAAATACATTTGCACAACTCTGAAACTCCATTAGTAGAAAGGATACTCCTCTGTGTTTCTCTTTCTCCCAACCCCATCAAAAGCAGTCCATTGTGAACTGATCGGTAGGGCTGGTTCATTTATTTTGTTAGGATTAGGCAAACTGGACTGGCAATGTGGTTTCCGGAAAGGCTGCCTGATTACGTGTCACCCTATGGTCAGGTTAGAGAAACACCTTAGATGCATGAGTTCATTTCTGTTGCTGTAATAAAGCACCATGACTAACAATGGCTTATGGGAGAAAGAGTTTATTTTGGCTCATGGATCAAAGGGAGAGTCCATAACGGCAGGGGAAGCATGGCAGCTGGTGGCAGGAGTGGAAACTGAGAGATCACACCTTCAACAGCAAACGTGAAGAGAGAGCTGGAAGTGGGTCCAGGCTGTGGAGTCTGTAAGCCCACCCCATTGACGTATTTCCTCCAGGTGGGCTCCACCCCTTAAAAGTTCCACAACTTCCTCAAGCAGTACCACTAACCAGAAATTAAATAGTCAAATATATGAGATTCTGGGGACATTTCTCAATTAAAACACCACATATAATTATGTATGTCTTGCCCATGTAATCAAAATGGCTGCACATGGACCAAGTCTATGTGAACCGTGGTTTTACATGTTTGATGTTTTATCTTTGGGCTTTCTGTTTGTTGTTGTTTAGAGGAATAAACGAGTCCATGGCAACATGCCGTAATAGCAAAATCACCAACTTTGGAACCCTGAAGACAAGTTAAACTTTAACTCTTGCTCCATTTATGAATAAGTGCAGTCTATTCGGCAAATTGTTTAGACTTTGAGCATCAGAATTCTCATCATAGCATCTACCCCATAGCATGAGGATGGAAAAAATTATATGCAGTAAGAGAAGATGGTCTGTTTTGAGATTTAGGAGAGAGAAAGCAGAATCCCACTGTGAAACAGATTCAAGGTCATGCTACTAAGACTAGGCATTGTTCTTAAGAGAGTCTGAAAATAGACTTAATGGACTTTCTAGTGCCTGGTCTTCTGGTCTCAATCCTCTCCTGGTTCCACAGTGCTTTTATAATTCCTTCACCTGTGTAGCAGTGTTACTGCTAATCTCCAGTCCACATCACCCCACACATTTTAGAGATAAAACAACATGCTCAAGATCAGGAGAGAAAGAGCTTGTGAGACAAAGGCTTCTCTCTCTCCTTAATATTTCCAGGGTGCAGAGAAAACATTCCAACATATGTTTCCAGAAAAAAAATCCAACATTTTCTTGAAGTTGATAGGAATGAGAATGGGGGTCGAGGGGAGCATGTTCCAAAGGTTTGACTGACCAAGTACAAGTACTGCTGTGCCGTGCTCTCAGGTTTGAACGACTGATTTATACTTACGTAACACATGTGCCATGAGCATGTTAGACATGCATTGTTTCCTTCCACTGCAGCAGGGCTGAAAAGGAAGACGTTATCAACTTCAATATAATGCTGGAGAAACTGGAGTTTGGGGGAAACTGCTTGCACAAATCATTCATCAAGTTCTCAGTATGATAGAGCCTGGCTGGCCCTGTGGAGTAGGCGCTCCCTAACTCATTGTTTTGACTTGTTTCGGAGTCTACAGATGTAGCAATAATGTGCCCGAATACAGAAGCAAAGGAATAAAATCAAGTAACCTTAAAAAGCCTCTGAGCTCTAATATATTAATATCCTCATGAGCACGTGACTTTACTCTTCGAGCATTTTTATTTGAACTTCCTTATCCAGAAAACCCTTGCTCAGTAAGAAAATAGTTGTTTTGTGGTCATTCTAGAAACTTCCACAAAGATCCGTTGACTTCTCAACTGAAGGCATCATGGAAAATGTTTCTATCAATTTGAGCATTTTCTAGCCCCCTCATCTCAAAAGCCACCTTGCTGTCTCCAGCAACCCTACAAAATTCCATCACTACAATCCTCCCACAACCCAGGCCCAGCCCCACACTTCTGCACTAAAAGTTGCACATTGCATTACCCATCTTCAAAACTGTAAAATTATCCCAAGGTCTCCCTCAATTTTCTGAAGCTCTTTTCAGACTCTGCCAAAGCAGTGTTCCTCATTTTCTGCAAGGTACTGATTCCACCTCCTGGGGGACATTTGACAATGTCTAGAGACATCTCTGATGGTCATGGCTGGGTCAGGGTGGAAGTCAGGAATGCTGCTGATTTTCTACATTGCACAGAGCCTTCTCCACCCAGAACAATAAATATAGATGGGTTATTTTGACGATGTTATGGAAGCCAGCATTTGATCCACAAACAAAATAGCTTAGTGAGTGGAATAACGTCTTCTCACAGCCTCTGGCCCTTTTTCTCTGATTCGTTATTTTCTCTTGCTCTTGATCACAGTTATCCATGCTGTCTAACAAGGCCCTAACCCACAATGCCCATTGCAAGAAATTTCACTCTGCCAGTTTTGTATGTTTCCCCTCACGAAAAATTAATTCTGCACTGTATGTTGTGAATGGAGTGTTTAAAAGACGGGCTTAGTATACAGAGTTTTTTTGGATGTTCTTGACCATACTAACAATGCCAGAGTTCCCAGAGTTGTAAAGGTGACTTTAGTAGAGAGAAGGCACTGTTTTCTTTGTAGAAAATAGTACAATTTCTCTATAAAGAAATAGAAAGGGTGAGAAATTATCAATTGAAGTTGGCACTTTGAACCTCACATTTTCTTCCTAATATTTCCACTGGCAATAAAGGTTCCTTGTAGTTGCAGGATCAAATTGTGACCCCAAAATATAAACAATCTACTTCTTGTTTGTAATAAGTGAAGGACAAAGTTGGGGAAGGAAGAAGCAGCCCTGGTATTACTTAACTTAAAATATTATGCAACAATGTTTAAAAGGCAAGTAACAGGCTTTGGATCTGAGAGATTTAACTGGCACCAGCTTTCACTGTGGCACCAAGAGATGGCTCACACTGTTGGAGCAAGGCCCAGGATGATGTCAGTCTGTGCAGAGACCTTATTGATAACTCCTGCAGTGCACTTATATTATCCAGCAATTTCTCTATCACCATGACTGTCACCGACCTTTTCTGAAGCTCTTAGACATATCTCTAAAACACTACCTCAGAACTTAGGCCTGGATGGCTTTGGTGGGTTTTTCTTTATGGGATGACACATGTCTCTGGTTTCATAGGGATGTATGTGTAGACTCTCAGAATAGCAATAAAAGATTATTTGAAAGTAAAATTTTGTCATTTTACTGAGCTGGTAGCTGGACTTTACTTATCTAACAAGAATGCCAGGAACTGTAGCTGCCATCAGACTCCATTCCCAGGAGTATCTTGGAATTTAGCTGGAGGCCAGGGAGGCAAACTGCATAAAAACACAGTAGAACCTTCAGTCCCTTGCCACCAGTGATCTCATTCTCCTGTCCCTTTGCCGTGCTTGGCACATAAAGCTGACCTGAGGTACTGAGTTGGGGTAAACAGCACTGAGTACTTCTGTGTGAGTTCCTAAGTAACCCTGTCTCTTGTCCTTGTTATCTGTTTGTTGTAAGATAATTATTGGACCCTTGACCACCGGACTCAAAAAAAAAAAAAAAAAAAAAAAAAAAAAAAAAAAAAAAAAAAAAAGACAGTTTTCTCTCTGGGTGACAAGTCTGGGATGTCTGGGAGTCTCTGTTCTTCCAGAAACTACAGCTGAGATCTCAACATCTCTGACTATGCCAACAAAAATAAATATCTTACCAGATTCCCGGATATCTGCTCAGGGTCCAGCCAAGTGAATGTGGCGGGAATCCTTCTATTTTTCTTCTAGAATTCAAACTCATGGGCACATTATAGAATATTGTTCTTTGTACACTTTATTTTGGTATTCTTCTTATGGATCCCTTCCCTCCTAAGGACAGCTATGATGCCCTGCCTGTTTCATTTTGTCACCCAAGAGCATTACTAAAATCCAATGAGAGAGTCCATTCTTTCCCATGCTGGGGGTGAGGTACAGATGTGGGCTCTACTGAGATGCGGTCAGCTGTCGGTGTGGGCTCTGAAGAATTTGCAGCCAGTGGAGCATAAATGTGAGCACCCTGAACTTTCCATTCACAGCTGGCATCATACCAGGAAGTGTTCATGTAAGTCTAGATGATAGAGCCCAGTTGGTAATGGTCTTTATGAGTTCCTGCTTGCTGCCTTGCAAGTGCTAGGATGTCTCATTTCAGCATTGGCTGCCCAGCGTCATGGGTATATCAAGTTTTTCTTCTTTATTTTTGAGATTATAATAAAATTACACAATTTCTTCCTTTTCTCCCCCAAACCCTCCCATATATCTCTCCTTATTCTTTTTCAAATTTATGTTCTCCTCTTTTATGACTTATTGTTACACTTGTACACACATTGTGTGTGTGTGTGTGCGTGTGTGTGTGTGTGTGTGTGTGTGTGTGTATGTGTGTGTCTTCCTAAATATAGCCTGCTAGGTCTGTATAATGTAACTTATATGTATGTATTCAGGGCTAAGGACTTAAGTTTTGGGGGAGTCTAAGATTACTTGTCACAAATCTCATTCTTACTTCCTGTAGCAATGACAGTCTCTGCTTTCCTTTTTGTTTTGAGTTTCTATTGCTGTGCTAAAACCAGGACAAAAGGATTGGGAGAGAGAGGATTTATTTCAGCTTACAGTTCCATGTCACAGCTCTATTATCAAAGGAACTCAGAACAGAAACCTGGAGCCAGGAACTGAAGCAGAGAGCATGGAGGCATGCTGCTCACTGCTCTGCTCCTCATGGCTTGCTCAACCTGTTTCTTTGTACACTCCAGGACCACCTGCCCAAGAGTGGCACCACCCATGATGGGGTAGGCTCTCCCACAATCAGTCACTAATTAAGAAAATGCTCATAATCCTGCTTACAGCCCAATTTTATCAATATGTTTTCTCAATGTGGTTCCCTGTTCTTAGATAACTGTAGCTGTGTCAAGTAGACATTAAACTAGCCAGCAAACTGGGTTCTTGCTCTTTAGGGATAACCTTAGGTTCTTAGAATTGAATCTTCTGTCCCTTTGGGGGGCATGCCTCTTGTGGCCATGCAGTCACATCTTAGAATAGATATCTCTTTAGAGACCTTAACTTATCTATGACCAAACAAGAGATCCCTTAGTATGGAAAAAAAACATTTATATTCAAGAAGATTTTGAGAGCATTCTCTTTCTAAATAAGTGTTATAGTACGAATATGATGGAATCAAATTGGAAAACCTTAAGAAAAAAAAGCATCAAGGCTGGCCTTAAAAAAATCCCTTTATAAAATTAAAGGTGAAAAAATCATATTAGACAAAAATTTAAACCTGCTATTTACCATAAGCTCCTCTCTTCACCACCTTCTATCACCACCATTGGGCAGAGGCTGATATCCAGGGTCTGATGGAGGCCAATGTCCAGGGTCTGATGGAGGCCGATGTCCAGGGTCTTGTGGGACTTGTAGAAGTATTCTCTTTGAAGGTTAATTGGGTGAAGGTAGAACACTGTGCTTAGAGGGGAGGAACACGTGCTAAGTCTCTGTTGAAGGGAAACATTCAGAAGGCATGCAGCTCGAAATCTAGAAGATGGAACGCAAACATCTTTTCAGTTCTACTGCAGTTGGAAATCTAACAACAAAAAAGCAAATAATGCAGATAATTTAATTAATGTTCATACTGAGGCTGCCATTAAGTTCCCTGAAAAACTCAAGTACCCATCTTTCACTAAGCCCTGTTCATCTTAAGATGTGTGCAGGCATTTAAAAAAAAGCTAGGGGAAGGGAAACATGTAATATGAACAGATAGTGCCTGTGTAAATTCAATATATGTAATATATAATAAATATAATATTCAAAAATATATATACACACAATATAATACATGTAAATATATGTAATATGTAACAATAAATAAAAGTCTTTGTAAAGATATAGGAAGTGCCTAGAAATTTGTTACTGTCCTTACAATCCCAATAGAAGATCACCAGGAGTGTGAGACACTCAGAACACTGAGTTCACCTGCATCTCTGAAGTGACACCCTGCAAACAATCAATCACAACTGCAACATATTTTTCTGCCATCCTCACTCAAACATTTTCATACCAAATTCTAGAATATTCTTCACTGACTTCTTTCTGTACTCACCAAATAGATCCACGCTGCTCACACTTGTAATCTCTGTTTTTTCTCCCTTTAGAGAAGAAGCCTGATTGCAGAACTTCATAAATATCTCTCTGTAATGATAAGCCTATCCACACCCATTGATGCCTCCTCCTCCTCCTTCCTCTTCCCTCTTTGGTCCTCCTTTTTGATAAAACTTCTAAAATAATTTCAAACAGGCAAAATAAGAGAATCTACTTGGACTTGATATAAATATACTTTTAAAATAAGTATTTGAGCTAAAGGTGAGACACAAAGACATTAAACATTGTGTGTTTATGTGTGCATGTGCATGTGTGAGTGCAGGTGCACATGTTCATGTAGAGGTCACAGGTTGGCACTGAAGCTTTTGCATTATCATTCTCCATTTTGTCTCTTGAGACAGGGTGTCTCACTGAATCCAGAACTCACTCACTGACTTGCTAGGAATCCACCTATCTCCCTGCCCCCCAGTGCTAGGGTCATAGGAATGCATAAGCATGTCTGACTTTTCTATGGATATCACAGATCCAAATTCATGTCTTCATTTCTTGTGAGGCAGGTACTCCATTGATTGGACCAGTTTCCAGCCTCTCATAAAATATTTTTATCTGAGTAGAGCCCCAGAAAGTACAACTACCCCCAGCCCTCCTCTTAGGAAATTCCTGGTATCTTTTACTGCCATGGGGAAAAAAGTGACTTGTCTATTGGCTGAAAAGTCCCAACAAAACCCTCTATCCTTCCATTACCACCTACACAACCTAGTTTGGCAATGGAATTCTTTGTTTCTGGCTGGTGAATGAGTTACAGTACTCTGACTGTGCCCTAAGTAAACTCTGCCCTCCCTCTTCTTAATCTATTCTGTGTGAATTAATTTCTGTACCTCTAACCACCAGCCCCAAATTGGAAGGATCTTTCTTCTTAGTAGTCCTTGCTCTGCTTACTGTCCAAATAGCATCCTGTTATATAACTGAAAGCTATCTGTTCCTGTATGCACACATATACACACCTATTCTTTCCTGTTTACATATGCACATACTCCCATGTGCATATGTCCCTTTATGCGTGTGTACCCATGTCATATGTTCCTGAGTATGTAACTCTATACATGTGCATGCCGTGTGTGTACCCATTTCCTATTTGATCCCATAAATGTGTGCCTGTACCCCACTTATGCATGTACTCACAGGCCGGTATGTTCCTCACATACCTTGTGTTCCAGTATGTATGCACATGTGCATTTATGAACATCTGACTAACTATCTTTAGGAGCTTTCTTGAAGAATCAAAGCTTATGAAAGTGAATAACACTTTCCAGAAGATCAGAAAGACTTCAAACCTAGCTCATGCCCTGCTATGTGTCCCTGAGCGTGTACCTTGTGTTCCTAGATGTGTGTCCACATGGGCATTTATGGATATGTGGCTGACTATCTTGAGGAATTTTCTTGAAGACTCAAAGTGTATTCAAGTGAAAACATGAGCCATAAGATCAGAAACTCTTCAAACTAAGCGCATCCCTTGCATGTTACATCACCAGGCTAGGCTCTTAAAATAAATCATCTATTAAAAGGGAAGTAATTACAAAATTCACCGTTCGACTTGACTTTCTGGGAAGTGGATGAGAGGACTTCTTCAGTGGTAACTTGACCATGTTCTCCCTGATGACCTCATCTTTGAATGTTGTTAAATGTCCCCGGGTGTACACTTCAGGAAGAAGACAGTTGTTCAATGACAATCTAACAGCAGTGAGCTTTTGGTGTCTGGCAGACTCTGGTCAATCCCTAATACAGTCGCTTACTCATTGTGACCTAGAACAACCCTCAGGCAGCCTCAGTTTCCTCGTCTACAGAATAAGGAAAATAACATTTAACTTGAAAGCTAAATTTTGGAGGGAGGGCAAATGAGATAAGTAGATATGCACAATCTGTGTTTCCTTCCTGGCCACCTTAAGCTACTTTCAAAATTGTTTGGGCTACTGCACTACCATTTTATAGTGACCGAAGACATAGTTCTCTCCCCAACAGAACATACATCCTTCTTTATTTACTTAACATTTATTTGCCTATTTGTCTGCTTTCCCTATTCAAAAAGGTTGTACACATTTTATGTGGACAGAAAACAACCTATTTTTCTTATGTGAATGAAATTAAAAAGAAAAACAGAATATAATATCTATTCTGAGGCAAATTATACATTTAAAAAAACACAAAACTTTCCTGTTTAATTACATGAGGGGTTAATTCCATAAGGTCAAATTTCACTCTAGTTTGTGTCTCCATGGGAGATAGGAAGCAGGAACCTTACTCTGTCTTTGCTTGTATGTATAGAATTCACCACAGCTGTTCTACATACTATGACCTGAGCCACCCTGTGTCTAGACTGACTACACCAAGTAGTAAGCAGGCCAAGATCTTTCTGGTCAGGCCTTGGCAGCCTGAAGGGAGGAAGATGCCAGCATTATTGCCAAATGGATGGCTCATATTTTCTTTCTTTGTCTATGTCGATGGCAGTCATGTGTTTCTCATGGTGCCCAGTTGTGCAATTGATGAAGTAGGCCCAGAGCCAGAAGAAGGGCCTATGGTAGGGTTAGGTCTTCCCAGTAAGCTTAAGTCTGGGTTGCACTAGCAAGCATGTGTCTTTCCTGAATTATCAGCTATGATGGGCTGAGTCATAATAAAACTGAGGTGTATGTAAGAGGGACCAAATGCTAAAGATGGCCCCAGGAATGACAGGATTGGATGACTGAGAACGAGGAACTTGGTTTGCTGCTGTTTTAGAGGCCAAGTGTAGCCTTCAAGCTAGGGTCAAGAGAAAGTTAAGGAGACAAGGAAAATGTTAAGGTGGACATAGTCGAAGACACTAATAAACTCATTCCGAGAGCATTCTAAGTAGTCTGTCAGAGGTTTCCTGTATACTTTAAACTCTCCCTGGGCAGTTCTGCCATGGGTCAGTCCATCTACATCTATATTTTTCAATATTCAGTTCTCCAGCTCACAGGTGGCCAAGGTCAGGGAAAAGAGAACACTGATTCTACTGAAACAATGCTGAACATTCTTTTGATTTGGGCTGCTCAGTGTGACACTGCTGTCCTCTGAGCTGAACTCTGAGGCAATTTCTTTCAGAGTTTCCCTCCAGGGCATCAAGGAAGCTCTCTGCCCTGGAACATATAGCCAGAGTTTTGGTAGAAGAAAACCAGTGCTCAGCCATAAAGATAGCCGCCCATATTATTGGGTGGACACTACAACCTAAGGGATACATATTTTATACCATGAACTTATAAACACTTATAAGCACTTGTATTAGCCTGCTCTAGAAGGGAAGAAACAAAACAAAACCCCAGGGAACACTCACTGTGAGAGAACATCTGCAATTGTAAAAATGTTTTAACGCCAAGAATTTCAGACTTAGAGATTATATGGCCCTGTGGTTTGTTTTCTTAACCTATCTGTGGCTTAAAAATGAAACCTTAAAAATGGCATAATCTAGAATTGGGGAGAAGTGGCGAGTCCTCTTTTGGTGGGGTACATGTTTCGGAACCTCCTGCACTTTGCAGCACTCTTTCCAGAGCTAATTTTCAACTCTCCTGACACTTGACATCAAGAATCCTCTTGGTCCAGAAGTAGATGTGGTCCTTTTAAGACTCTGAAAGTATGAGGTCAGGAAGCATCTATGGCCTCTTTAGTAGTAATGTCCACACAGGGAATAAGATGAAGGAGTGGGAGGATAAGAATCAGGACATGGGTATCCTGGAAAGATGCCATGTCTTTCCTGAGAGATACCACCTGTCTTACTGAGGTGTCCATCACTAGCCTGCAACTCAAATTCAGATTATTCCCAACCACATCTCACACTACAGGGACAGAGCAGCCTTCCTGAATGACCATGTTCTCTCTGTCATGACACTCTAGGACAATGGTTCTTAATCTGTGGGTTGAGACCCTAGTTTGGACCACATTTTTACAGGGGTCACCAAAGACCATCATAAAACACAGATATTTGCATTACAATTCATAACAGTATCAAAATTATAGTTATAAAGTAGCAGCAAAATAATTTTATGGTTGGAGGTCACAGTAAGATTAGGAACTATATTAAAGGGTCACATAGCATTAGAAAGGTTGAGAACCACTGCTCTAGGACACATGATATATATGTTCTAGGTACATAAATGAAACATCTTAGTTTTCCAAGGAGTGTAAGTCCCAGATGTAGGGAAATCTTGGCCTACAGTATATCTAAAAACAAAAATACCCAACTAAACCTGAGACTACAACAAGCAAATAAAAGTCTTGGTTTCTCCAAGCTTCACACATAAATAATTCTCCATGGATAAGTCTTCTATGTATCAAAGCAAGATAGAAGTATGTGAACCTTGTAATGGATCCTGGGCTGGTTCTATGGGGCTACCTGCAGGTCAGACTGAGGGGGAAATGTGCACATATCTCTGGCCAATAGGGAAAGCAAACTCCTCTGGATCATCTTTATCTGAAAAACACCCATTAGATCAAATATCTAGATGATTGCCTTATGCCACCACAATGTTTTTCTAAATACAAAAATAATAACACAAAATACTCTGCCATTTAAAAAAAATCAAATGAGCTATTAATGCACTTTATAATCCTATTTTATAAAATTTGGTTTGAGGTTTAATCTGTACTTTCTGGTATTTTAAATATTTTTGTTAAAAAATTTATTTTTCTTTTTTAGAAATTTCCCAGAGTTGGTTTTTAAGACTGAGCTCCCCCCAGGAGTAAGCTGACCTCGGGCAACCCCTCATTTCATCCCCAACAGAAGCTTGAATAATGACTGAGTGACAAAGTGTCTCGTTTAGTTATTATTCAACTATATTAAATTGCTAAAGTTGGTAATTGGAGCGTATCTTATTACAAAGGCAAAAGTTCACTCTGTTTCCCCAGGCGCAGAAGGCTTGCACATTTGAAAACTGCTTCTGGCCTGTTAAGAAATTCGATGTCAGGCCACAGTGCATGCAACAAGTAACAGAGAAAGGCATAAAACAGAGAAAGGCATAAAAGCCAAACTCTATGAAAATTACTGAGCATTACTTCAAAGATAGTTACCAACCTCAAGGCTTTATTGTGAGGGCCGGAGGGAAGGAGTAGAAGAAGATCTTGGAAATATGTCAATATTCCCAAACCCATTAAACTTAAGCAACTAAAAAGCCATCATTCCAGGACTGCCATTTAGACACTAAGTTTCTGGTTGCTTAAATCATACTGTTTATCTACTTTGATTGATGCTCACACAGTATCTGTCATTAAATCTTCTGAGAACCCACCTGGGCACATTAAAAGCCATTGACATCCCCACTGCTCAGCTGTTTACAGGAAGTATCTTCTGAGTAATGACCAAAAAACAAAACAAAAAATCAAAAACAAACAAAAAAAATTTTCTCCAAAATGGTGGTGTAGTGAAGGAGCAGTTTTCTTGAAGCAAAAGGGATCTGGGTACTTACTTTGATATGTTTTCCCCAAGGTTCTGCTCCAGAGGTCAGAAAATGAATATTATGAGGACTACAGAAACCACACCCACCCATTGTAGTGGTATTCCCCCAAAATCCCATTGGTAGCCTTGTTCAGAGAGAGCCAGTGCAGTAGTGACATTCCCAGATCCTTCATCTGGCGGTGGCTAATATGAGATCTTAAGGAGGCCTAGAAACTGGCTTTCTTGACATGAGTGTCAGTGATTGTCATAGTAATATGAATTTGGGAAACACTTTAACTAATGACATTATTCGGTATGTTGTGATCCATTCATTCTTTTAATTACTTGGCAGTTGCTGGGGTGTTTTTTTGAAGTATGAGCCTCTGTAGCAAACTCAACTGAGATGTTCTCCCAAGCCTACAACAAAAGAATCTGCAGAGGGGGGATCTGGAAATCCTTATTACATAGAAATGTATCTTGCAATCCTTCACAACAAAGCCTGGAGCTGTCTGCACAGGCTCAGGCACTCAGTGTGTCTTCAGGTTACCCGTGTACAGCTAATACTTAGCCTGTATGTCAGTCTGGAGGTAGAGAACTAAGAGGTGGCTGTCCTTGCTTTAAAGTGACAATAACAGGCTTATGGAAATAAGAAAGGAGGCTGCCCTGCAGGTGGAATGGTTAGGTCTGGGGAATATGGCAACGATGAGTGAGAGCCAATCTTTGTCAGTCTGTGGATGTGGCAGCCACATATCTAGTTGGAGATAGTCAAACAAAGGCTCTGTGACTACACAGTCACGGATAGGCCACTGGGGAACTCTCATTCAGAATTTCCTGCTAGAGAAGCAGCTCTAAGCACATGTATATGGTCTTTCTTTTCTTCTTTATCATTTCCATAGTTTTGTTTGTCCAGCAGGGATAGGACTTGAGGTGTTGTTTCTCATTTAGAAGCCTATGGGCATGTGTAAGCTTACAACTTTCTTACAACTTTTATCATTGTACACTTACGTATAAAAGAACTTGTCCATATTGTGTCTAGAAAATAATACAGTATTATAATCACATATTGACAGAAAACCCAAATCTAGTTTTCCCCTTGCTCGGATGAATGGGAAATGAGACAAAGGTCCTTCTGGTTTTGAGTAGGGGAGTAATAACATTGATGGGGTGTGGTGGTTTGAATATGCTTGGCCCAGGAAGTGGCACTATTAGGAGGTGTGGCCTTGTTGGAGGAAGTGTGTCATTGTGGAAGTAGGCTTTGAGACCCTCCTCCTAGCTACATGAGAGGCAGTCTTCTGTTTGACTTTGGAACAAGGTGTAGAACTCTCAGCTCCTCCAGCACCATGTCTACCTGGATGCTGCCATTATTCCTGTCTTGATAATAGATTAAACCTCTGAACCTATAAGCTAGCCCCAGTTAAATGTTGTCATTTATAAGAGTTGCTTTGGTCATGGTGTCTCTTCACAGCAATGGAGACCCTAACTAGGACAGGTATACTCAAGACCCTTGTGATATTCTACCCTAACATAGGTTTTAAAGAAAAAATGAAAGTCTGGACAAGTAATATAACATATCCTTCATCTGGGAAATGGAAATGAATCCTGACAGGTCAGGCTCCTCCCTGAGTTGCTAAAAGTCTACTAACTTCTGAATTCTGAAGCCAGTGAAGCCAGAGTCTTGAGCTGTTGGTATTAAAACACATTGACAATTTTGATGCCTTTCTCCCTCTAGCTTCAGCTAACACTGAAATAATTTTTGACACTATGAGTCAACCTAAAATTAAGCACTGAAAATGAAAACACAGGAATGTGGGGAGAAGGTGCTTACCACTGCAACTGCGTCCATTACAGAAACAATTGTTTGGACCAAGATATTTTGTTTGCTGAAGTCTGGGAAGAAGGAAGTCCGATCCAAATAGCAAAGGTCCCAGTGACAAATGAGAGGCCCTTGGACACTGTGGGGTATTGTTCTGCCTCATCTAGAAGGCAAAATACTGCCAGGACAGGAATGAATCCTTTCCAAGTAGATGATGAAATGCACTTTATTGACATTATCAATAAGGATGTACTTATGGGAAATAAGCACAGAGCATTGCTCACACTTACAGGACATGGAAGGTAACAAAAGCAGACTCGTGTGTCTCATCATTGCTTTGTGGCTACCAGGCATTGGCTTGGGATGTGGAGAGCAAGGGAACTTTCAAGTTTTTAATCTTATGCCATGAAGTCTCAACTTTCTTATGGTTAAAATAGACATGAAAGTATCTGCACGCTGTAATGAGATCACAGAAGAGAATCAGTTTGATTTCAGGGGTAGGGTCTCACACATTTAATCTTCAACTATTGGGCAACAAATATGATTTCTTTCATGTGCATTGAGATCTGGATGATGGTATGGCCAGCAAGGCACAAAGTGTAATACGGATCTATATCAAATTTTTTGGCTTGCGTTAATACAACTTAATTTATTCTTACTTTTCTGTTTCTTCCTCTGTTAAGGGCTTATCTATTTGCCCTCTTCTTAGAACCTCAAAAGGAAAAACAAACAAACAAAACCCAAATCCAACAACTCCCTTTGGGACTACATATGAAAACAAGCTTTATCGTTCCAAACTGTCCCACTTCCCAGAATCCTTTAAGAAAAATGAACAACTTGGTAGATGAAACGCAAGTTCAGAAAGTCGTTCCGGCCGTGCCTTAAATGCATGCATATTATTATAAGACGATGAGTCATTACTTGTTCCTGTAGAATTTTTTAACTGGGGTTAAAAAAAAAAAAAAAGTTAATAGAGGGTGGTTAAAGTTGCCAAGTTGAGAAATCCAGAGAACAAAGAACTTTTCTTCTAGGGATAGGTAGGAGTCAGCAGGTTTAGCGCCACCAGGAACCTTCAAAACCATCCGTTTATAGATGAGAAAGCAAAAAGGTTAAGTAGAGACACTAATAATAAATATTTACTGAATATGCTTAGGACTGGATACTCATCCAGTGGTTTGCATGTAGTGTTTAATCCTTAAAGCAACCCCAGACTTGGGTGCATAGTTGATGACATGTTAAAGCATATCAAAGATAAGGAAATTGAAGATGAGGGAGAGCAAATCATTTGTTCAAGGATAAACAGCCTGTTCCATCACCTGAGCTGTCTTGATGAGGAGAATGGTCGATTGAATCATTTATGTAGCCAACTAGCATTTTCTGAGCATTTACTAAGAATCAAATGTGTGCTTGGGGCTGGGGACGCAAAAGCATATGAGCCAGTTGTGGTGTCCTCTTCGTGGCATGTGCAGAACGTCAGGGAGATATGTGTGCCAACTGCCACAGGAGAGTAATTTCAAAGGGGGATCTGTGGGTCTTGGTAGAGAGTACAGGCCTGTGAGTGAGCCAGGTATCTTTTTTTTTTAGTCGGAGGATTCAAGGTGGCTTTTCAGAAGTTGAACTCATTGCCCTGAGACCTGAGAGCTATCATGCTAACTAGAAGAGGTATGGCGAGTGTAAAGATGTTTCAGATGGGGAAACTCAAGAGTGAGTGCCCTGGGCCAGAGCATGAAGAGCGGGGTGGGGATGGGCAGCAGTGGAAAGAGCAGACCAACAGACCTTTTGTGCAGAACATCGGCACTTCCTTTCTGTACTATAAGGATAACTGCTTTGGGGGTCACCTTACAAAAGTTTACCAGTGACACTCTAGCGATCTAATATTACAACCTTCCCTGATTCCTCCCTTGGCAAACGTCTGGAGCAGCTTGGGTTTCCCAGTTCTACAGTTCCTTTGGTGGGTCCTCCGGAACCTCAGGGATCTTCCTCTGGTTCACTTCTTAGTCACCTCCTTAATACAAAACTATGGCAAACTCTTTCAAAGTGCAGACTGTTTTTTCTCGATATTCTTGTTCAGTTCTCCCAAAAGTCCAAATCACATACTATACACTGACACCGTTTGGTAAATCCACTAAGGATCCTAGCTAGTACCAATTTTTTTTTTTTTTTAAAGATAGTAGCCAAACATTTGGTTTTATACCCTGTTCACTGGTGGTATTTGAGAATCATGTCTATTCATTTGTTCTTATTTTGGGATAGTGTTTCCCTCTTTCCAACGTATTTTTCCTAACAACATCAAAGCATCTCTGTTATTACTTTCTCATTTGAGCTGGTAGGATGCTGCCCGTTGCCACCGTGCTCACTAAAAGCCATCCCTCGTGCATGACCTGGCTTCTGAGAACTCCACTAGAACTTCTTGGTAAAAGCACTATGCAATCAATGAAAACAAATAGCCAATCTGAAAATATGTAACACTTAAGTTATTTCTACAATAGTAGAATGGAATGCAGACCTTTTTGCACATTTAACTAACTTACTTTTCAAACACACTGCAACATCTTAAAGGAATCAACATGCCCACTAGCGTCATTCAGCTTAATGGGAGAGATGTTACTTGGGAACAGAAAAAACAGATAAGTTTGGTGGCAGTATGAGTCAAGATGATTGGCTCTTATGAGTGGGCTTCCAAGTTCTGTAATGGATAATGGGGGGAGTTGGCTTGGGTTGAGCGGTTACTTATCAGGATTTCTGCTACTGGTCTCTAGGCAGTATATAAATTACTACTGGCTTGTTGTGGCAGAGAATGAAGGCAAATTCCTCCATAAGAAGGCATGCAGCTTTCCTTGATTTATTACATGTGGTCGCATTCAGCTGACTAATGAGAAGGATCAAACCGGTCCATGACACCATATCGGCTTTGCCCCAACTCTTGGAATTCTACTTGTACATTGAGGCTTATTGCTCAGCTGTAAGGAAATGTGCACGGTAGTTAGAGGGAAGAGGTTTCTGTGCTCCCGTCTCTGTGGTGACTTTGAAGTGATTTGTCGAGTGATATTTCAGGCTCTGCAGCCTCACACCAGGTGTGAACCCAGGGGTAACGGCTTTGTTAAATTTTCTCAAAGCTGGTTCAAGGACTTTGAACAAGTACAAAGTGTGTGATGCTTGGGGATTGCCTGCATTGTTATGGATTTAAAAAGAATGATTCATACTCCCTGAGAAACAGCTACCTCTGGACAGAAAGAGGTAAAATGGGTCACTATGTCAAAAAGAGCCTAGGAATAGAGAGACACTCCAGCAACACCTATCCAGATGCAGGCAGCTAGATCATGGTAGTCAGAAGGTGTTGCCCTGGGCTCTGTTTGGCAGGTGCTTGGTCTGCCCAATGGAAGGTGGGCAGTGTCATGGAGACCAGGGATACTGAGGTTCTCTCATCCTTAAAGGATCCCGTGAGTCTTTATGTGGAAGGCTGGACACTCATCCTGTAGAAAAGAGCAACAATAGCCTCCATTGTGTAGAATGAAGTAGAACTGAGAGAAAGTCCATCAGATGGTGACTCATGCAGAGCCAGTTGTGTGAGGTATGTGATTAATATTATAATGATGCCATCTTAAAATCACATTGCCCTTTCATTTAGCAGCTTCCTTTAAGAGAAAGAAAGGGAAGAAGGAAGGAAAGAAGAAGGAAGGAAGGAAGGAAGGAAGGAAGGAAGGAAGGAAGGAAGGGAAGAAACCATGTGATCCAACCAGACATGCTGCTAGAACACCATTTGAAGAGACCACAGCTAAGTGACAGGAGAGCTGTTATGGCCCCTACACCCCTACCACATCTTTCCTTGAACATACAGTTTACACCACAGATAATGGTTACACGGGAGTTGTGTCCTGTGACCCACCAGTCACTTCTCTGAATTTGTTAAATACACCCCTCTTTCTCTGGCACTAGAGCAGAATGAATGTGCAGTACTCTGATGGAGAAAACAAAGTGGAATTTTAGGATAAGACGACCATTGAGTTTGATGATACCCAGTCCCAGGAAACAAAATGAGGCCTGCATCCAGCCTGTAACCAGAGAATTGGTCCATAAACTCCATCCTTGTCCTCTTGATCTGTATAAGTCCAGGCTTCCTACTTTGCATCTTTTCTCTTACCAGATGAAGGAAAGGGGGATGGGAAGCAGAGAGAAAGTAGAAGTGGGGTTTCTATTCACTAAAGTGGTGAGCTACCTCATTCCATGAACGGGAGAAGACAAGGAGCAACGCTGGAAGGGGCTTCACGCTGCCCATCCACCATGCTATCTGTGCTTGCTCAGTGAGCTCCTGGCCTTCCTCCTTCTATACTCCAGGACCAATTCCAGACACCCAACTCCCAAAGGCCATAGCAAATTAATAGTATTCAGTGTCTTCCCAACTGTCACAGTTCTGCCCAGCATGCAACATCTGACTTCCACTTTCCTATAGGACAGCTGGAGGCTTCAGGCAGCAAACAAAGATGTCTCCAGCCAAGGTGGAAATAAAGACAACTATTTTATTATTCAGAGCATGCAGATAGCTAGTCACAGAGGCTTACAAAGGCACGGTGAAATCCCACATGTTTTATAAATCAGCATGCTAGAAATAACAAGCAAACAGCTCTCCTCTCCTGAGGAGACAAACAGTTCTAGCTCAAGATAGGATCCCAGACTTCTTCCAGGGAGGCACGGTAGCATTTGGAGGGGTCATGACCTTAGAGATGTCTGTGTTGTAGAACCAGAGGTTGAGCTTATCTGGACAACCCAGAAGACAGCATTTAAATTCCAAAAGATTAGAGCAAGGACTCTGGTCCCTTGTGCTCTCAAGCAGATTCAGTACTAATAACAGGAACACCAGGAGTCTCTTGAGCATATCATCCATCTCCAAGATGCCTGGCTCATAGTGAAAGAGTAACCCCAACCTTTTTGGTCCTCCAGTCCTGGAAGACTGGCTACCCCACATGGCTTTTTTCCTTCATTGCCACCACACACTGGGTATTTTTATGTAGGCATGGGCAGGGGGTTGGAAGTGTACTTTTAAGTGGCATCATTTAGCAGCATCTGTCATCATCCAGATGCTCATTCTGGGGAGGTCAGGGTCTCAGCAAGCTGGTCAAAGGAAAGCAGTCTGTTCATTTAAAGGATCTCACATAAATGACAACAAACGGCAATCTCCTAAAGCGACCAAGGGAAGGGGTAGCAAAGATTCCTTTCTCATTCCAAGGAGTCTCTGGTTCATAACCTAAATCATCTCCAGAGGCCACACTGGGGAGAGCCCTGCCTTCTCCACTTGCTTGACATTAGCTCCCAACACCTAGCCCGTGCACCTAAACTTTAGTTTGATGTTTGTGATGCCCATCTAAAATGCACAGTTCTGACCTTCTTCTCTTACTCAACCAATTGGGAGTGCAGGCAAAGAATATGCATTTTTACAAAGTGTGCCCAAGTAATTCTGAAGTCAGTGTCATTAAGACTGACTGATCTACTCGGTCGCTATACAGCAGCCTATTTGCTTAGGCAGGGACTCCTGGAAGGTAGAGTTACCTGTGCCCATAGTAACCTAGGCTCTTTTAAGTTGTGGGCCTTAGAAAGGCTTCTGGGAGTGTATTTTGCCCTCTGTAAATATGACCCTAGGAATATTTGTTGGTTCTAACATATGTATTAGGCGATGTAATGTGTTAGAAAACTGAGTTAAACTCTTCAGCAAGTGGACTTTTGTTGTTGTTGTTTTTGTTTGTTTGTTTTTAATAAAATTTCTCTGGCACTTGTGTTAGCTCACAGATGCTTCAAGCTGTCCCTTTCTCTCTCCACCAATGATCAGGCTATGTCCTCTGTAGATCCCTGGACAGAGCTGATAAGCAAACCTGCTTTTAGCTTGCAGTCTTCCTTCCCTTTGCAGCTCGAAGCCCAACACCCCCGATACCTAGGCCCAAGATAATCTTGAATTATAAGCTTACTTTTATCTAGTGATTTTCTGTTTTGTGACTTGGCATATACACTTGACCCTGTGATATGGACAAAACCTATAATAGCAATGGACTTCCTTTGTCCTTCAGAACTGAATGGTCTGTCTCTTCCTGAAGGGCCTCATGCTATATATGACATCTGTCTCCCCTAATGAAGCTCTTCTTCAGACCTGAAGGTCTGTTCCTTCCCTTCAGGGTCCCACTATTGTTGCCATGGCAATGATAGTATGACTCCCCTAATGGGCTCTTCAGAAGGGCGATTCTTCTCAGCTTTCTATGAACTGCTTATGACATCTTGCATTTTAACATGTTAATATGATATCTGAGGGACAGCATAGAATGCCCCGACTTTACATGGCCACAGTCCTCTGTGAATTTGTAGCCTGCCTTAGGAAAGCCTGATTCATGGCCCTCAGAGACACATTAGATAATTTCTTTGTTGTACCTTAATGGCAGCTGAAATACTTGATTTGACTATATAAAATAATGTCAGGTAGGCAAATGTGTTTGGGCTGGCTCGTGTCCACGACAATCAAAGAGCATCGCACTCCAAGAGCTAAACTGACTCAAGTGCCCTCGTACATGGCACATGCACCATTTAATGAAGTCTTCATAAAGTGAGCAATATTCTTCCCATCCATTGCTAAAGATGCTAGACAGTCTTAAATAATTATCTAAGATTACACAATTAATGTGTGACCATCTTGAGATTTTGCTGTAGGATACAAACCCAGCCAGTCTTCCTGAGAGCCACATTTTTCTCTCTATTGTCTATTGTCTCTCAAGAAACACAATAATAAAGTACAGAACGTCTCAACTTTTGTGGGCTTAGGTTCTACTGTTTCACATGGTAAAAGCTAAGCTGGAGAATTCTTTAAATCACCCATAAATTAGTTGTGTAAGATTTGGTATTGCGTTTGTATAAGTATACAATGTATAGATGCATGTAAAAAGTAATTGTATGGTATTTTTAACCAAATTTTAAAAAAGAAAAAAAACCTTGTAGAGTCAGTCAAATTTAAATAGCTTAGATGACTAGATGGTAACTCTTTACATATACATACAAGTAAATGTGGGCCAGGCTAACAGTGAAAGCACGTGATATACCTGTTCAATGTAAGAGCCAGATGAGTATTCTGTCATTAGCTGATTCGATCTACATTTGAGTGAATTGAAGCCCAAAGAAGCTGCCCAGTTTCAGTCTCTACTCATGTTTCTAACATGCTCTGTGATGGTGCATCTGTCCTAGCAAGGGAGAAAGCAGAAAGAACCTAATGATGCTTGTTTTTTTCCATTCTGGCCCATACAACCCCAGGTATGAAATGCACTGAGTTGCGAGATAGTCAAGGCCTGGGAGTCTTTCTTGTCTTACCAGAAGAGAGCTGTTGGCTGTGGCTTCAGCTCTGCCCCAGAGCTGTCTGTCTTCCTGGGAGGAGTGAATCCTGGCCAGTTGCAGTTCTTCTCTGGACAGTTCTCAGAATTGTTCAAAGCAGTAGAAATTGGAAAAGGGTCCAAGGGTGTTGATAAAGGGATAGCAATCTGCAGCATTAGAACACAGTTGTGCATCTTTGACGTATAGACCTCCAACCCCTTTAGACAGGAGGAAGACAGAATATATGATGTAGTCAGCTGTTGACTTGTAATGAGAAACTACTAACTTTAATAAATGGGGCAAGATTGGGGGAGAAAGCTCATAGTTCTTGGTGGGCTACATAGTAATAGTCGGAAGATACCTGTAAAGATGAGGGGGGAGTGAATTAATTCAGAGGGGAGTGAGAATACTCTTCTCATTGTGTGACAAAATAACCAGACAAAGGAAACTTAGGAAAGAAGAAGCTTACCTGGGCTCACAGTTTGAGAGCATATTGTCTGCTGTGAAGAGTAAGGTATCACAGTAGACAGCTTCATGGTGACAAGAGCGTATGGCTGGGACCCCTCACCTCCTCACAGCTTGGTGAAACAGAATTTAGAAAAGGAACAGGAAGTGAATGGGGCCAGGACATAAAAACCCACGCAGTGACCCACTTCTTCCAGCAAGGGGTCATCTTGTAAAACTTCCACAGCCTTCCAAAAACAGCACAAACATGGGGGATTAAGTGTCCAAACACATATGCTTACTTTCAAACCACAACAAAAATAAACAAAACTGCCCTCCAGCCTATGAAACTACACCCATCCCTCCTTGGGTGCCTCTTAGGATCTCGCATCCATTTTACCTGCCTTCCTTCCCATAGCTGTGTGCCAAGTTTGTAAGCAATCCTTCCCAAGATGGCAGATGACAAAGAGACTGAGGTACTTCCAAAGGAAGCCACGAAAGGAAGCCGTGTCTGCCAGATTGCAAAGACATTTCTAGGCCTCATGCCTTTGTAATGTGTTGCAAATAACAACTGAGCTCATGCTGCCTACTTTTGTATGGTGGAGGGGGACCAAGTTGGAAATTCGAGGAAGCACTTCAAAGTCTGGCCTGAATAATCTTTCACGCCTAAATTTAAAGATGTAAGCTGTCCTTGCAAAATATAATTCCCTATTCACGCTCATTTATCAAATCTCTGTCTTTATACATAAAAACATTTAGTTCTACAGAAATTTTGAGTCCCAAAATATGGATCAGGTCACTGGAAGTTTTACATTCCTTTTTATGTTTTTCTTTCAGGCATTTCTTTCCATCCCAGGTACTCTCTCCTCTCCCAGAACCCCTCTCTAGGGCCACCACAAATAAGTTTCTAGGTCCTTTTGAGAGATGAAGCTATTTTGAAAACACATGGCAAGTCAGTCAAGACTCCAGGGCTGTTGAGCTTTCATTCAACAAAAGGGTTTTCAAGGTCAGTCTTGTCAATCAATGCAGCTGAGAGGATGACCTACAGCCTGTGACATGAAAGGGCCATGATGGTGTTACACAAAGAATGGTTCTCAGAACTCCTGTTTCCGGAATTGCCCAGGGAACCTGTGAGCACGCCAAGCCTGGTTTCTGATGCTGGAGAGTATCGGGACTGAAGCTTTTAGTCCCTCTGTGAGCTACAGGCCCATTTGGATGGCAGATAGCCTGTAGCTTGTTCCCTGAAGATTTCTGCATCATTCTCTACGTGCAGAACAGCACTCCCTGGAGGCACTGAGGGAATGGGAGAGGTAGCAACTGTTCACCAGCACAGATGCTTCTCTTACGTTGTCTAGGAACCTTCTATGCAGACTTGCTTCCCGGCCAAGGGACATTTAGATTTTTATCTTGACTGGAAGTCAGTCCTGGGGCAGCTTGGCCATGAAGGTTGGTACATCTTCTGAAGAATTCCTCAACAAATTGCCATTCTTTTGTCAACCTTTAAGCCTCCTCTGAGAACACAGGGCATTCTCAGCCTCCCATGATTTAAATAATCAACCAGGTCTACAGAAAGACAGTGCCAGGAGGCAATATGGTCTATGTGCAAATTTCCTATCTGAGACTCACAGTGGTGTATCATATTACCCTGTGCGCTCCTATTGTCTCCTCCGGAAAATGGGAATTAATCAGTCTTTCTCTTAGGTTTATTATAATAATTGACTGGAACACTGCCCACTAAGTTCTTAAGTCTGGAATGTCAGAAAACAGAGCTGTGCCCAGCACTCAGAGTGTCTTTATGCTATTAGAAAAAGTTATCTACCTGAGAGTAGACAATGTCAGAAGGTGCCTCTTTTTCTGGGATGGCTCAGCATGGGGTTTCTGCTGATGTCTTTCAGAAGCAGAGTGCCTGCTCAGCTAGCACCCTTGTGGCTAGACCCTTTCTATAAAACTGAAGCTGAGGCTCAGGCAATACCTGTTAGTACAGCAATGGGACTAGGAAAGAGAGTCCCCCAAACCCTACACCTCTTCCACTCACTCACCAGAATTCTCCTCATCTACGGGCCCAGACAGAATCACACCCTTCAACCAGGGGGTCGGAGTGACTCAGTACCAAGGTGCTATGCTCAGCAAATGCTCATCCAGAAAAAAGAAGAAGAAGAAGAAGAAGAAGAAGAAGAAGAAGAAGAAGAAGAAGAAGAAGAAGAAGAAGAAGAAGAAGAAGAACAAGAACAAGAAGAACAAGAAGAAGAACAAGAACAAGAAGAAGAAGAAGAAGAAGAAGAAGAAGAACAAGAAGAAGAACAAGAAGAAGAAGGAGAAGAAAACAAAACAACAGGAAGAGTGATATGTAGGAGGAGCTAAGTGGGAAGGAGTATTGAGAGGAAGAGATGGAGTAAGGAGAAAAGATGAAGGAGAGGAGAAGCTAGGTGATGAGAGAGAGAAAGAGAGAGGGGGCATGGAGGCAGATGTTCACAGGTCTCCACCAGTCAAAGATAGTTTTTATATCTAGGTTGGGTATTGGGTTACGCTTCTGATTGAGCATTACCAAACTTATAAAGCCTTTGATTAACATTTTAAAAAAAATGTATAAAAGCAAAAAGGAAAGGGGGGGCATGGGACAGGGGTTTTCTAGGGAGGGGAAATGGGGAAAGTGGATGGCATCTTAAATGTAAATAAAATAAAATAAGAAAAAAAAGAAAACAAAACAAAAAAGAAAACAGTGAGAACAGAGAACAAAAGCATAAAATCAAGATGAGTTTTCTTTTCTGAGCTTTTTACCAGCTGATCACACTTCCTGTTTCTCTGAGGGCTTCCCTGCAGGCCACTTGCTTCATATTTGGTTATTGCGCTCTCACCTTCCTGGGTGAGTCAGTGCAGTTGACCCCAAGCACATCAAGCTCCAGGGCTCCCATGTGTTCTCTGCCCATTTCTTAGACTTCCCAGGTAATCCCCCCTGCACAGAGAAGTCACCCCACCCACAGCCCACACCCCTCTGTCTCTGAAACATGCACTGGGGATGTGAGTCAGGGCATTTACCCATCCTCTCTTTCTGAAGCTATTATTGGAATGCCTGTGCACACAGTGCATGCCTGCTTCCTGTATTTCACAGGCCAGGGATCCAGGAGCTGCTAACCACACACTGCTTGGTCCGAGATGCCACTTGGATGATCACGAGCTGGTTGCTCGGAAGAGTGTGTGCTTCCAAGAAAGCAGGTTTGTTGAGTCCAGAGATCTCCACCTCCTTCAACTAGCACCAACCATGTGTCTGGGACATGTGCCTAGTAGTGTGCCTTGCCTCTGTGGGTGGTACAAAAGAAATTGTTCTGGATTGAATTTAGAGGAGGAGGCAGAGACGAGGAAAGCAAGAAAGGCCGTTGCAAACACATGTGCTAGGCAAACTCTCCAGGCACAGGCAGCTGGGGAGGTCCATGTAGGAGGAAAAAGGGGAGGGCAATTCAGAACACAGGTAGCTGTGGGGGAGCTGATGGACCAGATGCCATCAGCGCAGTGAAGATGCGGAGTGCGCATGAGTTGGACTTGTTCCCACAAACCTAAGCATTGAGCTAGGTCTGGATTTTAAAGTTGCCTCCTCTCTGTGCTAGGTGATTAGCAATTTAATAGGATTTTTGTTTGTTTAGGAGTGTTCCTCTCTGCCAGTCAAGGGTGTTTGCTTCTTTGCCCTTAATAGAGAAAGAAACTGAGGTCAGAGAGGTAAAGGCCTGAAGTCTCAGTCCTTCTGCCAGAGCAGAGGGGTGACATACACATTCGAGAGGTCTGCCTTCTGAGCTTTATGGTCATGGGCAGGGAGAGATTTTTCCTCTTTTAAGTACAAATGTGAAGGGGTGGAGAGAGCCTAGTTTCTGCATCCCTTTTCTTTGAAAACCTAATGTTGATGTCACTTTGTAGATGTAGTTCTTGGTTTATGCCCAGCTAGCTGGGCACTCGAGAAAGTTCTGGTATCCACTGCACATCGGATAATGCTGTGGTCTTCCCAAATTCAGAAAGCCCATTGCCATGGTGATCTGGCAGAGGTAGAGCTCCTGACAGGGGCATCGATTGACATCTACATTTTCCTTATTGGACACCAGCATGAAAACATAAGCATAAGTATATATACAAAACCCTTTGTCCAGGGCATTTTCAGGTCCCCGGAAAGAAGACTGGAAATGGAAAAGCAGTTCCAGGACCTGTGTGGAGGCACATCCCAGAGGGGGCTAACAGAAGCCTGTACCTGCTGAGCCATAATGTGAACCAAGTGGAAAGAATCAAGGATAGAGGCGGACAAGACATTCCCCCTCAAGTCTCAGGCACTCACTCGTAGTATCCCAGTACACCCGGGAGCCATTTGGTCTCTTCCTTCCTCCTGACAATGGCAGGAAGTGGCAAAACCTCAGTAGGCCACTGTGGTGAGTCACAGAAGCTGCTGAGGACCTTTTAGTTTGTCACAGCTGATTGAACGGCTGATTCCCATCAGCTGGGAAAGTGGGGCTGGTGCAGAGCAGTTCTGTGAATTAAAGTTGATTCAACTCACTCCCTCCCTAGATGCAAATCTTAGAGTAGCCGCCTCATGACAGTGAACAGAGCCCTGTTGAGAAACAGTAGTATGCAGACCCCTTCAGCATTATTGAGAGCATTGTCAGTATCTCAGTTCCACTTCTAGCTCTCTATCCCGAAGAACCTAGAACAGAGAAATGCACATAGCACATAGCATACCTCACGCTCATAGCAGAGGTAGTCACGATAGTTTCCCAAGTGTCTGTAAAGTTTGTGTAAGCAAAGTTTTAAAAGCACCGCATGCATCTGGTGGAATATTACTGAGTCTGTAAGAAGTGCTGACAGGTGGTGCCTTGGGGGAGCCTCAAGGATACCATTCTGTTCTACTTGTATAACACATCAGGAATAGTCAGAGTTTAGAGACAGTGTGTCAGAACAGTGGTTGCCAGACACTGGAGGGAGGGAGACTGGACCACTGTTTCATGGGTACAGAATTTCAGATTCGCAAGATAAAAAAGTTGATGTCATATGTATTCCTTCACATTTTTAAATTTAAAAACAATGAAAAGAGAAGGCCTCATTTTGTCTGATACATGACTATACCTGTGTGAATTAATGCAAGAATCTTAAGTTCCCCATGTGAATGGCAGACCAGTGTGGAGCTGGGGAGGCCGGTATTGATATAGAGATTGGAAGCACTTCTTAGTCCTTGCTTCCATAGACAGAACATGATTGCATAGTCGTGACAAACCAAGGGAAACTGGAAGACACCCCCAAGAGTTTCTGTGACTCATCACAGTGGGCTACCCAGTTCTTGTCAACTCCTCCTATAGCTGTTGGGGAACACACAGTTCAGTGTCTCTTCCAGCTTTCACCACCCAAGCAGCTTCCTCCACCCTGACCCATAGAAGGAAAGGTGTCTGCATTCAAAATTACCACATGGTATGTGCTGGAAACATTCAGAGTTCTGCGCTGGTGCCTCTGAGTTGCAATCCTTTCAGATCCTCAGATCCAGGGACCCTCTTTCTTAGGTGAAACTGAAGCGTAGATAGAAATGCTTTTGAAATCGGACTGAAAACCTACTACTTTAATAGGCGCCGATAAGCAACCTCCACCAGCTACCCCATTAACTGCTTTTAAGCAAAATAAAATGATCCTTGGTTTTTTGTTTGTTTGTTTGGTTGGTTTTTGTGTGTTTTTTGTTGGTTTTGTTTTTTGTTTTTTTGGTTTTGGTTTTGGTTTTGGGTTTTTTTTTTTTTTGTTTTTTTTTTTTTTTTTGGTTTTTTGAGACAGGGTTTCTCTGTGTAGCCCTGGCTGTCCTGGAACTCACTCTGTAGACCAGGCTGGCCTCAAACTCAGAAATCCGCCTGCCTCTGCCTCCCAAGTGCTGGGATTAAAGGCATGCGCCACCACTGCCCGGCTAAAATGATCCTTGTATGCTATCCAGGGGAAGAGATTTACTTGGGTGAACACCATAAAGAATGGGAACATCACTGAGAGAGAGAGAGAGAGAGAGAGAGAGAGAGAGAGAGAGAGAGAGAGAACGAGAGAGAGAGAGAATGAGAGAGAACAAAGTGAGTGAGAGCCAGTGTTTGTTTTCTAAGGTGTCTGTTGAACATTTTGTGGTTGGAAATGCTGAACTAGAGCTAGACTCAAGCAGAGGTGAGAGAACAAACATCAGAAACACAGAACTTAAAACAACCATGCAACTTTTAGCAAAGGAACGTATTGTATCCCTGTGGCCACTGCATGAAGAGTAGGTGAGTGTGTCCCAGGGGCCATTGCATGAAGGGTGGGCCACCATTCAGAGCTTTACTTTATGCACATGATTTTGTGTTCTGCTCTTCTGCCTTCTGCATCTCCAATCCATCTACAACCTAGAACTGTAGAAAACTGCTGCCATATTAGTTCAAAGTTCACATGAGGTCAGAAGATTTTGAACAATGAATGTGTTGAGAGTAAGAAGAGCCATAGACGACATGATTTAGAACACTGAAATAAAGAAAAATCTGGAACTTTCCAGACAAAACTTCCAGTCCATCTTGTTTGTAAAAAATAACCATCATCCACCTATTATACAGATCTAGTCTACTTCATCGTCTGTGGGATATCTGTGGACTTCACCAAGCCCTCAGCAAAAATATGGAGAAAACCAGAATATGAATTCCAAGGAAACTGAATCAGCAATATGGTAACTGAATTTTGGAATAAGTCAAGATGCGTTTCTCATCATAAAATCACCAGTCAGTTGTGCTGTGTCAGAGTGGAACCTGTTTCTAGTCTTGCAGTAATGAACCTTAACTGATGCTATCTCACTAGTTTCCAAACCCATGTTCCAGTAAGTTTAAGTTTCTTAGTTTCTCTGTTACATGTCCAACGTGAAAGAGTCCTTTTAGTCAACAGCAAGAGCTTCAACATGCCTGGAGCTTCTGAAGGCCAAGGGCAGTGACCAACCAGATGTTCAAGAACAGTACCACCCTGCAGAATGATCACTGATGGCTTTATTGCTGACAGTGGACAGCTGACCCTGGAGATGGATGGCCATGTCTATTCATGCAGTATTGAATGGTTACCCATGATAAGAGAAATGCTAGTTTTAAATATGTGGTCTTCTGGGCAAACTTTGGAATTGGAAGGGGTTTTTTTTTATCATTGCAAAGTATGAGTCAAATTGATTTAAAAGGTGACTCCCTCTTAGTATTCAGTCTTCTGCTCTCTCTCTCTCTCTTTTTTTTTTTTTTTTTTTTTTTTTTTGGTTTTTTCGAGACAGGGTTTCTCTGTGTAGTCCTGGCTATCCTGGAACTCACTCTGTAGACCAGGCTGGCCTCGAACTCAGAAATCCGCCTGCCTCTGCCTCCCAAGTGCTGGGATTAAAGGCGTGCACCACCACCGCCCGCAGTCTTCTGCTCTCTTGATGCTGGAATGAAGGGGAACATGGGTGTAGTCATTTCCTCTAAACTTTGATCATCTCTAGGAGAAGGACACTAGGAAATAGGAGATGTGGCTTCCAGTGTCCATTCTGTCTCTATGTAGCCTGGAGAGTTTGAGTGTACCTGTGAAATGGGAACAATAGCGCCTACCTTCCTTGTACTGCGTACAAGTGGCACAGAGATTGACAGCATGGTTTCTGTCATGCACTTCCTTGGTTCTCTATATTTTTAGTCTTGACCTTTCTAGCTGAGTGGATCTGCAGAGCTTCTCTGCACAAGGATCCTCAAGCCTCACACCCCCAGCTGGCCAAAAATGCCAGCTAGCAGATGTAAAGGAAAAGCAAGCCCAGTGGGATCAGGGATGGTGTGGGGTACAGGATTGTAGGAAGTAAGTTAGGAAGCAATGCTGTGTACCTTTAAAAAGGGGGAATAGAGATACTTTCTGTATTCCAAGAGGCAGCAGAGACTTGTGGATCCCTTTAAGTCAGTTCTGATTTAATACATATGTAGGATGGTGCCAGAAAAGATCTTTCAAGGGGAAAAAAAAAAAAAAAACCACCAACAACAACAACAACAAAAAAACAAATCTGGGACTTTTTCCTTCTGTTGGTTTTTCTAGCTTCCGTTGGCCTCGACCCTAGCTAACCATTAGAGCACATGATCACACAAGATTGGATTACACCAAGCATAAAAGATCCTGCTGGTTGGTCTTTGCACTTAGAGGGGGGAAGCTGAGATTCTGTGTGGAAGAAGGCCATGGCTTAGTGAACTTCGGAAAATCTCAAGAACAGTTACCTCTGCAAAGAACAGAGAGGTAAATTTGCCTCTGCTTAATGGGGCCAGACTTCCCCTTCCTAGTCTCAGCATGGGTCACTATCTAGAGCCTGTGTTAGAACTCTTCCAGCTGCTGCCCCAGAACAGGCACTGGGCCTTGCCTTCTGAGGTGGCTTAGTAGGTGAAAGGGAAAGTAGGTGAGCATCCCACCAGCATCAGCTGAGGGTGTATGAGGGAGCAGAAATGACTGGCTTCACAGGTGGAGCTCCCACCTTTTGGGGAAAAATTGTCTCGGTAAAAAACAAAAAAAACAAAAAAACAAAAAACAAAAAACAAACAAACAAACAAACAAACAAACAAAACAAAAAACAAAACAGCAGCCTGAAATGAAAAGGAACAAATAGCATCCAGTTGGAGCCCAGGTTCCTTCTAGGTCCCCACCCACACAGCAAGATTCTGTGCTTCTTGGTATTTGCCTGCGTCCTGCCTCTTATTTCAAAACTCTGGCTGAGAAAGTTCTGTGGGACCCTTGTCATGTAGGCAAACAGCTTAGTCTCTCTTTTGAAACCCAGGGAAGCCAGACAGAAATGGTGTCAAATTTGACAAGCTAGAGAAAAGGAGAGGCTGTCCTTGGCAGTTACTCAGGCCCCTGAGGGATGTCTTCACATCTGGTGCAAGACTTGCCCAGAAGGGAGGCCCTGGGCAACCCACGAGCTTCCCGAGGCTACTGCCTTCATTATCAGCTTCTCCTTTGCTTCAGCCTAAGCTATCAGAGGCTGCAGGCAGCCCAGGCAGCTGGGCTGTGCTCACAGCAGCTACGCTGTGATTAAAAGGGCAACTGAGCCCCTCCACCTTTGCTTCTGGTGCCTGTGCGGGCATCATTTTGGGCAAGAGCTTCCTGGCAGGTGACTGCAGATCGTGTATAATCCTTCTGTCCTGGCCTACTTTCTCAAGTGCCCCCTTCTGTTTTTCACACTCACATTCATTCTCTAACAACCAGAAGGAAATTAATGTTGTAGTAAATGAGCAGGCTTAGAAGACTTATAAAGTCCAATGTTAAATCCATTTTTGTTTTGCTTTACTTTCTCTTATTTCCCGGGATGGCTTGAGTTTGACTTTTGTATCATTAAAAAAGAAAAAGTAATAACTATGGGTTTATCTCAGAATTTCTTAAGAAGTACTTGCAAAGCAAGCTGTAGATTTCAGCCTTAGTACTCAGACAATATATATTCTTGGCAGTTAAATGGGAAGAAATAACCCTTGTATAGCAAATGCTTATGAACTGCACCTTGTTCTCCAGCCCCTGTAGGAGACACAGCTTTGGAGATACCAAGATGGCAAGGCCCACAACTGCTCCCTCCAAATTTGAATTTCTCTCAAACTTTCACTTTATGGTAAAACACCAGTCTAATTCGTATATCATTTTCTGACAATGTTTTCAGAAGGGTAGGAGTGATATTTGATTGGCATTGGCAGTGACACATGAACACAATCAGGTATGAATGTAAAGTATAACTCAAGGAGCCCAGTTACTCAAGATTGTGACTCACTTGCCCACACTGATGGAGGGAAGCTGTGTGGTACGACAGCAAGGCCAAACACAAGGCCTGGTTCAGCCAACAGTACAACTGAATGAAAGACCTGGGTAACCCCATGAGATTTAGAATAGCCAAGTTGTACCCTGCCTGGACAAATAAACCAATATTTATGGTAAATAGTGAATTGGTCCTTTGAACCACTGAACTTTACTGTATGCTGTTCACTTGACAGGAATAGATAAGATAGTATCTTACAGTTCAGGAACCAGCCCCGGAAACAACCATTACTTATCAAAATTCTTCTTTTATACACATGTCTGCCTTAGACAGGAAAACAAGACTCTGATGAACAAAAGTATGTAGTCAGTGAAACCTAAGGCCAGAGGATGCTGTTGTTAAAGTGACATCTAGTTGTTAAAGTGTTATCATTGAAGACAAATAACTAATGTGTACTATACACTTAGGGATCCAGGAACTTTGCAACAGCCTGAAACCTAAGCACTGTGGTTATTTTGCTTCCTGGGTTGGCAGCTTTCTTCTTTTTAGTCCTTGAAGTGGTTCCTTTGGCTCTACGTGCCAGCTTGTCTCGGATGCTCATCCCTCTTCTCATTGGAGCTAGAAGCCCAGAAACTGTGTTTTTTAATAATCTCACCAGCAGAGGTCTTGCAGAAGGCTGGCAAGCAAATGTGCTTGCCTGTGAGTAAGGAGGGTCCAGTTCTGGACATCTCATCTGCTAAAGAGGGCAGAAGTGTGGGTTTCAGCAGTTATCAGCTTTCTCACTGACTTCCAGACATCTCGATGTGAATCACCCACCCCAGTGTAAGAAGCAGATGTAGCCAGCAGCAGTAGCTTCCTGAAGTCTCTGAGCTTTTGTGTAGATCTGAGAGCAAACAGCAAATGTGAAAGCGTATGGCTTCCCCTCACCTTCCTTTCCTGACTTCTCCTGGCTCTTCTACAAGTTTTACATGGACCCAGTTCCTTGTATTAAATCTCTTTCCTAACTGAACTGCAGGGAATGGCTTCTGAGTTTTCTTACCACTGGGCATGAAGTCTGAATGAAACACTGACAGATAATGAAGTAGTATTTTGTTACATGTATGCGTCTGTAGCATTAATTTTTATAAAGTTTTTATTTTTTAGGGAATCTTCTCCCTAAAACTTGGACCAAAAATGCATGTAATGCAGCATAGAAGCTGATGTGGGGTCACAGAGTGGAAAGACACAATGAGGAGAAAGTAAGAAATACAGAGAAAGTCCTGGGATCAAGGGGATTTAGTACTAGCCAAAGAAAAGTTTTACAGGTTGACCCACTAGACTCAGGAAACAAACAAGAGGTGCCTAGTTAAATATGAGCTATAGATATATAACATTACATGTAGAGGAATAGTCCAGAAGAGATGTTTGTGTGGTGTGGTGTAGTGTGTTTGTCTTCATTTCAACACTCCTTTCAAAATCTCATTCATGGTTCTAGCTTCAGCTTTATCTCTGCTCAGGATTCCCAGATCTGATGTGAACTATACGATCGATGCCTCTTCGGGTCTCAGCAGGCACCATCTTGGTGATACACCTGGGAGTTGTTACAGATGTCTGGGCTCTACCGTAAAACAGGCCCACTCACTCTGGGATAGGACCCTAGCGTGGTAGTTTTCTGTGGCTGCACTTACAAATTAGCACCAACTTGGTGGCCTGAATGAACACAAGTGTATGCTTCTTATAGTTTGTAGGCCAGAATTATTAAATGGAGTTCACTGGGTTTAATTTAGATGCCACTCCTCCTGGCGGCTAGAGTGGAGAATCCATCTGTTTGCCTCTCTCTTATTTGGAGAGCTGCCCTGTTCTCCTGATCCTTTTTGGCATGTCACCCCGCCTTTTATTCTCATCCTTCTCTGATCACATTGTCCGTTCTCTCTCTCTCTCTCTCTCTCTCTCTCTCTCTCTCTCTCTCTCTCTCTCTCTCTCCTTTTCCCTCCTTCTCTTTTCTCGCTCCCTCCTGCATACCCTCTCTCCCAATCTCCTTCTGTCTCTCTCCCCTAAGTTACACTTAGATTTTGTTTGGAGCCTTCCTGAAAAATTCAGGACAATCTCTTCAACTCAATAGTCTAAGGAACATTAGCTACTTCTGTTCTGTCATTCAGACTATCACTGGTTCTTGGGATTAAGCCTCCAATATCCATCCTTATAGCCATTATCAGCCCGGTCTTCCAGGCAACTCTACCCTAGGCAAGCTTGAGAACCTCTCATAACAGAGTGAACCTCTTCAGGTCCCTTGACTCCAGTCCTCCCTGCTCAGCACCATTTTGAACACAGCACCTGTTACAATGGGCTCCTGGTGAAACTCCACAAAAGTCCCCCTCTCTTTTCAGAACCTTTCACAAGTCCCATACACACAGATACGAGGACTCCTGGCCTATCAGGTGGAGCCACCTGCTCTTCTGCACATCTGTCTTACTTCTGTATGTTGATTTTCTTAGAACATGTCTGGTACTGTGATTGGCTTCTCTGCTTTGTGCTATCTCAGTAACTTGAGGCTTTCCTCACCCTGCTGTGCTTACTGGCCTCTTACCCTTGAGCAGGTTGCTTTGTTTTCCTTAGCTTCAATCCCCCAGTACCCTAGAGGGCGACCTTAACAACAGAAGTGACTTAAAACCTGAAATCTAGGTGGCAGCAAGGCTGGCTTCCTTTGAGGCCTATTCTCTGTCCACAGCATCACTCCTTGGCTTTCAGGTGCCTGTTTCCTTCCATAGCCCTTCAGATCACATTTCTTCTGTGTGTATCTGTCAACAAATTTTCCTTCTTTAAGGATACATTGTAAGTTAGAGCCAGGGCCAACCTTGATAGACTCATTTTTAACTTGGGCATTTTTGAAAAGATGGTATCTTTATACAAGGTCTCACTCTGAGCTGTTAAGAGTTAGTGATTCCATATGTGAAGTTGGGAGGGACCCAGTTCAATCCATAACACTAGCTAGTCATGGCTGTATTTGGTTTCTGAAGTATTTGGCCCCCTCTGCTCTGGAGGCTGAGGGAACCTCCCTCTTCTGAACAACATAGGCATATGTGTTCATTCATTTGGAAAATCGACAAAGTAACCTGGGATGGTATCTCTTTGAGCACTAATGTGTGCGTGTCACGTAAGCATGTGTAGACACACAAGCATGTGTCCTTCCCAAACAGGGCCAGAGCTTTGGAGGTGTCTCATGACACACACACACCGCCTATGATACAGATCTTCAATATCTATTTATTGATTTAATTTCAGGAAATTGGAGAGTTTAGTTTGGAGAACTGAGTGGTAATCATGAAGATCATAGAAACGATCGGTTATTTATAGCCTTGGATGGAAGACACCTTCCTTGCTTTTATTTGGAGGAGGGGTACATGCTTTATGAGACAGGTTTTGTCATGGAACCCAGGCTAGCCTCAGACTTTCCTTCAGCCTCAGTCTCCTGAGGGCTGGGATTATATCCTGTACTTCTACGTTAGGTTCCTGTGAAGCCTTTGTTGGAGAGAATCTAAGAGAGTTTTTCAAGTGGCTGTCATGAAACACTGTGAGCCAAGCAAAGCAACGGAGGAGAGTGGAGGGGATGCAGGTCCTTAGATACTCAACAACTTAGTCTAGAAATGGACTGAGGCAAGGCTGATGGCATTGTGACATCCCCACCTTTGTCACCTCCAGCCCTATACCTCAGGGAGAGTCTGCTGCTTGCAGGGCTTATCAAGCTGACCCAGCCGTCCTGAGTTAGAAACTGCCAACAGCTTGCTGGGTGGGTGGCTTGGTATCGGCCTCTTCTTGTTTCCAGTTAGTCTTCGGCTGCCAAGGTCAGATTCTCTGGTCACTTCCACAGGGGCGGTGCACAGGTAGATGATCAAATATAAAGGACTGTTTATGTGTGTAGGGAAGCGTTGCCTTTATAACATGGAAGGAAGGTCTTCCCATATACAAGTTCTGGAACACCCAGTATCATCCCTCTAAGGAAGAACACATTCAGGCATTTCAAATGCTAAGAGACTCCAATCAGATGCTATATAAAAAAAAAAAAAAAAGCGCCGTTTTTTTTTTTTTTTTTTTTTTTCTAGAACAGTCTGAAACTTCCAGCATCTGTACATTGTCTTCTTTATGTAGGTCACTGCGACTGTAGCACGTGTGTTGGACATTCCTAGCCTCCAGTTCCGGTTTCTTTTGTTTCGGCTTCATTTCTTCTCATCAGGCCTGGGCCAGACCAGCTGTCTCTTCCTGGTGCCGAAGCTGGGGGAAGACAGGAGGCTGCTCTAGCTTCACCCCACCTTGTCCATAGGCGGGGCTTTCCGTGGCTCTTTTAGCTCAATGACCCTGCCACTTTCACACCCTCCCTCATGGATCCTAGGACCCAGGAATGGCTACCTCCTCTGCTGCCGTTCCTGAATGCGGACCAAGTATTGTGTTAATCTGCTGCTTTCGAATTGCAGCTGCTGCGCCCAGAGAAGGAAGAAAACCCTGGGGCCTCAGATGCTTCTGTGAGTGGGTTGCTCTTCCCTCTCAGAACTCCGAGTGTGGGGTCAGGCTCACAGCCTTTCAGGAGCAGCTGGGGGTTATTTTCGAAGTAGGGGCATTAAAGGGAAAACAAGTGCAGTTGTCCAGGACTTTCCTCCATATGGGACGGTACAGGAGGTCAGAGGTTAAGGAGGCGCTAGGTTAGCCAAGTGTGCTTCCTGGGAAGTGAGCGAGGTTGCCGTGAGTCTGATCCACAGACTCTCTCAAAGTCCCTTTCTTTTCTACTTCTTTCTCAACCTCTAAGCTAATTCCCAAGAAGCTATGGGCATAGGTTACCTCACTGGCAATCACCAAGCTGTTCAAGGAACACTTTCTATTGGATTTTCAAGAATGCACTTGAGGGGGCCAGAGAGATGATTTGATAGTTACGAGTGCTTACTGTTCTTCCAGAGGACCCAAGTCTAGCTCCTAGAACACACATTGGGTAGGTAGCGCTGATAACTCCAGCTCCAGGAGGACCTAAAGCCCCCCAGCTCTCACGAGCAGCTACACTCAAGTGTGCATAGTCACATGGATACAAACATGTACATGCACACAGTTAAAAATTATAAAAATAAATCTTAGAAAAAGAATGTATTTGAGCCGATGAACTTCCTCCAATCTATGTTATGTAGGTTGTGGATATACTTCCATTCCCTGTTCTTCTAAATGAGGAATCTAACCTTAATATGCAGCTATTGTAATCCTTTGTTCATGGGTAGATATGATAAGTTTGTTTGATTGGTTAATTGGTTTTTTTTTTTTTTTTAGACAAGGTTCTCTATGTAACAGCCCTGGCTATCCTGAAACTCACTTTTTAGACTAGGCTGGCCTTGAACTCACATATATACACCTGCCTCTGCTTCCAGAGTGCTGGGATTAAAGTTGTGTACCACTATCATCCAGCTCTTTTATATAATTTTATATATTTGTGTGATCACCTGAATCAATACTATTCAATGGTAATTGTAATCTGAGTTGTAATTTATGTTTGCACACAAGAAACAGAAAGATCTACAATTAGAAAAACTCAAAAGCTTTTAAGGAAAAAAAAAATTTCTTATGAACCAGTACACGAAAAGCTATTTTAAAGTATTTTTAATTCCTTCGTTGAGAATTTTATGTAATATATTTTGATCATTTTCTTTCTCCTCTCCCAACACCTCCCAGATTCCCTTACCTCCCTGCCCAGCCAACTTGATGTCCTTCCTCTCTCTTAATGCAAAAAGGCAAATGAAACAACCATACAGGCATAACAATCATACAGGCTCCCATTTGTGCTGGCCAGCCACTCCTGAGCCCGGGGCTTGCCTTCCAGTGCTCTGATATACCCAGTGCCGCTCCATTGAAGAAAACTGATATTCATTTTTCCAGCGGTTGTTGATTTCAAACAGCTTCTAGGCTAGGCGTGGGATTTTATGCCCTCTTCCCTTCCATTGTGCTGGGAGCTTGTCTGGTTTGAACTTAGGTGGGTCTCCTGTGTGCTGTCACAATCCCCACGAGTTCCTGTGTTCTTCAGCTCTGTTGTGTCTGGAAAATGCTACTTTAACATTATACTTGCTGCATAATGGCCAGAACCTGGATCTAGCTTATCGCACTAAACTGCAAGACAGGCTGGGAAGCAGTAACATGACCTTTCTCAGAGCTCTGTGAGCCCATTTAAAGTCATGTTTCTAGCAAAGAAGGAGGAGATAGATCACAGAAAACTGCCAGCAATCACTGTCACAAAAAAATTTTATAGAAGCAGATTTGGGAAAGCATCTAATAGAACAAAGAATGGATGTTCCAGATGTGCAAACTAAAAGCTATTCTAAAAGTACAAATCACTCTCTAGGTATATAAGCAAAGACGAATTTACATCCGCCAATAGAAATAATATCATTATATGTTAAGTCAACTATGCAGAGTAAGGAATGTGTTGGGAAATTTTGAGAACTGTTTCTATAAATAGTATGACTTGTTCTGGAATGTTTCACTCAAGATTGCTGTAATCCTCAGAGTTGTTAATTTGGTCAGTGACCTTGAGCTGATCAACCAGAAACTCAGATGTTGAAATCACCGCAGTCTCTAGAGCACCAGTTGCCAGAACAATTTCATTCTGGTGCTAGGAAACAGTACCCCATGGGCCACCAAGACTCTAGATCCTTTTACAGCAAAGTAGGCTGGCTACATAGCTGGACACTGAGTCACAGCAAACTGCAAGCTTGGTGTGTGTTTAGAAGCACAGAGGCATGGTCAGGTGCAGACTGGAGATCTATCCACAAACATTGGAAATGAAACATCAAATGAAGTAAGAGTCATGGAGAAAATTCGGGGTGCCCTCGTAGGCCATCTGTCTCTTGAAGGATTTCTGTCGCCACACAACAGAGAGTAAAGTCTACTTTTGGATGTTTAGGCTAACTTTTAAAATGAGATATAACACATTATAAATTTTATTCTTTCTCATTATGTATAAAATAAATAATCTTGAAGAAAATAGTACCATTTGATACTTACTGAAGTATCAGCATGTATAGTCTCTGGCTTGATCAGCAGTTCATGAACAAGAAAATAGTTTGTTAACTAAAAAAAGTTATTATTTCAAAAGTTAATACACTTAAAACATTTTAAATTAGGGACTGAAGAGATGACTCGTGGTTAAGAGGATTTGCAGCTTTTTTAGGGACTCTGGGTTCAGTTCCCAGCATCTAAATGGTGGCTCACAAACCACTTGTAACTACATTCCAGGGGTCCAACTCCCTTTTCTGGCCTTCTTGGGCATCAGACATACACATGGTACACAGACTTACATGCAGACAACACCCAAACACACAAAAGAAAGTAAAATTTAAATTTAAAACTTCTACTTGTATTATCTAAAGCATAAAATGAAATATAAATCAAAAAGACTCTTTTGCCTAAATCTCTTTATCTCAATTATTCATGATACCTTTTCAGTCCTATCTTCCCTGGTCCTCTTATTAAAGTAAGTTTTCTGTATTGTACTTCTAAATACTTTAATGTTATTTTTCACAAACAATTCTTAGACAGGAAAATTATTAGAAAGGCCACGTCATCTCAGGCAAAAAAAAAAAATAGGAAGATGTTGCATAAACATAGATATCTTCTCTAAGATACAGAATTGGTTTTCACATATGACTTAGGATCCATTCTGAATATTAAACATTCTAGATATATTATAAATAGTATATTTTGATCATTTTCTTTTTCTTCCCCCAACACCTTCCAGATTCCCTTACCTTCCTGCCCAGCCAACTTGATGTCCTTCCTCTCTCATAATGCAAAAAGCCAAATGAAACAACCATACAGGCATAACAACAAACAAATATGGGCTCCCATTTGTGCTGGCCAGCCAATCCTGAGCCCCAGGCTTGCCTTCTAATGCTCTGATATACCCACTATATCACTAGTAATTGAAGACCGACTCAGTTTCCTTGTCTAATTTCATATTTATTTTTTATACAGTTAGCACTACTGAAATAGTATTTTGTATTTTGTATAGTAGTATTTTGTATTTTACTACTACAAAATCTATTATAGCGAATGTGAAAGAAGCATCAATCAAGTTCAAATGGGAATGTGTAGAAGAAAGCAGGTGGCAGCCTATGCTTGCCTACCTCAAACTACCTTGACTGTGGCACTAGACACTATTCAAGCATGGTGTTGGGTACCAAGTACCTGGGGCAGTTCATAAAGAAATGCAAGAAATCATAATTTTGAATTATTAATATACAACAATTTGTTTTCCTAGGATTGCACTTTGATACAAAGTTTTAAATCCAATAAAATGTTTGGTAAAACTGAATTATTAGTAAAACAAAACTGGGGTTTGGAAAGGTGGCTCAGTGGTTAAGAGCATTGACTACTCTTCCAGAAGTCCTGAGTTCAATTCCCAGCAACCACATGGTGGCTCACAACCACCTGTAATGGGATCTGATGCCCTCTTCTGGTGTGTCTGAAGACAGCTACAGTGTGCTCACATACATACAATAAATAAATAAAAGAAGAAGTAGAAAGAAAAGGAGGAGGAGGAAGAGGAGGAGAACGAGAAGAAAAACAAAACTATGGGCTGGAAAGATTGTTCCATGGCTCAGCTGTTAAAGGTTAGGCTTGCAACCAAAAATATAAGAAAAAAAACCTATAACAGTTTAAATAATGCCTTATCAAAAGCAAAAGATCTGAGTTCTTTTAATCATGAACGTACAGTTTTCTATCACTAAATACAATGATTTAGTTTTAGGTAAAAACCATTTTATCAAATTATTCTTAAAGATTTGAATTAATATATTTTAGGAAACTTTCTCATATCTTGTTTTGTTGCTTACAATTTAGTAAGTATTTCTATTGATAATATTTAAAGTATGGTGGCTTTCTTCACTGGTTTGTAGGCTTCAGTGATGATCTGAAGTTTCATGTACAAAGCCATCATCAAGCCACCAGGATCACATTAATGTATCTGTCATGTTTGGGATTGTTGACAATCTGGACATACTTTCATCAGGCAATCTTGCTTCCTTGTGTCACAATGCCCAGCCCATTCACCTTTACTTCAGTTTCTGTACATCTAACAATTGCACTCACAGCTGTATGCAGCAGGAACAGATCTTCTTCATGCCATATATTGTCAGGCAAAGGTGGCTCTCAGCTCGGGATATATTGCATAGTTGTGTTGAAATGTTAGCCTAATGAAGCTTTTTGTAAATTAAGTGATTTTCTTCTATAAGCACCCTCTTCCATGCCTTCTTTTTTCTCTCTCCTCTCTGAATAATCTCTCATATTTCAGTTCTTCCCTGGGCATAAACTTTGGGAGAAGGACTTTTTAGTTCCCTACCTCAACTTACTGGTTTTGCTTAATCATGTTGGAGAGTGCTTTTGCTCTGAGCTATCCTTCTCCATCCTTCAGGAAGACAGGTTCTGATTACTCTGGAGTCTTCCCATCATTATTTGGTGTCTTTTCATGTATCTTGGTAGCCCTTTTCACTTGCATGGTACTGTTTATGGTCACACTTAGTGTTACAGCACATCTTTGTGTTTTCTATGCCTTCTTTCAATGTTCATGAATCTCTCTGGTGTTGTCTTTTTCTCACAGTTAACCAAACAATATTTATAATACAACTGAATATGTCTTTGGCATGATAACAGCCAGAGACTTCCAGGGTGCAGCCTCTGGTGTTTGAAGATGCCCTCAAGGTTTGGGTCTTAGTTCCATGAATGACTTTCTATAGCCCCAAACACTAAAGACTTTTTATCTTTAGTTGTTTTTCACCTTGGCATATAAAATAATAGGTTTTATTGTGGCATTTTCATGTGTCTATGTCATTATACTTTGTTATACTCCACCTCTAGGGACTGCTCCCAGGTTCTTACGCACTCTGGCTGCTTCCTTCCCTTCTCCCCATTAATATATTCTGCTTTCTTATTAGATGTTCTCTGTTACCCTACTTCCTATGTCTCTGAAGATCTCTCCCTCTCCTTCCATAATTCCTGTTAGAGTTTCATAATACCCACTTCCACTGCACAATTTCAAATCTAGGTTCTACACATAATAGAAAGCGCGCAGTATTTGTCTTCCTGACTCTGGCATGTTTCACTTAATATAACTATTTCCATTTCCACTCATTTCCCTACAAATTAGTGATTTCATTTTTCCTTGTGGTTACAAAAAGAAAAAATCCCATTATGGTCAAGCATGGTGGTACATGTCATTCATTCTACTTAGGATACAGAGGCAAACATATCTGGGGAGTTCAAGGCCAGCCTGATATACATAGTGGGTTTCAGGCCAGCAATCCACGATCAGACTCTGTTTCAATTTTTTTTTTCTTTATCCATGCATCTGTTGATAGCATCTAGTATGGTTCCATTTCCTAGATAGTGTGAATGGCATAACTATAAACAAAAGCTTTCAAGCATCTCTGTGATATGCTTACTTAGAGTCCTTAAGTATACCAAACACACGTAATGATTTCCATAGTAACTGCATAAGCTTACACACACCCAGATGAGTTCCTCTTTCTCCATGTCCTCAGTAGCATTTGCTGTCATTAGTTTCCTTAACTATAACCTCTGACTGGGGTAAGAAGAAATCTCAAAGCAATAAATAATCTCAAAGCAATTATAATTTATATTTTCCTAATAGGCAAAGATGCTAAATTTATCAATCATTAGTATTTCTTCTTCAGAGAACTGCCTATTCAGTTTGTTGGCCTGTTTGTCAATTAGATGATTTGGAGGGTTGATACTTAACTTTTGCAGCTCTTAATATGTTCTAGATGCTAATCTCCTGTTTGATGTGTAGCAAGGACCATGATGGAGAGAAGCAGTTGTACAAAGCTGTTCACTAATAGATTGAGTTGGAATTATCATTGTAGCAATTGAGGTATAAGAATTGCTTTGAAGACTGATAATAGTCAAATTAATAATGATCCAATGAGTCTAAAGCTCTCAAATTCAATTGAATAACCATTTATGTGTGTATGTGTGCATGCATACATGTGTGTGTGCGTGCGTGTGCATGTGTGTGTGTTTCTACATGCTACCAACTACTTAGTCTCCCTTTTTACATTCTTTGTTTACATCTATCCATATTCTACTATCCCCAAGAATATTTCCCCTGCATATATATATTTACACACAGAGTTTTCCAGCAAGTGAGATGTCTACAAATGGAATAAAATGCTTAATAAGAACAAGAAGCAAAGCAAACCTCAAGGAAAAACTGAGAATATTCTCTGTAGAATGGAGTAAAACCTTTTTTAAAGTGACTGGTTTGTGGTTATGAATTTGTGTTTCTCCCGAGCACACACATGGCTGATGATCAACTTTCTGTTCTTTCTTATTGTATTTACATTTTTATGAAACTTAGCCTTCAGCTCACCACTGGCATGAAATGCCTGAGCTGTCCTTTCCTCTGGAGAGGAACCTGTATCTTTCACATCATGGGTTGAAGAGCCAACAAAAAAAAAAAGCACTGGTACCCACAAGACCTCGTCTGTTATGAAATCATTTGTTTGACCCTGGGAAGGCAGGTTCATGTCAAGCCATTTGGGAGGGATGGTTAGTTGAAAAAGGGCCAATGGAATAAATGATATACAGCCCACTACTTAGTGCAGCTTGAGTTTTGTAGTGAGGAAAACAGAATGTTCATCTGTGTACCTTCAAAGACATTCTCAAGACATCATCAAATAAATCTGCAAGTGAGCAATGTGTGTTCCCAAAAGCCATGTGAGGAGGGATCGTCTGAGTGGCCTTCTGGGATGTTAAGACAACCAAGGGCAGGCTGGAGTCTTCAAAGGTTACATAGCTTGCTGGATTTAGGACAGAGGCTACCCTCTCCCTCATTATCTGCCTCAGCTATGTAACTTCATTTCTTTTCTTTGATCTTAAGTTCCTTCCTTTATTTGGTCTTAGGTTACATTTTAAATAAAAACATGAAGCCAAGCATAATAGGTTTTTTTTTTTCTGTAATCCTAACATTTGGAAGGTTGAGGCTGGAGGATTACTGGGAGGTTAAGGACAACCTGGGCCACATAGTGAATTGACTACCCTGTGAATCTCAGACACAGAATTCGAACCTGATGGCTGTTGTGGTCCATAGGCATCATGGTTGGGGAGGACTGTTAGTTGTCTCCCTCATTTGGAAGCTTGTGTGGTGCCTTCTGGTACCATGAAAGCTAGTCCTAAAAACATGAGTAACATACAGACTGAGAAGGTTGTATTTAGGAATGCATGTGTATATACATATAAGTGTGAAATAACAGTTCATGAAAAAGAAGGCCATGAGTTTGAAAGAGAACAAGGAAGTATGGGAGGGTTTGGAGGGAGAATAAGGAAATTATTTCTTTTGCTAATTTAGGCTGGGCTCAGCTGAGTAGTTCTCCTCACTTTAGTAGGGCTCCCTCGTTAACCTGCAGTCAGTAGCAAGTAGTAAGACATCTCTGTTATGGCTCACGAGTTTCTCAAACACTGAACAGCTGTATGGTCTTAATCACATGGTAGTTTCAAGAGTACAAAAGTAAACAAGTGAGGGAGAGAGAAACAGAGAGAGAGAGGTAGAGGAGGGAATGAATGAAGGAGGAAGAAATGAAGGAAGAAGGAATGAAGGAAGGAAGGAATGAGAAAACAAAGGAACAAAGGAAGGAAAGAAGACAAACAAGCCTTTGAGGCCTAGACTCAGAACCAGCATAGTTGTTTTCTGTCCAGAGGAGGTTACACTGCCCACCCAGATATGTAGGAGTCATAGGTGGACTTTCTCTTTCTGAGAAGAGTTGAGAAGCCCCATGGCGAAGGCCATGTGTATGAGGACGCAATGAATTTGTATCTGTTTTAGTAAGTCACTACAACTAAGTCTTAATTGCATCATTTATCTCTTTATATTTGGCTTCATAGGACAATAACTTTAAGGTGATTTATAGCCAACCCAGACACACTGATACAGAAATATATGCATAAACTTTTATGAGTTGAACTAAAAGTAACATAAATTATTAGCGGAGGCTCAAATTGGGATTCATATGATCGACGAAGTACCAGTGGGTGACAGTGAAATCTTTGTGGAGCTTTGAAAACTTCAACGTTTCAGGCTTAAGCCGAAATCCTGTTAAACAACATGGTGATACATAGAAAAGCAATGGAACGTCTAAAACATCACCAGCACAGCATGTATTGGGTTCAGTCAAAAGGTAGAGTCAGTAGTGGAACTGCTTGGTTCCAGTCTCTCTATCCAGCTTTTACTGATGTAAGCATCTCATCTGAGGCTTTTACGGTGCAGAGAAAAGGGTTCTTATAGACCATCCTAATTGAGATTGGGGTTTGAGTTGAGTCTGTGCAGACTTCCTCCTCCAAATAGAGCTGATTATGTTTTTGACATGCAATATAAGTTGATTTTTATCATTAACATCACATCCTTCCTTCTGATACTTCATCCTAATGTGAACAACTAACTCCCCTTCAGAGAGGCACTGCTTCTTAGATATATTTCTTAATCTCTCCTACACTGATGGCCAATAGCACAACTTCCTTGTGGAGTTGATGAATATTCTGAATCAGGGTCCTATGTAAGGTTTCCAGGAAGAGTTTCCAAATCCAAACAATGAGGCTTCCCAGTACATGGAAGAAATCTTCCAGTGAGCTTTTCATCTTCTCAGGCCTCTGGGTATTTTTAGAACCTATGAATACTAGGAGTCTGTTTAAGTGCAGAAGCTCCCTTGGAAGTATGGGTAGATGTCCCTTTGCTAAAGTAAACCAGAGGCCCATTGAAGCAACATTTCCCCCTGTTATAGTGAAAACATAGAGGACCACAAGACAGAAGGCAGTTGAGTCATTCATCTGTTCTTCTGTTCTTAGCTGGATTCTAGGGTCTGGGAATGTAAACAAAGGAGACCATGCTCTGACTTTTATGGACATGACCCATGATTTCCATCGTACAGATCACCATTTCCATCTGTACATATAGAGGAGAATAACTAGCAAGCAATTAAGTGCATAAGGATCCATTCAGACAATGATATATGATGTTTTTTATCTAGCAGGGATTGTGCTAGAGTGACTGAAAGGGAAATGAGGTGTCCACTACTTAAGTGGGGAACCACAAGAGACCTTATACTAGTATTGGGGACTTACTTGAACCGAAACCTAAATTAACTGAAGGAGCTAACCCTTACATGCAGATGGACAGAAGATGCAAAGACCCTGAGGTTAGGCCATGCTGAAGACATGTAAGAAACTAGAAAGACAGTGTGAATGATCACTGCAAGGAAAGAGGGAAAGGATGAAATGGACAGGGACTTTTGAGATAAGATTTAAGAATGGGAAGATCTAAGCAAGAGAATAAACTAATCAGTCTTATACAAATAAGCATAATTTGGGGAGACCTTCTTGGAACACATTTAATAATCTTTTATTTCATCAAGGGAACTCTGTTTTTCTGTGTTCTGATGGGAAGATAATGATGACAAGCATGTCCCAATTCCAGCCAAGATACAATTCCAAGATACACTGTGATGATTATTTTTATGACATCAGAGAATACTGATGCTGTTTTGTTTTAAGAACATCTTAGAGAGAGAAAGGTATTGCTATAAGGAAGACATTTTTTGAAAAACTAAAGATAAGAACTTGGTGTGGAAGAGGAAAATCTTATGCAAATACATACATGTTACCTTGAGTTTCAGATTGTGGGATTTGAAGATAGCTTTTAGGATATAACTTCTATTGGTAACTGACTCCTTGGTTCAAATACACAAGGTTTGTAAGTTCTTTCTATAATTGAAATTCAATCTCTAGTACACTCAGCTGACTCACAGGTGATGGAAACATCTTAAACGAAACATTTCTTAAAATATACTGGAGAGGAGACCACAGTGCCTAAGTGACAACAGACTCTACTTTATCATGGAGTTAGTCCAGCCTTGTGTTGCTACACAAGGATCTATCCATACTTATATTTAATGAGACACTTTTCAAACAGTCCCTGAGCTCTCAGCCTGCTCTACCTTTCATTATTTATTAAGAAATTGGGGTGTGATTGGTTAGGCATTGACTTGTAGACTTATGGAGTGTTTATGATGTTTATACTATTTTTGTGCAGCTAAATAAGCTGTTCTGATGTATTTATGAAAATATGAATATTCATCATGAATTATTATGGGGGAAATCAAACTATATTTATGAGAATTTCCAGGAATCAAACTACAGTCAGCACTAGGCATTGACCAAATGTGGAAAACCAAGAATATCTGTTGAGAGGAACTCAGAATGGTAGTCACTTCAGAAGGTAGTTTGACAGTTTCTTTAAACCCATGCCTTTTCTAGATGATATAAAGGTTATACTTCTTGGCAATTCATAGCCACACACACACAAAAGAAAAACTACACAGGAGTATTTATAGCAGCTTTACTTGTAATTGTCAAAACCTGGAGGAACCAAGATGCTCTTTGATAATAGGTGAATGGATAAACTGTGCTTTACCCAGACAATGGAGAGTTTTCAGAACTACATAGATGTGTTTCATCCATCTATGAAGATAAGAACCATGGAGCTCTTAATGCATATTTCTAAGTCAAATAAGCCAATCTGAAAAGTCTACAGACTGTGAGAGTCCTGCTCTATGACATTCTGAACACAGCAAAACTATGGAGATGATTTAAGAGATCCATGGTTGTCAGAGGTTGGGAGAGTAAAGGATACATAATTGAAATGTGTTGGAAATTAGGAAGGAGTTCCCAAATGAGGGGCTAGAGTGATGGGTCCATCTTTATAAAAACTTGTTATGCAACAGTGGGGATCTGAGTTTGGATTCCAGAATACACATAAAAAAAGAAAAACCTGGATACAATCTCATGCATGCCTGTAACTCTAGTACTGTGTGGGAAGAAGACAAAAGGGCCCCTAGGGCTTGCTGGCCACAAGCATGGCTTGAAAAAGAATGCTCCCAGGTTGAGGAGAGACCCTGCCTCAAAAGAATAAGTCAGAGAGTGATACAGGACATTCAATATCTTCCTCTGGCCCTCATGTGTGCTTGCAGACATGTGTACCTCCGTTTACATACATGTCCCTACAGCACAAAAAAACATTCCAAAGTGATATATACTAGAGATCTGTGACTAAAAGGAATTTTTCAGTGTGTCTGGTGAGGTGCCAGGGATGCTGGTACCTTGTGGGAAAGAAAAGTCCAAGTAGAAGAGAGACAGGAGCAACATCTGTATTTCAACCTGGAATGGCAGCAGAACATAAGGAACTGATAATAGCTCAGGTTCAGAAAAACTTAACCAAAATATAAGTAATTTCTAGTCATTTTGGAATCTGGTATCTGTGTATCTGTGTGGTGTGTCTGTAGGGCTTGTCTGTGCCCCACACAAGCATCTTGGTCCTCAGAATGGTGATGCTAAGAAGTGGTGGGTCCTTTAAGAGGTGGTACTTGCCCATGTAACTAAGTCAGTAGGGATGCTGCCCTCAAAAGGAGTTAACACTTGGGCTTCTGAAATGAGTCAGTTCCTGTGGAACTAGGTTTTATAAGAGCTTGACCTCCGGTCCTTGCTGGCTTCCTGTATCACTGTGGACTCTTCTATGTTTTGTCTACAGTGGTGACTGAGGCTACAATGGCACAAGCTGTTTCTCCATTTAAGGCCCAAACTGAGATCACTAGACAGAGGTGGGTGATGCTGAGCCAGATGGAGGACACTGATATAAGGCAAGACCACATATCTGTCACTTATTTCTGGCCACATAGAGTAAGCCAGCTCTGAACGTATTTTACAATTCACTTTTATTCTACCAGTAACAGAGGCTCCATGGGGCCTTGTTCCTTTAGACGTAAACAGTTATGTAATAACAAATTGACTGTGAATGTTGATAATTGAAATGACACCCAAGTCACAGCCTCATAATGAAGTGAAGTTAAGTTAGAAACATTTGGATTTCCACTAGAGCTCCAGGACCAACTTGTGAGGTGCTAAATCAAGGGTTAATTTCTATAGCGTATGATATTTAGATTCTACTATATTTAACTTGGAATGCTAGAATGTAAGCCCACTGAAGGTGGTTCTCTAGCTTTCCTTAACCCTTACATTGTTTGGTAAGATGAGCAGCTCATATCACAGCCAAGACTACCGATATCATTTGCAGAGCTCAGTATAAGATAAACATGTAGCATCTATATTCAGAAAGCAAGAGAAGAGCACTATTTCAGGGATACCTTATTACTTACAAAACATAAACAGCGTTAAGAGAGGTGAATGTGTAATAACATGCTTACACTGAGGAAACAAGGTTGGCCCTACAATTTTATTCAATTAACACAAAGAGCAAGTTAATATCTTTTGATTGCTGGCAAGGTATATTTTGCCTCAATTTCTTGAAATTCATTAAGCCACTAAATTTATACTTTTAGTAACTACATTCTTAAATATATTCAAAATAATATTAGTTATGACATATTCAAGATTGAAAATAATTTTAAATTTTGAGAGAAATCTGCTAATACAGCTATTACTTCTTAAGAATATTTTATACTGTATGATTGCATTAGAATACATTTTTGATAATTTCCCCTCACATCTAGAACTAAAGACATTTGGGAAAGTTTTTCTAAAAGATTTAACTTCTCATTCAAATAAGTTTTGTGTAAATCTGAGTTTAGTTACACATGTATATTTACACAATGAACTCTTAATATTTCTTTGATATTTCTTGTAATATTATACAGGTCATACAAGAAAATCAAAGTGACATTGGAAGGTTTATATGAGTCCAAACACGTATTCATGTATCCCGTTCTCATAGCTCCAGTTATGAGGGAAAGTGAAAGTTAGACTTATGTTCTTCATTAGTAATCTGGCCATTTAGAGCTGCTATGAGAATACTGGAAGATGCCTGTTTTCCATTCACTATCTCAGTATCTCTGTCACATTTCTAACCCTGCGTAGATTAGAAACATTACAGCAAATTGCAAAAGCTGACATTTTTTAATTGGATTTTTTTTCTTTTTCGAGACAGGGTTTCTCTGTGTAGCCCTGGCTGTCCTGGAACTCACTCTGTAGACCAGGCTGGCCTCAAACTCAGAAATCTGCCTGCCTCTGCCTCCCAAGTGCTGGGATTAAAGGCGTGCGCCACCACTGCCCGGCTTAATTGGATATTTTATTCATTTACATTTCAGATGTGATTCTGTTTCTTCATTTCACCCCCACCTAGGAACCCCCTATCCCATCCTCCCTCCTCCTGTTTCTATGAGGATGTGCTCCCACCCACCTGCCCACGCCCCTCCCCACCCACAAATTCCCCCACACTGGGGTATCCAGCCTTCACTGAACCAAGGACTTCCTCTCCCACCTATGCCCAACAATGTCATCCTCCCTTACATATACAGCTAGAGCCATGGGTCCCTCCCTATGTGCTCCCAGGCTGGTAGTTTAGACCCTGGGAGCGCTGGTTATTAGTATCATTTCTCTCCCCATGGGGCCACAAACCCTTTCAACTCCTTCAGTCTTCTCTCTCACTCCTCCTTTGGGAACCCTGTGATCAGTTCAATGGTTAACCATGAGCATCCACCTCTGTATATGTCAGGCTCTGGCAGACTTCTAAGGAGACAGCTAGCATGGACTTCCTGGCATCTACATCAGCGTCTACATTTGGTGACTATACATGGGATGGATACCCAGGTGGAACAATCTCCAGACGACCCCCTCCTTCAGTTTCTGTCCCACACTTTGTCTTTATATTTGCTCCCATGAGTATTTTGTTACTTCTTCTAAGAAAGACCAAAGCACCCACACTTTGGTCTTCCTTCTTCATGAGCTTCATGTGGTCTGTGAGTTGTGTCTTGGGTATTGCAAGCTTCTGGGCTAATATCCAATTATCAGTGAGTGTATACCATGTGTGTTCTTTTGTGGTTGGGTTACCTCACTCAGGATGATATTTCTAGTCCTATCCATTTGCCTAAAACTTTCTCAAATTCATTGTTTTTAATAGCTGAGTAACACTCGGTTGTGTAAATGTACATTTTCTGTATTCATTCCTCTGTTGAAGTACATCTGGGTTCTTTCCAGCTTCTGGCTATTATAAATAAGGCTGCTATGAACATAGTGGAACATATGTCCTTGTTATATGTTGGAGTATCTTCTGGGTATATGTCCAGGAATGGTATAGCTGGGCCCTCTGTTAATGCTATGTCCAATTTTTTGAGGAACCACCAGACTGATTTCCAGAGTGGTTGTACCAGCTTGCAATCCCACCAACAATGGAGGAGTGTTCCTTTTTCTCCACATCCTCACCAGCATCTTCTATCACCTGAGTTTTTGATCTTAGCCATTCTGACTGGTATGAGGTGGAATCTAAGGGTTGTTTTGATTTGCATTTCCCAGATGACTAAGGATATTGAACATTTCTTTAGGTGCTTCTTAAACATTCGAGTGTCCTCGGTTGAGAATTCTTTGTTTAGCTCTGTACTCCATTTTTAATAAGGTTATTTGGTTGTCTGGAGTCTAACAAAAAACCTAGGATAGCGAGAACTATTCTCAACAATAGAAGAACTTCTGGGGGAATCACATCCCTGACCTCAAGCTGTACTACAGAGCAATAGTGAAAAAAAAAAAAATTGTATGGTATTGGTACAGAGACAGGCAGGAAGATCAACGGCCCAGAAATGAACCCACACACCTATGGTCACTTGATCTTTGACAAAGGAGCTAAAACTGTCCAGTGGAAAAAGGACAGCATTTTCAACAAATGATGCTGGTTCAACTGGAGGACAACATGTAGAAGAATGAAAATCGATCCATTCTTACCTCCTTGTACAAAGCTCAAGTTCAAGTGGATAAAGGACCTTCACATAAACCCAGATACACTGAAACTAATAGAAGATAAGGTGGGGAAGACCCTCGAATACCTGGGTACAGGAGCAAAGTTCCTGAATAGAACACCAATGGGTTATGCTCTAAGATCAAGAATTGACAAATGGGACCTCATAAAATTGCAATGTTTCTGTAAGGCAAAGGACATTGTCAATAAGACAAAAAACGGCAACCAACAGATTGGGAAAAGATCTTTACCAATCCTACATCCGATAGAGGGCTAATATCCAATATATACAAAGAACTCAAGAAATTAGACTCCAAGAGTCGACATTCTACTGGGTGTAATAGTGCAGCCCAGTGATACAATCAATGAGGAGACACAATTAGTGAACTTGCCACCAGGCCCGACTGCCTGAGATCCTGACTAAGAAAACCAAAGGCTTCAGATGGAGCTTAGTAATTGAAGCTTACCTACCATGTAGAAGGCCATGACTTTGGCCTTTGGTGATTGAAAACAAAACTACCACAGATACTGAAAGCTAATGCTTGATCTTGGGGTTCCCACCACCACTTTGTCTCGTGATGGCTTACTCATGCAAAGCTTGTTGCATGAGCCCTGGCAGTTCCTGCCTCAGAGCTGCAATGGGAGAGTTCCTTTGCGCAGACACAGCTGAGCTGGACTCTGGGGACAGAAGGCAAGCTGGCCTCCCACTGCTGGCCTTAGCCTTGCCCCCATGTAGAATACCTCCTTTTCCTGGTGGCCACTGCTCCTATTGTCAACATGCATCTGAGCCCAGATTGTCCCCAGCCAAGCCCTCAGGGTAGTTGTTTCCCTGTACTTCTCACTGAGAAGAAACTGCTCACGTGTGCTAGGTGACAGGCCAGCTGCTAGAGGAGCAGCTTTCTGTGACCAGAACTGTTGCTTCTGGGTCACAGTGCTATGGGCTTCTACAGGGAAGTAGAGCTTTTCTGGTCACATGACTCTTCTAAGAGAATGCTACTGGAGTAACAATAGACTGTTGGACCACATGTGGCTCTCCAGAGTGCAGAGCCTTGAGCAAATGACCGGATGAATTATACAGGTCTCAGATGTAGAAAGCTGGCCCTAGTTTACCTTAATTCAAGAAATGTGTCTCATTTGAAAATATAGGCTATGTTAGTAATAGCCAAATATTTTGATCACAACCATAGTCAGAAGTTTATCAGTACATTGTACCTTGCATCCCAGAATACACACACACACACACACACACACACACACACACACAGGTACATTCCTAAAATGAGCTTCCTAAAATATCACCTATAATTACTTAGTGCATAATCAGAGAAGCCCTTTGATATTTTCTATTCATTTTTCTTTTCTTCCAATAATTTATTTTCTTATTCACTTTACATCCCAATTACAGCCTCTCCCTCCTCTCCTCCAAGTCCCTCTCTTACCAGTCCCTCTCCCCATTGCCCCCCTCCCGTTCTCCTCAGAGAAGGTGAGCCCCCCCACATACTACATATTTTTAGCCTACACACAATCCATGCAATCTGTGTCACAACCTGTTAATCAGTTGTGACCTTGCAGTTCAGTGCGGTCTGTAGCTTAATGACGACAATGGTCTGCAATTTTACATTTTCAGACTCTGAAATCTAGTCCATTATCTAACTGGACAATCTTACTCAAAGGCAGCTGATGAAAAAGATAGTTGTTAAATAGGAGGGAAGTGTTTTCTGAGGTGCCATGGGGTGTAATGCATCTCTCTGCCTGGCTGAACATTTTTATCAGTGACATGAATAAAACCATATTCTATTCCTATTCATCACGTCAGTGAGCTCAGCTCCGAGCTGAGTCCTCCTCGTGGGCTGGGGCTGCTCCAAGATCAGGTGAACTATAGTAAGTGATTTGGTTTGATGAGATCATAATTGATGGCAGAAATTAGCATCCAGAGCTACAGAAATGCCCTAGATGGAGCACACTCTTGGTAATGCAGCCAAATCAGGCACTATCTCAGGAGCGTTGAGGTCCATGTGTAAATTGTGAATATGGTCAAAATAGAGAAGGAAATATATCTTGCCTGCCTTTGCTTATTGGTAATACATACAGTGCACAGGGCTGACCGGGACAATGAATGACAAAAGTTTTGCTAGACAAACAAGTTAAGAGACCCATTCTCTGTTCTACAGAGAATCCTCTTTATTTTTTAAGTTTTCCATCTTTTTCCAACTGTGCCTTAGAGCCATTTCCTTCATTCTGGTGGTTAATTTTACATAGCAACTAAGTCACTGATGCCTGGACATTTGATTAAACATGTCCCCCGAGAAGGGAGAGTCCTCTAGCCTGATTTCCTCAAGGAGAGACTCCACCCACTTAACCTAGCAGACTTGTCAACCTCCATGCTCACTGAGCCAATTTCTCATAATCTCTCACTGCCTCTAAGGATGTATAAGTACCCATCCCCCTGGCCCTGTCAGTCTGGAGGACCTCACTGATGCACAAGTATAAAGGAGGTTCAACTATAGTTATTTTAATTGCCCTTACATTTAAAAGGTTATGTAACTTTTGGAGCTATATAGAAAATAATGATGAACTAAAAAGGGAGGGAGGGAAGCAGGGAGGGAGGGAGGGAGACAGGATGACTGCATGAAGGAAGCCAAAGGAAAAAAAGGAAGAAAATATCAGAATTAATAATCCCACCAACTGTAGGTAACTCGCTTAAGCACCTTGGAGTGGTACCTTCTCAAGCTTTGTCTGTGTGAATGTGTTTGTATATGTATTTACTATTGTGTAATGGAACTCTGATTCACACTTGAAAATAGTTTTTTTCCCACTTATTTTCAACCTGTATCAGTGTCAGTGAATCGATATAGCCTACATCTTCTATGACTAAAAAATATTCTGTAATTTATTATCTAATCTTGTTGATCCTTAAATTGTCTTCAATAATTCAAATGTACCATAATTTGATACCTATCTATTACTTACATCATAGAAATTCCTAATGGAAATTATTAAACATGAGGAATACATGTTTTTCTATGTGTTGTCCCTTCTGAGGAAGGCATGAATGGCCTTCCAGAAGGAATGCCCTAGTTTACACTTCTGTTATTATGGTGTGGTGATCTGACTGAGAAAGGCTCCCTATCATCTCTGGCATGCAAACACTTGGTTCTGGTTGGTGGTGTTGTCTGGGGAGATTTAGGTGGTACGGCCGTGAGGCAGGAAAGGCATCTCTGGGAGTAGGTCTGGAACTTGAGAGTAAAAAGCCTTGACTACTTCTAGTTTACTCTCGCTGTTTCATGCTTGCAGTGAAGAATGTGAGTTCTCATCATGCCTGCCACTTGGAGCCATGCTTCCTAACCAAGTTACATTCTTATCCCCTTGGAACCCATAAACCTAAATAAACTCTTTCTTCTTTAGGATATCATGGTCCTAATGTCCTATCTTAACAACAGAAAGGTAACCAATACATACAGTATAATCATCTAGCATGCCTTATAAAAATGAAACATCTATAGGAAACAAAAACAAAGGAAAGATAGGACAGAACAAAAATTCACCAAATTTTATCAACTTCCTCTTAAAACTGCTTGGGTGGTGACTAACAGGAGTATGGACCATCTCTTATCTATAATTATTTGACTTCCAATTCATGATGGTGTGAAAGTGAGGTAGATTCCACAGAAACCAAGTCAGGTTGTGAATGCTGGTCTTTTCCCTGGCCCACTGTATTTGGCATGATCATCTCTCTTGTGTTGCTGGATAGTAACAAGAGTCATAGCTCCCAGTAAGTCTCACCTCATTATCACAAGAGACAATACAACCATTACTACATACTCTGTTCAGTCAATTTGGTGTAGCCAAATGCATTTTTGAATCACCACATTGTCCAATGTACAATGAGTTTAGAAGATATAACTCTATCAAAAGTTGCTTTAGTTACTTCTCTCACTAATGTCACAAAATGCCTGACAATTTAAAGAAGAAAGGGTTTGTCTTGGCTCATGGTTTGAGGATCTAACCCATCATGGCAGGGAAAGCTTGGTGGCAGGAATGCCTACTGGTTACAGTACATCTACAGTTGAAGAGAGAGAGAGAGAGAGAGAGAGAGAGAGAGAGAGAGAGAGAGAGAATCACTAATGTTTTACTTAAATTCTCCTTTTTATTCGGTCTAGAATCTTAGCTCAAGTTCAGTGTGTGTCTTATTACCTCAGTTAAACGTCCCCAGAATTCTTCACACAGGCATGCCCAGAAGTGTTTTCCCTGGATGATTCTGAGTCCTGTTAAATTAATGATCACAATAAACCTACACATAAACCAAAGAACATCAGTGAATAAAGGACCTTGCTTTCAAAATTATGAAATTAAGTTTTGTATATGCAGGTTGCAGAATACTCCTGATATTTTCAGTATTATTGCATAACAATTTATCTCAAAATTTAGATACTTAAGAGCACATTTCTTTTGCTCATGAACCTGCAGTTTGGGCAGGACTTGGTGCTGAAAGATTATCTTTGCTCACACAGTACACAGGGCAGCCGAAAGAGTAGGAGCTGAATCACCTTCAGGCTCACATGCCCGGAGTTAAAGGCTGATGTAAGCCATTAAACTGCTTCAGCTGGGGCTGTCAGATAACAACGGAATGTGACTCCACTGCGCACTTGCCAGATGATCAGGCAGTGTCCCAGGCAATTCTGTCACCTCTAAGATTCAGCCTTACAAGTTCTGCTGTAATCACAGTCCTACCTGATTCAAAGAAAGGAATACTAAATTCCTCAGGTTGCTCACTTCTATGCTAACTTGACGCTGACTAGAGTCACTGGGAGTAGAAGACTAATAACAAAATCTCCATTGAGCAAATGTCCCTATAAAACTAGCTTGTGAGCAAGCTTCTAGGGAACTTTCTCAGTTAATGATTGGCGTGGGAGGGCCCACCCCATTGTGGGTAATACCTTCCCCTGGGATAACATAAGAAAGCAGGCTGAGCAAGCCATGAGAGCCAGCCACTAAGCAGCTCTCCTTCATGGCCTCTGCACCAGCTCCTGCCTCCAGGCTCTTGTCTTGAGTTCCTGCCCTGATGCCCCTGGATGATAGACAAACCATAAAATGAAATGAACATTTTCCTATTTCCAAGTTGCTTTTGGTCATGGTGTTTTGTCACAACAGTAAAAACCCTAAAAAGTCCATCCTGCGTGAGTCTGTTTTCTGTGGCTAATAACAAAACTAATATAGACTTGTTCATTGAAAGACAAGGGCTCGATTTTGGCTTACAGTTCTTATCCAAGGTCAGCTGTTACATCTGATGGTGAACCCTCTCATTGGCAGAATTCCAAGCTGACACTGGAAGGCAGATGAAAAGAGAGAAGAAGCACTTATGTATGTCTTGTCCATGTCTTTCTACAAAGCCAGCAGGTTTAATCATGGGAACTCCATCTTCATGATACTATCAAATGATAATCATCTCCCAAAGTCCCCCTTCTAAACATCACAGTTAGATTAAGTTTTAATTCTCTTAATACCACGTGGTGAGGATTATGTTTCAATAGATGGAACTTTAGAGGACTCTTCTAAACAATAGCTACCACCCATTTCAGGGAAGATATGTCATCACACTATCTTAAGAGGAGCAGGTGAGACAGATTATTTTTGTGCCACCATGTTTGGAAATACAATCTGCCATTAAACTTCTTGTGTTCCAAGAAGAAAGTGCTCAGCTCTAAGAACAGTGTGAGTCCATTCCATATTTTTTGCATCAAATTTAGTCAAATTTTTCTGTGGAGTGTGTGATTGAATATAAAAAGTGTTTTCCCTAAAGTTACTTCTCATAAAAAGGAAGAGTGATCGTATATGTGAATCTTTCCTGCTGTGAGACATTTTCTTACCATTTGTATAATAAAATACATGCTAACCTGAATCATGTCCACGAGTTGTTTAAGGGCATATGAAGAGGTCATCTCATAAAACCTGTGAAAATGAAGTAGAGAACTTGAAATGCTTTAGCCATTATCCTTGGGATGTAACTGTATAATGATAAATGTTCTAGGCCATTGCAAGTGGGGAGGGGGCAGGTCATACTCCTGTAATGGTGCAGGAACAGGTACCTATACGTTCAAACAGAATTGAACAAGGAGCAGCCTCCAAAATCTGTGTGGTTCAGATGGATTCCAGGAAGGACAACTCTGAGTAATGTGTAAAGTCAATTTAAAAAAAAATGAAATATAAGGCAAAGATGATTATAAATGAATAGGTTACTTTTATATTGTATCATATGAGTAAATATAGTAAATTATAGTAAATATGAGTAAATTAGTGTATAATTATTTGCTTCATGTTTCAATGCATACCTCAGGGATATTTTTAAAAGACTACCAAAAAAATTTCTGAAATATTTTATTTGGTTTAATGGGCTATGTTTTTTATCCTTGTGTTTGATAATTGGATAATGTAAAATATTCCAAATGGCTTAAATAACAGAAGATCTACATTTATCTGATATTGTCATCTTTGTATCCCTTGTAGCTGAAGTGTCCAAGGACCCTAGTATACATTTGTCCAAATGAATGGACTTTCATATCTTCAGTGTGAAATTGATCTGTGGGGACAGAGGAAAACAGGAATTAGAGATGACAGTTTCCTTTGAGTTCTTACTTCAGAGGGTTCCTGCAATATGCACTCTAACACACACACACAGTACACATATACTATACACACACATACACACTCCCACACACACACTCTGCAGGGAAAGGAAGAACGCAGAAGAGTGTCACATTAACCTTTTGAATGTTAACTGCTGTAGAGGGAAAAAGACATAAAGCATAAATATTATGAAAACCTTTGGGGTTCAGGTCAAACTCTCTTCCAGGTCACTGCTGCCTGGTGGGAATATTTTGATGAACTCAGTCACACAGCCTAGTCCAAGAGACACATGAACACACCTACTGAGTTGGTCTGTTTTGAGTGACATCCTCTCAGAGTAGTGGGCCAATGTTACACTTGCCACAACTGCCATGCTGCTGTTTGAATTACATAAATTAGAAAAGTCTCATGCCCATTCCAGGATCTTCCATCTTAATCAAAACATGAAAGATTTTTGTACATTTAGACATTAAATTTTAATTTTTTTGAAAATCTCGTACATGTATATTATATATTTTGATTGTATATATCTCTCTCATTTTCTCCTTCTAACTTTCCCTGAATCCTCTCCCAAGGTGTCTTAGTTTGGGTTTCTATTGCTATGAAGAAGCAGTATGACCACAGCAACTCTTATAAAGGAAAACATTTAATTGGGGCTGGCTTACAGTTTCAGAGATTTAGTCCACTTTTGTCTTGGCAGGAAGCATGGTGGCATGGAAGCAGACATGGCGCTGGAGAGGGAGCTGAGAGTTTTACATCTGGATCCACAGGCACCAGGAAGAAACTGAGCTACTGCCCTTGCTTGAACATCTGAGACCTCAAAGACCTCAAAGACCACCCCAGTGACACACTTCCTCCAACAAATCCATACTTTCTCCAGCAAGGCCAAACCTCCTAAGAGTGCCACTCCCTGTAAGCCTATCTAGGCTGTTATTTCAAACCACCGTAGTCACTGTCCCAATTCATTTATATCTCATTAAGTCCAATCAGTGCTGACCATGTGTACATGGGTGTGGGGCCATCCACTGTAACATAGACAACCTACCAATGACCATGAGAGAAGAGAAAAGACTCTCTTCCATCAGCTATCAACTGCCAGTAGCTTCTCAGCTATGGGTGAAACCTTTGAAAACCTTCCTCTGTTCACGATGGACATTTGCCTGGTTGGATCTTGTACAGAATCACAGCTACTGTGAGTCCATGAATGCATAAATTGTGCTGCATGCAGAAGACAGCATTACACAGCACCTCTGCTGTCCCCAGCTTTTTCAAGCCCCTCCTCTAGGATGTTTCCCAAGCCACAGTGGGAAGGAATTCCTATAGCTAGCCCACTTAGTGTTTCTTCTCAACAGTTTCACCAGTTACAAGTCTCTGGGTTGACCACCACCTACTGCATAAGAAGCTTCTCTGACAAAGGTAGAAAGTAGTACAAACCTAGGGATAAATTAAATAATTAGAAGGCAGTTGATAAGATCAATGTTTAGCAAAATACCAATAGTAGGTTCCCCATAGGATCTATGATCCCAGCCATGGATCTCTATTCAGTATTCATTTAATAGTGTTTTTTTTCTCCATAGTCTTGTACCTATAAATTCAAGATTTTAATGTAAATATTTTATTTTATTTGTGGAAGGAGGAGGACGAGGAAGAAGAGAAGGAGGAGGAAGAGGAGGAGGAGGAGGAGGAGAAGGAGAAGTTGGAAGAGGAAGAGGAGGAGGAGGAGGAGGAGGAGGAGGAGGAGGAGGAGGAGGAGGAGGAGGAGGAGGAGAAGGAGAAGAGGAGAAGGAGAAGGAGAAGGAAGAAGGGAGTGCCACAGCATGCAATTAGAGGTCAGAGAACAGACTTTTCAAACTCAGGTCATCAGACTCGTATGGCAAACACTTCTACTGCTGAGCCATCTGCATTCAAACTTTGTAACAATTCTTTATTACCTGGGTATTGGGCAGAGTTAGGAAAGTGTGAAATTGAGAAAGTGAAGAATGTTTCCCTGAATGGCAAAAAGAGTCATGAGTTCCTACTGTAGTCTGAAGGCAGAGTGCGTTAGCATGTAGGGCGAGCATTGCTTTATGTAGTAATACAGTGACATGTTCCCTCTAATTAGGAAAAACTGCCTGGTAAAAAGAAAGTGAATCATTATAAGGTTATCATTGAGCAAGAGGCCCTTGTGGGGTAACTGATGCCAAAATAATAGTGTAACTGCAGGTGGGGTCCTATAGTATTGACTAGCACCTTATTCTTGGCACATATGCATATATATATGCAAAACCACATTTTTTTTAATCATCCCCTAGTTGTTGTAGCTGAAGTTGATACCCAGAGCCATGTGCTTGCTAGGCAAGGCTCTCTAACACTGAGCTAAATCCCCAACCCCGATTTTCTTTTTAAGGTAGTAAACCATGAAGAAGTATTTCCCTTGTTCAACATCCTCACCAGCATGCTCTAGCTCTTGAGTTTTTGATCTTAGTCATTCTGATGGGTATAAGGTGGAACCTCGGAGTTGTTTTGATTTGCATTCCCTTATGGCTAAGAACTTTGAACATTTCTTTAAGTGCTTCTTGGCCATTTGAGATTTCTCTGTTGAGAATTCTGTTTAGTTCTGTACTCTATTTTTAAATTGTGTTATTCGGGTAGTTGGTATCTAATTTCTTTAGTTCTTTGTAAATTTTGGATGTTAGCCCTCTGTCAGATGTAGGGTTGGTGAAAATTCCAATCTGTAGGCTTCCAATTTGTCTTATTGACAGTGTCCTTTGCCTTACAGAAGATTTGCAGCTTAGCTGTGACTCACTACACTGGGGGTATGAAACCTGAAGAGGCCACCTCCTGTAGCCAGGAAGGAACCGCAGTGGAGTGATAGAGACACCAACCTATTCACAAAACTTTAAACCCAAATGTATCCTGTTTACAAGGAATGCAGACATGGGGGATGGAACAGAGACTTAGGGAATGGACAGCCCAACTTGAGACCCATCCTATGGGCAAGCACCAGTCCCTAACACTATTAATGATACTCTGTTATGCATGCAGACAGGAGCATGTTGTCCTCTGAGAGGCTCCACACAGCAGCTAACTCAGACAGATGCAGATACCCATACATAACTAGCCAGTGAATGGAGCTTAGGGACTCTTATAGAGGACTAGGAAGAAAGATTGCAGGCCTAGAAGAGGATGGAAATTCCACAGGAAGACCAACAGAATCAACTAACCTGGACCTTTGGGGCTCTCAGAGACTGAACCACCAACCAAAGAACATACATGGGCTGGACCTAGGCCTCCTTATACATATGTAGCAGATGTGCAGCTTAGTCTCCCTCTAGGTTCTAAACTGGAATGGGGGCTATCCCCAGGTCTGTTGCCTCTCTGTGGGGTACATTCTTCTAACAGGGCTGACTGTCTGGCCTCAGTGGGAGAGGAAGTACCTAGCCTCACAGAGACTTGAAGTGCCAGAGTTGCAGAGTCAGGCAATACCCAGGGGGACCTCCCACCTGCTCAGAGGAGAAGGGGAAGGAGATAGGGGAAGGAAATTTAAAAAAAAAAAAAACAAAAAAAAAAACCAATACACAGCAAAATGTATATAAGGGTAAAGTCAATAATGCTTTACAACAATTTTAACACTACTTCACAGAACTATAATTAACTGCTTGGTACATGTAACTCCTTATATGTACATATATTCATTGATATAAACAATACTTTTCAAAAAAGCATTCCTTGACCAGCTTTTCTCACTGAGCACTTTACTGCAAATGGTCAAAGTTTGCAAAGTCAAAGATCTAGAGCCTATCCTGGGGGATCCACCTGTCTTTTAAATTCTATGTAAAAATCTCAGCTTTTGGGAAGCAGAAGCACAGGATGCAGTTCCAGCTACGCAAGAGGATTGCATGTCCAGAAGTTCTGTACCAGAACTTCTGTGTGCTATGCCAACTGGGTGTATGCACTAAGTTTGGAATTGATAGGGTAACCCCCAAGAGTGAGGACCACTGGGTGACCTAAGGTGGAACGAACCAGTCCAGGTAAAAAATGGAACAGGTCAAGAATTCAGGATCATCCTTGGCTACATGGCAAGTTGGAGGCTAGATTATATGAGAACTTGTCTCCAATTAATAAATAAGTAGATGATAGGTAAACAGATGATAGATAATAGATGGATAGATGGATGATACATACATACATACATACATACACATAGATTATAAAATGAATGGTATATTTGTATATTATTTAAAATTGTTTAGGTCAGTTTTAAATGTTTATATATTAAATTTAGCAATATTTCAATACTGTTATATTTTTAAACATGTCAATGTTTAGCAAATACTGTAATAGTTATCTTTAATTGTCAACTTGACACACCTGGTAAGAGGGAGCCTCAGTTGAGTAATTGGCCTGTGAATATTTCTACAGGTTTTTTTAAAAAATTATTTTCATTGATCTAGCAGAGCACAGCCTACTCTGGCTGGTACTACCCTTAGGCAGGTGGGCCTGGGTAGCAAAGAAGCTGAATGTGAGTCTAGGGGCAAGCCAGTAAGCAGTGTTTCTTCATAGCCTTTGCTTCACTTCCAGCCTCCAGGTTCTTGTCTCGAGTTCCTGTGTCAGCATCCCTCAAATGATGGGCTAGAAACTAAGATAAAATAAACCCTTTCTTGCCCAAATTGATTTTGGTTAGTGTTTTAGCATAGCAGTAGAGAGGCAGACCAGGATGGAAATCTCTGTGGCATGAGTCTTCAAGATGTATTTCTGAATAAAAGATATACTTACTTTAAATTTCACTAGAAAACACCTTTCTGCAAATATCTCAGCAGTTCTCTTGCTTTCTCTCCCCCCTCCTTTTCCCCTTGTCCTCCCTGTCCCCGTCCTGTCCCCGTCCCCGTCCCCCTCCCCCTCCCCCTCCCCTCCACCTCCCCGTCCTCCTCCCCCTCCACCTCCACCTCCACCTCCACCTCCCCCTCCGCCTCCCCCTCCCCTCCCCCTCCAGTCTCTCTCCCTCTCCCTCTCCCTCTCCCTCTGAAATAGTACGGCTGTATTAGTTGGCTTTTTATAATTATGATATAATATCTTGAAGAAAAATCTCAAGGGAGGAAGGAATTTGCTTAGAATTTCAGAGGAGCCAGGCCGTCATGATGGAGAGGTCATGACAGGGCAGCTCTCTCCCTCACAGCCTGAAGACAAGAGCAATGAGAAGAAGGGACCAGGGCAGAATATAGCCACAAAGGACACGCACCAGAGAACCCATGACCTCTAACCATCCTCTCTGCCTTGCACAGTTCCTCTACCACCTAATAGCCTATCAATTTTTTCTAAGTATGGATACTTTGGTAATTCCACATGAATTCAATGTATTTAGATCTCTATTTGAATTTTGAGCCCATCAATGAATTAAGCCTCTCATAATGTCAGATCCTTGATGATCCATTTGTCTTTGAAAAATATCCTCAAAGACACATCAAATACTTTAGTAATCTCCTTGATTTTCCTCCATTCAAGCAAGAGGGCAATCAATACCAACAATGACAAGGTAAAACCTATAGCCCAGTGCATATTAGGCAAGTGTTCTCCAAACGAGTCATGTCCCCAGAAAATCACATTGTTTTGAGGTAACTTTTCTCTTGTCCCCCATCCTTGGCTGTTTTTAAACAATTATTTTTCCATACTGTGGCAATAAATATGTGTGGCTACTGAAAATCTGAAATGTATGAATGGAGACATGCTATAACCATATCAATTACATATTGTCATTTTGGATACATTGAGTTGAAGTTTTTGAGTACCAAAATTAATTTCTCTATTATTTTTCCTTTTAAAAAATATGAGCATTTGAGATTTTAGCCGGGCGGTGGTGGCACATGCCTTTAATCCCAGCACTTGGGAGGCAGAGGCAGGCGGATTTCTGAGTTCAAGGCCAGCCTGGTCTACTGAGTGAGTTCCAGGACAGCCAGGGCTACACAGAGAAACCCTGTCTCGAAAACAAACAAACAAACAAAAGAATGAGATTTTAAAGAATTTATGGCTCATTTTATACCTGCATTGTTGTTTTGGTTGAACAGCAGTGTTATGGACATTTAATAGTCTTGCCAGATGACATCAACTCACTGTCCTGAATAGGTTTATTGCTTTATTTTGGTTAAAATTTGAATAGGTAACACATACATACAACACACAATTCAGAAATGCCTATAATAGTTTTCGTTGACTGGTCCAACAAATGACCACAACTTAGTGGTTCAAAGAAATATAGACCTATTCTCTTGTTTCTAGAGCGGAGACATCCAAAATTGGTTACATAGACAGTTTCTTACAGAGGGTCTAGGAAGGAATTAATTTTCCTTGTTTTCTATAATTGAGAGGTGGCTGACTGTCTTTTTTGTGGCCCTCCTTCCAACCATAAACTTGCCATGAGTGATAGGTCACAGTGTAAGTTACAAACGTTTTGTTTAGGTAGTCTGATTCACAGGATTCATATTTCACCATCATAATCTATTTTAGGACATCTTCATTTCCCCTAGAGAAGCCCTATATTCCTAATCATTTATGTCCTTCCTCCAGTCCCACATCATTCCCAGCTTGGACCATAAATCTTCTGTCTGTTTCTATGCGTTGGCCTCTTATGACTAGGATATAAAATGGATGTGTTATTCCTGTGTTATTCTTCATGACTTGCCTCTTCCACTCAGCACACTGTTTGAGGTCTGTGTTGCACGTGCTTCTGGATGCTTCTTCCTGCAGTTGCCTGATAATCTTCACTATTCCCCTTCTCATTTGAGAGACCCTGATGATTGGGCCAGCTGCCATTCAAGAAAATCTTCCTGGTTTAAGGTCAGCTAATGAGCAAGCAACCTTGACTCTACCTGTAATTCATGTTGCCTATAGCACTCACAAGTTCCAGGGATTGTGATGAAGGTGTCTTTGCAAGGAGGACGTGTATACTTTTTTTCTGCCCATGATACTTCCCAGCAGCTCTAGGGGCTACAGTTCAGAGCAGAACACAAATATTCCTCTTCCTGGAGACAACACTGCTACCAGTGTCTTTTGTGAGTCTATGAGATATTCTGTACACATACACACACATACATACACACACACACATACATACACAGACAGACAGACAGACAGACACACACACACACACACACACACACACACTTTTCTTTTAATGTCCATAATAGCATTGATTGGTTTATTTCATTTTCACAGTTTTCTTAATCTTCAATGTATTTTGGAGATTGTGTTAATTTTTTAGGGATTTTGTAACAAATTACTACAGTGGGATATTTCAAATCTCAGCTAGATAATCATTTATGGGTCTGAAGGACAGAGGTACAAAATCAGGGTATCAAGAGCAGGCCTTCTTCCTGGAGCTTAAGAGAACAGTGTACCCCATGCTTCTCCAGCTTCTGTTGCTCCAGGCATGCCCTGGCTATCAGCACATCAGCTCATTCTCAAGGCCTGTTTGTGCATTGCCCCAGTGAGCTTCTCTCTGCCTCTTAAAATGACATTTGTCATTGGGTTTAATACCCACTCCGATGAGCATGCTATGGGGTCTGTCATGGTTTAATTGTATGATGCCTTCTAATTTAAGTCAATCATATCACAGAGCCCTTAGGGTCACATTTCCTAAGTCCTGTGTTAGGACAGGGGCCTGTCTTTTTGGAGGCCTATGTCTAACCACGGCAGAGTTATCCCATATCAATAAGGAATAGCCTTACTCTTTGAAAAGGCTATAGTATTTTATAGTAAGAATACATTATGCTTAAATAGCTCATCATTAGGCCATGCGAAAACAGACATTGAGACTAGAATGACATATTTGTCATATTTGTAGCTTTTCTTTGGGACTGCTTGCCAAAATATTCTTCAGTGGTTACAAGGTCCCATGCAACTGTAAGCTTTAAAGGGGGTGGGGTTGCAGTTTATCCAACATACAGATGAGAGTACATAAGGGTGCCCAAGGGGGGGGCTTTCGGTGTGCCTGTTCTTGGAGAGCATGAGATATCTCCAGAAGAGAGGTGCTATGGCTGAACATACCTTACCTCATCCAAATTCTGCCTAAATTTGAGAGGCAGCTCCAGGTCTCTGACCAGACTGTAGCTGGCTCTTTCTTGTTATTCTTTAACCTTGTCAGGGGACATGAGCTTCCTTAGATATGAGCTGATGCATAAAGATTACTGTGGAATTCTTGAAGAAAGACTCACAGGCAAGCAGGTATGCTTACATTTAAGGGCAGCCTCTTCTTTCTGGGAGGGACAAATGTCCCCAAACCTGTTTTCTACAGAAGCTTGTGCTTGCCCAGAATGGCAAGTGTCTTGCCTCATCTTCACCCTATCTATAACTGTGAGGGACACTGCTCCGTGTCAGGCAGCATTTGGCTACATCTCTGTCCACATGGGGCTTCTCATGCTGTCTTATGGCCACTAATTATACACCTGCACCAATTGACCTACTGAAAATTTTGGAATGGAAGCTTGACTGACTTCCTCTTCCTTTTCCCTGCAAGATACACACCCCTTTAAGAGAAATCACGTCAGGTAAGGAGAACTATTGTGTTTTTCAGGTGAGGCTTTTTAGATAAAACCTTGAAGTGAAACACAGCCTGCTTACAGTGGCTTCTAGCCCAGAGGCAGTTTGAACAGGTTCTATTACACAAAGGCATAATTCAGGTAGGGCTCCTGAACAAGGGCATATTGTCCCATTGTCACCATGTCAGGAGATCTGTTAATGGTTTACATGTACCACGTCCTCCAATTTAAAGCTGCGTGTTCCACTTGGCAGGTGAAACAAGAGGTCTCCTGAACATTTGTGTAGACTGACCAATTTCAAGGAGCCCTTAAAATTTGGGTGCACAGGTCTCCTCTCTCCTTTCCCCAACTGCTCATTCTTCATTCTCTGTGCATGAGGCAGCAATCAGACTCTTATGTCCATCTAAGCCTTCAGGGTCGGTCTAAGTCTTCAGAGATCACAGCTAAGTGAGTAACTAGGGCCTAAGAAATGGTGCCTCAGCAGCTCAGACCCGATGATAGGGTAGCTCTGTCTCCCACATCCAGGAACTACTTGCTTAAGTCACTAGTCAGGTACAAGTTTCTGGCTTTTGGAAAGCCAGGGTGGACTGTGCTGTGTTCTCTGCAGTTTGTCCAGTGAGGGGCTTGGGTAACGCCACTGTGTTGGATTCTACCTTTTACTCTTTAGGAGACACTCAGGCATCCTTCCCAGAGCCAGATCCTTCATGGGCCTAGGTCTGTGACTGACATAATTGGTGTAGAAGAAACTAACAAAACAACGAGATTGAAAAGAATCTCCAAGGTCACCTCCTAATCAGGGGGAGTTCTGGGGTCAGTGCCCATGGGAAGGTATAGAATGGGGGGGAGGGCTGGCATCCTCACACTTGTCTTGGGTGTCCCCCATTGTCCTCCTTCTCTTTATTCCAAGGTAATGAGTTGAGGGTAAAGGTCATGATGGACACAATGTATCCATGAAGTTCTTTTCATTGCACACTCCATTCACAGGGAGCTGGGCCCCTAGTGACTACCACAAAGAATGGGAATGACCAAGAATCTTTTCTTTGCAAATAGGCCACTGATTTTTGTGTATGGGTTTTTCCTTCCATAATGTTCTTTGAGTTTCTGTTAAAATACAATAAAAATCAGTTCCAAGATCATCTTTTTATGGAGCGGCACAGTCCTGTTCAGTCAGAGGTCAGTTGTAGAAAAAGCACCTTTTCTGGTCTTTCATGGCAAGAGAGATTATACTTTAAAAGGCTGGCCCATTGTTCATGGGAGTAGCGCCCATGCCTTCCCATAATTAGTCACCTGCTTCGAGTGTATCTACTCTGTGTGGCAACAGCTCACACCATTTATAGTCAGTGAAGTGTTTTTCTAATGAGCCCCTTGGTTCAGAACTAGGACATCTATGTGTCCAAAAGAGCCTACAGCATGTGACCTAAGAAGAAATGGCAAAGCCCTCATTTTTAAATACTTCATCACACCTTAAGACTCCTAAAGCTCCTAGAACTTTGAAAATAAATGCAGTTCTTGGGTTAAGCCTGTTTCTTCCCAAACCTTTTCTCAGTTAAGAATAAGTTCATTTGTGTGCAACAGAAATTCAACTTTTTAGTAGTGAAATGGTAAATTCAGAAGTCATTTATTTACTTATTCATGGCAAGAAGCCCAGTTATAACCAGTGCAGAATGATGCACCCACCTGACCCACCCCTCCTCCTGCTTCCTACTCAAGCCCCTTTTGTGTGTGGCTTTGCTGCTGTCACCCATCACAGCTGTATTTTGGGTGAGAAGAGGGGAAGGAACAGAAACAACACAGCCCAGCGGCAGCCAAGCTTGTCTGTGTTTATTAGGCAGGAATTTCCTTCCCCAACCCCCATTTCATCTCATATTCATTTCTATCTGAGAATGTTTTAATGTTTTAAAGGGTCAGCATGTATAACTGGGCACACCACTCTCCTGCCCAATATAGGGCTTCTGTTTCCAGGCTGAGAGGGGAGAGTGGCTCAGAAATGGGGAAGCTGTACCATCTGAGAAAGCATCTCCCGAACAAGAGAAACTTGTTTGGGAAGTCAGCTTACTATGTCATTAATGCTGCAACGTGAGGTGGAGTGCAGTGGCAGATAGTGTTTTCTTTCAACTCAAGGCAGCATTGGGACACTGGACTCTTTGTCAGGAAAAGGAAATAAGGTAGAGATAGAGGACTACAGTGTTCCTCTTCACACAGATTTGCTTAGGGTGTGGGCCCTCTTCTAGGATGTGGTTAAGCTTCCTCTGGTCTAGGCTATAACCCCCAGCGCCACTAACAATCTGGACAGGATGGCTCTTCAATGTGGAGTTTTCCTGTGTTCTATAGGTTGTTTATCCTGTCCTCTGCAGGTAACACTGCCTCTTTCCCTATAGCTGTTACAAGTGAAATCAAAGCAGCCCCCAGGCAGTACCAAGGTGCTCCCGGTTAAAAATCAGTAATTGGATCTATTCTGCCCCACTGAACACTGCTGATGGAACACATGTCTTTTTCTAGTTTTAAGAATGAGAAAGGTAAGAGTCACCTACTTACCAGTTGGAATTCATAGCCAGTGAGCCAGTAACTGGGGTGCCTCCCAGTAAAGTTTATGTATTGTATCTGGACTGGGCTCCTACTAAACCAGCCACCATGCGGTCTATCATACAGCCTTCATACTCAAAACTACTACCATCTCATGGACAGAATTTACAGAAGCAAGCAGAAGCTAGCAGCAAAGTCACTTAGCGAATAAAAGCGCAGGATGGCTAGTGTAGTTCAAATTTCAGATAGTTGTTTGGAATAGAAGTCCATAGAAACCTAAATGGGAGCGACATGCATGTTTATATGTTGATAATTCCCAGGATTAGATTTTCTTTCCACACTTCATAGATGTTCACATAGTTTAGCAAGTACTTTCTGTACCTATCAGCAAGTATGCTGGTGCCCAAAAGCTTTGGCCAGGCATCATGGTATGTGCAGGCTGTGCCCTTACCCTGACCTTGAATCTCAGGTGATGCCAAAGACATTGGGCCCTCAGACTATAGCACCCATGTCAGATCTTGATGAGAAGGAGGCCCTTTCCTTTTTGCTTGGTAGATAACTTAACAGTGACAGTGGCTTACTCATGCAGCTGCATGTTGGTCCTTGTTTTCTGTGTCTAGGTGGCATAGGGACCATGACACCTGGGCAGTGAGATGCCATAGAAAACCCATATCAGCACCTGCACCTCAATGGCCTGAGTATCAGCCCTGAAAAAGTAGCGCCCATTTCTTCTTCATGTGCAGCCATGGAAGTCCTATCTAAACATTCTCAGAAAGTGTTTCCAATCAGTATCCTGTGATGGTTGAGCTGGCTAGTATGCTGTGCTGACCCAGGGAGTTGTATTGGATATCAGTGTATGAAGCATAGAGAAAACTAGCTTTAAAGAGGTCTACACCAAGGTTTCCCGAAATTATCTGAGCAGAATGTTTAGACATGATTAGTAACTGACTAGCGTCCACTTATTCACTTCCTATGCCAATGATCCACATAGTAATAGACATCTGACAAATATTTATTATGTGTATACACTACACTGACCCACATGTGTAAGGTAAGAGCGTTTGTTGTTTTTTAAATTCTTAAATCAAGTATACATATTTAATCATCCGTAATTATGTTTTCAGCATCTGGTTCTCCTTTCCAAAGCTCTGAGAGAACAGAGCAATGTTTCTCTTAGTCACTGTTGTGTAGCTGGCTCCCAGTTGTTCTGTCTCTATTGTAAATGCTCTGGATGGTGAGCTGAGTAGAGGGCAATGATGCCCAGTCTGCACTTTGAGAACTTCCCAGCTGGTGTAATAACTCCCATCCTCCCATGCAGAACAGACTCATGGGAGGATGTGCTTGAAAACCCAGGGCTTAGGCCATTAGCACTGGAAGTTATGTGAAAAGACAAGGAGCTATCATTCAACACACGAAGCTTAGGATTGAGGCAGTAGCCTGACTATGGGACACACACACACACACACACACACACACACCATGCTTTGATTAGATTCCCTTCTTAAGTTCTCTTTTTTACCTATACAGATTTTGTTTCTAGGTCTAGATTGTGTCCTAAGAGACCTCATGTAAAAAGCCACTTGGTCTGGCCACTGAAAAGCTCACTGAAGGGCAGTGAGCTTTTCTTCCCAAGGGACAATGATGGAGCTTCTTTAAAACTAAAACTAAAATATAGCCTACAAAATGTGCTGGTGTGGTGGAGATGAAACTGCTGGCTCACAGTTCTAAGAAGACATTTCACTAGTCCATTTGAGCAAGCCTGTGCTTCAAGGGGAAAGTATGGCTCCGAGCTCCCTCTATCCATGTCATTATCCAAGAATCCACATGCCACTGTATTAAAATGTGAAGAATTATTATTATCTTAATGCTGCTTCTGAGTCCCTGCATCCTCAATAGCTAGCTCATTTCTTTTTTTTTTTTTTTTTTTTTTTTTTTTTTTTTTTTTTTTTCCCTTTTTTTTTGGTTTTTTGAGACAGGGTTTCTCTGTGTAGCCTTAGCTGTCCTGGAACTCACCCTGTAGACCAGGCTAGCCTCAAACTCAGAAATCAGAAATCCGCCTGCCTCTGCCTCCCAAGTGCTGGGATTAAAGGCGTGCGCCACCGCTGCCCAGCTTATTAGCTCATTTCTTGACTGGGGCTAATCCTTTTCCCTTGATTGTTGTTACCTATTATTTTCTTACACAATTCCTATAATAAGAACAAAAGAAAAGTAAGAAGGTTTTTAGTGGTTACTAAACAGCCAGTATTCACACAATTCCTAAGTATAGACCATAGAAACAACAAAAAATGCAAGTTAAAAATTTGGAATATATATTTGATATAAACCAAAATATTTTCAGTTGAGCACCCTTTATTCTAGCCAATTTCCTGTATTATATTCAACATGGAAATAGAACCGGCTGCTTTATGTGACTCCTTCTTCTTCCCATGTTCATGATTTTTTAAACTTTAGAACCTAGTAGGCATTGTTCCTGGCAAGGACACCCTGTATGCTGGTCATCTAAGAGACAGAATGAGGGCCTGATACAGAAAATTTGAGTGTAATGGTATCTGTCTCTTAAGGCAGACCCAGGATATTTTGTGATTGCTGAGGAGACTCTGTACTGTTAGCTCCCTTCCTGGTAGCAACAAAACACACAACCCCATTGGTCTCCAAAGACTCTTTTCTTACCTTGATCCTGGGGGAGATCTGATCTCATGAAAATCTGATGGTCTTTCTCAGGGCATAGTTGCCTGGAACCCATTAAGGTATCCTGCAGTGATCAGTAGCACACAGCAAACATGAATATGTAGAAAGCAATTTCTACCATTTTTTCTTCATTAACCTCTTGTCTGTTATTTTTTCCACCTTCTTACTTAGGGTCTAATGTGCACTTCCATTTCTGGCTTCTTAAAGTATAAGTTTAATTATCAATCAACTCTACAAATTAGTGCTATATGTTTCTATGTGTTACCTTAACTGTATTCACAGAAGTTGATGTGTTTGTTTTTATTTCAAGGGATAAAATATATTTTCATTTCCCTCAAGCATTCCTCTTTGAGTTCCAGGTTATTTAGAAGTACATTGCTTAATTTTCAAATACTTGTGGGTTTTCCAAACTCTCTTTCTGGTCATGACTTCTGCCATAATTCTGTCATGCTTGGAGAAAGTACACTGTGCCAGAGTTTCTCATCTTTTAAATGTGTTATGTTCAAGTTATGGCCTAAAATATAACTTGCCTTGGTGACAATCCATGTATACTTGAAAATAGTGTGGCTAGATAGTGTTTTTCAGGTCTTTGTTCTTAACAAATTTTGACCTCACTTTTGCATCATTTCATAAGAGAGAAGTTACTCTTCAACACTGCAGGTCAGTTCCTGTTTCTCCTTCAAGTTTCTGATGCTCTGGTGTTCAGAACATTCAAACCTAACTCTTGTCTGACCTTTTCTTCACTATGGAATATTTCTCTCTATTGCCCAAGTAGAGGGTTTCTATTTGCCCCAGGTTCAGTGGGTTCTCAGAGTTTATGGCTTATCTCCTGGCACTGTACATCTTTCATGTTATAGCATAAGAGTCTGAGCAAAGCCTCAAGTTTCATTTTTATTTACAGTGTCTACTCTCCTGGCTGCAACTCTAGGGGTAACTTCCCAAGATTCTACCCATCTTCTCTGTGAATGATCCCCGAATCAGTAGAGGAGTCCACGTGAATATTTTTTATCTTCACAGTTCTATACTGCTATGTATTTCTATATTTTGTATATCAGTTATCTTTCTAGTGCTATAACTAAATATGAGATAATCTACTCAAAACTGGAAATTTTTATTTGGATTTGTGTTTATTAATTATCCTTTAATTAATTTCATATTTTATGTTCATTTACTAGTACATGAAATGAAAACATGATCATGTCACTTTTCCTTTCCTTTCCCCTCTCTAGCTACTCCCCACAGCCCCCTAACTCTTTCCATGTCCCCTTACTCTCAAATAATACCCTCTTTTTCCCTGATTATTGTTACATAAATATATATTTTTAAAATACATATATACATGTTTAAACAAATATATAAATATAACTTTCTGAGTTTACTTTTTTATTTGTATGTATATATTGTTTCAGGGTTGACCTCTTTGTACTGGACAACCAATTAGGGAAATAAACCCTGGGAGGGGCACAGTTTAGTTGCCTAGTTACATTGGGGACTGTGACAAGGCTGTACACAATGATGGAAATGTTAGGCTGAAGCAGCCCTTACCTCATGGTCAGAAGTTAAAGCAAGGAAGCAAAATAGGCTGAATCATAATCTTTCCTTTCAAAGCCATACTCCCAGAGACAAGACTTCCTACTCAACCCCATGTCATAGCATTTTCACAACTCTCAATAGTGCTGAGAACCAAGACTTCTACCTATGAGCTTCTGAGGAACACTTATCCAAATATCAACCAGCAGTTGGACACCACTGACGTATTTATTATTTATGATTTTAGCCAAATCATTCTCTGGTGACATCAACTGTTTTTAGTGAAGACATTTTATCTCTTCTTGTAGCCATCATCTTCCTTAGATATACCATCAGATGGTTGTCCTGTGAACTCAGTTCATTAATACATCTATAAAAACATGCCGATGTATAATTGCCTGGCTTGTGTTGTTGCTGTTTTGAGAATGAGACTGAAGAGCATTTTAGCCTTATATCCTGGTTGCAGACTAATATATGGATTAATATTTTCACTGGTTATTTCACTCCTTTCTGAAGAGGCATTTGAAATGACAATCTTCAGACTGTCAAAATGCAGCCTAGTGTGTGATCTATTTCTTTACTCGTTAACTTTGGAGCCAGACACTCTGGATGGAAGATAGAAGAAAAGATGCAATAGGTACTAATGCAACTTTCTGCTTTGTTTGCCTCCTTGCTTCCGGAGATCTTCAATGGAATAGTGTCAATATTTAAATCTCTCTGGCTCCAGGACCAACTGGATTGAGCTAGAAAAGCCAAACAATATCTAGAGGCCAGAGAGAAATCGAGAAAATTCTTACCACATCTAAACGAACTGAATGAAATCTGACAAAATGTCTTTAAGGGATTCAAAGTGTAGGAGAACAATTATTAGTGTGTACACATTTTGTCTTCGCTCCCTCCATCCATCCATCCCCATCCCTACCCAGTATACATGGGGTCCAAATGTACTTCCCTGTGGGAAGAGGTCTAGTGTCAGGTCAGAGTGGGAGACGAAATGCTGTTCCCTTCTGCCACTCACGTTTGTTACAGGGTAGCTTTCGGCCATTGCATCGCAACACACATCATTGGCTTGCCTTGACCCTGACACCATTTTTATAGGCTTAATAATAATAAATCTATGTCCTGAAATAGTTTTGCAGATTACAGCAATCAATCAAAATTCAGGGAGCCCAGGACCATTAGTGTCATCAGCAGTGATGCAGACCCCGGGAATCCATCTACACCAGCCATTACAGCAGAAAATACACTGGGAGAGCCTGAAAGGGGGGGGGGGGGGACGTAGATGGGAGGGTAAATTGCAATTCTATTTTTATCAGCCATCAAGGGATGATTTTCGTGGAGAGGCTTTGTCTCTTCATGGTAGGAAATGCTACTGGGGCTTGCTAATTCCTGTTGCAAATGATCAACTAGGAGGCTTTTGCTTGCTCTGGATCTGTGCACTTAAATGCCACCTACTAACAGTCTACAAGCCAAAGCACTAGGGAGGTTTCTCCACAACTTCCCAGTGAGCTAAGTCAAGGAATTATTCTCTATCTTTTAAAGATGATCCCAACTGTTGACACATTACCTTGTCCAGACAAGTCTAAGGGGACCCTAAGCTGGGAAGGACTTATAGTCCAATGGAAGCTGCCGACCTCCTATATTGATGAATGCACCTGATTAGCAAAATTCTGAAGAATGAGGACCATGGAGAATGAAAGGATTATTTATTAGGACCGGAGTTTAAAATTTTCTATAACATCTAAGGCTTATTTTCTCCCGAATACAGCATGGTGAAGCGAAAGCAACTGAGACAGGCAGGAAAAGGGAGTTATTTGCTCGGCTCTTCTACTAACTATGACGTCATATGTTAGGCAAGTCGTTTGAACTTAATGGGTATTATTTCTATATCTGTTATAGACAATTTTCACTAGTTCAGATATTCTAAGCCATTGGCCCATATGGTCATTAGGGTTGGTGTGTGTGTGTATGTGTGTGTATGTGAGTATGCATGTATGACTGAAAGTGTGTCTATGTATGTGTATTAGGTTGTGTTTGTGTGTGTATATGTGTGTGACTGTATGTATGTGTCTGAGAATATCTCTATGTCTGAGAGTGTGTCTATGTGTGTGTTTGTGTGTGTGTATGTGTGTGACTGTATGTATGTGTCTGAGAATATCTCTATGTCTGAGAGTGTGTCTATGTGTGTGTTTGTGTGTGTGTATCTGTGTGACTATATGTACATGTCTGAGAATATCTCTATGTGCTTGAGTGTGTCTATGTATGTATAAGGCTGTGTTTGTCTCTGTGTGTATACGTGTGTATGTGACTGTATGTACATGTCTGAGGATATCTCTATGTGCTTGAGTGTGCCTATGTGCATGTCTGTGTGTGTGTGTGTCTGTGTGTGTGTGTGTGTGTGTGTGTGTAGGGAGTGATTTAAACATGAAAAATGTCCATTGAAACTGCATTTTCATTTTCAGAAAGCTCAAAGACACCATTAATACCAGATTGACTCTTTAAGTAACAACAATGACACCCATAGGTAGTCATATAGACCTTGTGTTCTCCTAGCCCCTAGAGACCCCACATGTTTTCCCAACTCTAGAATGTATTAATATTAACAACTAATTGCTGGTGGCACAGGTTTTGATAACCCCTAAATAAGATGATCTACAGACACAGTTATATCTAACTTTAGTCTAACAAAACAAAGCTTATATTTTAAAAAAAAGTAAGTATTTTAAGAATTAAAATATGAGCCCAAATAGCTAGATGTGGTCTTCATCTCACCTTTTTATCCTGCTATGTGAGTACCAGTGTGGGCTGCCACTTATCAACTTGTAGCTTCTCGATTTACATTCGGAAAATAAGAACTATTTTGTATGTTTGGCTTCTTTCATTTTAAACCATTCTCACACATCCTAAAACACCTCATCATAGGCCCAAGGACATACAAAAGTTGGATCTTTTCACCAAAAATCAAGGTCTTAAGTCAACAGCACTGTGCTCTACACAGACCATACATGTCTCATGCGTTTTCTGCTGGTAGCATTTTCTTGCTCTGATCCATGTCCTCAGTCTCTGAGGTAGCTTCCTCTGCTGGGTCATGTGTTTCTGCTCTTCATATAAGCTGGCTAGGTAGCATCAGATATAATGCTTTTACAGCTCTTCCTCCTTCCTAGTTTGGTGCCAAGCATAGTCTAGAACCTTCCTGAGTGACCAGTACACATATACAATGAGGAGTTGACCTGCCTTTATAGTACTGATTACAGTGAGACTGTCCCTCACAAATAACCAGCCAAATATAAATTCAGGACTCTTAATTATCTATGCATCCAAACTCCACATGTAAGTGCATGATTATGAACACATTCTGAGAATCCAAATCCATATTTAAAATTAAAGCCGTATGTGTGGGGGCTAATTATGGGATTAATGATAAATATCCTTAGACTTGCTGAATATTTTAGTCTTCTGTAGCTAACCTGTCTTTACCCAGTAAACCCCATTCCCTTCTGCCACCTCAAAGCCTTCCCTTCCTCTGTCTTCCCTGTGGATTTATAGTAGCAAGGTGTATAGAAATTTCCATCTAAGAAATGCACATAAAAATAAATCATCTGTCTTCTCACTCCTTTACCCCTGTAACTGTTGTCTCAAGAGAGCTTGCGAGCCTTTATGCTTTTTCTGATTGAGGGAAAGATTGATTCCATGGCAGAGAGTGGTGACCTTGACAATGTCAAATAATTTAATATGCCATTAGGCTCCAGGCCTGACTTTAGGGTTCATTCGTAGTCATTGAGAGCTCTGTTTTCTCTGAACAATATGGCTGTTGAGAAGGACTTGGGAGGTGGTCGTTCATGCAGTCAGCTGCTAAAGGGGTCTTTCAATTTCACTTTTAATAGGAAAATAAAATCAGTTACTGTATCAGCAAAAGCTTTTCAGAAAAATCAGGTCATTCTATGGTCCGTGGCTCTTTTATTATGATTGGAATCATGTCAGTAGATCCACACGTAATAAAATGCTGCCTCGTAGGTCTGTGGAAACAGGCAAGAAAATTGGGTTTTCAAAAGTTTCACCCAGTGTTACTTTCTTAGGACAACACACTATGGGAGTTTTAAGAAGAGAACAGCCATGAAGTTGAAGTCTTTATGATTTTTTTTTTTTTTTTTTTTTTTTTTTGTAGCTGGGAAAAAAAGACAGGTAAATGATATGAAAGCATACAGCCTGCTTTCCCTGTCTGGCAACCTAGGAGTTGCCACTTGGTCAAACCTCTGTCTCTCTAAATCCTGCTGGCCACCAACCCTTCCCTTGGGTTTGCAGTCAGCCACTTTTGACTTTGCTCCTGTGCTCTCCCACTGACTGGGTGACCTTGTGCAAATTCCTTAATCCTTCTGGAGCCTCTATAGGAATCAAATGAGATCATGCTTGGAAAGTTTCTCACAGGGTCTGGCTCAGAGCCAGTGGTCAACAAATGGAGCTGTGATTAGCATCATCATTATTATTGGGCTTCATCTTTGCCTTAATTATCTGTAGGCCCCACCCTATCAGTGTCTTCCTGCCTCTCAGAACAGCCTTCCTTCTGTGCCCAGGTTTCTCTGTTGGGCTATTGCCAGTTCTCCTTTCTAAAGCAGTGAGGAAATGGTGTCTTCTATGCTTCTCTGGGTTGTAGATAACTTCCAGGTACTTTCGCATTCCTAGAAGTAGAGCTGAAATCTAACAACAGCTGTTCCCTGGGCTGTGGACACTCAAAGTCTGAAGGTACGTAGCAGAGCAGAGCCTAAACTGTCTGAGAGCATTTGACCACCCAGGCAGGAAATTACAGGTCTCTGAGCCCTCCTAGGTGTCCCAAGCCTCTGCAAGGAAAAATCATACCACAGTATTTCTTTGTTCCCGCCCACAAATGTACCTCTAAGGTGCACATGGGCTTCCTGCAATAGCTGCAAGCACCTGTCAACATCCGTTGAACACACAACCCCATGTCACCTACTTACATGGTGATCAGCTTTGGCTTCCCGTAGCCTGATGTTGGAAAATAGTTTGTGTCTCCATAAGTTCTGTTGAATGTTGCTGGAATTTGAGATCCCAACAGTAAAAGAAAGCCAAAGATGTTTACGTTTATGTTTGGATTTTCTAAGAGATCTAGCAATCCTGAGCAAGGGTAGCTCTTCACTCAAACTATAATCAGCTTACCTGCACTCCTGACCAAAAAGGTCAAAAAACCAAAACAAAACAAAACAAACAACCACCCCCCCCAAAAAAAAAAGCAACTTGGGTTCTTGGGCTCACCCCTTTCTGAGACATCATATTGTCTATATAGCTAGAGATAAATAATGTGGGAATGAAGTTGTTAGTGAAATACAAATCAGGCAGGCAAAGAGCAAAAGCTTCCTTCTTCAATGTCCTTTATAGAGGATGCCACCAGCAGGTGTGGACCAGATTAAAGGTGGATCTTCCCACCTCAAAAAGTAATCCACATTAGAGATAAGTCTTTCCGCTTCAAATGATTTAATTAAGAAAAACAAATACAAAAACAAAATCAAAAAATCACACAGGTGTACCCAACCCCTGGGGCTTTAGTTAATTCCAAATGTAGTCCAGTTGACAACCAAGAATGGCCATCACAGCTTTCGAGATAACTCCTACATGTGGAATCTAGGGGAGGTTGCTTGTCATGACTGTAATGTGCCTCTCGCGGCAGACTTACTTTTGACACATATAAGAAGTTTTCAGTATTCAAAAGTAGTCACAAGAAAATGATAAGCAGAAAAGGAAACAGTAATATCAAGAGAAGAGGAGAATTTGCCATTCTGAAGCATGATACAAATGGTTGTCAGAGTCATAACTGCCCAAAAACTCCTTGTGTGAACAGGACAAAGTCATGTCTGTTTTTCACTGTCCATCACTCTGTGTGTGTGTGTGTGTGTGTGTGTGTGTGTGTGTGTGTGTGTGGAGCACAGCAGACCTGAGAAGACAGAGGAAAGACACACATTCAACCACCACCCCTTTAGACAAAGGAGTTCTCATCACAAAGGAGCAACATTGCTTGAATGAGTGATGGGTGGAAATGGTCTGTCTGTAGAAGCTTTTGCCTCAGCTTTAGTCTGACAGGCCATGTGTTGTCACCTGGAACACATGGAACGATAGGGGATCACGTCTACATTCTTCTCACAATAACGAATTCTTTGAAAGTGGATTTAGTATTCTCCTATGTTGGCCACTTAGGACTTAAGATTCAACATAGTTTATCAAATTCTACTCTATCTACAAAAAGTGTAAGTCACCCCTCTGCTTTATAACACGCCATGCTCTATCTCCCAGACAATTGTATCTGCCTCATGAACATCTTTCCTTGTCAAAGGTCTCCATCCTCTATCCACCTACTGTAAATTTAGCTTCCCAGTCTCGGCATCATGCATTTCAGATGTTTCCACAGTCTCTTTTCAAAACCTGCTTCCCCCTAGTGCTCCATAAGTCTATGAGAATCTTGGACACTTTATGCGTCTCTATAGATTTTTTAAATAACTTTTTAAAGCTCTGTGTATTTTCTTGTATCCTTCTTTTGGCACTGGGACAGCCTTCATTCATATCTGTGCTGTCATTTCCACTGCCATGAAGGCTGAGTTGTTTATCATCATCTCATCAGTAAAAACCTTTCACACACTTTTGAGGTGCTGTTATGACAGTCACTGTGGTCTCTCATCACTTATGAGAACCATGACTAAGTCAAAGACTTTTGCAAGGAAGAGCATCTACTATTTCCCAGAGGCACTTTAGAGATGCGAGAACCAAAAGATACGTCTTGATTCTTGATTTTAGGAACCTTTATATTTTGTTCTGGCAAAGATATATGAATACACTTACATCAAGGACTGACCACCAAGTACCCCTTAATCCTAACCTAGATGCAGAAGACATCCAGAAGCCTTGCCAATGGCTTCTGGTGGTGAAGGTGTTATTTCTGACAAACACTGGAAGGTGGGCTGTGAGGGAATTCCAGGAGCTGCATTATATTTGTGATCAAGGTTCTTGTGCTTTAATTAGACAACACAAAAAACATATCTTTGGCACATCCACTCCTATGGACATGCTGTGGGAGGTGTCTGTTGGATTCGCCAATAATCCCTGTGCCTTCAATGTTGGCACAACAAAAGTACCACGGCTAGCCATCAGAGGAAGAACTTGAAAGGAGAAAGCTTAGATTTTTTCCTCCATGAGACTGTTGACAGTTTGCTACAGTTTCTTTTTTTTTTTAACACACAAATACCCTACTTCAAAAAAAAAAAATCCCCCAAATCTAAAGCCTTTGTTTCCTCATATAATTTTGTAAAGAAAGAAGGATCAAAGCAGCTCCATTTCCGCTGATAGACATTACCTGCTATTACACTGCTCTTGTTTCCCTTTCGGAGGGATTTTGTCTTCACTTTAAGGTACTTTGCCCATTTCCATGATTACTTACCTAGGACAAGCAACTTTAATGTGCAACCAAATGCTTTTTGAAACTTTTGTGAACATATGCTTAGGCTTCCTCTCCTCTAAAAACAGAGGGGGAGGGAGAGAGGGAAGGGAGGGAGGGAGGGAGGGAGGAAGGAAGGAAGGGAGGGAAGGAGAGAGAGAGAGAGAGAGAGAGAGAGAGAGAGAGAGAGAGAGAGAGAGAGAAAGAAAGAGAGAGAGAGAGAGAGAGAAAGAGAAGAGAGAGCAAGTTCTCTCTAATTAGGCCTGTCCTCAGAACTCCACCCTGACTACATCTTACCAGGCTCCATTTCCTCAGAGCCTTTTACAGTATCACAGTTCTAGTGACTGCTAGTGTTTTCTTAGCCAATCTGATGCTCATGCTCTTCTCATTCTAACAGTTTGCTAATAAAATGTGTTACGTTCAGCCTTCACTCCTAGCCAGTTCTTGGCCTTTCTAGTCTTCTCTGTAATCAGCTGTGAGGCTGATTGTCTGGAACCCAGCCCTGGCGTGTGAAGCCATGGGCAAGATCTCTCTCTTGAACCGTGATGAGCTTTGCCAGAATGGCCAAGTTTTGCTCCATTCCCAACAGGAAGACTGGGGAAGCAGTTGACTGAGTACCTGGATATTTCGAGGTGGCTTGACCTGGAACTTGGGGTGTATCACTATCTTTTCTCCCATCTCCTCTACTCTCAGTCTCCTCTGTCTCCTCACCCCATTTATCCACATTTCCAAAGACTAGAGTAATAATTCTTGTCCTGGTGGGAACCAGGAAGTGTTTTAGAGCCAAGAAGGTTCGATTTTTGAACACATCATTTCATCTAAGTTTTGGTTTCTTCACCAAATAGGGGTGATAATACTTTCTGGAAAGGTTATGAAGAAGGCATGGAATAGTGACTATAGACGGCTGGATACACTGGCAACATTAAATTAAGAATAGCATTACATCATTACATCCTGCTCTTCTATCCACGTTCAAGCTCTCCATGAACAAAGCAGCACCTACTTATAAAGCCATTATTATGTGGGACCTGCTTTGTATAGCCTGAGTCCAAACTGCTCTTGCGTAGTGATCTTTCTTTACTTATTTGCCTGGCTCTTCTTGGATCTGCCTTTCCCCATTATTTTCTCCTGAAAAAAATTCTTCAGATTTTCATGTTTAAAAAACATAACAAAACAGAAAGCGGAACTTGTTTAGGTTAAGCCCATTTGCCCAGTGCTCCCTTTGATCCAGGATAGTGCTCACATCTGCACTGTGGACCAGCATTCCTCAGCCTCCGCTGTACTTAACCATCGTGTATAGAGTGTTTCATTACTCCATGCTAGGCCGAAGGAGCTGGCACCTTTGGGAGCGGAACCAGGAAAAGTCTGGGGAATCACTGGAGGGTCTGGTAGCTGCAGAGAAAAGGAATACTATGAGCAGCAAGTCCAAGTTGGCCTGACCCCTTTGCTGCTCATTAGCCTCCTACTGATTGAGTTGTGGATCTTCTCAATGGCATTTCCGCTCTTGTTAACAGCACATGAACACTAGGTCCCAGGGGAAGAATGGATATGACTCTGGAAAGAAAAGATGGCTGCTCCAGTGTCACTGAGCCAAAAATTTTGGTTAGAAAATTTATGCAGAACTGAGGGCTTGTAGATCAAGGACAACTATCACCAAATGCTTGGAGATATCTTAAAATAGGAACATTTCTCATTCTCGCTTTGTTCCTAAGTTATGGACCATTCTTTATGAGGCCTTTAAAAATAGCCCATGAGGGAGTAGTGAATTCTAATTTTGTAGCTGTCACTTTCCTGCAGCAATCGATGCCAAAAGATTGCCCTTCATGTGACCTCTAAACTGAATTCAGCAGTAACCACCTCACTCAGTCTCTCTGGGACTCTAGTCTTTAGTTCAGCTCTAGTCTCAGCAATGGTCATGGGTGACCAATATAGGCACATCTGTTTGCAGGCTTCTTGAGTCATTTAAATCCTGTTGTAAGAAACAAAGCTAAGTCCACCTCCTTATCCCACCCCAGGAAAATACTGGAAAAAAAATGTGATGTTCCCCCAAACCACTTCTTCATTCATAATATGAGATGCTAGAATCAGCTTTTCTCTGAGGGTCTCTACCAAATATATCTTTGTGTATTTTGAGCAGAGATCAGGCACCAGCTATTGTATAGAGGCTTCAACAACCACAACTCTGAGGATACTCATAATTTCCCAAATGTACATGGCTTGATTCTCTTCTCTCTCAAAACACTCCTTTTCTTAAAGATGACAGAGAGAGCTTGTGGGTATACAATGTGGTATACATCACAATTGGTTGATCTAGGAAATCTTAGTGAACAGGTAATTCTGGCAGAAGAAGGCTTGATTCTGGTCCTAATCATGGTTTAGCTATGTCCAAGGAAGAATGAAATTAGAATTTTAGTAAGTGAAATTATTTTCTTTTAGCAGTTAAAGTCCCCTCCCCCAATAAGTAATAGATTCAATCAGGCAAGGATAAATAAAAACAAGCATGTATCTTTAAAACAAAAATCTGACTTACTCACCCAGCTACTCAATTAATCAAAATTTTTAAAAATTCATATTACATGTCAACTCTTCTAACACTTGGCCCCTAAGTTTGAGACAGTTTATATAGGCTTACAATAACTTAATTCTTTCTGCTTACTGGAAGAGCAGTGGTGCAAGAACTGTGAGATGAATCTGGACTGTCCAGATGAACTAAGCCTTAGTTGACCTCTTTCAACATTTCCATAGTACCCAGTTAGATTCAGCTGTGCACATGTCTAATCTTGTTCAAAGCCAAGCTCCCAGAATGAACCTGGTGGAGACGGGAAGTGCTAGGAAACAAAACTCATATTTATTTTGGAAGCAAAAGGCCAATATGTTCCAATTTTCATTGTAGGGAAGCAAATCTGGATAAAATTGTAACACTGGATCTGTGAGTGTGGAAAAGAGAGGACGGGTCTTTTGGCCAACCCAGCTCCTGGACTGAATCCTGGACAGGCCTCCAGCTGTTTTCCAGACTGAGTTTTGTTATAACAGCGGTGGCATCAGGTAATTTTTAAAGACACACAATAAAGGCATAACCAGTAGGTATTGATCTGATTCCGAATCCTTGACTATATAATAGTGCAGCCTCTCTAAGGTGGGGAGAGGGCCTTTATATTACCTATAGTGAATACTGTTGTGGAAATTTTTTAATCCTGTCCCAGGGTTTCTACCCTGACTTTGATCATTTAAGTTCCCAGATAAAAGATATACACAACCTTTATATTTACAATAAGCTTTAAACAGCACAAGAACTGGGCAGATATCACCTCCCTGTTGTATTAGAATCTACTTTCCTATCAATAACCCCAAGTTATTACTTACTATATTTCATCTGGACTGTTCTTAACTCCAGTTGGCCAGTACTCAGGGCCACATTTTTATGACTCACAATGATGGCTTCTCCTTCCTCCTCTACCTTCTCCTCATGGTTCTCCTTCAACCCCAAACCTGGGTAATCTAAATCCTACCTATGCCTCATCTATCCAGCTATTGGCCACTAGCATCTTTATTTACCAATCAGAAATAACTTGGGGGCTCTCTGCTCCTCCCTGTTCCAGAGATCGCCGCATCTTCTTCTGCAGTGCCAGCCTCGTCCCGTAGACAAAATGGTGAAGGTCGGTGTGAACGGATTTGGCCGTATTGGGCGCCTGGTTACCAGGGCTGCCTTCTGCTCTGCAAATGGCAAAGTGGAGATTGTTGCCATCAACGATCCCTTCATTGACCTCAACTACATGGTCTACATGTTCCAGTATGACTCCACCCATGGCAAGTTCAACGGCACAGTCAAGGCTGAGAATGGGAAGCTTGTCATCAACGGGAAGCCAATCACCATCTTCCAGGAGCGAGATCCCGCTAACATCAAATGGGGTGATGCTGGTGCTGAGTACGTCGTAGAGTCCACTGGCGTCTTCACCACCATGGAGAAGGCCGGGACCCACTTGAAGGGTGGGGCCAAAAGGGTCATCATCTCCGCCCCTTCTGCTGATGCCCCCCATGTTCGTGATGGGTGTGAATCATGAGAAATACAAGTCACTCAAGATCGTCAGCAATGCATCCTGCACCACCAACTGCTTAGCCCCCCTGGCCAAGGTCATCTATGACAACTTTGGCATCGTGGAAGGACTCATGACCACAGTCCATGCCATCACTGCCACTCAGAAGACTGTGGATAACCCCTCTGGAAAGCTGTAGCGTGATGACCGTGGGGCTGCCCAGAACATCATCCCTACATCCACTGGTGCTGCCAAGGCTGTGGGCAAGGTCATCCCAGAGCTGAACGGGAAGCTCACTGGCATGGCCTTCCGTGTTCCTACCCCCAATGTGTCCGTTGTGGATCTGACATGCCGCCTGGAGAAACCTGCCAAGTATGATGATATCAAGAAGGTGGTGAAGTTGGCATCTGAGGGCCCACTGAAGGGCATCCTGGGCTACACTGAGGACCAGGTTGTCTCCTGTGACTTCAACAGCAACTCCCACTCTTCCACCTTTGATGCTGGGGCTGGCATTGCTCTCAATGACAACTTTGTAAAGCTCATTTCCTGGTATGACCATGAATACGGCTACAGCAACAGGGTTGTGGACCTCATGGCCTACATGGCTTCCAAGGAGTCAGAAACCCTGGACCGCCCACCCCAGAGAGGACACTGAGAGCAAGAGAGAGGCCCTCGTTGCTGAGGAGTCCCTGCCCCCCACACTGAGCATCTCCTCACAATTCCCTTCCCAGACCCCACAACAACAGGAGGGGCCTAGGGAGCCCTCCATACTCTCTGAAATACCATCAATAAATGTTTGCTGCACCCACAAAAAAAAAAAAAAGAAAGAAAGAAAGAAAGAAAGAAAGAAAGAAAGAAAGAACGAACTTGGGGTCAGGGTTGCAGGTCTATGTGCAGACTCCAGATCTAGGGGACCTGCACTTAGCATTACAATAGACAGCAAGACCAAACCTCAGGAGAATCTAGCAGATCTTGAGTACCTCCATGCTTTAGCAGCCTTTCTCTGTCTTAGAACTTCCTTCTTCACCCTCCCTCCTTCCATGATCAGCACAAAAATGGACAATATCATATTTGACTCTCAGATTTGGGTGTTTGCTTAGTAAAGAGGAAATTATATCTGTGAAATTGCCTTGGATATCATTCCTTCCTAGTACAAGTGAATAATTCAACATACAGGTAGATCACTATAATTAGGAAAAACTCATGAATAGCTACTCCAAATTTTAAGCTGTATTTTAGGTTTCATGTCTATTTTAACAGGTCAAGTGTAAATGATAGACAGTCTTCTGCCGAGAGAATGCCAACCCCAAAATACATTTTATTTTGTTTCTATGTTATAGAATCTCATGTTTTTTAGCTTATAGGTTTTTTTTTTTCGTTGTCCTCAAATGGAGACAGTAAAATATTCTGTGTTGGTAAAAAGCTTCTTCAGGTCCTGTGTGTGATGTACATTGACCTTAGTTTAGAACCGGAACTCTAGCTAAAATGCTGAAAGGTCTGTGAGGTTCTAGGTCATTCCATATATCTAGTTTGAGTTATAGTATGACAAAAATGGAAAGAAAATTTTATGTAAAATATGTAGGAATTGTCTAGGAAAGGAGTCAGAGTCAGGGCTGGAGAAATGGGTCAGCAGTTAAGAGCACTGGTTGCTCTTCAAAGGTCCTAGGTTAAATTCCCAGCACCCACAGGGTGGCTTACAACTGTCTGTAACTCCCCTTCGAGGGGATCCAGCATGCTCACATAGACATTCATGGAGGCAAAACAACAATGCATGGAGAAGATAAAAATAAATGCATCATTAAAAAAATTAAAGGGATATAATTTGAGATATAAGTAAATGGAATGGTTAATAAAAAAAAATTAATTAATAAAAAAGGGTCAGAGTCAGCCCTTGCCAGTCATCACGTCTCAGTGTCTCTGAACCAATAAGACCTTTCCCAAGGGCTGGTTACCAGGAAGAGGCTGAGCAGGAGCATGCGCTGTACTCTCTCTGATTTGTAAGCTGGCCTTCTTCACAGAAGCCTTTCTTTTCTCTGTGCAGCTGTAAACCATTCCGTATTCCTTCCAGGTATGGCCCATTTCCAAAATCTTTCCTCACCTTTGCCGGCTCCATCTCTGGCTCATCCAACTGGCTCCGTCCCACCTTCTCTGTGGGTCTCAGCCGTAAGTAGCTCTTCTATGGACTGGGAAGAGCAATGACAAGTACCTTCTTTGTGCTACTTTGTGTGGGCTGCTGGGGGAGGGGAAGAGTATCAGATGAAAACTTGTACCTTGCTCCTTCTTAACGGAAGAAAGGAGAGAGAAATACTATGTGAAAATCACACCCTCCTCTGAAATGCTGATCTCGCATGAACATGCATATGCATGTACTATTAGTGTGACGGGTACTGAGATATTTGACCTATCTCAAAGACAAAAAGAAAAAGACCCACATGGATCAACCTGCAGCCTTCCCATCTTCTGCCCCCTTAGTTCCCTCTGCCACCCCCCAGTGAGGTGAATGCTGGATTCATCTGAATGTGCCATCAACAATGCTGTTCTTTTCCTTCTTATTGTCTATGCCAAAGTGAGGTGTGATCGTGATCGGGATTAGAGGAGCACAAATAAAAGCCAGCCTAGCATTAAGGTTAACTGCCTCTATGATAATCCTCAAACACCCAGAGAGAGGTAGGTACCTTCCAACAGCTGTACAGGCCATAATTAAAGCTTTTTCTGACTTTTATGCCTGTGTGGCCTCAATTATAAATGTCTCATTAGCATCTTTTTTGCATAACCCACGAGAGATGAGTTACTCTTTCTGACGACTTTGTCCTTTTGTGGATTATACCTAAGTCACATGGAACTAGATTTTGACTTAAAGTTTTAAATGCCCTTCGAATTGAGCAATTTCTTGGAATACTGGGGTAACTTCGAAAGAAGGGGGTGGGTGGAGAAGCTGGTGGTTAGGCAAGGAGCCAAGAAAGAAGGTTCCCAGAGACTGTTGTATCTACACTCCACCCTGCTGGAAATACTGTTTCTTTGCTGAATGTGTCCATGTGGTGAACCATTGTCTTACCCAAGTCTTAAAAGCTTTCAGACTTTATGTATCTTACAGTGCTTTAGAGCTGAGATGCACATGGTTTGTTCTTATAATACACAAATTGAAACAGGAACGAATACATAGGGAAAGCAAAGTTGGCGCTTGGATCAGACTCTAGCTCCCATAGTCATAAAGATACAGACAGGTAGATCTATCACTTTAATTTAAAAATGAAAATCCCTTCAGAAAACTGGCAGTCATTCAGCCCTGACCAAATGGATTTGAAAGCACTGTGATTTCTCCTGCTGTCAGCTGGCTCTGGGAGGGTTGTGGCTGGCAGTCCCACTCGTGGAGTGATTTGCAGCAGTCACCAGTGGACCAGCACTCTGGACTCTAAGAGTGGAAGAAAGCGGGACTGTAACAATGGTGTTTGCTGAGTATCTCCCAGTCTATGCTGCTTATGTTACCTTGTTACGTTTCGTTTTTTTTTTTAAACACCTATATTTTAATAATGATCTTAAGCCTCCCCTATTGCTGTTGTAACAGTCACTACAAGGCGATTTACAGCAGCATAAAGATCTTACAGTTCTGTGGAAGTTGATCTCCAGTTTCAGTGGGCAAACTTGAAGGCATAAGAAGGGTTCTATTCCTTTCTAGAAGCAGTCAGAAGTATAGTTTGTTTCCTTATCCAGCTTCTGGAAGCTACTTACAGTCCTTGGTTCTGTGTCCCCTTCCTCCCCTCATCTTCTGGGCCAGCAAAGCTTGGTAGATTGTTCATCCTGTCATGGGGTGACCTCTTCTTTAGTCCTGTTTCACATAGTGGGACTTGATAGTGACATGACTCTGATCCATGTGGATATTGTAGGGAATCTCCCCATCTCCTTGACAACCAACTCAAACACTAAGCATCTGCAACATCAGTTCCATTTTACCATGTAATGCCCAACTTTAGTTTCTTGGGGAAAAACATTATTCTGTAATCACAAACAAAGCCAGGGAACTGAGGGTTTAGGGCCGTTCAACTAATTAGTATCAGGGTAAAGACTAGCTCTGAGAATCGAATCTAATATGAAAATAAGGCATGCAAGAAAAAAAGATGAGAGAAAAATAAAATTGAGAGTGCATTTTCTATATGAAGAAAACTGACATTTATAATAAATGCTTTGTTGGTTATGATTCCCTGAGAAAAGAAGGAAATGGGTCTTTACAAATGCCCTTAGCTAGTTCTCGTATTCCCCTGTCTGACCTATAAATAGTTTGAATAATTTGTAGTTCACCAAAGTGCATTGGCTGCACTCAGGATGTTGGTCCTTCTGGTGCCATAAAACACACCAGGGCATGGAAATTGACCCCACAAGAGACCACACACAGCCACAGAGACTAGTATGAAGGAAGGTGTCTGTATGTGCACACATGCACTGGACCAGAACACTTACCACAATGCAAGCTAAGCAAGTCAGTTGGTTCGATACGGCCCTGGAGCAGAGGGTTTGAATTAATAAATGTAAGGTACAGAGAGACACAGTTAATGGCAAGTCAACTATTTCTACCAAGCAAATATAAAGTAAATAAAATAATATAAAATAAGCCATCTAACAGGACCGGGCCTTAGGACTATCAAACAAATGTTGTGGGACCTGGTGACCCCAACATTTTAAAACTACTTCATGTGTAATTTCACTTGGAATTTCAATCTTTTTCTTGTCTGGAAGGCACATACAAGGAGGGAATAGAACAGAAAAGCGTGCAGCCTTCCAGTAGCTCCCCCTCTACCAGGTTCAGTTCACTGCTCATTCTCCTCAAGCAAAACCAGAAAATTTTAGAGAGTTGAGATCCTGCCGCATCCCCTCCATGCCCTCTCCCCCCTCCCACCCACCCACACACACACACAATAAAAATATTGAGCTTCAGAACGTCTGAGAGCCATGGAGTCATACCACTGATCTCAGCAGATTTGGTGGGACAAAGGTCCTAATGTCCAGTCTGCCAGAGAGGAGAAAGCCACATGAAACATGTGCCAACCTCCCCTCAGGAGGCCGCCAGCTGGAATCTAGTGAGAGCTTTCTTGGAAAGTCCAGCACAATAGCTTTTCCCACAGTGCTCAAATATATGACTGCCTTTGATACCTATTAGGGGCTAAGTCCGTGTAAATCAAAAATGCCTGTCTTTAAATGTCTTCAAAGGTGAAAACTACACTTCATATGGGAAAATCCTGCTCTATCACACACTCTCAGGAGCTCATCCTGAAGATTGGTAGACATGCATCCCCAGTGTAAGACTTCTCACTAACACTTGGACCATCCCAGAAAACCTTATTCTATGTAGTTTTCAGTCATCACAAGATGTAGTGGGTAGATGCTTAGGACCATGGAAAACATGAGTTGTCTTTTTTAAATTTTCTGTTAAAGATAGTAAAAACTAAATGTACAGGATGTAATAGTTTTTCATATAGCTTAGGGACTTTGACTCAGCAACAGGTGTCTTAGGAGCCATCAGATCTGGCTTAACAGGACAGTGCACTAACCCTGGAAGCAGTGTTTTTCACATGCTTGCTACATGATTTTCTGGAGATTAGGCTGAAGATCAAAGCCTGCACCTTCCTCTTGCCTTTACCAGATGTTGTAGGAAAATATTTGGTTTCCAAAAGGTTCCAAACTCTGGATTGTGCTGGAAAAGCAAATGAATATATTAGTCTGATTAAACATTTACATTCAGTTCCTCATTTTGTCCCATTAAAAAAAGATCTTTTCTCACAATGAATATTTCAGTATGCTGGTATTGGTTGCATAAAGATTGTGCCCCTACATTCAAATTCACTTACCTCCAGGTGAAAGCCTCATTCACCCTGATAGTGGAGCTAACTACACCCACCCCCAGGAGAACTCACAGGATTCTAATCTGTTATCTAAGTCAAAGGAGAACTTCCTTCTTGGTACACCAATGGCATGACATCAACCTTTCAGACGTGAGTATATAAGGATTTATATGGAGCATCATCAAAAAGGATCTTCAAACGGAACCTAACAAATTTCTCCCAGGATCAGGGGTCATGCTGAAGTTGTCACATCAGCCAAAACAGATGCCAAATGGAGCAAAGTCCCCAGGTATATGGAGGGACTCTCCAGCATGACCCAAGATTGCCTGGCAGTCCAGCCCAGCAGGCGAGGTGCTGTTGTGTGGGTGAGTAAATTCTATGCATGGGCCTCATATTAGGATGCACTTGCTCTGAAGGGTTTTTACTCACCTGCTGTGGTCCAAGCATCTGAGGACAGTGGCCTCCTTCTCTCCAAGGTGGAAGGATGGGCTCTTAATCTGGTCAGGAGGTAGATGTGAGGAGACTTTCAAAGCTTTATAAGTCTACTCTGCCCTGTTGACATCAGAAATTATAGACTTCTCTCCTGAAAGGATGGGAGACCTAAATGGAAAGTGGGAAACACTATGTGAGTCCCATAAAATGACCCATTAATTCTACTTCTGGGTACATATCCCAAATAATTGCCGAGTGGAGTCTTAAGAACCTAGCTGTCTTCCTCTGGTCCTACCAGTGTTAGTCACAACAGGCAAGAGATAAAAGCAATTGGTTTCCATCAATAGGTAACTGGATAAATGAGATGTGAAATACGCATTCAGTAGAATACATTCAACCTTAAAGGGAAAGAAATTTGAGCATGGGCTACTACATGAACGAACCTTGAAAACACATTAAGTAAAATGAGCCAATCCTATGATTGGTAAGTCTTGTATATATCCACTTGTTGAAGGTTAAAGTGTCAACTTCAGAGAAATCATCAGTAGGATAGCAATAGCCAGGGTTGGAAGAGGAAGAAAGGAGGAGTGTTGCTTCATGGGTATAGAGTTTCAGTCTTGAAATATAAAGTTCTGAAGATTAGTTGAGTAAGTCTGAGTGTGTGTGTGTGTGTGTGTGTGTGTGTGTGCGCGCGCGCGCATGCTTGAGTGTGCTCATGCATACACAATGGGTATAGTGTTGCTGTGTAGCCTAAGTGGTCAGAAACTTACTATGTATCCCAGGCTGACCTCAAATTTACATTCATTCTGCTTCTAAGTCCCAAGTGCTAAGATTGTAAGCATACACCATTCACTGCCCTTGAACCATACACTAAAAATGAAAGAGGGTAAGGTTTTTGCTTTGTGGGTTTTTCTAAACCAAAGCTTAAAATAACATTACAAAAATTAAATTTTAAAAAGCTCGGAAATAGAGCAGGAATCAAGCAAACACAAACAAAACTGGTGATCTTTGTAAGTTGAGAGAAGTCTGAGAGGTTGAGAAGTGATTGAAAACCCTCTGGCCCCTTTCTATGATCAAGCCTGAGGAAGCACACTGAGGAATATAGAGAGCCATGCTTCACACCTACACACTTCTCCATCTCTGATGGAAGCCTGGGAAATGTGGTGTGTGAATGGACAATGATGGCTGTTTTGGTCTAGCGTTATAAATGTATAGTTTGAACTTCATCCTTTCTAGGGCACCTACCTGCCCTTTTCAGGCTGAATTAGAACCTGCTATATGCACCTATACTGTTCTACACATACTCCTGTCTCCACACTTCTCATATCATCCCATAATTACTTGTTAGTCTCTGGTCCTCTGGTCTTTGAGTTGAATAGTGGACTTTTTGACTACCAAAAAACAATGCCGGCCATATGGCTGGAGCTTGATCACTAAATGGCATCTCATGATGCCTTGGTAATTACTTTTATGCACACAGGTTAAAGATGGCTCCTGGACTAGTTCACATTCTATTCTGGCTCAAGTGTTGTGTTCCTGCTCGGATATCTTTGAGCTCTGCCTTCAGCTTCTGTGACTTAACCTTGATTTCAACCGTTCCTCATTTTTTTCCCTAAATATTTGTGTGTGGTTTCTGCTTGATTTGTTTGGGTTGTACATGTCCTTATTAGTCATGTGTGGGCATCCATGCCTTCCTCATCTTCTGAACTTCTCAAGGACAAAGTCTCCAACATACTCTATGGATCTTCTCAAAGCACCTCAACCTGTCACCATGTCTATAACCTATTGCTGTCCAAGGTGTGGCAGCATGTTGAAGTGCAGGTTGACACCTCCACCTTTGTGCTCTGCCAGGACCTCAGTCACTTGCTACTTTTTCTCCATGAACCAGCTCATTTCCCCAAATTTCTTAAGTGGTAGCCATTTGTTAAATGTTAGGCTTTGAGGAGTGATGCTTTTTAAAATAACATTCTACTAATGGTCAAGAACCCTTTGCTTACAAAGGATTCACTGATTTGGGGACAAAAACCATACAAAGCTATTAAAATACAGCATCAAAAGTGGTAGGGTATAAATGTGTGTACAATAGAGATTGTGCACAGTAGGAGACAGGCAGAACAGTTGTCTAAGAGAGGCTGGACTTGGAGAAATGCCAACAAGAAAGCAAAAATAGAAATACTCTCCGATTTCTTTGCACTGAAAGCCTCATTGTGATCCTACATCTTCATATTTGATTTATTTTGCTTCCCTGAAAGTTTGGTCTTGACTTCTAACAAATATTTTCACAAGATATTTCAATTATATCCTTCTTGATTACCTCATTATTTCCCTCCGGTGACTGACAGCTAGACTTGGGACTTTGTGTGCCAACTACCATCCCTGGGAATGAGGGCATAAAGGAAGTTGGATTTTGAAGATTCTAACAACCTGTTGGGAATCAACAGAAGATCGTTTACCCCATTAGTCATGTCTATTGTGGCTATCAGAGAGTGGGGCTGTGGTCCTAATGTTGAACTTTTGCTATTCCCAGACCAATATAAATGCTTTAGTCTTAGTGTTTATTTGTTTCATTTCTTTCTAGTTCCATGTGTCCTACCCACTGAGTCAAAGCAGTGTAGCAAGGGGACCTCTGCATGGAGCTAGCATCATCTGCTTTGCAGCTTACAATGGGAGCCTTTACTTCCTTCCATCTCCAGCCTCACTGATGCTTAGGAGCTGATTTGTCCTCATGAAGCTGGGAAGTCTATCAGCCACCTCAGTGCCTCCAGAGGTGGGGCCTGGTGTTTATCTTAGCAACCCAGAGACTTGCCTGTCTGCTGTGCCTCCCCAGTGAGCCCTGGGTGTCAGTTAAATCCCCAGGTTACATCACTTCTTATCTTTTGCCTGCTTCTTCTCTTCACTTGTTCACACACACACTGGCCCATGGATGGTCTGAGTCACTGCCTCAGATCACCTGTCTGTGTCTACATTTGTGCCTGGAACAGAATTTGCTTATTCCTATTTCCAGGAATGTAAGACTTACCAGGTACCTCATTCTGGCTTTAGAATGGGTTCTGCCCATTGATGAGCAGATTGCCCAGAATGGCACCGAAGATCGTGGTATTCCTCAATTTGTGGTTCAGACATCAAAATAATGCCCTTCCTAGTAGTAGAATGTTCTAGTCTCTACATGAGACAGTCACATTGTCTGAACTCATGTGTGTAGGACCATTTATCTCAGCCTAGAGAAGCCAACCAGTTCCCTACCCTCTCCCCTATCCTGCTTAGATTCTTTCCCACAAAGACCCAGGATGTCCTATGCTTGAGCTGGGTAATGCTAAGAGACCATTTATGGAGAACTTGCTATATGCCAGACCCCTGGAGCAAGTGCTTTAATGTGCTACCTCTCCTTCTTCTCACAGGGTCTGTGGAAGCATGTACCATTATCATCCTCACATTACAATGGAAGAAATCCAGGCTAAACTATTTTGCTTTAAAGTAACCTACATACTACAAGACATGTGAATCTGAACTAATATTTGCTGAGTCTAAACTATTACTCTTCTAGAGGTTGCCATCAGTAGAGATTGCAAAGTTACAAAGCATGGTAAAATGCTGACCATGGTTCTATTTGAGAACTAGGGATTTTTGTTGTTTTTTATTTTTGCTAATTTGTTAATGAGCGTTGAGCCTTATTTGTAATGATATAAAATTGGAATGTCTGACAGCATGGCTTCGCTATCTTTCAGGACAGAAATCAAAAGAACTTAGAGATGTCTGCCCTTCCCGTGGGTGTGAACACCCCAGGCTGCCAGTCCTTGCTGTTCCCTGTTGCATCAGTTCTCAGATGTTACCATCGATCAGAACCATGTGGAGGTGGCTGGGCTCTTGCCAGAGTGTCGGATTCAGTAGGTCTGAGGATGGCCTGAGAACCTGCCTCATTGCAGTTACATTGTCACTTGCTATTTCTTATAATATTAATGCTGTCACCACTTTTACACTTGATTCATCTGTCCACAGTGTCAACTATGGATGTGTTGTAACTATGTTATACCAATGCCAAAGAATCCCTGGCCCTTCTATCTTTGCTGAAATGGTCCTTAACGTTAACTTGGATTGCTTATCATTCTCCCTTTCTCTTCCAAGTCTTTAAAAAAAAAATATACCACAATGTAATAGATTTATTCAGTTTTGCAAGGGAAGAAGAAAAAGGGGGGGGGCAGGGAAGGCATCAAAATTGACATGTTACAGTTCCTTCTTCCTCTGAGCTGGCGGAACCCAACAGAAAGAGGCTTTTCTTACACATGATTACCAACAGCAATCCTTTAGTAGATTTCCAGTCATAGATTGGGCTGTGGATGAGTGGTAGATGCTTACCTAGAGCCCCATAATTTAACTTGCAACTATCTTGCCATTCTGTTCTTTGGGGAAGGTCTATTACAGAGTCTTAACAAGCAGTCTTCTCTGGTTATGGAAAAGTCAACCTATTTCTGGAGAAACCTACTTATCCAGTTCAGTTATTCAGGAAACAATGCACCAAGTCAAAAAAAAAAAAAAAAAAAGTGTGCACCAAATCTCTGCTCTACCCAGAGTCCCATGTCAAATGTCCTGTATTGGAAATGCCCTTCATGACTAGACAGGGCAGGAATCATTCTTTTCTTTCTCAGAACTTCCATTATGGCCATTCCACAACAATTGCCTCAGATGCCTTAGGAATAAAGATAATCATGCTTTTCCCATGTCTTCTATAAGAAATTGTTCACATAAGGTGAGACCTATATAACTTCACAGTCTATGTGGTGCCCACTATATTGCTATGCTTTTAGAACAGACTTGGTGCTTGGTGAATGGCAGGGCTTCAGAAAATAAAGTCATAGAAAAGCCAAAGAGCAGAGAAGACATTTAGAGACTTGAGATAACTTGAATCCTCAGTGGCTAAGAGGTTATTATGTGCCCAGAGCCAGCTCATGTGCTGCTGTAAAGAGTTGTATAAATTAATGATCTGCCATGAAAAAGCTTGCAAGAAACATGAACAGGACAAGGAACTGAAAGGCACTTAAAATATGAGAGCTAAACTACATGGCAATAACTACAAGGGAAATAAATCCAAGTTTAAAAGGGGCCATGCATAATCAGAGTTGGGTTGTGTTCATGGCTAGGACGGCTGAGAGCAAGCTTGCCATGTGATAGACAGCTGAGTCGGGTGTTTGACTAGGGTTGATGTTCCAGACTTTTGCTTCCAGGGTCAGGAAGGTTTTCTCCCTTGCTACCTTCTGCGTCGTATTGTTTCAATTGTTTGAAATATGTTGATATCTCCACTAGAACCAACATGTAGTCATGCTTAGGCACTATGGTTGAATTACTTGATAGGAGTGTTCATTGTGCAGTTGTTAGCAATCCTTCAGCAGGGGTGTGGATTTCTTCTTAGAATCTCCTCTTCATCATTACTCATCTTTTAATCCACTTGTCCTGTATTCTAGTGTCAGAGTTGAGTCGGACAATTTCAACTTTTTGATCTATCAGATTCCCACATATGTATATTTAAGTATTTCATTGCATGGTATTGGTGCATATGAATTTATGTCTTTATCAGTAATGTTCCTTCCTATAAAGTATATGGAATTTGATGTGATTGTACTCTCTGTTTATTTGGTTTCTATTGAATATTTTGCCTTTTATTGATTTTCTTTTCTATCTTGTTTCTGTCCTTATGAATAAAGTGTATCTTTTGTGAGCAGCATTAATTACATCTTAACTATATTCATTGTCAGTTAATTGGGGTATCAAGTCATATAACTTAATGCGATTATTAATATAATTTTATTAAGAATTTCTCCCCTTGCTGCCTTAGAATAAAACTGTCTGTGTGTCTATGTGTGTGTGTCCTGCCTCTATCTCTTCCATTCGTGTCTGTTTTCTAGTCTTGTTTAATCTGTATCCTCTTGTACTTTTAGAATTATTTTGATTTCTCTACTTTGTTCTTCCTTATTTTATAGCTCCTTGTTGTGTTAGCTTTTCTGCTGTGTTTTTTCGTTTTCAAATCATTACACTGGAGATTACAAGAAGGCTTCCTGAACTATTTCAGTATAACGTTAGTTAGCACCTTTATAGCTTCCTGGACAATAGAAAGACTTTCCAACACAAAGTCCCTGTTTATCTCATTTATCTTTGATTTTCCCATTCATATTAAATATAACACTTAAATCCCCCAAAACTCCAGGATTGTTCATTTTTTGGCCACATGCATTTAGATTGATTTACCTATTGCATTGCCTTTCAGAGTTATCTTCATCCTTCTTGTGTTACCATCTATCATCTGAGATCGTTTTCTCTGCTTGGGTCATATGTCTTTTGGTGTGTATGTACTAGTGATCAAACTTCTTGGTTGTTGTTCTAAACATCTTAATATCATCACAACTTTTAAAATGCTATTTCTTTTAATATATTAAAAATGTATCATTAATACTCTCTTTTATGTTATTTCTACACCAAAAAAGTGTTAGCGCCTTAGCTGTCCCTTTGAAGGAATGATGATATTCCATCGTTCGTCGTTTTCTTTCTGCTGTGTCAAAGGTTCTGTTTGTGTGTCAGTTTCTCCTTCCTGATTTCCTTCCCACCTTTCATTTGAAGTTGCATTATTTACCAGTAGTTTTTTTCTAGTTTTAAATATATTTGTGTTTTGTTTTATTTGTGTGTGTGTGTGTGTGTTTGTGTGTGTGTGTGTGTGTGCACACACACACATGCATATACCATGTGTGAGCCCATGCCTTACAGGCCATAAGAGGTCATAGATTCCACTGGATCTGGAGTTACAGACAGCTTTGAGCCTCAGGATATGGGTCCTGGGCACCAGCTCCAGTCCTCTGGAAGGGCAGGAAGCTACCTTACTAGCCGCTTCATTTCTCCAGCCTTTCTACATTCTTTGGATTGGGATCATTGACTTTTTAAATTTATAATTTGATATCCTCCAAGAATGTTGGAGAATTTTTAGTAAATATTTTCTCAGATATTTCTTCTGCCTCAATTATTTCTTTCAATTTCTTGATTACACCTACATTATACCTTTTCATGGTGCTCTGTGTATCTCCTTTGCTTTTTTTTTTTTTCCATTCTTACTATTTTAAAATTCTTCTGTGTCTCAATTGCTATGTTTTCTACCATGTTTTCTTCTGGCTCACCAGCATTGCCTTCTGCTATGTCTCTTTCTGTTAACAACCATGTGTTCAATCTTCATTTCTATTATCATCTTTTGTAGTTGGATAGCTCTATAAGTGCTAGCTCTCCATCAATGCTCTCTTCTCTAGTCTTTTATCCATGGTTTGAAATGGTTTTAAATGCATAGTTTAGCAACTGTGCTTGATCATTTCGAGAGCTGAGTCATGCTGAATCATGCTGAATCATGCTGAATCTACTCGCTGGTTTTCCTTTAACCATTTTTCTCCATTTTGTAGCTTATTTAATGAGTTTTTCCTGGTAGGTCTATTTTATAGCATTAGATTGTAAATGAAAGTTTAGATGGTTATAGATGATGTTGGAATTCTCCTCAGAGAATTCTTTCTCTTCTGATAGCTAGGGATAGTTTGTGTGACTCGCGGGTTTAACCTGTTAAGGATCTCTACTGAGTGCATGGTACTCATTGAGACCATTCCTCCATGGTGGCCCTGATCAACAACCAACAACGCTCTTCTTAGCTTTGCATCCTTTCAGAAGCCACCTCAGGCTTGGTGGCTTAGCTCTTCCCAACCAGCCAATCTTTGTGTGGGAGAGTGAGCAAAGATTTTCACTTCCCTGTGCCTTTTTGGTTACTGGAATCTCTTGGTTACTCTGAAGTCCAATTTTTTCTCACTCTATTCTGGGGGTATTGACGCAGTCACTACACCATGGCATTTGTTCTTCAACAAAACACCCAAGAGGAAAGGTTAAAAGTGGGGAGCTTGTCAGTGCTCCTTCCAATGCTTTTCTTCTTCAATGACTGTGGTCTTTGGAGTTCAAGCTGTCTTGTTCACTCTGAATCCTCTGAAATTCTGTACTTTGAGTCCCTAAGTTTGATATGCTTATTATATACTGTAGAGGCTAGAGTGATCCCATGAATAGTATTTTACTATAGCTAGATATAAAATTTTTCTACTTTAAAACATTTGAATATTATTTAATGAGGATTCAATAATTTTTTTAAAAAATAGAAAATGTTGTTATGTAATGCAAATATATTTATTATTCATGGGAAAAATAGAAAATGTTTTGTAAGTATATTCTGGCCTACATAGTCTAGGCCAGCAGTTCTCAAGCTGTGGGCCGTGACCCCTGTGGGGGTTGAAGGACTCTTTTACAGGGGTTACCTAAGACCATTAGAAAACTCATTTTTAACTGTAGCAAAATTACAATTATGAAGTTGCAACTAAAATAATTTTATGGTTGAGCGTCACTGCAACATGAGAAACTGTTGTAAGGGGTCTCAGCATTAGGAAGGTTGAGAACCACTGGTAAATGACAAAGTTGGCCTGGGGGAGTAGTGAGGAAGTGGTGACTTTTAAATGTGATGTGCATCGAACACCACTGACACCGCTGGCCCACGGCCATTCAAAGTCATCTTCTTGTCCTGATGAAAAGAAATGAGAGCAACGTGGCATTGAGGCCTCTTTTGAAAATAAAATCCTGCGAGTGCTGTTGCTTTACAGAGTTTTGATCTGTTCCATCGAACCCTATGTCACAGTTACCCTGAGGTGGATGCTCGGCAGGACATAACAAAAGCAGGGGGTAAATTTGGGATTATTTATTTGTTTATTTTACCAAAAGACACCCTAGCAAAACTCTTGTTGAGATTTGCTGTTTCCTTTATACATCGAACGGTTGGCATTAGAGCCATTAATTTCCAGCTAAGTATTTGTATAGCCTTATGATATTTTAAATTCTGTGGCTATATATTTCCTGACAATTAGTCACTGAAAGAAAACATTAAAAATGCCTCTCTCCAGAGTGGCTGAACTATTAAAGTATTACCCATAGGATTAAACAATGTGCCAACATTGAGAACCATTGTTCTAAAGGAGTATTTTAACTCAATAGTTTGTAAAGTAGATGCCATTCCTGTTAGAAACCTGCCCAGCCCAGCATTTGAATTGCTGAGCCAGTAAAAGGGAAGACTCTTTTCAGAGAAAACTTTCTTATTGGTTTGGAAGGGAAAAAACAAAACAAAAAAAACAAAAAAAACCGCCATTCTGGCTTTGTTTCCCTTTGATTGCTGTGTCCTTTCCTCCTAAGCTTCAAGGAAAACATTGAGCGAGGAAGAGTCCTACCCCACTGCTTTAAAGAGCAGTGGAATTTGGGAGTGGTCTTGGCAGCTCCTTGGTAGGAGTAGGAGTGGAGCTGCATGAACTGGAGAAGAGCAGAGGGAGTTTGGGTGGGTGGTGTAGCAAGCCACAAGGAACAGGTGGGACTGGGGAGAGAAGCTGGCCAGTGTAAGTTTTCCTGTGGTAGGAGTAGCCAAGAAACTTTAGGACACGAATGTCTAATATTAAGTTTTGAGTTGTTTTCTGTGCTGGGATGCAAACCACATGCAGTACATTAGAACTGTTAACCTAAATACCACCAACATGCTACAAATAAAATAACACAGTTTAGCTATTAACAGTTGAATTAGTGAAAACCCCAGGCAAGCTGTGGCTTCAAAAGCCTCTTGGCCCTGGTCTGGCCCACTTCCAGTTCCAGTCCTTTTGTCCTTGTCTTTGTGTAACCCTCTCCTGTGCAATCCCATTTGTACTCTTTATAAGCCAAGCACAAGGTCCCTCCTCAAGGATTGTTTCTTAATGTCAGTTATAGAGAATGGTGGCTTTGGTCTGCCAATGTTCAACTCCAAGGCATGTAGTATCGTGATGTATGTGGTTGTTCTTTATGTCTTCTATGTCACTTGTGTTCATGGTTTTTACCAAAAGATGGATTATATTCTGGAATTCTGCCTAGAGAGCACAGCTTCCCACTTCTGACCATTCCCCACAAAACTCTCCTTTAGGAGTAAATGGCTACAGTACAGCAGAAGTAAGTCTTGCCATTGCTGCAATCTTTGGTGCAAATCCTGTGATCACATTTTAATCCAAAGTAATTCTTTAATTAGCTACTACAACCTAGACTCCTTGCCCTTCCTGTCTGGCCCTTTCTATTCCTGGCTGTGTTTATTCTGTAGTCACTACAGATGTGGTTGCTGGTGAGCCTTAGCAAGCCTGTTGTCTGAAAGCTTTCAGCTGCTGCCGGGATCCCAGAGAGGATCCTAGGAAGTGTCAGGGATGAAGGCCTACAGATAGATGCAAGAAAGAACATGCAGAAAAGAAAGATGCTACCTTTTTTTTTTTTCCTATTTTCCTTTGTTGTAAATCATCAGTATCACACAACATCACTGCCATAACCTTGTTCACAAACAGGAATGCTTTGTTCAACTTACTACTGATCCTTGGGTGGAAGATGACGCTTAATACATTACCTCGTCTCACTATCCAACCTCACCTGATTCTATGCTCTAGGATACCTCTTCTCAGCGTATTGATTGGACTCTTAGCTGGATTCTGCTTTATTTCTTTCTAACGATTTTATCATCAACCTCCTGATTACAGTTCAGCACACTGCCCCGCTTTTTAGTTCTCTCTCCCTAAATATAGTTTATTTATATCCCCAGGCCCCCAAACTACAAACAGGAGTAAATATCCTGTAACTAGTAGTGTTCTCTAGAAAAATCAATTGTTATATACAGAGCAGTTTCCTCTGAGAGCTTCATTTGAATAAGATCTGAATATTAATTTTCACAGGGTGAAATAGTAGCAGCCTCAGTAACGGTAGCACATTGCGTTGGCAGGAGTCTGTACCCAACACTTTTGACCTGTTATTCCTGTGAGGTTTTTCAATAATAGAAGCTGTCACTATGAGGCAAGAGGAGAGTTTGTAAGCTGTTCCTGTTTAGAGGGGGGTAATGTAGGGTGGGGTATGTATCACCTAGAGCAGTCAGTGGCTCTCAACCTGTGAGTCATGACCTTTCACAGGGGTTGCCTAGGACCATCTGAAAACACCAGATATTTACACTATGATTTATATAGTAGCGAAATTACAATTATGAAGTAGCAACTGAAATAATCTTATGGTTGGGGTCACTACAACATGAGGAACTATTAAAAGGTCACACAACCTTAGGGAAAAAGTTGAAAACCACTGCTCTGGAAGCTGGAGCAAAGGCCTCAAATTCACTCTCTTAACATTTAAGTATAAGTTTTAGACTTAGTGTTGTCTTTGTGCAGATTTTCTTACTTGGTGCTAAGAATACATTCAAATGCTGTTAATGAAGAATCGAGGAATTTGTTATATAATTATTAATAAACTTTACTCCTCCAATAATAAGTAACCACCTATTCAGTCTACAGAAAACACTGGGTGAGGAGCTGGGACCAGAACCAGCTACAGCATCTCTAGGACCGGGTGCAAAGTGAGAATTCAGGTCTCCTTTAAAAACAAATTAAGAATATCAAGCCAGGGACAGTGTTAAAGGAAGTATTAAGCTAAATACAGGGCATCACAGGCTACATGCTACTCTGAGTTTTGCTTGTAAAGTCCCTAGCCTTGAGAGGTAGAGTAAGAGCTAGACATGTCCCTGGCCTGGCTATAGACTCTTCTAGATTCATTTATGCAGAGTCATTATGTGGCCCCATGACTGCAATTACGATTAAATAAATCTAAATGCTGGTAGATCTTTTCTGAGTCCTGTAAACTTTCTATCTTTTTAAATTCTTCAGACAAAATAAAAGCTACAGATGCAAAACTGCCCCTTTCCTACAAGTCAAAGTAGAGTGTTTTCCTTTCAAACAATTCTCTACACACACAGTGGATTCCCTCAGAAAGTCTTGCTTACAAGCCTCCGGGGCAGCTTTATCTCTTTTCCTCAATTACCTGGCCTAGGAAAGCTAGGTGGTCTCTAGAACCTCAGATCAAACCAGATCTGTTAGTCTTACAGATTAAGCATGTTGGCTGCTTAATCCCTTAGTCGAGTTAATTGAGGGGGAAGGACCATCCGCATTGTATACCAGCACTACCCAACCCACTATGGGCCAAGACATATAAAATTAAAGGATCTCTCCCCCCTCCACTTGGGTCTTAGTTCTCAGATGGAGCCAGCACTATGGACTTTCTGGTTCTGTGGTTCCCAGATTTACATGGAGTTGTTCTATTGGATTCTCCGATTCTCCAGTTTGGAGATGCCTGACATAGGATTTCTGAATGTCCATGATTCCTTAATGGATAGCCCATCATATGTCATATTGGTCTGCTTCCCTGGTCAACCTTTGATACAATTGATGACACCTTACAGAAAGGTAGACAAGTGACCCGGGTGACACACTCTGTGGTAGTAAGTGTTCAGCCAGAATTTGCTCTATGCAAAGCAGAGTTATTGGTAAGTGAAAGAAGTGAGCATCTCTGAAGGTCACAGGAGCTAGCTTCATTAGACACCAAAGCTCCATGTGTCCCATGCTTGCTCTGAACCCCCACTGTGCCACTCTCCATGCCTGAAGGTACTCTTTACAAATATTCCCATGATACCCATTTTCATGAGGAACATTGAGAGCCTGCAAGATGAAACAGCCAGCCAGGATGTAAACCAGGTGTTTGGCCCTCTAATTCCTGGGCTCCTCACCTCCACACTCAGATTTCATTGGAGTTGAATCAAGGCTGGCAGGGTCCATCCTTTCAAACTGTGATGAAACCTCAGTTTAGGCCCCAACAGAACCCGTTCTGTTTTATTTCTCCCATGCAGAACATATTCCAGTTCCTCTGTCTTAGCAGAGGCCTAACAGCTTTCAGAATAAGAGGAGATAAGGCTGCCTAGGGATTGCTTAAGGACCTCCTCTCAGAACTGGAGAGATGACAAGCATGGTTGCCATGGCAGACAGTGTGAGGTGGGATTGCTTAGACATCCTCCAGGCAGTGGAGGGTATGCTAGCAGCACAGAGGCCAGACCAGAGGTAGACTGTTCTGAATATAGCTTTGAAGAATTCATCCTGAAACTTAGAAGTTGTAAACCTAAAATGAATTCAGTTCAGTTCAACATAGCTGGGGTTGTTTGGGGTAGGGGGGCGGGGAGGGTGGAAGATGTTTGTTTGTTGGTTGGTTGGTTGGTTGGTTTAATGGATTTTATTACTTTTTTGTTCTGGAAAAGACTCAGGCTGGTGTTGACCTAGTGAAACTATTTCCTCCAGCTCCCAAATACTAGAATTGTTTGTGTATACCACCATACTTGATAATTGTTTGTCTCATAGCCCTATATATGGCTAATTATGAATGAGAGGGTAAAGGGTAAAGATCTTATTAGTTCTTAAAATCCTTGACAGTCTTGCCCTGAGCAGAACATCCAGTGGCTCTTTGTACCGTTTCATCATCCAGCTCACCCAACATCATCCTGTGGACAGCCGAACATTCGACAACTGGGATGCCTTTTTGGAACCATGAGAATCTTGTTCATTTCTTTATGGTGATTTCATTGAGATTGGAGATCAGGAACGTGGAATGGCAAAGCAAGACCCTAAACTACAGCAGGAAATAGCTTGTCCCTCCTTTATGCTGTATAGTTGGTGCTGTGGGCACTTCCAGTCCATTCAGTCCTCCAGTTTTTCTTAATTCCTAGACTTCACCTGAGCTTTTTCCATTTGCGGCAGGCCCCAAGGAAAACAGATAAATTCTCCGTTGGCCTGCATTTCCTCCCACACTCTGTATCCTTTCCATATGGACCATTGCACATACTGATAGCTGTTTTATGGACAACACAGAAAACCTCCTCTGTATGACAAGGGCATGCTGGATTGATGATAACAACAACATAATCTGCACTAATGTATCCATTAGGTAGAACTTAATCTTATATCTACATTTACCAATAAGGAAGTCTATGAAAATGAAGGTTTAAAAGATCTGCCAGAATCGTGCTGTATATGGTGACATTAGAATTTCAGTCTGAGCTCCCTTAGGAGTTCTCTCTGTCTCTGTGCCCTGAAGTTGCTGTGATCTTAAAACCACGTTCTCATCCTTGTTATCTTATCAGTTATTTTTATAACCCCACGGCGGATGAATTATTAATCCCATTGTACAGGTAAGAACAGTGAGTTTCAGAGGTCAAAGGCTCAGGCTTTTTTATTGTAAGGTACATTTTAATGAATGTTCTGCTATAGAACATCTTGAGGAGAAATGGGAAAAGGTTGGCTCATGAATATGGAAGAAGCAACTTGAGAAACCAGTTCAGAGGAACGACTCCTCCTTCCTCACCTCCACCCCCAGCAGCAAGGGGAAATAAAACTTAATCATCTGTTGGGAAGTGCTGTTTTCAACTGAAGTGAGAAAGGCTGGACCCCTGGGAGCAGAGAATTCTCTGGTGGATTTTGCAGAATTAATGAAGAGGTATTTAAATGGGAGGAAATGGGAGGGAAAGAGAGAAAGAGGCCCTCATTCCTGCGACCTTCTGCACTATGCCTTGCCTCACAGAAAAACCACATACACATTCTTTTAATTGAATTGAATCCAACTCTTGGGTACGCACTTTCCTCTTGAGAGAACTAAGGCTGATTCAGAAGTAAGAACAGCCTGATTCTTAACACATCCAGGCTTCTGCAAGGTCCTTCCGACTCCTATAATTACCCTCATATTATTGCTATGTACCAATTTAGTGTCCAGATTGAAAAAAAAAATGTAACAAATGATTACCAGAAAAGAAGCCCATGTGTCAATCTCAAGAATGAGTCTGGGATGAGAGACAATATTCTCTGAGTTGAGGGATGTAATTTTACCACCTGATGTTGTCAGTTCTTCATCAATTGAAAATCAATAAACTTCAATCAGTGCCTTAGAACCTATTGCCTTAACCTTTGGATGGCAAAAGGGATCCATTTTGTCCCTGGCAGCTGCAGATCTAGTATGGCTTTGCCTTCTCTGTACAATAAGCCAAGCTCAAACTGTTTTCTGATGGGGAGAAATTGTTCTGCAGACTCTGGCAAATGACTGGAAATTGTTTTCCAGTGCCTAACAATGGCCACAGGAAGTGAATTCAACTGGAGGGGTCAGGTTCTCGTCACCTCTGCAGACTTTGCTGTTCTTTTCTTCTTGCTTGTGATTCATTTTTTCCCCCTGTGTTTACTGTGGTTATGTAGGCTACCATCTCTTCCTCCCAGGGATAAGATAACACAAATAGAAACCAGAATCAACAAAGACTTTGGGTTGTAGGCACCAACGGCTCCACTGCCTGAACCCCTAATGCACTAGAACACGTCATGATCCTGGTCAGTCTGCTCAAGTTAAGTGGGGGTTCTCCTTGTGTTAGTTGTTTTAAGAAGTCCGACCGCAGTTAAGAACAGACCACTCCAGACCACACAGTTCCAAGGGGGAAGAGGTTTATTCAGGAGATAGGGCAAATGTGGGAAGAAGAAGGTGGAAGGATAAGAGAGAAGAGAAGTAGAGGCCAGCCATGAGTATGTGGGGGGGGGGGAGGGAACAGAGAGGCAAGAGGGTAAAAGAGAGAGAGAGAGAGAGAGAGAGAGAGAGAGAGAGAGAGAGAGAGAGTAAGAGATTAAGAGTAAGAGATTAAGAGTAAGAGAGTGAGGAGGGGGCAAGCAGCCCCTTTTATAGTGGATCAGGCCTACCTGGCTGTTGCCAGGTAACTGTGAAGGTGGAGTTTAGATAGAATACTAACATTCCCCCGTTTTGGTTTAATTAAAAAAGAAAAATTAGAAAGAGGTGACGGTGAAGCAGGAATAGGGTCATCGTGATATCTGGCTACTTCCTGCTGGCACTGGGGGCAACATGTCTCTAGGGGGAACATAGAAGAATGGGTATGGGGGTGTTTTTTCCTGTCTTAGGAGAGTTGGCTGTTTCCTGCTATCCAGGGTCTATGGTGCCATCTGAGGATAGGTCAGAAGGAGCAGGTCCAGTAGAAGCAGCTGTGTATGTGACAGGAGATGGAGCATCTGGAGAATGCTTCTCTGGAGTTGTTCTGGATGTGCCTGGACTTGACAAGATGTAGGGAATAAGATTAAGTACATTTGGGGGAAAGAAAAATTTTTCTAAGATGTACATTTGAAACCCAGAGGGATCCCACCCTTTGGAATAGGTAGTAAGTGGGAACTTTAGGCAGATATACTTATCCAGATGGCATCTATTTGGTCTGTGAAAGGTAGATCTGAGTGGGTTTCCTGTAGCTTGTAAGTTTACAAAAGAGATAACAGCATGAGTTAATAACACAAGCAGTCTTTAAGATGAACCTTTGTTGGATTGTATAGTGGAATGTTTTATTAGGGGTAGGCAAGTTTATAGGAACTCAGATAATATTAGGACAGAGGCATAGCAAGAAGAGGAAATATGAAGCATTTAATTGATGGCAACTGAGTTTAGGTAATGAAGTAACAGATAATATCTGTGAAAGCTTAGCTGTCAATGTAGTCAGAAGTCTGTAAGAGTAAACAATAATCTACCAGTTATATATTTCTTCAAAAAATGACAGAATTCACTAGCCAACAGTTCCCGTGGTCTCCATAGTCTCTTTAGTGAAGTCAGTTTGGCTTCCAAGCGCAGAAGAAGCAGGGCTCTTTCTCTGTGGAATGGATACGTGTGACATGAGAAATGACTTACCTTGGTTTAGCCAAGTCATTTGACTCAGGGCATCCAGTTTTGTCCACTACATTAGTGACAATATCATCGCATACAATCCAGGCTGTATCTTCTAGGTGTCCAAGTCTTCTGAAACCATCTTGGGTCAACTGTTAGAGGCTTTGGGAATTCTGTCGGCTACAAACTTAAATATATTATTAGCAGACTTCTGACAAGATTGAGAGCCATAAGGATTAATTGTAACTGAATAGAATTTAATAGCAGTAGTAAAAATGTACTAAGACAGGATAGGAAAGAGTCTTAAGTAACTTTGGCAGGTTCTGTAGGTAGAGAAAAGTACATTTTTGTATTAGCAAAGAAACATTTGGCTAGGACCAGAATAAGAAAGCTGGCAATAGTGGCATACGATCAAATGGCTGGAAGGTTGGGGCTATGGGCCCGCAGCTGAGGGCATAGTTGTTGCAGGTTGGGTCCGCTGTGGCAGTAGGGCAGGACTTCCCATTGCAGCCGGAAGTCACTTTTTCTAGTGCCTTTGGCACTCACTTTACAGGTCCCAGGCAGAGAGGGAGATAGCGAGTCTCCCTCGAGTGTGCTGGCAGCCAAGCCCTTTGTGCGGATGGTTGCACACGTGGGGAAGCAAATCTCAGAGAGGGTCCCTGGCAGAATGTAAGGAGTAGACACAGAGCTAAGGACCAGAGGGGAAGGGAGCAAGCAGGGTCCCGGACCAGCTGCTTTTCAGGCAAACCAGCTGAACTAAATGGTCACAGTTGGCTGCAAATGACGGAGGAGGGGAAGAGACCTACACTAGCAGGCGGAGGACTGACCCCTGGGGGAAGACAGGCTAGGGACTAGAGCTTAGAGCCAGTGCTCCTGAGAGAGAGAACAGTCTGTCCAGGCCTGGCCTGGGGTATTCAGCTGCAAGAAAGAAACTGTCTGAAGAGGAGAGGGAAAGTGTCTCACCCAAGAGGAGCTCTAGAATGAGGGTCAGGGAAGGAAAGAGTTAGCTCTGAGCTCAAGAAATCTTTCCTGGGACCATGAGGATGGTTTCTCTGATCAGTGGCAGAGTCACAGCACCAAATGTTAGTTCTTTTAAGAAGTCCCACTGCAGGTCAGAACAGACCACTCCAGACCACAGGGTTCCAAGGGGGAGGAGGTTTATTCAGGAGATAGGGCAAAGGTGGGGAGAAGAAGGTGGAAGGATAAGAGAGAAGAGAAGTAGAGGCCACCATAACCATGGGGGGGGGGGGGCAGAGAGGCAAGAGGGTAAGAGAGAGAGTAAGAGAGTGAGGAGGGGGCAAGCAGCCCCTTTTATAGTGGATCAGGCCTACCTGGCAGTTGCCAGGTAATTGTGGGGAGGAGCATACCTGGCTGTTGCCAGGTAACTGTGGAGGTGGAGTTTAGACAGAATACTAACACTTTGTACTAGTTAACTCTAGTCTAGTGCTGTTGGGATAGTCAGTTCTTCCATGTGTCTGTTCCTCTTGCAGATGACCACAATGGGTTCCCAGGCCCGTGAGTGAAAGCTAAAGCAGCAGGATCAGGAGCTAAGAGTTGAAGAAAGAGTAACCATCACTATGATTAATGGTAAGGTGGGCAGCAGCACTGGCATTATTTGCAATACAATCCCTTCCCAGGACAAAGGGAACATGGGAAATTTTTGTTAAGGGAGCCTATATGTATTCATAGGAAGCACTTTAGGATGGACACATTGCTGAGCATGCTGAGTTTAATGAATACATTCCTAAACATGTTTAAATGCAGTGAAAGGCGGCAGACACAATACTTGACACGATCACCTAAAAGTTAGGGAACACGTGTTCAAAATGTTGAAATGATGTACATGAATGCTCGTGGGTGTGCTCAGCTCTCCCCCCAGTCCCAGAATGCCTTTAGCTGAAGTGAAAAAGGAAAGACACTGAAGGTGGGTTAATACAGAAGTGTGCACCTAAAGATGCACGTCTCACTTTGTGGGCCACGATATGTTTATTTTAGGCTAAATTCTCCCAGGTATTCTCCTATGAACAGAATTCTTTACCATTTTTTTTTTCAGAATATCTTTCATCACATTCACATGTTTTGGTCATTTCAATAGGAACTTGGAGGGAAAGGAACAGCTAATGTGCAGGCTCAAATCTCCAATGTAGAGCGGAAGTCTTGACGTCCGTTTCAAAAACAATTACTAATACAATTTATAGTCCTGTTTATGGTATAAGAGCAAAAAACCCATGAATGTGCTCAGCACTGTAGGAAGTGAATAGTTTATTAAACTGTTGACTGTGCTCTAATCCTGGCTTCAGAATGATTAACTAACAGATCCATCATCTAGAGGAAAGCTGGCTTGGCAAAGATTAATTCTTAAACTATTCTTATTAAGGGCATTGTTTGGCTTGAATTTGAGAAAACTTCAAGAATTATTGAAGGGCATTGTATGAGTGTGTATTTTTAAGTTAAAGTAGAAGTGTACTGCAGCGCATGTATGGCTATAGATGCAGCCTTTACTTTTTAACTGGTTTTGGTCATTTAATTAGTTGAAAAGCACAAAACTTCCAACAAGGATTTCTCAAAGTACTTCATCTGGGCTGAAAGAATAAATAGGTATCAGCTAGGGCGACAGGCAGAAGGTGTCAGAAGCTCCCACGGTAACTTAAGTGCAAAGATGCAACTTAGTATAAGGCTATGAGAGGTGCACAGAATTTGCAAATACAAATGACAATATTGGAGGTCAGTGATAATCTATTCATCTGCCAAACACAGAAAGCTTGCATAAGGACCCTCTACTTAACTAAATTATAGTTCAGGGGTTGGGGGGGGGGGGCTCCCATGTCCATGAAGTGACTTGTAATATGTGCTTCATTTTCACAGAATGACTTCATATTTGCCTTGCTTCCCTGGTCATGAGACATGCCAACAATTCATGAGATGCTCTCCTCCTACCTGCCTTAGTTCTCAGAGTGTAAAGCAAGCCTTTGTAGAAACCCTTACATGTATTTGATTGTGATTTGAAATGTAAAAGGAGGTGGAAGAATGAGGGGCTGAGTGGATCTTTCAGTTGGTAAAGTGCTGTCCCATGAGTTTGGGGGCCAGCATCTATGTAACAGATAGGCTGATACGCATCTGTAATACCAATAGTGAGGAAGAAAAGTCAGGCAGATCTCTGGAGCTTGCTGGGTAGCCAACCTAATCAAATCAATGAGTCACAGGACCCAGCAAATACCCAGAAAGAACAAGGTAGACCCTATCTCAAAGAACATCTGTGCACACATGTGGAGAGAGACAGAGAGACAGAGACAGAGAGAGACAAAGAGAAAGAATGAAGTAGAGAGGGGATGGAAAAAAGGAAAAAAGAAATAGAGCAGACAGGCTTCAGAAAGGTTTTGTGAGCCACTGTGTTGTCCCACTCCTACCTGGGAGGGCACTGCAGTATAGGAAAGTCTGTCTACTAAACCGTCCTATACCTAGAATTTATCATAGTCATTCCCATGAGATCTAAAATCCCCAAGTTTTTGACTGTATCCCCAGAGCTCTTTACCTAGGTACCAGAGCCATAGCCTGCACAGGAGCAGTATAGCCAGCACATAGGTACTGTCTTAGTCAGGGTTAACTATTGCTGTAATAAAACGCCATGACCAAAGACATGAAGGGAGAAAAGGGTTTCTTTGGCTCATGTTTGCACATTGTAGTCCATCATTGAAGGAAGTCAGGACAGGAATTCAAACAGGACAAGAACCTGGAAGCAGGAGCTAATGTAGAGGCCATGGATGGGTGCTGTTTATTGGCTTACTCCCAGGACCACTAGTTCAGGGATGGCACCCGTCACAATGGGCTGGGCCCTTCCTATTAATCACCAATTAAGAAAATGCACCATAGGCTTGCATGCATATAGCCCCAATTTGTAGAAACATTTTAAAAATACACATTCCCTCCTCCAAGATGACTTTAGCTTATGTTAGGTTGACAGAAAACTATGCAGAATGGGTACAGTGATATCTTTGCTGAGTTCTCTGACTGGCGTTAGCAGTGGTAACAGCAAACCAGATCTTTCCTTTAAGGAATTAGGTGGTTGTTGCTGGATTCTTGTTATTCTATTAACAAAGAATATCATAGACTGGTGACAGTCCAGCTCATCATTTTTACCCAGGATGATGCTTCTTCCAGAAGCTTCTCCTGAAGAACAAGGAAGACTTTTTGTTTGAATTCTTATATATCTGCCTTTGCCCTGTTCAGTGCTCTGCTCTATCTCCGAACCAATGCATGTGTCCAAGGAGTAGGATTGCATTAAATTTACACTCTAATTGTCTATGCATTCTCAAGGACTTTGGGGTAGCTGTGGATCTCAGAGTGAAGACTGGAACAGCGTTCAAAGAAGAAAGAAAATATGACATAAATGTGGTAGATTTTGGGTTGTGTTTGAGTTTTTGAGAAAGGATCTCAGGACAGAGCTTTGGTTGTCCTGGAACTGGCTCTGTAGACCAGGCTGGCCTCAAATTCAGAGATCTGCTTGCCTTTGGCTCCCAAGTGCTGAGACTAAAGGGACACACCAACTGATGTGTGGTGGTGTTTTAATCCTAGTACCTAGGAGACTGAGTGGGGAGGATTGTTGTGAGTTTGAAGCCACGTTGGGTTATACTAGAAAATGGGACTCAGAAAAGATAAAACTCTGTTTCCCTTCATATTCTCATGCTATAAAAATAGACTTTCTTTCACAAACAGGATATAAATTATGGCCTAGTATTGCATGTAAATTTAATTTAATTGTTACTGATCTAGCCATACTCGGTGAGACCAAATCTTTCCTTTGTAGTATACTAACTCAATTCAATTCATGGATCCTCCTAGACCAATCCCATTATAGCCCGAATATGCACACCCATAGAATGCCTGGCAGAAGCTTACTCCCACAAAGGAGCCATGTGGTGGGAAGAGGGTGATTATAAATTAAAATAACACATCATGCCTGAGAGGGCCGCTTGTATACATTTTAAAGATCGATAAATTCAACCATGCACTGCCTGCAACACAGCCTAACCATCTCTGACTCTGTTTAACCTTCTCTGGCACTGACCACATGTGATCAGGACCATTGATTTGCAGCTGAGGATTGCTGGGTTACTATTACATCTTCAGTTTCATTTTATGGATAATGACACAACACCCACCCATTCCTGAAGGTATTTACTTCAAACTTGGGTTGTGCCTGACTCACCATTTCTTGAAATATGAGAAAAGCTACTCTTAGTCTGAGCCGTCAGTATATTGTGAAAATCTAAACATGGTATCTTAGAAGTGCAGTCTATTGGCTTGAGAGGCCAGGATAACAGGTGAGTTAGCACAGATACACCACCAGTGTTGACCAAACACATTCTGAACTCTATCATTTCTATGCTGAATATGCTACCATAAAAAGGACTACAGTTATGGCTGCCCTATAACGATGCTAAGTGGAAGTCAAAAATAGTCCTGAGGACAAATCTAAGAAGAGAGTGTCTTCTAATATGCTAGTGGATAGTATTGTCGTCTGTTTTGTCCCACTGGACCAGAGTACTACAGACCGGGACATGTGTAAAGAACTTTGTTTATCTGGAATCTAGGAAACAGAAAGATCAAGTGCCTTCTTGTTTTATGATTTTATGATATAAAGTGGGGGAGGGAGGAGGCAAGATGTCAAGATGGCATGAGGTAGGGTCAGGGAGGAAGGATGCCACACTTCTCTTTATAAAGCTACCCCTTCCACAGTAACATTAATCCAGTCACTAGGACAGCTTCTGTGATTTAATCACAGCTTAGAGTTTCCTCATGAACTTTGGAGGATTAATTTAGACAAGTACAGGTAAATATACTGCACTCTAGATACACAACAGAATACTAGTTGGCAATAAAAAGAAGTGAGCTGTAAAGCCATATAAAACAGAAGAAATATAATTGCATTTTGCTAACTGTAGAAAACCTAGCTGAAAATACCACATGCTATGCACTTCCATCTTTGCCATTCTAGAAAAGTCCATAGTTCATAGGGATTTGGGGAAAGAGAGAAATGAATGAACAGAACACAAAACATGTCTAAGACAGAATTATTCAGTACCCTGTGAGGATGGAGACATGAGCTTATGTTTCTGTCAGGATCTATAGATCCATCCAACGCAAATGGTAGACTCTAGTATAAACTATGAACATTAATGACTAGATTTTCTATACTGGCTTGTCAATTATGACAGGCACATCACTAATATAAGGTGTAAATAATAAGAAAAATGTATATTAAATGTCATATGGGAATTTTCTATTTTCTGCTTCAAATTTGTCTTTAAGAATTAAATTTTCAGAAATTGAAGCCTACCACAAAAAGAAAGGAAGGAAGACAGAAGGAGAAAAGAAAAGAAAAGAAAGAAAGGAAGGAAGGAAGGAAGGAAGGAAGGAAGGAAGGAAGGAAAGACGGACAGACGGACGGACAGATGAACTGGGGCGGCCTTTCTTTGTCAGCCAGTATTCTCTGTCAGTTTTGCCTTTGTCTTAGGCCCAAAACCAGACACCAAAACCTCTCCTGAAACCATGGTTCAACATAAGCATATAAGCTTTTCTGCTTTTAATTTGTTTTAATTTGCGTTTTATCACAACAAGGCAAACATTGACTAACACAGTTGTGTTCCCTCTTCTCTCATGCTCTCCCATCCCCCACGGTTTGTGAGACTTAGCTTCTGACAGCACGTCCTGCAGGGCCTCCATTCCCTCTGCTACTGTGGGATTGGTGACAGAGAGGATTTGTGGTACAAAGCCAATCAGACGTTGGGATTTCATCTCTTGATTATAGGTGGACTTAAATCCTCATGAACAAAAATCTGGTCTGAGAAAGAACTGCGCTGTCAGGAAGTAGATAGTGCTACCCTTTATAAAGGCCATACTGTTTTCCCTGTGATGTTTTGCCCAATCTAGTATAATAATAATACAGAGAATGTATTACTCCAGGTCTCCAGAATATAAGCTCCTTGGGATGATAATTTCACCTGCATTGCCAAAAAAAAAAAAAATGTCTATGATAGCCATGGAGTTCATCTTTGATTATGATGAAGGAGGAGGCTATTCAGCCATTTTTAACCAGACTAGTCACTTATAGAAGAATTTTTCTCATCTCTATCTTTTCATAGATGCCAAAGGAATGAAGCTGAGGATTTGTCTCCATTCCCACCACCCCACCATCCCACCACCACACATACCCTATACTACCACTCAAATTTGAGCTAGAGTTAGAGGTTAGAAGTCAAAGTTCACCTCTGTTCAGCATCAATATCTGCATAGTCTTGGGTCACTGCTGCTGGCGATGGGCAGATCACTAAGATGAGCAGCACACAAACTTAGCTCCTTACAAGGTCATCCCTGGGCTTATTATTTCACTTTCTTTCAAATGGCTGAGGCTTCTGCACAGCACATAGTGTCTCTTCTTAGTCTTCCTGCAAAACAGGGAGCCAAAATTTGGAATTCTTAGCTCATCCGAACAATGCCAAGGCCTTCTTTCCACTGTTCCCTCAAGAGAAAGTAGCCAGATCTGTGCCCTCCCCCACACAATGCAGCTTGAGCTTCTGAGCTTGGGAGAGAAGGTGTCTCATAAACAGAATGTGGATTGGGAAGACAATTGAGAAAATGGGAGTAATGGCCGACAAATGAGAGACAGTTGAAATGGAAAAGGGAATGAAATCTTCACTTTTTAGAAAGGAAAGGCAACCATCCATGGCTGCATCCCTTTCCAGCTCCCATGCTACATTCTTCTACCTTTTTTTTTTTTTTCACCCTCCTTCATGTTTTCTGATCGGAGAGTTGGTACCACTTTAACCCTCTGTGCTGCTTCTGTCGGTGAGTCATTTAAATAACACAGGCTTCTAGGCATCTGCGATGATTCCATAAATGAGTCTAAGCTTTATCCTGTGTGTTCTTGCATAGAGTCTGCTGGGTGTCCAGGGCACCTGGCAGGAAGTTGGACTCATAATGGCGTGTAAGGCAAGTGGCATGGCATTAAATGATTTGTCTGATGCTAAATTATTTGAATGTGCAAGTTGGGTGGCAGGCCAGGTGGAGGAGTTATGGTAGGAGAGCCTTTTTTCCTCTGCCCCAGGAGAGTCAGGATGACATGTCAGCACTCTGGCTACTCCAGCTTGCAGATCTTAGATGCTCCTTCTGGAGCTGTATGATTAGGTTCACACAAAACTGGGTGGTGGCTTAGCTTGGTGATTACTAACCTCACAGATCATAAACATCCCCCTGGGTCTTGTTGAAGTGTAAAGTAGAGCTCAGTAGGTCACAGGAGACTGAGGATCCTGTATCTCTCTAATAGATACTTCCATTCTATGTCTGTCCCACACTGTGAATCATAAGAGCACACCATGTTGTGCCTGCCATTAACAGAAAAAAAGAACAGAAAGGCATGAACCCCCATAAGAGCAAAACAAAATGAAACTCCCACGGATGGGCCCTCCGTGACACTCAGGAAGAAGCCTTCTTGCCAGCCTTTCGTCCAAGCACCTGCTGGTGAAGATCTTGGCAATGCAACAAAGAAAAGGATCAAGTAGGTGTGAGCCCTCCCCTTTCTAACACCATGGCTTGGTAGTGTTGCAGAGGTACTTTGACAGGCCCAAGGTAGACCAGGCTGGGAAGAGCAGATGTCAAAAACAGACTATGCTCAAGCCACATGACAGGAAACCCTGACACCAAGCACGTCCTGCTGAAAATAGAAGAGTGTGAATGTAAACCACTGCCTTCATGGGGTGGACGAACCAACTGGAACCTGCTCTGGTGACTCACCTGTCGCCACAGTTGCCAAGAGCTCTCTCCAGTAAGTGCCTGGTACAGAAAAAAACAAAAAAAAACAAAAAAAAAACAAAAAAAAAAAAAAACACCCTATAAGATTTTTTTCAAAGAGCTTCTGTATTTCAGGAAAAGGTCTAGCTAAGACCTTTTAACAAAGGTGAAGTGACACAAAAAATTGTGCTGCCCTCCTTGAACAAGAAACCCAGCCCTCGTCATAGTCCCTTAGTCTTCCCAGTGCCATACCAGAATTAAAGATTTTTTATAGCCAGATAAAAAAAACCCCTGTCTGTGATCCCCTATTTATCCAAGTGAATGAGGACTGACAGTCTGAAATCTAAAAACTCCAGACACATCAAGGCCAGCCCTGTGTGCTGGGGGGAGGGCAAGTGTTTTTTGTTGGAAGCAAAGTCCTTACAAAATTTCTCAGCTGAGATCCCTTCTCTGTCTGACACACTTGAGCTAGCTCTCTCTCTCTCTCTCTCTCTCTCTCTCTCTCTCTCTCTCTCTCTCTATCACTCTGTCTGTCTGTCTGTCTGTCTGTCTGTCTGTCTGTCTTTGTTTCCCCCACTTCTTTCTCTCTGCCTCTTCTCTCTTGATCGTTCATTCTGGCTCACACAGCTATGTCTTCCAAGGTTCAACTCCTGCTGACTGCAGAAACCAAAAGTAGCTAAATAAGGATGTTTTTTCATGCTGATATTTTTTCATGTCTTTTGAAATATTTACTCTATAGGAAAAGTGTTCCCGAACACCAAGACCCTGGATGGAACTTATAATAGCAGAAACATTCCTTTGGGTGGTTGAAGAGTGTATAGCAGGTGAGAAAATTATCACTGTTGGCTGCCACCAGTCTTGGAACCTTTCCTAAGGGCGTGACATTGTGTTAGGAGTTAATAAGAAAGAACAAAAACTATGCCTCAAATCTCTATCATCTGTTATGGAATAGGACCTGTGCATTTGGCATATTAGATAATTGACTTTTCCATAATAGTATCTGTGTGGATGGAAGACTTTCTTTCAATCATTTCAAAGCTTTATAACTGAGTCTGTGAAATATACCAACAGCAAACATAGTAACAGGATAGACGGCATGCTAATATATTGTGTGTACAGGGTTGTCATAGAAAAGACAAGTGAAGACCTCTGAGCCCAGTGAGATCTAGAAGCTCAAATACCATCTTAATAGAGGAGAAAGCAGGAAGGATGCAGACAAACTAGTAATGATTAAGTGATCTTGAATGGGCCCTGAGACAAGTCAGTGGTGTTATAATCTGTGCATTCATGGTATTAACCTCCAGATTTGTATCTTATTGCCTGTTCATCTTCTGATGAGGATGGGTTTATATCCATTCAGCTCCGTTCATATTTGCCTCCCCCAAGCAGATAAGGGAAGCTCTTCCCTTTATTTGCTCTGTTTCCCATGACCTTTGTACAAATCTCCACCAGACACTCAAAACAAACAAGCCAACAAATGACATATGCAAACCCCACATACCCCTCAATATCAAGTGCTTTGTTTTTGTTTTTAAGATTTATTTTTATTTTATGTGGGGGACTGGGTATGTACATGTAATAATAGGTGTCCTCAGAGACCAAATTCTTTGAGTCTCCCTGGAGCTGGAGTTCCAGAGAGTTGTGGGTTGCTCAAAGTGGAGGCTGGGAACAGAAGTCTGTACTCTAGAAGAGCAGGAAGTGCTTACATGCACTGCGTCATCTCTCTAGCTCCTTAGGCCTTCATTTAGCCATCCTCACTTGTCAGGTTTAACGGGAAATAATGGGGTTCTTGTTGTGCCTGGGGTGAACCATACAAGGATCATGATATACGTTGCCTTGAATCATTTGCCAGGCACAATTTTGTCAAAATCTATGTTCTCCTGAGACAATTTAATAAAGATCACTCTGTATTGCTCACTAATTATCTATCCACAAGTATTCTGAATTAAAATCATGTCTTCTCTTTCCTTCTGCTTCCCTGAAGTAAGTCTTAGGGTAAAGCTTTAGACCACCATTTATAAGTGTAAATCAGAGTCATACAGAGCCATTAAAGGAAAGCTGCTCTGTGTCAGAAAAATGTCACCAGGATTCTCCTGGGGAGAACTGCACTTCTCGAACATTGATTGTACCCTGTCCTTAGGACTTTAGTTGCAGGGTCTGGCCCCTGGGTGGTAGACAAGGCTCCCAGAGGAATGCTCGGACGGACAGACAGACCACTTCAGTTGAGTGTCATTACCCAGCCTTAGGTTGGTTAATCACATTTATCATTCGACCTTAAAAGGATCAAAGATAAGGGATTGGCCCCTATCTCCTTCTGCAGACTGAAATCAGGTCTGCGTATTTTAAGGATGCCCAAGGTGGATTTAACTGGTTGTCTCCCAAACTGTCACTTGAGACAAGAGTCTGTTTGGAAAGATCACATGAGGGGTGGTAAGAACATTCCTGGGGGAAGGCTTGGATCTGAGTCATGCCCAATTGGGTCACATTGTAACAAGGTACCAAAAGAATATATTTCTAGGTGACCCTGGGACAATTCTGTATGGAAGATAAGGTTCTGAATCCATCCTGGAGTCATGGTAGTTGGCCTAGAATACTCTAGGAATATTCCAGTTAAAGGTGTAAGTATAAACACCTCCTTTTTCACCTTACCACTCAATCTACCACCTTCTAATAGCAACATTTAGTATAAGCTCCATTTGTTGGCCACTGTGTTCAGTCTTTCACGTGGGCCAGATAATGTTCCTAATAACTAATGGAGGTTTTCTTCCATTAGAGATGATGAGGTCAGAGAAGTTAAGTCACTCATTTGGATATAAAATGAATGTGGCTGAGGGGGATTTATGGTCACCCAGCCCTGTCCCAGCCAACCATCCTCTTCCCAAGCCACTACACACTCTCTCATCTAAATCCACAGGTCTGCAGTTGAGGAGCAGGGTGACTCAGCAAGACTTCTTACCCAGAGCCAGTCTGACCCTCACCAACACTGTTTCCATCCTGTGTCCAGCTGGCATCTTTGCCTTGTTGGACATTTGTTCAAAGGACTAAAATAAGGGCTAAACAGGAAGTCTGGTGGGATGAGGGGGGCGGAGAATTTATTAATGGAGTCAAATATGTCCCTTTCTGCTGCAAAATCTGCCCTTTGCTCTGCACTCTATCCTGACCTCTGTGGAGGATAGGTAGCCCCTTGTCAGAGCTCGCAGGACAAGGGTCAGTGGAAACACAAGCTCAGACTACCTCGTGGATATGTTGATTTTGGCAGGAGCTGATAATGTCATTCTGTATGTGACATTGGTCTCTTTATTCACATCCTTGGGGGGGGGGGTGGAGAGGACAGAGCAGAAAGGAAGACAGCATTTAATATAAGAATAATTAAGGTGCAAATTTTGGAGGACAGGCCCAGGGGGTCATCAATTACTCTATAGAAATTAGTAAGTTTACAAACAGATTAATGTAGCTATAACATTTTATTTCGCATTTTGCTCCTACCAGATTCAAGGCTCTGAACCGAGTTTGAATTTGATATCCTGGCTTCTTGTCTTCTTTCTGTTACCCACTTAACCAAGGTACTTAACATCTTTGCCTCAGTTTCTCAAAATTCATTTGTGCAGAATAATATGTGCTTACAAGAGAGAGACATGAAGATTAGAAACACTGTATGGGGGGGGGGGGCTTTTAACAAATGGTGGCTGGTGTTAAAACTCTGGAACTCATTTCCAAGGTTAGTGATCTCTGAAGATGAACTGAATTATGAAAGGCCTAAACTTCTGGTCTTTATGAGTCCAAAACTGATTCAGAATGCACATAGGTCTATGCTTATTTCTGTGACTATGAGCTCACAAATGACAAGAAAACAGTTCTGCATCTATTGACCAACTCGATCCTTAGAACATTCCCAAAGCATAAGACAGGCATTCTATTCTTCACTTAAATATCATAGTGTCAAAGGTTTCCAAATTCAGATTTTTTTTATAGTTTACAAATAACTCCTCCTTCTGAAGCTAAACTCAGAGCTTGAATCACCCAACTATGTTAGAATTTTCCACTCATTTTTTTATTGCTCTATGAAAATCTATATTGAGGATATAAGGATATAAGACAGTAGCATAGCACCCCATTTGCCTACCTTGAACAAGGCCCTGAGTTCAATCCCCAGCACAAGAAAAAAAAGTACATATTCAATTATTAGAATCAAATCTGATCTTTCATTATATTTAGAAGCATAGGAACTATGTACCAGAGAAGCAAAGATAAGTCTAAATGATAAAGAAAATCGGTAAATTGAGTAGGGCCTTTGGAAAAGGATACTTTAGTATATAACAAATATGATGAGCAGAGACATCATGAACACGCCAGATGCTGCTAGTTAATAGCAGTACAACTGGACAAGTTAATGTTACCAGGATGACATTGCTTCTGTTCCTGAGTTTAGAATTAAGAATAACAGTATAAACCTCATAGTGTTACTGTGGAGACTAAGCTAGATAATAGAGGCAGAGCAGGTAGTGTTACTGTGGAGACTAAACTAAATAATAGAGGCAGAGCAGGCACATATTTTTAAATGTTCCCTAGATGGTGAGCCTCCTTTACTTCATGCACCAACTTGACAAACTCCACAAGTCTGGTAACTAATGCCTGGGTGTCCGGAAGCTTTCTCATACCCACAAACCAGAAGCTGTGGGTACTTAGTGTGTGTCAGCAGCTCCCCACTTCAGCTGTCCTAAAGCAGAGCTGTTCCTTGAAGGGATGCTGGGTACCTTCAGGCCTCTGTAAGGAGGCTGAGTCCCTCTCTAGGAGTTGTTAGCAAGGGTGCTGATGTGATTCAGATGTTGGAATGGCTTATCTGCTCCACAGGACTTAGCTGCTGATAACTGGTATATGTGCTGCCACTGAAGTTCAATCTTAATGCGAACACATGCTCTCCTCAGAACAAGACTGGGACCATTAGCTCCCAGCAGGAAGCCTATGAGTCTCTGCACAAGGACCACAGTGTTTCACTTACTATGCTGCTCAGAGCTGTGACGTGTTGGAGGCCCAGTACCAGCCATGGAAGCCTCATTCCTTGGGCCCAATTTGTATTCTGCCTGCATGTTGGGACCAACTCAGAAGGAGGGATTTATTTCCAAAGAGGAAAGCGTTTCCCGATAGTGTTTCTTCTTGGCAGATAAGGTGGCTGAAGACATTAAAAAACCTTCAGCTTTCTCTGTACGTGTGCAAGCTTCTGAGTTACCTGTAAAAGAACACTGTTTCATAACCACCTCCGGTGTGACTACACTATAGGGCACACCCAGGGTCAACTCATTAGCAAAATTACCTTTCTCAAGTCCAGGCTGTGTCTGTGCTGTTCAGTGTAGGCTCATTAACTAGGTCTGCGGGTTTGGCCCTGAATTCTTGGCGTACAGAGTTCCAGTTTTTTCAGTGCCCCACCCAACTTGTCCTGCTGAGAAAATACCCAGTTGTTTGTTTCTGTTTGGCTTTGGTTTACTGTGTTCTACTTTAATATCTATATTTAAAGTCATAAGGGCAGTCAGATAATAGAGCACCTCGATCCTGGGAAGGACGCGGTAGGCCAAGGGAACACCAAGGTTTCTAGCACCCCTTTGCTCTTGGCCTACTTATTTATCACAGGAACTATGGCATCTGATGTTCCTGTTTATCTAGTGGCCTTTTCATGCCCAGAAGGCAGCCTAGAAGCATCTACAACTCATTATTTTTCCTAAGGGGCTTGGTCCTATCTGGGTCCTATGCTTTTCCTAGGGTATGTCAATCTCAACATTAGTTTTTTACTGTTGCTATGATCAATTAAACTCAATAGCTAAACACAATACACAATCAACCACTTTACAGTTTTAGAGATGAGAGGTATCCTTGGGCTAATTTTGAGGAGCCACTTTGGAATTTTCAAGAAGCTCTAAGGAAGACCCTTCACTTATTTTTTTTTTTTTCAGCTTCATAGTCTTGCTCTCATTCCCAACACTCCTCATCTTCACAGCCAGCAAGGCCAGAGTTCGTTCATTTCTTGCTGTCATGCCTCTGATTCTTCTTTTCTTTACTACTCACAAAGAATCCGAAGAGTATGTGGGTCTCACTGCAGAGCCTACCTAACTTCAGCTCAAAATCTGCAATTGGAACCTTTATGTCACCTCTCACATAAATTCTTCATTATGCATGTGACATATAATATACACAGGTCCTATTGTAATAGTCAACAGTATGATATGCCATTAATTTGCATCTTGCAGACATTATCACTTTTCCATGAGGAAGAGCTCGAATAGGACCTTTGCTGAAACAGGCCTGGTCACATGCTATATGGAGGCAGTCTCGCCCATTGAACTGTCTCCTGGTCATTGATAAATGCTCATGATCAACTTCCCTTGGCAGCCTTTCCAGGTATGTGGTCTGAGTTGGCTTCTGGAGATCCCAGTGTTCTTTTCCTTTCAGGTGACAGATGCTGTGTGTTCTTAATGATCACCCATTCAGTCAGTTCCAGCTTGGATGGAAATTTCACTCTGAGAAAAACATGGCTGAACAGTTGGTTCTGAAGCCTTAAACTTCTGATTGCTTAGCATATTCTGGGCAGAATATCAGTCCTAGGCTTGGCCTTGTGGTTGTTGTTATCTCTGACGTACATAAGTTGAGCTCCTTTGACAGCCATAGGGATGGTATAGAACCTAGGACCAGGAACTAAAACATACATGTCTTTCTTTGGACATAGTGCTTACCTAAAGGTTACATATGACCTCAGTCAAGTTGGCAGGGTCAGTGATGCTCATCAAACATTCTAGCTCTTGCCTACATCCCTTGTCAACTTGCAGTTCAGAAGGGTCCTGTGGTTAATTCTGCCCAATACAACATGAATCGGATGAGGCAGGGTGTCAAAGAATGCTTGTACAAGCACAAATGCATTATTGGTCAGTCCTGAACTGAAGCAGTGAAAAGCCCCCAGCCTGGCTGTAGCAGTAAAGACAATGGTCTGTCCTAGATGATGTGACTTCCAAATGGTATTCTAGGCCTCAGATAGCCAATGGCATCCACTGGTCATGTACTATATGCAAGAATTACACTGAAATGTCAAGTCTTGAATCTGAGATTAATTAGTGGTTAACAGCATTAACCAACTGATCCTAACATATTATCCCCAAAGGAGTTTTCTGAGACTTTTCATAGATATCTAGAAAATAAACTTCTCTCTCTCTCTCTCTCTCTCTCTCTCTCTCTCTCTCTCTCTCTCTTTCTCTCTCTCTCTGCATGTGTGTGTGTTGCATATGGTAATGGCATTTCAAGCTTGAAAATTAATTTGTCAACTTGCTACAAAGAGAACAGGACCCATGCAAACATGAAACCTTTCAGATGTGTAGCCAGAAAATAAAGAATCCTGCTGGTCCCATAGAAATCTTTGGTAAAAGGGCTGCTTGACCCTTCCTCTCTCTTAATGTTGGAAAGAAATTTCTGTTTTGCATAAGCTAACTTGAAGGATGTTCTGCCCTCTGGAATAGTAAACATACTTACAATCATGACTCTCTTTTCTGACTGACTCATACGGCATTCTAGAAATATCCTTTTTCTTCTCAAAAACCCTTTCTCATACATAGCAAGCTCCTATGTGTCAGAGCTCTCAATTCAATGTTGCCCTTAGAGAAGGTATGTTCTCCATATTCTATAGGCAGTTTCCTTATTGAATGTAATTTCGTCCTTCTTACTCATTTCCTTGGAAGTGAAGCTTTATTAAAAGCCAGGACTCTGGAATGTTCTTCTTTTGTATCCGCCAATTATTAAATGGCAAATGTTCACCTGTGATCACAGATTAAACAACTTCAGTGAATACTGATCCATATCATGATTTGAAGAAATAAGTAATACAGGGAAAATGGCATCGCCTTCATCTTACTATAAAACTCTTTCTAGGCATTTACTTGCCTCCTTGCATTCCCCTAAACATGAGTTTTGGCCTCTGGGAGTGGGCATTTTTTGTGGGTTTTTCCCTGCAGACATGATGACTGTGTACAGATTCACCCACAGCTTCTCATTTGTTCCCAGTGGAAGCCAGAGAGGGGGTCCCCTAGGAGTCCATTTCTTGGAAAGAGGTTAGTGTCTGTGGCTATGGAATTATACCAACATGCAGGTTCACTGGTAGTCAAACCACTAACATGCTTTAACCAATGATGCCAAATTCTGACCAACACCCCTGGAGAGCTGAACCACATTTAGATCTGGCCTGAGCTGACTCATCAATCTGTGCAAATGCTTGCTTACACATGTTTTCTCAGGGATCCTGTACTGACCAAACGTAACCTCCAAACTTAGCAGTGGTCTGCAGGGGGATGCCTCCGAATCTTTTCAGTTTTCATCACAACTGTGAGTTGGTGGACAAAATTAAGTCTCTACCCCAGTGTCCTTCTGGGTACTAACTTGGAAATTCAGCAAGCTCTGTAGGAAAGACATCTGGTGAATGCAGAATGTCTTAATTGACATGAACTTCCCTGTGTGAATGTGTATTTGTGGCTGAAAGTCTTTTCTCAATTTCCTTACTCAACAGACCAAAGCTGAAATATGTTCTAAAAGGATTAGCTATCCATGTAAAATATTACTAACTACAGGCTTGTTTACGTACTGCTATTGAGGAGGAATTTCCTTAAGTGATTTTTCTCCCTCTGCCCCTCCTCTCCTTCCTCATTTACGGGGAGGTGATTGGGCTATGAAGCCTATGATGGCCTTGAATTTAACATTCTTGACCCAGCCTCTTAAGGGCTGGGATTATAGTGTGTACCATCATACTGGCTTTCAACTTTCGCCATTATTATTGATGACCATAATGTTAACATAACACACTTACTGGTTGGCAAATTGTGAAAACCCATGTGAATATCTACATAGAGAATTCTAGAATTATCTAGCCTATATATTCAACTATTTCCTGCAGTGCTGGCCACTTAAAGTCTTCACCCTTGCTGAGAAACAGTCTACCCCAAATGCAACTGCGACCCTGCCCCATGTCATATCACCTTGGCTATGCTGATATCATCAGTTGCAGACCAGGCAAGCATCACTGAGAACCGATGTTGTCCCACAACAGCTGCTGGATACTTTGAATATTTCCACATCTGCCCATGAACTGCTTAATTTTTCTTTTCTGTCTAACACCGCTCTCCCTCCCGCACTCAGTGGCCTGCAGCTACCTCTCAAATAATAGCGTTTACTTCAAGCTATAGCCTCCAACTTTGAGAGAACTCAAACTGAAGTACAGTTTATTCTGTTGTTGTGGGGTTGGTATACCTTATGTGACACCAGCTATGTGATTCTGGACACAGTCCTTAAGCATCTTTCCCCCATAGCTTTTTTTTATGTGCACAGCAGTGAGGATGGCATCACCTACATTCTAGGGTTGTTATAGCAGCCATAGTGTAGGAGTCCTTCCTTATCATGAGGTGGAATCTGTCACCCTATACATTAGATCCTTGTGGGGAAAATGACCAAGCACTTCAGACCATAGCACAGTTAATTTAGGGGTGAGACAGAGAAGACATCAGGTTAGTGTTTCCTGGGAGCTCACAAGCCAGCTGCCAAGCTATTTCTCTGGGCCTGCTTTGGGTTAGGAGGCCATTCGACAATTCTCCCATTATGCCTCATTTCAAAGAACAGGAATGAGACAGATTGTTTTAATAATTCCTGTAGTGAATGGCAGTTAATTGTTACAGAAATGCTAATAAAAATGATACCCAATACAATACTCTTTATATTTTCCATTCTTTCCTGACAACATGGGTTTATTACTCTAAATATATTGCAAATGGCAGTTGTCCCCTCTGATGTAGAGCCTAACACCATGTTTCCATTTATTCATGAGTATGTAAAATAAGTTTCACAGAAGTGATTAAAAACAGGTTGAGAGCCACACTGGGTGTTTGCTGTGACTAATGGGTGGCTGACTGTGTGCAATGAGGAGTACAGGAGAAGGATACTATTAAAACTTCAGGCTTCTTCTATTTCTTCCTCGTTCTGCTCCTACCCTGGTATACACCTATTCATCATTCCCTTTGGAAGATGCCTAGGCAAGGTATGGATGATGCGCCCAAAGGGCCAGAAACACCAACGATCTCAATAGAGCAAGGGAACCCTGGGTCCTTCCTTGAGCCTCTTGAAGGCTACTTTTATTCCTATCTCCTTGTGTTCCTAATGTGTACTGTGATCTGAGAAGCTCCATATATGGCAGTGCGATCTCTTGCTTGCGGGATAGGCATGGGAGTCCACATCGTCCCCGTGCTCCACCTCGGAGTGCCGGAAGGTGGAAATTGAGAGCAGCCCCTCCTCCACTGCTTTTCCCTGGGGCAAATAAAGAAAGGAAAGAAGGCGCAATGGGACAGGAAAGAAAGGGAAGAAAAAACAAGTAGCCACTAGGCACTTGCAGGTGAAGTGCACAGTTTGGTTAAAACTTCGTTCTTTGTCCTGATTACTTTTCATGGTCAACTTGACACAACCTGAAGTCACTTGGATAGAAGGAAGTTCAACTGATGAATTGCCTCCTCAGTCAGATTGGTTTGTGGCCATGTCTGTGAGAGGACACCTTGATTGAAGACTGACATGGGAGGCCCCACCCACTATGTCACTAATTCAGAAAATGCATTAGAGCCAGATCTTAATGGAGACAATTGAGGTTTCCTCCTTTCAGATAACTCTAGCTTGTGTCAAGTTGACATAAAACTATCCAGCACAATTGACACCTTGTCAGCTTGACCCACAAAAACATGGCACTGTTTAGCTACAGCCTTTCCCGTCTTTTTCATCTCCAAGAGCACACATTAATAACAGCATGATATAAAATATTTTACAAACTTAAAGTTTCCAGTATTTGCAAATCCAAAGATTTTAAAATTCAACCTCTTTACAAATCCAAACTCTCCTTTTAAAACCTAAAATCTCTTTTTAAATCCAGTCTCTCAGCTGTGGACTCCTGTAAAATTGAAAATAGAGTTAAATAAGCCCTTCCTCAAGAGAGAAATACAGTCAAAATCAGATCAAAGTAATGTCTTCTATCTGAGATTCACTCAAGATCTTCTGGGCTCCTCCAAGGGGGTTGGGTTACTTCTTCAGCTCTGGCCTTTGCCCACAAACAGCTTGTTTTCTATGCTTTGGCAGATGCCACAGCTGCTGCTGTTCTTGGTCATCCCCATGGTACTAGCATTTACAAAATGCCGGGATCTTATGCTGCTGCTGTTACTGGGCTGCACTTTCACCAGTAGCCTCTCCTGGGCTCTTTTATGATGCCAAGCCTTGGCTTCTCTGCATGACCCCAGAGTTCCAAAATCCTTCCATAATCCTCTCCAAAAACAACATGATCATGTCTATTACAGTAATACCCCACAATCCTAGGTTCCCCCACCACCCAACGCACACACATGCACACGCTGAATGGGATTTAATGAGATAACTTGCAGGCTACAGTCCAACTAATTTAGCAATGGCTGGCTATGAACAGAAAGTACAAGAATTCAGAAGTTTCTCAGTTCATGAGACTGGGTGTCTCAGCTGGTCCTCAGTAAACCCTGGAATCCTAAAAATGTAAGCTCCAATGCCAGTGAAGGAATAGATGAGTTAGCAAGGTAAGGGCAAGCTGTCAAAGAGCACAAGCTTCCTTCCTCCAAGTCCTTCCATAGGCTTCCAGAAGAAGGTGTGGCTGAGATTAAAGGTGTGTGTCTTCCCACCTCAAGAACTGGAGCAGAAGTGAATCCTCCTACTTCAATTTAAGCCAAAACAAGCAAACAAACAAAACAAAAACAAACAAAAACACTCCCCCCACCAAAAAAAAAAAAAAAAACCCCAAAGCCTGTAATTGATGTGCCTTCCACTTTTGGATTTTAGTTAATTCCATATGTAATCAAGTTGACAGCCAAGACTAGCCATCACATATGATGCCCATTAACACTGTTTCTAAAATGATTACGTCCCCTAAACACAGACTCTGCACCTGATAACAGGAGCGTCCTGTCACCCTCGTGCCCCTGGCCTCTGATAACTATATTTTATCTTTCAACTTAGCTCATTCATTTTTAATTGCTGTATTACATTTCTACAATAACTACCTTGCATATGATCTACTTCTTTGGTGGGCTAAGAAAATACACTTATTTTCTATTAGTGTCATAACTCATAACCATAACTTTAGTAGTTTAGATGACATATATTATTATTCTATAGTTCTGCAGCTTCAAATTCTGGCTCAGTTCTTTCTAGGCTAATGTCAAGATATTAGTGTCCATATATTCTTTTGAAGCTCTGGGAAAGAATTCCATTTCTGCTCATTTTATTTTTCTTAACTAGAAAATTTTCCTTTATTGAAAATAGACTTTTTTCTCACATAATATATCCTGATTATGGTTTTCTCTTCCAGTTTTTTTCCACTTCCCTTTCATCCTGGATCCATTCCCTTTCTGTCTCTCATTACAAAACAAATAGGCTTCTAAGGGAATATAATAAATATAATATAATTAATGTAATATAATATATAAAATAGAAACTAACACATCAGAATTGAACAAAACAACAGAAAGAAAAGTGCCCAAGAGAAGACACAAGAAACAGAGACCCACATGTTCCCACACTTAGGAATCCTATAAAAATGCTAAATATAATATATATATACTAATATATACTCAGAAGATCTGGTGCAAGCCCATGTAGGCCCTGTGCGTGCTGCCTCAGGCTCTGTGAGTTCACATGAGCACTGATCATGGTGATTTATTGACTCTTGTTTTCTTGGTGTCCACCATCGCCTCTTGCTCTTAAAACTCTTTCTGCCTCCTCTTCCTCAGAGTTCCCTGAACCCCGAGAGAAGAGATTTGATGGAGACATCCTGTTTAGGGCTGCGTGTTACAAGGTTTTCACTCTCTGAATAATGTCTGGCTCTGGTTCTTGTATTGCTCCCATATGCTGCAGGAGAAAGCTTCTTTGACCAAGGCTTCAGTCTATGAGTATAGCAGAATATCACTAGGAGTCTTTTTATTGCCATATTGTTGTTGTTTTAGAACAGTTGTATTGAATTTTACTCTAGGTCTTTGAGCTATCTAGTCTTAGGTTCTTGGTCTGCTAAGAAGTGCTGGGTATGGGTTCTATCTTGTGAAGTGGGCCTTAAGTTAAGTCAGATATTGGTTGGTTGCTCCCACCAGCTTTGTACTCAAATTGCTCTAACGGAGTTGCAGTCAGGACACCATTGTAAGTCAAACAATTTGTGGTTGGCTTGGTGCTTACATTTCCCTTTTGGTAGCATGCAAAGTACCTTCCTGTACTTTCTCAGCATCTTATGGAATTGTTTCTAAAATCAACCACATCCTCGAACACACAACAAATCTTACCGGATACAAGAAAACTGAATTAGCCTTACATCATGGATTAAAGCTGGATATCAACACAACAGAAAGTTTACAGATTTATGAAAACTGAACAACTCACTACTAATTAAACTCAACTGAATTAAAAATTGGTAAAGATAGAAATTAAAGACTTTCTAGAACTGAATAAAAGTAAATACACAACACACCCAAACTTATGAAACAAATGAAGGTGGCTCTAACGAGCAACAAAGTGCCTAAGTGCCTACCTAAAACAACTGGAGAGACCTCATACTGGTCATACCCGACACCACCAGAACAAAAAGAAGAAATCGTGCCCAGAAGAAGTAGGCAAAAAAAAAAAATCAAACTCAGGGATGAAAGCAATAAAATAGAAACAACAAGAAAATAATATGAATAATTAATTTAGCAAAGTTATTTCTTTGGACAAAATCAATAAAATTGACAAACCCTTAGCCAAATTAACTAAAAAGTGGAGAAAGAATATGTAAATTAATACTGTTAGAGTTAAAAGGTGTGTGAGAAGGTAGGGGTGTGTGTGTGTGTAACAACCAACACAGAGGAAATCCAGAAAAACCTTTACTTAACCAGATTAGAAAATTTTTAAAAAGTAGATAATTTTGAACTGGTTAGTGGTGTCACATACCTTTTAGGCAGAGGCAGGTAGGTCTCTGTGAGTTTGAGGCCATCCTGGTCTTCAGAGTAAGCTTCAGGACAGCCAAAGCTAAAAAGAGAAACCTTCTCTCAAAAACAAAAAACAAAAGAAGGAAGAAAAAATAATTTTCTCAATATATACCACTTATCAAAGCCAAATCAAGACTAAATAAGCAACTTAAAAAGACCCAGATGAAATGGAAGCAGTAATTAAAATTTTCCCAACAAATAAATATATACATATATAAAGTTATTCTGAATGAAATCACAAATAACAAGGGAGACAGAGCCTCAAGTGGCTATCTCTTGTCACTAAATGAAACTTCTAGTATCAGGATTAGTTACATCTAATTGAGATGTTGGTCAAAAGAGTCCCATGAGAATCCTCAAACAACCAAAGCTGTTGCCAAAGCTGTAGGTTGTTCTCTACAAACTGACATCAAGACGCCATTGCTGAAGGCGACACCAACATTAGTCATCGAACATGGAGAAGTCAAGCTGGTGTCTACATAGAGTCTTCACCCTTTCTGGTCCTTTCTACCAGCCACAGGCAGTTCACATCTCTTGGCCTCCCACCTCCATTGTCAAAGGCAAGAGTTTGGTACCATGCTGACTCTGCTCCCATTGTTAGATCTCTCTAACTCTTGTTTTGTTTCCCTTGTTTATTTTTGGCAACTTGTATGATTACACTGGGCATTCTCAGTTCATCTTCCTATGTTGCTGTCTTTCTTCCATCTGTAAATACATTTCTCCTTTGCTATGTGGTAATTTACAAGTCTAGGGATTAGGATGTAAGCATCTTCAGAGGAGCCATTAGTTTCCCAATTGGTTACTAGAACAACCCAATAGTTGAAACATACCTTTTTCTTCAGGCTCATATCTGCGAGTTCTCCAGGCAGTACATCTGCAGTGGAACTCTCTGTCCCTTCTTTGATTTTGAAGGTCTTTTTTGGAGTCAGATCTGTTCTTTATTTTTGGAACAACCACTAACAAGATGGATCCCAGAGAGCTCAGGTTCACTCCTACTGCAAGGGAATGGAGGCAATGACTCTGCCTTTCAGGTCAGGTTCTGGGTTTGTTCCCTTCCATGGTTCGACTTTGGAAGTTTTATGGTCCTGATAAGTGAGAGGAAGGCTAGAAGGTCCCACAGCAGAATAGGGAGGGATTTAAAGCAATGTTCTCTAAGTTGTGTGCTAAAAGAAGAGCTGCCTCTGTTCGTGGAGAAAGGTTGGCTGGTCCTATAATTAAGGCCCTGTCATATATGACAGATGTTCATTTGGGTATTTTCCCCTTTAGAGTTGATTCTTGTAATTTCTTTAAAACCCAAAGCGCATTCTTTGACAATTGTGAGAGGGTGGAAATATTCATCTTTTTGAGAAAATGTTTATTTTGAAGTAAAAAGAGAAAGAAGGTAACAAGTCATATTTTGCAAAAAGTGAAATTGTTAGCTTAATGATAATTTGAGGTTTAAAAATGTGCTAAGGATCATTTGCCTGTATGTCCTTGGAGCAGGCAAAGTGATCCCCTACTTTACTTGCCTGTGATTGGGTTGTACATGGTTATGACAATTTAATTGTTCGCAGTTAATGAGGGCTGTTTAAAATAATATTCTTTGCAGGTTCCATAGATATGCTAAGATAGATTTAGGTGAAAAATTGTTTAGTATCATCAGCCACTCACTGAGGGGAAAATTGGGATAGGAAATATAATACTCAGAATAAAGGAAATTTTTTACTTTCATAGATTTACGTGGGAGAGGTCTTTGGCTTAGAAGTGAGTTTAGCAGTTTAGTGAAAGAACTGGGTGAGATATCAGATGGTCACTTAGCAGGCTAATCCCATTGTTCCACCTGCTTTGGATTTAATGGTTTAAGGAAGATACTGAATTGGATATAAGATGCAGTTTGATCTCCTGTACAGGGGCATCATCTGTCTTCTAAGAGGGCTCTTTCTCAGTGTGCCTCAGCTTATTTCATAATTATAGTATCTGGTTCTAATGGCATTTTCAAAGGGAAATAAAATCATTCCTAAGCAATGGCCAGATGAAGTGCCAGCGTTCTGACATCCCGACTTTTAAGAGCCCATCAATGGAATAGTGTAATTTTTAATGAGTTTTATTCTCTTACAAATGCCCTAAGATGGGTCAGCAAGATGGCATGGTGGGTTAAGGCACTTGCCACCAAGCCTGAGGACCTAGCTTTGATCCTCAGGACCTATATGGTAGAAGCAGAGAATCTACTCCCACAAGCTGTCTTTTGACCACTACATGAACACACACACACACACACACACACACACACATACACACACACACACACACCATTAAATGTAACAAAAATAAATAATGGTCAAGCAAATGATTCACTCTTTATACTTTTCTTGGCTTCATGGTAGTTCATGAGCATAAGACAATGGTCATTGGAACCGGGGATAACAATGACTGGGGATGAAATGCCCTCTGTTCATTTTACACTGTCAAAATGAGTTTCTATGACTTATTTCTGCTGCAGATTGTTCTTGGTATTATTTAATGTAACTAGGCTTTATCACAAAAATAACATTGTGTGTGGGAGAGGACAAAAGGAACATAGTGTAATATGTCCTGGGTTCTGCATGGCCACAGGAATGGCCTTGACTAGGGGCATGGCTGTCTTCTGGGGACAGGATAAAAGTAGAGTGCTGTGCTGAGTTATGGGATTGTAATGAGGGTGTTTTGAGAACAGAGTGTGAGAACCATTGCTTTTAGGAGGGCGGGTTATCCCACTGTGTCATGAACAACTCCATCCTATAAACTATCTTTTTTCTCCTACTGGGGAAAGTATCATGGTATCACTTCATAAATGTGACCTTAGTCATTATCATAATATATTTTCCTGGAATCTGCAAAGGGCCAAAATACTTCAAAGGGACTTGTGGCTATTGATGTAACATCATTAAATCTATGAGAAACATGAAGACATAATACTGGCACTTCAGACTATTTTGGGCAAAAGAATGTAAATAGACAATGTTTCAAACAGAAACATCCCCAACCTTCAGATATCAAAATAATAACTTTGCAACGGGCGGTATATCTGCAGGTTCTAGCCACAAAAAACCTCCAGTGGAATCACAAAGCATAGTGATGGGATACAGGCTTAAAATAACAGTTTCAACTATTTTTAGAATTCTTTTCCTCCAAAGGAGGTCAAAGTAATGAAGATGTTTGATCATTTTCTCCAGTCTGCTTCTCCTAGAGAAGGAAGTATAGGAAGGACTGGGCTGGAGAAGGATGGGAAAGAAGTCACTGCATGACCTAGTGTGTCTTGTCTGTTGTGTGTGGGACAAGGCACAGTGGGTAAGCACACAGACACTGAGTCAACACCCCCAGCACTTCCTAGCCTTAGGTGACTAACCTTTTTCTCTGTGCCATTCCCCTAATATTCTGTGCTAATCACAGGACCTCAATATCCTTTGGGGGTTGATTGGTTCCAGGACCCTCTTGATAACACAAGCCATAGATGTCCACGTTCTTATAAAAATACTATCATAATTGTGTATAGCCTTTCATTCCTTCTGAACCTTTGAACCCTCCCCAGATCACTAAACTCATACAATGTGATATAAGTCAGAAGTTGTCACGCTGTGTTATTTACTGCTCTTGTTCAATATGGACACATTTCTTTTTAAAAATATGTTTAATCTGTGAGTGCTTGAATCTTCATATGTGGTACCCACCAGTATGATGGATCCACTGAGAGAGAGGCACAGAATAGGCATTCAAATGCCACAGTTACAAACCAAGTCTTTAGATAAAAGTATAATTGTCAGCATAAACAACACATGATGGAGAGGACATGGTTTCTACAGCAAATGAAGGAAGAAAGGATTTCAGGCTTCAGTGAAGGAAACCCTCAAGTAGGAAGTAGGGCATGACCAGAGAAATGCAGACAGTTGGAAAGACCCACCTAAGTCTTTCCCATCCAACTAGGATGGTTGAATAAAAGAATATGTACTGTAAATATCTGGTTCTGCCTTTCAACAGGGATCAAGTGTCTGGAGTCTGATCAGGGGAAAGGAGCTGAAAAGAAAGTCTTCTGTGGAGTCAGTCTAACATGAGAGGACTACTTAAACAAGGTAACTGATCCCAAGGAGTTTTCTGGTGCTCGTAGTAAGGGAAAAGACCCAAGGCTTAGCCTGGAGTGCTAGAAAGGTCTTAATAAAAACAATGTTAGGGCTAGGGAAAAGGCTCAGGTGGGAAAGTGCTTGCTATGAATGCAGAAAAGCCTGAGTTTGGATGCCCAGCACCCATGTAAAAAGCTGGCTGTGGCACTGTAATCCTAATGCTGGTGAGACCGAGACAGGGGGAACCCCAAAATTTGCTAGCTGGCCAGTCTAACTGTATTGGTGAGCTCCAGGTGCAACAAAAGACCTGTCATAAAAAATAAGGTGGAGAACAATAGGGGATGGATGACACCTGGTCCGTATTTATAGCTTCCACATAAATAGGCATATTTGTATACATGCATTCACACACATGTGCACACACACATACAAATGTGAACACAAGCATACTCCTTCACACACACTGGTATATTGTATTAAAAAGAATACTCTTACAGAGACCATTACTACTCCTCACAAAGCAGCATTTGACACCTTCTTATGCTAGAGATATTTAGAAGAAAACTTTGAAAGTATCTCTTCAATATGCTTAAGGTTCTTGCAACCTAGATGAGGACTAGGGGGTAGGAGGACTTATCTAAAAGACACTGAGTATGTGGCCTCTTGTTCAGTAAATAGCAAGTAATATAGACAGAGTAAGATACTGAAGGTCAGGAGGGATTCCTCGGGCCACGGTGATGATTTTAAAGAAGGTTGACTTGATGTTTTGTTTTATTCTAAATCAAGATAGTTCTATTTTTAGAGAGGAAAAACACCCAGCAGTTGGTTAAAATGGAGAACAAACAAAAAATAAAATTTGACACTGTTATTCATATTTTTTGCTTGTGTGCAAAATTCCATGAACCCAAGATGTGAATGAGGAAAGACAGTTTTAGTAATAACAACCAACATTTGTCAAACACTCAGATACTGTGGTGCTACCGTGTATCAGCTCTCTTCATCCTTAGTTAAATAGATATATCATTACTATCTTTGGTTTGCAGATGGGCAAGAAGAAGAACAGAAAGATTATTTTACTCCCTCAGAGGATTAGTCTTCTTGTTAGCATAATCATGATTCTGAGACTAGGTTCTGACCTGCTATGAGGATGGTGGTGGAAAAGATGATTGATGATGGTGGTGGTGGTTGTGATGGTGATGAGGATGATGATGGTGATGATGTGGTGATGGTGATGATGATGACAATGATTATAGTGATGGTGGTGGTGATGATGATGACATCACTATTTCCACTACTGTGTAGGGACTGACAACCTTGTTCTTGGGAGGCTTTACTCGTTAGTCTCCTTTAGCTAAAGTTAAGATGAAGGTATTTGTATTGGGAGTATTGAGCCATACTGTCCCAGTTTCAAGCCTGTGTGCTGCTTGGGTACTCAAATAGTCTCCACGCTAATGCCTGCAGCATTGGTTCAAGCCATTGGACCACTACCTCACCCAGGAGCCCCTCCATGGTGGTCAGAGAGCTAAGCAGTCAAAAGTATTGGAAATTTCAAGTCTGCTTAGATCTGTGCTTGCTTTGTGCCCTGTGTCACTGTTAAAAGGGTCATCAGCCCTCTCTAACTGAAACATTTCCAGAGCAGGTTACTAGATCTGAGTAGATTTTCTAGCTTTCTACCCATGAGTTCCCCTGTCTATATAATCACAGTTGTCATGGCACCTACCTTATGCACTTAGTATTCATTAATCAGGGTTTTTGAAAATCCTCAAGCCTTCATGGGGATATGAGGAACTGGAGTCAAGCCTCAACTTAGAAATGATAAATGATATCTAAGAACAAATGATAACATGATTACAGAACAAGACTGACACATAGTATTTCATAAGTATACCACAATGCCACTCAACCGTAACACAAGCTTCTTCATCAATTAGAAAGCAGAGCAAAGAGGAAGAATGGCAGGATGGTAAGGAGAGGCCCCACAGCCTCGATCTGAGTTTTGTAAAACTGTCCAGTGTAGCCATCAGGTATGTCTGAGGAACACTTGCCTGAATACTTTTAAAGCTTTGAATTTTACGATACCATGAATCTAGAAACCCTAGAAGTCCTTTTTTTCCCTCGCCATCTCTTCCAGATCTTCTTCTCTTTCTTCTCTTCCTCTTCTTCCTCCTCTTCTTTCAACTTCTTTCCCAGCTCCTCTTTTTAAATAAAAGCTCCCTAGATAATCGCTAGGTGCTTGAGAGCTTGATTTCCTTCTACCCACAGACTGAGGAAAAACATCCTACCAAGATCCAAGTGGGATTGCTGCCAGACAAGAGGCAGCCTGAGCACTGAGACCAGAAAATGACCTCGATATCAGGCCTTTCAGGTACCAATTAACCAGAAAAGTAGTGATGAGCTTACCTTTATAGCTAGTGTTGAGTCAAGAATATTTATCTTCTTGAAATCTAAATGAATCTGATTCCAAAACTGTGGAGACCCAGAAAAGAGATTCAAAGTACTTAGTAACTGCAGAGTAATGGCAGTTAAAAACTAAAAACTTAGAAGTCCCTCTTCTAATAACAATCATTAAAAGCATCAACAATGTCTTTCATGAAACTAAAAGCCAAACAAAACCCTGACATAGCACACATGCAGAAAAGCAATAAGAAGAGACAAAGACCTTAGGAGTCTGGAAAGGATGAAATAGGGTATGATTGACAGCTACATGAAACTTACTGAGTTTCCCTGGATCCACCCCCATTCATTCTTCCTGATCAGAAAATTAGACTTTCCCATCTCCTTTTTTTTTTCAGGAAACTATTGTAGGATGTACTGACCAAAATAGGAGATAAACTATGGAAGAGGAAGACAGATTTTTTTTTTTTTTTTTTTTTTTTGGAAACAGGCACTCACACAGGAAGGAGGTGAAGGGAAATCCCAGGCTGATGACGCAGGGAAGTCCCCAAAGAGCAGCTGTGCAACAAGCATGAAGAAGAAGCAGCCCAGAGTGGAGCCACACATGGGGTTTCAGAAAAAAATCTACTGAGACTCAACAGTCCCTAATGAGTTTGAAGATGAGAAAAGGTTAACAGTGATTATATATAGCCAATGAAAGGTTATATAGATCTCTAACTTGATCAAATAAAACATTAATAATGATTAACTTCATGAAAAACTAAACATTAAGTTATGCAAGATACTAAAATGAGTTGCCATCAGGGAAGCACTAAATACATATTTGACCCAACTTAAGATTACAATATTGAAATAATATGAGAGTTAAAGTGTTCATCTACAATAATATATACCAGATTATACTAAAACTGCAAAGCAAGAGATATAAATACTGGAAATTCTTTAGAACTATATAGTAAATACACAAAGATGCACATTGAAGAACTGAAAGTGAATGCCTCTAAAGACTGGAACAGTGAGTGGTGTGTGTGTGTGTGTGTGTACTTGGTAGTTGTTAGTTTTATTTTTCCAGAGTCTAAACTCTAATGTTTTATTATAAACTTTCTTGAAGCAGAATGCCATAATGTTAAGTGTGTTGACTCCAAATAAAACTAAACAAGAGTTCACATTTGAAATGCTCTGGGAGCTTAGGGAGTTTCTCCTGGTCTGCATGACGTCAGCACAGGAGAGTGACAAGGACAGGACTCAGCTCATGAGTCCTGCTAATCAAAATGGCTAATTGGTGCCCAGTTAAGTGAGCACGTCTTGTAAGCCCTTAGTTATAAGCCTGGCTCTTGGGCATTAGTGTCTCACTTTTATAATTATGTCTGTGTATTACTTTGGTAAGGAAAAAAAATAAAAGGAAGCAGGGAGAGTAAACAGAGCTTCGTGACTACTGCATGGGAAGAGGTGTCCTAGCAAGAACCTGATGTTTCATCCTGGCTTTGTGATCACTAAAGGGCACCGAGTGAGTGGTGATGCTGCTTATGAAGATGCTGAGAAGAAATGAAGAATGCTGTGCGCGTGTGCGTGTGCGTGTGTGTGTGTGTTTAAGGGAGGTAAGACTGATGTGTCTAATTAATGTTCTTATTAAAAACAGATGTGTTGCACCAGTACTTTTTAGGTCTCTAACAGAGCAAATCCTCTTTTTAGCCGTGTATGTGGAAAAAGAAGGGCAGTGAGATTTTCTCCTCACAGCGCAGGCCTTGATGTGGGCCTCTTTTTGTCTTTGGGCGAGGGGCCAGGAGGCTGAAAATGGCAGGGTTTCCTGCAGTTCTTCCCCCGCCTCATCTGGATGAGGAAAATGACTATTCCAGTCAGAAGACAGGCTGCAACCACTTGGGTTGTCCTCACTGCTGCTGAATCAAAATTGCTCATTGGTACCAGCTCATGCTAGGTGTAATTGGCTAAAAACCAGCCTAGTTGATACAGCTGGAATATGATTTTGTTTCTCCTGGAGAAGGTCGCCTACAGGGTTTCTATTAGGAGTAACTAGCCTCTGCTGACTCACTCAGCATGAACACTTTCCAGGCCTGCACCCCAGTCCTCCTGGGAGCCACTGAACCCCAGCTAACTGGAGCCCAGTTTCTCTGACTCACTACCTTTTGGAAAAAGTTTACTGATGTCCCCAAAATGTCACCACATTCAGAAAACTATATCCTGAACTGACCACTGGAGTGTACCTGTGTTCTCTCCTTTGTCTTAGAACCTTCCAGTCTTTCTCCCGTTCCACCCCTTTGCAATCACTTAGCCTGGCTCACAATTTTTTTTGTCTACTTACCTCTGATGTAAATGAATATAGTCTAAATGCTTGCATCACTCCCAAGTTCACACTGAATTTGAATCCCCGCTGTGGCAGTATTAAGAGGTGGAATCATCGATCGGTAAGGGGGCAATTAGGTCCTTAGGGCCCACACTTGTGAATGGGCAGGGATTTGTAAAAGAAGCTCATGGAAGCTCTTTTTCCAGTTCTAGCCCACCAAGACTGAGAGCAGGCACTGTGTAGGAGAGAGAGAGAATTTTTCAAACACCAGACCTGCCTTCGCTTTGATCTTGGCCTTGTAGCTTCCAGATTTGTGAGTAAAACTTTGGTGTTTTCCATGTTGCTCATTCTGTGGTGTTTGGTTAGAGCCATCCAAATGGACTACCACAAGCTAGTGGGTGATTCCATAGGTCTTCTGTAAGCGAGCAAGAGGTTGGGAATTTTTAAGCTTAACCAATGTTTGGAAAGGTTGGAGGAATATCTGAATTTGGACAGGAGAACCAACTTGTCAAGCTCAGAGATGAAGCAGCATGGAGTCTGTGGAGACTATGGCATCCAGGGCAGCTAAAGTCCTGGGAAGGATGGCAAAGGCTTGACTGTTCACCCGGTGACCTCTGTGAGTCACTTGAGTCACTTGTGTTTGGTCTTTCTGGTTTCTTTGTTTTTAAGTGATGATGATGATCCTGTAGGAGGCTGAGGTGAGGTTGTGGATTGCTTCTGAGAAAAGAAATGAGGGCCTCCGGCTTTGAAGTTGTTTAGATGAGAGACAGAGAGACAGACAGAGGGACACAGAGAAAGAGAGAGACAGAGATAGAAACAGACAGAGACAGAGGGACAGAGACAGAGAGACAGCATGAGACAGGCAGAGGGACAGAGACAGAGAGATAGAGAGAGACAGAGACAAACAGACAGACACCGAGAAAGACAGAAACAGACAGATACAGAAGTGGGGTATAACGGGCTTCAAAGTCATTAGAAATGAGGCGTCACTCACTGGTTCAGCCTGGAAACGAGAACCCAAGGCAGAGAGAAGGTGAGAATTGAAAATTGCCACTCAAAATGTTTCGGCCATGAGGGCCAGAGATAGGAACAGAGCTGTGAACATTGTCACATGTCAAAGGCAACACCCTGCTTACTCACTTTATGGGCACAGGAAGCAGCCTGCTGCTCACCACCGTATGTGCTTCCTGTTTCTGCGGCAGCAAATGGAAACACCACAAATCTGTCATCTGGTGCTACAGCCTAAGAGCAAGTTGGTTGAACTGCACTCCCTCTCCCAGGAGGTTGGGGGTGGGGTCTGCTTTGCTTTTTCCATCTTCTAGAGCCCTTGCATCCTTGCTTTGTAGAGCACTTTGCATGACTATAGCTTCTGCTTTCTTGGCTTTGACCTCCCTGCCTCACTTCTACAAGGACTCACTCTGGTCACTGTATGGTCAGCCTTCCCAAATAAGCCGAATAAACACATACACCATAATATGCGGGAATATACCCATACCGCAGCATACGACTCACAGGTCTATGAACAGGCATCAAAACTCTACAGTTTGCAGGGCTTCGTTGAAAGACAGATAACCTACACACCAGTAATCTGGGTTTTGGGTGGTGGTGGTTGTTTTTTTGTTTTTGTTTTTGTGTTTTTTAAATGTTCTTGACACCTCTTATGAGTGAAATTTTTCCTTGAATCCTCAAACTGCCTCCCTACTCCTCAGCCCTCTTCCACTTCGACATAGTTTGTCTACCTTTCTTAATTCCTCCAGTTCCCCCTCACTTTTTATCTTACTGGGTTGGCTGATTCACTGGTACTCAAGATCATTAGGAGAATGCACAAAAATGGATGTTTTTCTAGGTAGGTATGAATGCTCATAGGAAAACCACAGCAACAACAAACAAGCAAACAAAAGAACTTAATTTAAGTTGGAAGGGTAGATAGCCATTGTTCAAACCACCTTTTATAAAAGAAGAAAAGAAACAGAGAGAGCAAGAGAGAGAGAGAGAGCAAGAGAGAGAGAGAGAGAAGAAGAAGGAGGAACAGGAGGAACAGGAGGAGGAGGAGGAGGAGGAGGAGGAGGAGGAGGAGGAGAAGAAGAAGTCTACACTGATTGGTGCCACTTGGAGTGATTCCAAGCACAGGGCATGAGCACATTGTGGGACCTTGATGGATAGGACCAAGCTTGGACCATCAGACCACCTGGACTTCCGGAATCAAATCATGAACATCGGCAAGATCTTGGGTGCCTTGTGTGGACATTCAAGCTCTCCCTGCACAAGCCCTGTGCTTAGAACAGCACTCGAATCTCCTTAGTAACAGATTGCCAGTTCCCATCTCAGAGTTTCTGATTTCAAAGTCTGCAGGCAATTCCAGGCTTTTGTCTATCTAGCGCATTTCCTGGGAATGGTGTTTGAAGAACCACTGGTGTAGAGCAGCAGGGAACAGAGGGAGGCTTTAATGAAGTGGCAGAGTCTCTCAAGGCAAGTCATACCTCCATCTTGGTTTCTTCACCCACGTGAGCTGAACTGTCATCTGGGTCACATACACGGAACAGTCTAGCAACCCTAAACTAATTACTTGCAGCCAAACAGGGAGATTGTTTTTACTCAACCCAAGGCACCATTATTTCAATACCCCCTCTATAGCCTGTCAGGGACCCTCATTCTGTGGAAAGCTTTCTTGGAAACCAAAGCCAAAGCCCTGTTTCTGATGCTGCAGAGAGTGGGAATGAGTCCACTCATATCACAGCCTCTAGCGGGCTTTTTTTCCTCCTTCACCCTTTTTCCTTTCTCCTCCCAGAAAGAGTTCCAAACGAGTCACAATGGCTTCCATTTAACTAACCTGTTATCTCCAGGCAATTTATTTTTTAATAATTCATGGATCCACAGAGTTCCCTGGGACAACAGCAGGGACAGTTTTATTAACTTCATTTTGCGTGTGGCTAACTCACCTGCCCCAAATTACTTGGCAAGAAGACCTGGTCGCTATCCACAGATATGTTTGTCCACTCAGCCTTGCGCCCTTCAGCTGTTCTCCTGAGCAGAAGAATTACTGAGGTAAGTGAGGGGTGAGCTATGGTGCGGCTCACATCGAACAAGAGAGAATATGAGAAATCAGATTCTTCCCTGCTAAGCCTTTTTGCCTTGCTTTGCATTCTTTCTCTTCTTACTCCTCTTCCAACTTCTTTCACAACTCTTTTTTTAAATAAATAAATAAGAGTCCTCTAGATGATCATTCGAGTCCTTGAAAGCTTGATTACCAATCACCCCAAAAAACTAAAAGAGAGCATCCCACTATCGGGATTCAAGTGGCCTTGCAGTCTAAGCATTGAGATGTCAGGCAGGACGTAGTTAACAGAGCAGCCTTTGCGGATTGTAATTAATGCAATGGCCAAAAGACAGTGAGTGGGAAAATCTCAGGGCCCTCCGTGTCATAAGGACCAGAGGGCTTGGGAAGGAGCTCTGGTAATAGATTGACAAAGAAGTAGACCATGATTCTGCTGACCATGAGTGTATCCCCTTATCCTCACTGAGCAGGTGTGTAGTTTCTTTACCAGGGCAGTGGGAAGGTTAAAGCCCTCTCTGCTGTATAAGAGAGTTAAATGCACACATTGTCTGCTTAGCGTTTTCTTGGTCCTGTGTTGGTGGCTTTGTCTACCTGCTGTCCGTTTCTCTATAGTGCTCCTTTTATCTTCTTAGCCTAATCTCTCAATACGTGGCCGATAGGGCGGGTGATACTGTTGAATGCTCTACTGCCAAGCGATGGAAAGCCGTAGGTATATTCCTTCTCGGTGAATGATGGCTGTTCTCCATATGTATTTTCTTTGTGTGATTGGTTTTTATCCACGGCTCACATTTATTAGGTATTCCTGTGTGTCTGGCTCTGTGCTGATGTATAAACATAGATTTCCCACACACATACACACATATTCTTATATAGCAAGTAATATTACCATTTTATAGAAGAGAAAATGGGCACAGAGAAGTTAAATAAGAATTTGCTATAAAATTTATCAAGAATTTGCTATAAAATGTATCATGTTCCTGATTTCTATAGCTGATTCTTATTAAGGGAACCTGAGGGATGGTGGGGGGGGGGAAATAGGGAGAGTTTTCAAACTCTGATGTTGATAGTAAAATATGAGCTACAGGTGGGTATATGGGGCAATCAGGAGAGAGCACTTCCTGAGTTATCTTTTAGTAGGATGGTAGGCTTCAAGGTGCCCATGTGATCTGTAAAGAGGGGACCTAGGGCAGAGTAGCATATTCCACTCACTTCAGAATCTTGGTTTCTTAAAGACCATGAACATTTACAAAGGGATGAAGAATCTAATAGCTGAAGAAAACAAATATATTTCCCTCACCCAAACCAGGAAATATGCCTCCTGACCTTGGCATGACCCTGGCAATAAGGTGAATATCTTTGATCCCAGTGAGCATTTAAAACTGGTGTTAACATGGCTGCAAATTAGTATTTAGACAGTGGTCCATTAATCTGGGCAGGTAATGAAATGAGGACTGGGGTCCCTTTCCTTATACCCCATTATTGTAGTGGAGAACCACAGTAGAACATATCTCAAACTAGAAATCAGATGGCCAGGGAACATGACTAGTCCTGACTAGTGTGGGCAATGTGACCATGAGACTGTGAGCTTCTGAGCTTGTCTATGGAAGTTGATCCCAGAATCAATTGAGATGATATATAGAGTTAGGGATTTAAAATTGGTGGCCTTCATCTATTAGAGATATCATCTGTCACATGGTTTCAGAAGGCCTTGGAATTGGGGAAAATGGAGTGGTTCAAGTTCAAGGATACTTGGGAAGCAGCACTCACCCGAAGACTTGGGGACTGAGAGGATCTGATTCTAAAATGGTGGGCAAGTCGATGCTGGATTTCAGCTGGAGGCTTTGGTTCATCACCATACGGATCTCTCCAGAGAAGTGTTTAAGTGATCCTATGACTTGCAGCCGGCTGCCCTCCCAGCAAGCCTTCCCTGAGAAATATAAATCAGCTCTGCACTGTATGGAGCATGGAGAGCAGAAGTCAAGGATCATTAGGGACCTCCAAGAGGCCATTCTGTAAGTGTTGACTGTGGATGCCATCAGATTTATTGTTCTAGCTGATGCTGTTGCTGTAAGTTGGAACTACGGCTGGCTTCCATGATGACTTTGGCTAAAATTCAGGCTGTCCCTCAGTCCAGCAATTCTTTCTGTGTTCTGAACTTATGATTCCAAAATGTGCATTCCAAAGGCCATTTGGATGAGTAGGGGTGGGTTGGGAACTGTATAGATGACAGCCAAGACCAGTCCAGGAAGTGCTGTGGATATTTTAAGGCGGCATGAGTAAGGATTGCTGAAAGACTCAGGAGAGCTTCCAGACCTTAAGCCGACAGGGTCGTGCTCAGATCTTATTGTTCCTGCTATAAGAAAAAGTAGCGGAGTCAACTTAAGCCAGTGGTTTTGCATTCCGCCCTAACTGATCTGTCCATCTTGCTAGCAAAATATCAAGCGTACGCTTCACTTCCTGTGCCTCTTCCTGTTGGGTTTCTGTACTGGGGTCAGCCATCCCTTGAGGAAATGATTAGAAAAGCTGCTCACATGTGAGGCTCAGCCAACCCGCTCCCACAGGCAGTATAATTAATGCCTTACAGTAATGAAATATGAGCAAATCTGAATGTAGTTCTGCGCTTCAATCAAAATAGTATCAATAGCAACCAACCAATCAATCAGTCAGTAGCCAGTCAATCAATCAAAATGGTGTCAGAAATGAACCCTGCTTATATGTCTACAGTGATAATTTTATACTTAGCGCATGAGATACTACAGGACTTTTTTATAGTGCCAACAAGATACCCATAACATTGGAAAATCACTGTGGCCTCTCCTATTCTCCCCATCGAGTGTCCATTTGGGGACAGAGTCTTTGACTAAGAGTCTGTAAGATTCTCTAATGATGGAATAGCACAGATTCGATGGCCATTCTGAAGGTAACTTCTTTCTCCCTGACTACCTCTAACTATAGTTTGGTTTTGTTTTCTAACTGAAAAGAACTGTCTTTCTGGGCTACACTGTCTATCACTGTCTATCATGTGTAGTCCTGGCCACTGCATGCTATAAAGTCATCTCTGGGCGGGCTGGGTTGAGAAGTTCTTCTCTTCCAGAGAAGAGCGGTGAATGCCAGAAGGGCCCATGGACACTGCTGCTCCTCCTGCTTCTTTCCTTCCTTCCTTCCATGTGAACGTGACGGCTTGGGTGGAGCAGTCATCTTGTGAGCATGAGGCAAAAGTCTCCCATGGAAAGCAAAAATGAAAGAAGAGTACTGGAAAGGGAATGCAGTTTGAAGTGACTTTGAGAGCTGGAGAGGCAAGAATGGACCAGAGAGGAGTCAGAGGAACTGCTTAACAGATGGGGATGTAAGAGAGGGAAGGTAACAAGAATGCAATACACAGGCTGTCCTGAGTTTGCATCTCTAAAGGCAAGGGTTTTGCAGGTCCCCACTCCCTAAGAGGTAGCACATGGCTAGGGTAATTTGTATAGTGGGGTGTAGCTCGGTGTCCTGCAGCAGAGCAGGGGCTTTACCATCAGACAGACTGAGCTTGAGTCCTTCCTAGGTTCATCAAAGACTGTGTGACTGTGAGCCCTTTCTACCTTGTATAAGCTTTTCAGGACTCAGCTTCAACATTTACAAATTGGTACTAAATACTCAACAATCTAACACAAAGCACCATGTTTGGTACATAGTAAGTGTTCAATAATGTGCATATGGGTGATTTCCACTATTTTGTTGTTGTTCATTTTTACACATCATCATAAGACATGTGCTTAGCCAGAGGATCAGTTGGTCCATCTCTCAAATGGAACAACCATCTCCTCTCATAGAATATCACAATAGCCCTCCTTTTCTGCCCCTCTCCGGATCCCAGTCTTGGGAGCAGACACCCAGCGGGTCTTAACCCTTGTGGAAACCATATCTTGAGACATCCCAGAGAGGCTAGTGTCCTTAGAAAGGCAGGTAAGGTCATTCGTGCACCGCCCTATGACCCAGAGACACAGCTGGAAGCAGGAAGCTCGCAGGACCCACCCCCAGGCACCCAAACCCCACCCCTGTGGAAAACCACTCCCCTTCTGCCCCCTATCCAGATCTGGTGGCTGGAGCAGATACCCAGTGGGTCGCACCCTTGTGGAAACCTTATCATGAGACATCCTAGAGTGGCCACCGACCTCAGAGAAGGGGACACCATACCCAGAGACAACCTAGAGGTGCCAAGGAACTCAGAGCAGCAGACACCATATCCTGAGACATTCTAGAGGAACCACTGCACTCAGAGCAGTGAACACCTAGCTGGTCTGCTCTCATGAAGACACTTTACCCTGAAACATCCTAGAGGAGATACTTCACTCAGAGCAGCTGGAGCTCAGGATCAAAGGATCACAGAGATATCTGGACCCTAAGGAGTTCTGACACAAGCAAGATAACTGGAAAGACAGTCTCCAGTCAGAACCAGTGACTGAGGGTAGCACTAGAGTTAACCAAATGGCGAAAGGTAAGCACAAGAACATAAACAACAGAAACCAAAGTTACTTGGCATCACCAGAACCTAGTTCTCCCACCATAGCAAGCCCTGAACACCACATCACACCAGAAAAGCAGGATACAGAATTAAAATCACTCCACATGATGATGTTAGAGGACTTTAAGAAGGTCATAAATAACACTCTCAAAGAATTTGAGGAGAACACAGGTAAATAGATAGAAACACTTAAAGAGGAATCACAAAAATCCCTTAAAGAATTGCAAGAAAACACAACCAAACAGGTGAAGGAATTAAACAAAACTGTCCAGAATCTAAAGATGGAAGTAGAAAAAAACTAAAGAAATCTCAAAGGGAGACTACCCTGGAGATAGAAAACCTAAGAAAAAGACCAGGAGTCATAGATGCAAGCATCACCAACAGAATACAAGAGATAGAAGAAAGAATCTCATGTGCAGAAGATACCATGGAAAACATTGACACAACTGTCAAAGAAAATGTGAAATGCAAAAAGCTCCTAACCCAAAACATCCAGGAAATCCAGGACACAATGAGAAGGCCAAACCTAAGGATAATAGGTATAGAGAGGGTAAAGACTCCCAACTTAAAGGGCCAGTAAATATCTCTAACAAAATTATAGAGGAAAACTTCCCTAACCTAAAGAAAGAGATGTCCTTAAATATACAAGAAGCCTACAGAACCCCAAATAGACTAGACCAGAAAAGAAATACCTCCTGTCACATAATAATCAAAACATCAAATATACAAAACAAAGAAAAATACTAAAAGCAGTAAGGGAAAATGTAAAGTAACATATAAAGGCAGACCTATAAGAATTACACCAGACTTCTCACTAGAGACCATAAAAGCCAGAAGATCCTGGACTGATATTATACAGACCCTAAGAGAATACAAATGCCAGCCCAGACTACTATACCCAGAAAAACTCTCAATCAATATTTATGGAGAAACGAAGATATTCCATGACAAAACCAAATTTACACAATACCTTCCCAGAAATCCAGTCCTTCAAAGGATAATGGATGGAAAACTCCAACACAAGGAGGGAAATTACAACACACACAAAAAAAAAAAAAATCAAGAAAGTAATCTTCCAACAACCCCAAAAGAAGATAGTTACACAAACATAATTCCACCTCCAATAACAAAAGTGACAGGAAGCAACAATCATTTTTCCTTAATATCTCTTAATGTCAATGGACTCAATTCTCCAATAAAAAGACATAGGTTAGCAGACTGGATAAATAAACAAGACCCAGAATTTTGCTGCATACAGGAAACACACCTCTGTGACAAAGACAGACACTACCTCAGAGTAAAAGGATGGAAAACAATCTTCCAAGCAAATAGTCCCAAGAAACAAGCTGGAGTAGCAATTCTAATATCAAATAAAATTGATTTTCAACCAAACATAATCAAAAAAGATAAGGAAGAAATCTTTATACTCATAAAAGGAAAAATGTACCAAGATGAACTCTCAATTCTGAACATCTATGCCCCAAATGCAAGGGCACCCACATACATAAAAGAATGCAAATTAATCCATCCTTATCCCCTTGTACAAAGCTCAAGTCCAAGTGGATAAAGGACCTTCACATAAAACCAGATACACTGAAACTAATAGAAGAGAAGATGGGGAAGACCCTCGAATACTTAGGCACAGGGGCAAAGTTTCTGAATAGAACACCAATGGCTTATGCTCTAAGATCAAGAATTGACAAATGGGACCTCATAAAATTGCAAAGCTTCTGTAAGGCAAAGGACACTGTCAATAGGACAAATCGGCAACCAACAGATTGGGAAAAGATCATTACCAATCCTAGATCCGATAGAGGGCTAATATCGAATATATACAAAGAACTCAAGAAATTAGATGCCAGACAACAAAATAATCAATAATCATTATTGGTTGATTATTTGATTATTTTTCTTGAGTGGTTTTCTTCATAACAGGTGATCATTCTTAGGCATTACATGTCATAAACCTCTCTAGCCCTCAAATGTAACTGTTTGGTTTGTCATATCAATGCTGTCACAATAGGTGCTATGAACAAAACTTTTCATCAGATCATTTTTTAAAATATTTAAAATATTAAATAATATTAAGAACTTAAAATACTCAGCAATATTAACATTTTTCTTAAAACATTTTACTCCACTACTGTAACTGCTTGGTTACATACAAAATGCATGCTTTGTTTGAATCCTAGAAAATGAACCAAACAATCAGAGGCTCCTCTTCTTGTCACCCTTATTTTTCCTCTAGTCTAGGTGATACTGAGCTCACATTCTATCGCTGAGCTGCTCTCTCTCTGAGCCCCAGGCCTTGTACTTTATTTATGGTGGCCCTCATATAGGTCAGTTCGGCCCTGCATCACCTCGGGATTGGCCCCCTGGTGTTTCTTTGCCTGTTCTGCTTTGTTCTGGAACTTTAGCTGTGCATGCCCTAAGTCTCTCCAGTCTATACCTGAGGTCTTCTGATTATTTACTTATCTTGGCTCTCTCTCTCTCTCTCTCTCTCTCTCTCTCTCTCTCTCTCTCTCTCTCTCTCTCTCTCTCTTCCTCTCCCCCTCCCTCCCTCCCTCCCTCCCTCCCTCCCTCCATTTTCTCTTTTTTAAGAATTGAATGGGGTTCAGTGTAGTATTTTCATACATGAATACAGCATGTACTGATCAAAGACCTTTTTCTATCCTTCTCTCCCCTTCTAGAAACCATTCTTTAGCTTCCACATAAGGCAGAACATGTAATGTTTGCCTTTCTGTCTCACTTATTCCATTTATGATAAGCCACCAATTCTATCTATTTTGCTTAAATGACAGCATTTTGTTGCTTATGAATAGATAATATTGTTATGTATATATAGAACATTTACTTGATCCACTCATCCATTGATATCCATGACTTAGTGATTGTGAATATTCTACAATAACCACACATGTGTGTTTATGTGTGTGTATACAGAATTATATATATAAATTCAGAAATATACATATATAAATATATATAATTCAGAAATAAGATAGAGGGATCATTTGAAGATCTAATTTTAGTTTGATTAAATTACATTTTAAATTAACATATAAAGTAGTAGATACAATTATAACATTTTTTCATGTATAGTACTGTAAATTATTAATATTTATCTCTCATTATCCTACTCCCTACTCTAAGTAGTACCTTAACTCACATCTTATATATATATTTAAATATATGTACACACATATTAAGTCTAGATTTTAAAATACGAGATATTTGAGCTTGGCTTATTTTTCTTAACATATAACTTCCAATTCATTCATTTCCTGGCAAATGGTATAATCCCATTCTTTTATATGGCCGAGTAAAACTTCTTTATGTATGTATACAGTCTCATCTTTATCCACTCATCTGTTGATACACATCTTGGCTGATTAAAAACTTCAGCAACTGTGAACAGTGCCACCACAATATATGGATGGGAAGGTGTCTCTAGAGAATGCTGACTTGGTCTTCAGAACTATACCCACAAGCCCACAAGTGGTATAGAGTTAGTTTTTATGTCAGTTCAGCTTTCAGTTTATTAAGCTCTTCCATACTGATCTTCATAGAGGCTGCACTCATTGCATTCCCACTAGCAGTGTGTAAGGATTCACTTCCCCTCTATCTTTGCCAGCATTTGTTGTCATTTGCTATGTAGGTGATAACCATTCTGCTGAGGTGAGCTGAAGTTTCAGGGTTGCTCTGATTTGCATTTCCCTGATGGCTGAAGATTGCTCAACACTTTTCATATGTTAATAGGCCATTTGTACCTCCTTTAAGACCAGTCTATCCAATTCATTTGCTTGTATTTATTGTATAGATAATTTGAATTGAGTGATACACACACACACACACACACACACACACACATTTTTGTTAGACATACAGACGGCCAAGATTTTCTCTTGTTCTGTAGGTTACCTCTCCATTCTTATTTTCTTGGCTGTATAGAAAGCTTTTAATTTGATGTTATTTGTGATTCTTGCTATGAATTTCTGGGCTATAAGAGACCTTTTCAAAACATCCTTGCTTGCTGAGTGGGTTTGTAGCCCCATGGGGGGAACAACAGTGTCAACCAACCAGACCCCTGGAGCTCCCAGGGACTGGACCAACAACCAAATAGTGCACATGGAGGGACCCATCGCTCCAGCCATGTATGTAGCAGAGGATAGCCTTGTTGGACATCAGTGGGAAGAGCAGCCCTTGGTCCTGTGGGGATTCGATGCCCCAATGTAGGGGAATGCCAGGGCAGAAAGGCAGGGGGTGGGTAAGTGGGTGGGTGTGAGAGCACCCTCATAGAGGCAGGGTGAGGGGGGTTTCTGGAGAGGAGACCTGGAAAGCGGATAACATCCAAAATGTAAATAAAACAAATATTCAATTAAAAAAAAGTCTTTGCTCCATCTGGAAGTATTCCCTCTATTAATTTCAAAGGTACAGGTCTTAAATTAAGACCTTGATCCATTTCTAACTGATGTTTTGTACAGGATGAAAGGGAATCTTGTTTCATTTCTTTTCTTGTGGTTTTCCAGTTCCACTTGTTGAAGAATCTATTGTTTCTCCAATGAATGTTTCTGGCATCTTAGTTGAAAGTCAAGTGGTTCTATCCATGTGGCTCTATTTGTGTCTTTTATTCGATTCCATTGGTCACACGTCTATTTTTATGCCAGTGCCATGCTTGTTTCGTTACTATAGCTTTGCAGTATAATTTGAAATTCAATGTTGCGGTTATTCCCAGCATTGCTCCTTCTGTTCAAGATTATTTAGCTTGGTGGGACCTTTAGCATCCCCATCAGAATTTTGGGAGAGTTCATCTAGCTCTAACAGAATGTCATTGAAATTTTGATGGAGATTTATTCAATCTGTAGATTGTTTGTAGAGGTCTTATAGTGAGGTTTATTCCTGAATGTTTTATTGGTAAGGGGTGATATTTTTTGGAACCTCTATATGGCCCTTTTTAGTGGCTATACTAGTTTATATTTCCACCAAAAATACAGACTCCCCTGCATCCTTACTAGCAGTGTATGTGTGTATATGTGTGTGCGTTTGCACACACATGAACATGCACCAGAGCTTCTCACATATGAGGCAAATGCTCTGCCACTTCTTTATCTCCTCAGCCACTTCTTTTTGGATGATAGTTCTTCTAACTGCAGGAAAATGGGATTTTATCATAGTTTCAATTTATATTTCCCTTGTGACTAAAGATGCTGAACAGTTTTTCATATACTTCTGGGTGGCAAATTATTGTTGTTGTTATTCTTTTAAGTAGTTTGAGTTTCTTAAATATTGTGGCTATTAACCCTCTACAAGATGAATAGCTGGTAAATATTCCCTACAGATTCTGTAGGGTGTCTCTTGTTTTGTTTTTTTTTTTTTTTTTTCCCCTTCATTTTCTGTTACAGAAACTATTTAGTTTGATGCAAATTTTTCTTGTTAGTTGTTGCTTGGTTCCTTTGCTCACAGGACTCTACCCAGAAGATTATTGTACTTTTTCTTTAGCCAGTTTCAGTTTCAGCTCTTCTATTTGGGTCTTTGAACTCTCTTGAGTTAATTCTTCTACCCAGTGACAGACGGGGGATCAGGTTTCAGTCCTCTGCATGTAGATATTGAATTTTCTTTGCATCATTTATTAAGGAGGCTGCCCTTTCTGCAACATATGTTTTTGATGCCTTTGTTGAAAACCAATTGTCTGTAGAAGGGTAGGTTTATTTCTGGGACCCTTGCCAGCTGATCATATGATTATTTTATCCTTCATTCTTCTGATGTGGTGTATTATCTTTATTGATTTTAATACATGAAACTATCCTTAAGATGGATTCAACCTGATCATAGCGAGTGATCTTATTGCTGTACTAAATTCTATTTGCTAGTAATTTGTTGAAAGTTTTTGCATCTATCTACATTAGGAATGATGGTCTATGATTCTCTTTTGCTGTTGTCTATATTAGTAATAGAGTAATGCTGGAACTAGAGATACTTCCTTACCTTTTAGTTCCTTGGAATAATTCAGGAAGGGTAAAGCTAGCAGTGAATCCATCCTTCAGTCCCAGACTTTCTATTGTGAGATATTCTATTACTAATTTTATCTTATTACCTGTTACTGGTTATTGGTCCATTAAGTTATCTTAAATCCCTTCAGAATTTGTTTTTTGCTACAGCATAGGCATCTAAAAACTGATACCATCCTCTAGGTTTTCTAATCAGTTAAAATAGGGTTTTTCATAATTCAAATGATCCTTTATGTTTAGTGACACTAATAATTATGTTTCCTTTTCCATCTTCAATTTAATTTTGAGGCTTTTCTATTTTCCCCCCTTGGTTAGTCTAGGTAAAGGTTGTTGATTTTCATATTCACACACACAAAAAACCAATTGATGCTTTGTGACTTTTTTTGTGTGTCTATTTCACATATGTCTTTTAACATTTTTGTTAATTGTTGTATGTGTGTATGTACGTTTGTATGTATGATGTATGTTTGGTGAGGGGCAGGGTATGTGCATACCATCATGTATGTGTGGAGGGTAGATGACAGCCTTGTGGACTCCGTTCTCTCCTTCCACCTTTACATCAGTTTCAGATGTTGAATTTAGGTCACCAGGCTTACACCATAAACGCCATTAGCCACTGAAACATCTATCAGTCTTCATTTCACTTATTTTTGCTTTGACTGTTACTTCTAGTTTAGGGATTGGTTTGTTCCTGTTTTTTAAAACCCCTGATGTGCATTGTTGAGATTGTTTACTTGAGGTCTGCTTATTTATTTTAACCCCGGGCACTTACTGCTCTAAACATGCCACTTTCTCGGTTCAGCTTTTGCTGTATTTCAGGTTGGAGCATGTTATATTATCATTCAAAAAGAAAAAAAAAAAAGAAAAGAAAAAACATTTTAATTGAATTTCTCCTCTGATTGTTTTCATGAGCCACCTTTTATGTAAAAGTATCTTGTTCAATCTCTATGTATTTGTATAATTGCCCTAACATTTTCTCTCATTGGTGACCTCTCAATTTTGTTCCATTATATTCAGAAAAGATACAGAAAAAAAAAAGAAAAATTGTGAAATTTGCAGAAAAATGGATGAAACTGGAAAACATATTAAGCAGTGACCATGCTCAGAGAAGTTGCACAAGCTCTTTGAAGCGAAAGGTTTGCTCATTCATGGTCAAATTCATGAGGACAACTAAAGGTGTCGTTTTGCCTATTCTCACTTGGCTATTTCAGATGAGTTTTATTCATATTCTCTCTCTCTCTCTCTCTCTCTCTCTCTCTCTCTCTCTCTCTCTCTCTCCTTCTTTGTTTCATAGTTTGACTTTCTCACTTCTTGGGTACCTGCTTGCCAGTGGCGATTTACACTTTTGTGTGTTTTCCTGGTGACTGGAGTCTTTATTTCGCCTTTGGATATGGGACTCTCTTAAGCATCTTTTGTGTTTGCTTGTCTCAGAAGGATTTTCTTCACCTTCATTCTGAAGGACAGCCTTTCTTGCTGGATATAGCATTCTTGGTTGGCAGTTACTTGGAATACTAATTCCACTTCCCCTGGGCCTTTAGGGTTTCTGCTAAGAAAGCTGCTATCAATATAATGGGCATAGCCTTAAAATATTAAGATTCTAGAAACTTTCTTTTTACCCTAACTGCTTGACTATAACATGTCGAAGTGAAAGTCTTCTCTGATCATGTCCATATGCTTCCTATACATGATTACACATTTCCTAAGACTGAAAAAGTTTTCAACTATTTCTAAGTAAGTTTTCTATGCTATTAACCTTGCTATAGTCATCTTTGAGTATTCAGATGGAGATGTCTATTCCTTTAGTAGAACCTTAAAAGCCTTGAATGCTCTTATCTTTTCCCTCCTCTTATTTTCTGTCTTTCTTAATTTCATTTATTTGCTTGTTTACTTGTTTATTCTGTTTGACTGGCACATTACAAAATGCCTAGATTTGACTTCAGATTTTTTTCTGTTTAATCTAGTCCACTGTTGAAGATTTTGACTGTATTTCTTAGCTGATTCACTAAGTTGTTTTTAAATGTCTATTTTCTGTTATATCATTTTTTAAAAACTCTATGTGGTTTATTTTTATTCTGAATCATCTTAATTTCATTTAACTGTTTATATGTATACTCTCAGGTACTGTTGAGCTTCTCCACTGTCATCCCTTTGAATTGTCTGTCATACATATTCCCCACATTAATTTCTTTGGGATCCATCACTAGAGAGCTACTGTGATCCTTTAGTAGAATTATATAACCTTATTTTTCATAATCTTTTGCTTTCACATTGAGATTTGCACATTTGATATATCGGGTTTCTCTACTACTTTTATGGGGTGGCCTTGGAGGTGTTTTTTTTCCTGAAAATGTATATAAGGTATTGATTTGTTTTACAATTTTGGCTTTGTTTCTAGCCAGGCACCACAGCATAGTTTGCCTGTAGCTTCTTTAGCTGTCATGAATGATTTGGGCAAAGTATATACAATGGAAACATCAAACTCATCACCGCTGTAATCCCTGAAAGAGTTGTAGTGGAGACAACAGTTGGTTTGGGCCATTCACTGTTTGGCTACCCCTACAAGAAAAATTATGCCCCTCCAATCATGAAATGATGACAGTCAATGCCAGCCAATCATGTGATGATGACAGTCAATGCTAGCCAATCATGTGAAGGACCCCCTGGAACTGGCAAACTTAGCAGTGATGAGTGGATCTGAGACACTTGCCTCCTGACCAGTCAGTCACAGAAGCATACAAGGCAACACAGGGACAGGTGAGATAGGAATTGTAGCACTTGCTATGTGGCCCTCTCTTCCTGTGAGGTTAGTTTTAATTATCAAATCAATGCAGTGTAGAATCACCTGCAAAGGAAGTTTCTATGAGGGATTGTCTAGACTTGGTTGCCCCATGGGCATGTCTCTATGGAGGATTGTCTTGATTAGGAAAGTCCATCTACTGTGGGTAGTAACATCCCCTGAGTAGGGGCTCCTAGATCATGTACGAGAAGAGAAAGTAAGCTAAGCACTAGTATAGATGTGTTAATTCATTTCTCTGTGTTCTTTATTGTGCATATAGTATAACTATGACTCTCAAGTTCCTGCCACTGTGCTATCATGGACTTTAACCTGAAATTATGAGCCAAATAAAACCTTTCTCCTTAAGTCCATTTTGTCAAGCCTCAGAGCATAAACTTACCTTGGTCAGACAATATGTAAAAACAGGAACAATGGGGGAATGAGGTGGCCATAGAAATTATATTTCTATTACCTGCCTCAGTGGTAGTGTCCAGCCAAGATCTGGATCTTTGCCAGAGCTATATAAAATTGTACTTGTTTCTCCAAGACATGTGTGCCTAAGGCTTGGTAACAGCCAGCGACACAGTTGATCCAGGATCCTCAAAACAGTCCTATGGGTGGGACATCAATGGCTACTATATTAGTCAGGGTAATAGAACAAGAGAACACTGGACACTACCACTGAGGCAGGTGATAGAAATATAATTTCTATGGCCACCTCATTCCCCCATTGTTCCTGTTTTTACATATTGTCTGACCAAGGTAAGTTTATGCTCTGAGGCTTGACAAAATGGACTTAAGGAGAAAGGTTTTATTTGGTTCATTATAGAATCTCTCTCTCTCTCTCTCTCTATATATATATATATATATATATATATATATATATATATATATATATATATATTTCCATTGTATATACTTTGCCCAAATCATTCATGACAGCTAAAGAAGCTACAGGCAAACTATGCTGTGGTGCCTGGCTAGAAACAAAGCCAAAATTGTAAAACAAATCAATACCTTATATACATTTTCAGGAAAAAAAACACCTCCAAGGCCACCCCATAAAAGTAGTAGAGAAACCCGATATATCAAATGTGCAAATCTCAATGGGAAAGCAAAAGATTATGAAAAATAAGGTTATATAATTCTACTAAAGGATCTATATATCTATATCTATCTATATCTATTTATATATAGATAGATATAGATATATGACTAATAAGATGATTTTTATAGGCTATGATCCAATTAGTCCAAAAATGGTTATCTATGAATGGAAGGTTCAAAACTCCAGTAGTTGTTCAGTCCACAAAATTGGATGTCTTGGCTGGCTTTGGCTTTCAGTATACACTAGAATCTCTAAGAAGTAGGCTCTAATGTCAGTGAAGGAATGGACTTACTAGCAAGTATGAGACTAAGCAGGCAAAGAGTGGGAGCTTCCTTTTTCCATGTCCTTTATATAGGCGTCCAACAGAAGACATAGTCCAAATTAAAGGTGGATCTTCTTTCCTCAAAAGATGTAGGTTAAAGGTTTATCTTTTCACTTCAAAGAATCCAGATTATTAGTGAGTCTTCCCAGTTAAAATGATTTAATTAAGAAAAAGTCCTTCACTAGTGTGACTAGTCATTTGATTAGTTAGTTCCCAATGTTGCGAAGTTGACAACCAAGAACAGCTATAGTAGGCACTGTGGTCTTTCTCCCTGCCCTGTTTGTCAGTAATAGATGCCTGAACATGGTACAGAGAACAGGAGCAGTAGCATCTCTGTGGTTACCTACCTTCAGTTCTGCCTCTTGTAAGCCTGATGCTTGAATATTTTCTAGAATTTCTCTGCTAGCCTACTCTTCCCTCATACTGCCATCTCTTTAAGTTGGGTAGAAGATGGAGAGATAATATGAGACTCTGGTAAGCATTTAGATATCTTACTTCCCAGAGATTTCTTCAAATGCTTTCCTTGCATTCTGTCCTATGCTCACAGTATTTGTAGTCATTTCTCAAAAATTCCATATGCTGATAAAATTTCTTGCCTTCAAAAACTCTTGAATTCCAAAGTTCATGAATATTACTAAAATGTTTCATTGAAATCTATTATTGGGAGATGAGTATGGTAATTTGAATAGGAATGGTCCCAATAGTCTCATATATTTGAATGCTTATTCATTAGGAAGTGGCACTACTTGGGAAGGATTAGGAGGTGTGGCTTGTTAGAATAGGTGTCTACACTTGTTGGAGAAAATGTGTCACTGAGGCATTGAACTTTCAAAGCCCATGTTAGTCCCAGGCCTTTCTCTCAGCCTGTGGATCAGAAAGTAGCTCTCAGCTCCTTCTCCAGCACCACACCATGCCTGCCTGCATGCTGCCATGGTTCCTATGATGAAAGAGAATGGACTAAACCTCTGAAACTGTAAGCAAGCCCCCAATCAAATGTTTTCTTTTACAAGAGTTGCCTTGAGCATGGTGTCTCTTCCCTGTTTGGGATTGGTTCCAATGCTTTGAATTAATCCAGCCCCCTAAATCAGGGATCTGCATGTCGAAACACTGAAGATCCTTTTTCCCTAGTGGTCTTTGACCAATCAGTAAAGAGCCAATGGTCAATGGCTGGGCAGGTAGGCTAAGGCAGGAACTTTGGGGTTGTATGGGTTAGGAATTAGAAGGAAGAAAGGTAATTGCCATGATTTGGGGGAGAAGGATGGGACATGAGAGCTGCAGGAGAGAAAGCCAACCAGATACGTAAGAATTCATATTCTTATATGGCTATTGGCTACTTCCCCACTTGTGCCTAGGGTAGCAAGGGAAGGTTTAGGAGTCTCAGGAGTACTGGTGGGTGCCAAAGCAGTGTAGCTAAATTCTCCTTTATACTTCCCAGCAGTAAAACACCAAGATAAGGAATTAAATGGGTGGGTAAAACTGGGGATGAAGCCCAGTGGAGGACCACTTGCTTAACAGGTGGGTTTGATCCTCAGTGCTGTCATCCATCAAAGGAAGTCAAAGTAATTAAGCCTGACATGGATTTTCTGGGAGAAAAATGAACTATAGTGACCCATGAGGTTGGACTTTAGGGCACATTAATGTCTAGTAGGAAAGTATGGAGCACAGACCCCACAGCATCAAGAAAAGTTGCACCAATTTTTGTATGTACACCACAAAACTAATATCAATTGGCATGAAATTTACTACTGAGCCTTTGACCTATGGGAGTACAGCATTCAAGCAGAGGGCCCTGATTTTGCTGTTCTTTCTTTCTATATACTTTGCAGAATGGTTTTCTCAGGCAGGGTAAGGCAGATGTGGTCCAAAGAGTGCTGGGAAAGGTATACAGTAAATCTCAAGCAGATTTTCAAGTCTAGTCACTAAAGCTTTCTAGAACTATAATCAGCTTCTGGATAAGTTGGATAAGAAAGCAACATAATGGGAATTTATCTGAAAAAAAAAAAAGTATTATTCAATCATCACTATCATTTACAGAGACCTCTTGCCAGACTCCTGAGGTAACGGGAAATGTTTATCTCCTGATGTGCTAACAAGTTCCTTCTATTGGAGGAACCTTCTATGAAGCCATTATGTGGTCTTACTAGTTTTTACTTTGTCTTGGCTGATAGAGGCTACATTTCCCTTCAATTATTGGAAATTTTCCTATCTTTTTATTATCAATAGCTTTTTCCTCTCTTCCTCTCTTTTCATTTGTTCGTTTTGTGTCTATTATATGCTAAATGCTTTTTAAAACTCTTCTCGTATGCTCATGTTTAATAATTAGATGTATTTTTCAGAATAACTAATAGATATCCAACCATGTACAGATCAGTGATTATTAGTGTGTTGGCTTATGATAAATCCAAGACTGCATGCCTAACATCCAATACAAACAAAATATTATAGATGTAGGTATGAGTAATTGTAAGTATTTTACATAATACATATAGTTTAAAAATCAAATAAATATATTTTTATTAATCTACTATATATTCAACCCTTTGGTAAGAGATACAGTAAATTAAAAGTGAGAGATATATCCCTGGGGAGAATAGTTCTATTAGATAGGCAAATGTTACCAATGAAGATATTTATTGGCATCTGTCTATGAGATTTCATTCATATGCCAGGTGTATTCTGTGTGGCATCTTGTTTGGCTTTTGCCTCCCCCCATATACTAAGAACTCAGATGTGTCCTACAAAATATGTTCTTGAGTGGCTCTGTTGTGGAGCTAGAGTTGAGGATTTCTCTTCCAGAATAAAAGAAGCATGTGGAATTGGATGCAGATCACTTGTAACATGCCAAGGTAAAAGAGACAATGAAGACCTGGCAACTATCCTTGGGTATGAAAGACAGTGGTTAACCTGGAGCTGAGCTATGTGTTGTCAGCCATCCAAACCCCGTGCAACATGGGAGCCTCATATGGCGACATCTGCTTCTAGGAGAGAGTTCACTACATTAGTTACTTTTCTTGTTGCTATGACCAAATAATTGACAAGATGCAACTTAAAGATGGGGTTTATAGTTTGATGGGATGCAGTCTTTCATGAGAGGAAGGCATGGAAGCAGGATTGTAAGGCAGCTGGTCATATAACATCTGTAGTCATGAAGCAGAGAGGAGACTAAAATATGGAACCTGGTAAAAACAAAATATCAAAGCCCATTCCCCAGTAAGCCAATATCCTCCAGTAAGGCTCAAACTTCCTAAATATTCCACAGCCTTCTAAAACAGTACCTCCATCAGGGTACTCTTCAAATAAGAACCTACAAAAGATAGTTCACACTCAAACCACACCACTCACAACGGAGACAGTGCTCTCGACAGCATTTGAAACATGAGGCATTACCTGAAGGATACTGGGGAACATATAGAGGTGTCTCAACAGTACGGACTGGGCAAAGCCACCACAAGGAGTCTGTAGGCCCATTTCCCTTCAGTGAGTGACATATGAAGTGTGTTCTGCTCTGTAAAGCTTTGCTTCTCTCTGGAGCCACCTTGAAGCTAACTGTTTATTTCTATTACAAATCTTCAAACAATAGAAGGAAGCCATTTTAGTTTGCCTCTAGTAGAAGACTAACCTCTTTGAAGGCAACCATTTTCTTTCATCATCACTGGATGGAGCCCTCTCCATGAAGTTCTGTTGACTGGATAATAAGCACAGTCAAACTCTTAAACTCATGAGCCCAGAGGAGGTGAGGGAGATCACTTGCAATACGCCAAGGTAAAAGAACCAAGGAAGAAGGCCTGGCAATGTCCCTGGGTAGACAGGACAGTTGGCCAGCCTAGAGCTGAACTGTGTAGTGTCAGCCTTCTGAAGTGGCATCGTGGCCTTTAGCAACTCTTTAAAGCTATGAGCCACTTGGCACAGCTTCTCTGTAGATGACAATAAACATGAGATGAAATGACCATTTTCTCCATTGTGATAAAGTTCTCCATAGTTTTTGGTTCACAAGGGCTTGGACAGTAGTAAATCAGTGAGCCCTGAAATGAAAGCTCCATAAATAAATTGGTTCCAGTGGGCTAGACATAGGACGGATGGTGTATTTTCCAGTCACAGCCATAATTTTAATGAGCCATCCTGGTGATAGATGAAGCTCTTGTGGCACTCTGTCCTTAACGTGGTGAGTGGTGGTCCTGGAGGTTCAGTGTCCTGTCTTTATATTACAGGCCAGATCTTTATCTATGTCTAGGCTTGGAGTATTATTTATTTATTTATTTATTTATTTATTTATTTAACAACAAGTTAAGCCTGAGGTCATGCTCAGATTGCCGTGATTGAATGCTGTAGAGAGAAAGGGATTCTTTCATTTTCTTCTGGAGAGCCAAATGCAGATAAACGAGCATATGCTGGTGGCTCCTCATTTACCCTCCCTCCCCTGCCCTTTTGAAAGTATCGCAGTGGTTTTCTGTTGAGCTGATTTATGACCGTGATACCCAGCTATAGAATACAAAGTGGGATTTTTTTTTTTTTTTTTTTTTTTTTTTTTTGAGATCTGAACTTTGGATAGGAATCAATCTATTTCATATACTCTAAAGGTTTCACAAGATTATCATTTCTAGAGATGTTTTCAGAAACAGGTCAAGAAAACTACTTTTTGTTTGAAAAACTGGGCTTAGCAATCATGTCTTAAAAGATGATACTTCTCATTGCCTACACTACCCAAGAGCAGTTATTTTCAACCTGTGGCTTACAACCCTTTGGGGGTTTAATGACCCTTTCAAAACGGTCACCAAAGATCTTCCTGCATACAGACATTTACAATTTATAACCATAGCAAAATTACAGTTATGTAGTAGTAACAAAAATAATGTTGTGATTAGGGGTGACCATAACATGAGGTATTAAAGAATCACAGCATTAGGAAGGGTGAGACTCACTGCCCTACAGGATTTTGCAGGCCACCTCCTCCCTGTCCCTCCTGTTGTCAGGAAATGGTAAAAAATTATCTTGAAAATATATTTCCATCTATACCATAGAGAACTCAGTTGCCAGTTTGGGTTCACTAAAAGGATAGCTTTTAAGACGTCTGCAAGAGTACTAGACTCCAGCTCTGCAATGCTGTCCCCAAGCCACCTTGCTGACAGTGCAAGAAACTGACATATTCAGATCTACCTCAGCCCTGCAGTCACTAGCCATGCTTGTGGGCTGTAATTGTAGCCAGATTGTAAATAGAGTGTTGGGGGCTGCACCCGTTTCTCTCAGTTCACCCAAATCCCTCTCTGTATCCTACAATGAGGCTCAAGAGCCTCCAGAATCAGACTTTCTTTCCGCAGGAGGCCTGGATGGCTATATGAGTTAGCCAGGTTCTTGCGGTTGGTTAGAACCACCAGGACGACAGTCCCCCTCACTCTTAATTAAATTCCCCTATCTGGAGGCTGTGCCACGAGCGCACATTGTACCATAAAGTAACGTTTCTAGCACGCATTAATGGAAATACGCTTTGTTGAAATGCCAGAAGTACTCTGAAATAAAGCAACCATTTTAACCCTTTGTATCCATGAAGAGAGGCTGCAGGAGTTGTGGGAGCAGAGGGACAGCTCTACTCTGAGTCACCAAGTGAGAGATGAGGTCTGGGAGTTAGAGTATCAACAAGGTCCCAACTGACCCGGATGATGATCTGTGCAAGATAAAGTCTTTTCAGGCCATTCGTCATTGGGCACCATGTTCTGAGTATCAGCTGTGTCACATGGCTCAGCCCTTAGCAGGAGGAACTACTGGTGACCCCTCTTTGAACGGCTCTGTGCATTTTTTTTCCCATGGGAAGTCTGAAGATTCTATCCAAGGAGGGGCTGGGGGATGTGCCTTGGCTTTTAGTGAGATGATCTTCTCACTCTGTGTTCTAACATGTTGCAAGACCTTGAATAAGTCATATCACACCTAGGCATTTTCCTGTCTATAGAATGGGGGTTAATATCTTCTCATATATTGGGGGATTGGTATTGATAAAACATTGGAAGAATTTAATAGATAATAATAATAATTACTTGGTGTGTCAGAGGCCAGTCTTGAGAAGAGTAGAGCCATGTGCCACACTTCAACTGATGCGGGGCTCCCCTAAGAATAGTGTGTGTCACACACAGTTGTGACATCACCACAACTTATCACATGATCGTGCAAAGTCTGAAGCTGACAAACCTACAGTGCGACCATGTGTAAAAAGTAGCGTGGGTAGTACCTGAGACCTGACAATCAACAACTCTCATTGGCTACTGTAGTTGATGTATCTTAAAGTGCACTTTTAATTATAAAACATTCTCTGTAGAAGTTTGCTATGCTATACCAGCTGCAGCCCCAGATAGCTTGGTTATATGCCTGGATTGACCATTTGCTCTTATGCTTGATCTACTCATAGTCATTCATTTGGGGCCTGGGAGCCCAGAGGCACACAGCCCAGGTTTAGTATAATAGGCTATGCCAGCTAGGTGTATGGAAACATGCCTTATGTTCACATAATAAAATTATCCCTGCATCTAGGTACTGCATAGTGTTACTTACAGACAGAATTAAGTAAGTAGAATTACTCAGCCAATGAAAAGGTTAGAAACCCAAAAGGGGTGTATTTGGAAAACAGAGGGTTAGAAGCAGCATGAGGCTGCAGACACTCAGAAGACTTTGGTGCGACCAGAGCCTTGTCTGGGAGCTAAGTGCACATGGTTATCACTCACATCTGAAGGAGAAAATCCACATCGCAGGAATTGCAGACATGGTGGAGACTCACTCAGGGAAACCAGAGGGTCTAAGATGCAGGGAATGAGTTTTGTGACACCTGAGAGCCAATGCCATGCTTACCACGGCACCAGACATTGTTGGCATAGAAGTAAGTGTAGGTCCTCTCTCTTACACCGAGCCCATGTCTTCTCTTCTGTGTTTTGTGTGTGTGTGGTGGGGGATAATCACTGTTTTTTGTTTTGTTTTTTAAGAGACAGGGTTTCTCTGTGTAGCCCTAACTATCCTGGAACTCCTGCTCCTTCCGTAGAGCAAGCTGGCTCCGAGCTCAGAGATCTGTCTCCCTCTGCTTCCAGAGTGCTGGGATTAAAGGTGTGAGCTACTACCACCTGGCAGTGTCTTCCTATCTAGCAACTTCAGTGCGCTGACACATAAAATGTGTGGCCTACACACATCATACATACATAGTACCGTTGGTCATGGGTTCAACCAGCAGGAAATGTCGGTGGGGAATGAATTTCATAGTAAGCGCTGCTTCTTGACTGGGTAATGCAATGCGCACTGGTATTTGGGGACTAAATGGCCCTGTTTATATCCTCGGGTCACATCATTGCATCCTGTTCTTGTACCATGAATTTAAATAATCCAGTGTACAAGAGACAAAACCAGAAGCCATCAAAAACTCAAAAGTTCTAGTAGATAACTGTCAAGGCTGGGTGGAGGACAGACAGGGAAGATGGAGGCGAATGAGGCTTTTTGAATAGCAACATGCCTTGAAATGAAATTGCCTAGAGGTATTTATTTTCTACCACCAACACATTAAGATGCTATATAAATAACACTGAGCACATTCAACTGACCGGAGTCAGAGGAGTGAAACAAATAGGTCGGTGGGAAGTTTAGAAGCGTCTCTGGTGAAAACTAAAAACTTCAAATGGAAACGTTTAAGTTTCAAAACAACCTTTATTCTGTTTGAGGACCTAATACAATGCATTAAGCAACTGAAAACAATACATAGCTTCACTGAATAACTTGAACAAAATGTCAAGGAGGCGCACTCCCTCCCCCCCACCCCAGTTACCTTGTAAAGGCAAAATGACAACCGACCATGACATCCTCCCTCTCGTCAAAAGACCAACTTTAGTTTGTCAATGTCATATAAACAGATTTGTAAAAACATTGAACAGAGTGTAGCTTTAAAAAATACACACATATAAATGAGGGTTTTTTTTTTTTTTTTTTCGTTTGTTTTGCTTTTTTCCCCCCTTAAATAGCAGCATCCTGGGCAGCCAATGCTATCTCATGGTGACAAGTTCAGTGTGAAGTAGGAGAGTCTTTCCAATTGAGCCAATTCGACCCCCTCCCTACTCCTAGGACTAGTTATTTTATATAGCTATAGATTGTTGTAAAAAATAGAAAAAATTGGCATTTTGGAACTTTGTTCCATGTGAGGCATTGTGCTTTTTAACTGCCCCTTTCTTAAATGACCCTAAATTCCAACAGACAACAAAGCCCACTGTCCACCCGACTTGGATACCATGCATTGCGAAAGCACAGCTGGGAAAACCAGCAGGAACTTTCTCCCAATAAAGAACATCAGTAGAACGTCCCAAACAAGTTATAGTTCATAACCAGATATATGACAAAGCATTGGCTCTCCACAATGACAGCTCACAGAAACACACTCTGACTTGACAACACTGAAAACAGGGATCCGTCAGGTAAGCAAGTCATCCAGACCTGCTCCCTGAGAGGGAGCAGCTTCTAAAAACAGGGAAATGTCAAATGATGGACTTCTCACTTCACTTGCCAACAGTTTTTACCTTTATAACAAAACAAAGCTAGAGCAAAGAAACACACACACACACACACACACACACACACACACACACACACACACATACAAGACCTGTACTGGACATCTGCTTGTTATGTACTTGAACTCGACTGTGGATCTGCGTGGCTGAGAGGTGTACTGAAACAGTCCATGCACATTATACATATATACATATAGCCAGGGCCGTGAAGTTGTCAAATGTGAAATAATCTTGCTGCCTTATCACGTGGTTATGATCACTCTGGTGTGGAACACCAGGTCCCAACCCTCCCACTTCTATAGTCTAGCTCAGCCTCTCAGCAGCTTAGTGTCTAGCTATCTCTAGGATGTGACAGTTGGTGAGAAAACCTGATGTGGGGGTGCTCACATCTCAGCCGTGCCATAGCTGCCTGCACTCATGAGTCACTCGATGCTAGCAGAAGATGGCCTGGATGGAATCCACAGAAGCTTAATGGTCAAACTTCTCTAAGGACGGAGTTGGTGAGCATACTAACCTGTCACCAAAAATGCATTCAGCAGGACAGGTGTGATATAACTCAATGAGCCCTGCCTTCTGACAAATGAAAACTCTGTTGTACTCACGTCGGTGAGATGAGAAATTGAGGCAACTGCCTAAATTGCAAGTCATCTTGCAGAGAGTGTTGAAGGAAAAAAAAAAAAAACACTTCAACAGAACTTGTAACAAAGGAATCTCAGATCCATTTTTAAAATTAAAGTTATTTGTATTTGATAACATACATGATGTGCTACAAAAAGAAAAAGGGGAAAGGAAAGAAAGCAAAATCCAACCACAAACCTAGCTTACAAACAAGTACTAACTCTTCAGTCGTACGTGGCATGGCAGAATGCTGGACGTTGCACAGCCTGGAGTAAAGCCAGGGAAACAATTGGAGGTGGTCGGGTCAAGTTTGCCGGCTGACAGCCTGGCTGACTGACTTTTACTTTTGAGGATGAGTAGTGGCTTCATAGGAAGAAAAAGAATACATTCTACAGACTGTTAACCCAGCCACCGGGCTGCCAATACCAAGATTGAAACAAGAACATCACAAGACCCCTCAAATACCTTCACCTTAGTCTATGAAGGAAAGAGATACAGAGCTGTAGGTGCATCCGACATGGAGAAAGAGAAACTGCAGATGGCTCGTGAATCTACCTGGGCTGTGATGGTGACTACCATCAACCTCTACTCATCCAGCATGTGACAATTCCCCATGAACACACCAGCTTTTGCACATGTACACTGAGGTGGGGATGTCACCAACTGCCCCCTTTCTGCACTGTGATGTATATACAGCATGCACAATTATGCTAATGAGAAGACCTGTCCTTTGCATTTTACAGTCTCCACAAAGCACGGCGACCACCCACTTGGGTCTACTTGCCTTCCTGTCTAAACTGAACTGAACAGACAGCAAGGGAAATAACAAGCATCTGACTAGAAGTATTGCTTTCCAGACCATGCTTTTGCGGAAATGAATGGTTGGTTGCCTGGCTGCCATGACCAATCTAATGCTACCGAGAGAAAAGAACACATTTTCTAAATGCAGGGATTCAACCTTGAGACCAGTGTGTTACAGCAAGGAAAAGGGGCTCGTTCCAGGAACCCCACAGAACAGACTCAGCACTCCCTTTAGGAAAACTGAGATGCTGACCGGCTGCGCTGGGTTGGAGTTACATACAGTAGGGTCTGGAGCTGCTGTTAACTGGTAATGACTACCAAACTCAGATGGGGAAAGATGGGAGACAAACAGCCTCACTCCTTCCCTTCTCTGGAATCCCAAGAAAGTGCACACCACCTCACTCCCCACTCTCCTTACCCGCCTGTTACAATCCATGACCGCCTCCCCCTCCCTCCAGATTCAAGAAGTTCACAATTCACTAGGAAACAAACATCGCCAGGTACCGTATTTCAAGAGTCTTAATACTGTTGGACTCAGCAATACTTTGTCATATCATATATCATTTTCTTTTTCTTTTTTATTGAATAAAGCAGCTTTGAAGCTTATCAGGGCCCTGCCCAACATTTAGTCCAAAAAAAAAAAAAAAAAACCTGTTATGAACTTTTTAACCTTGGGCTAACAGCCAAGTATTCTGTACAAGAAAAACTGTAAAATATTTCATAGTTTTAATTCTTAAGCCATTTTCTTCTCTGGCATCCTGTACATTTCTTTAAAAAAAAAAAAAAAGTAATAACAAAAACAAATATTAACAAAAATCAGGGACAATATTTTCAAGCAACAAAAACTGGGGTGAGGGAAGCTTATTCTGAAGGTGTATTTGAAACTGGTAACAACAAAATAAAAATCAAGAATTGCATAGCGCTGCACATTTAGCCTTCAGCAAAACAAAGCAGAAGCTATTTGGTATTGATACAAATCCATCTATTTGATAGTTAGTCACCCAGTATTATGTACATATTTTATATACTGAATGTCATTGTAAGTCCCCTTGTCCACACTCCCTTTTCTGTTGGTGGGTTGTTGGTTGTTGATTTGACAAGTTTAAACAAAACGTTTTCTGGTGTTTTTTTTTTTCCTCCGAACATACTGCATCGACGTTCTCAAAGTGTCCTGTGTGAGCAGACGTGGCTCTCTGATACATATCGTTCGTTCTTTAAAAAGGAAAATAATCCACAGTGTGATGTGTCTGGGTTCACCACACCCAGCGACACCCAGGCTGGACCAAGCGGCCCCAGGCACAGGCTCTTCGGCCCTGTCTACCTTCTGGTCTCCAAAGTCCCAACTTGTAGCTGGTAAAGCTTCAGAAAGCGTTAACAAGCACCATGGTTAAAGGCCTCTTTGTCCCTGCACGGAGAGATTTTTTGCATTTCTTTTTCTCTGTGGGTTGTGGCTTTAAATTAAGAAAAGAAAGAGGATAAGGTTAGAAACGTCTGGTCATCCAACAGCCCTAGGCTGTGTGTCTTCCCCGACTTCTTTTTGTCCAAGAAAGCTCTAGTCCCACGTGCAGACAGCCGGCTTCATTTCTGCAGCTCAGTTCACAGGTCGGGCTGGAGAGGAGCCCTTTGCTTCCCAGAGGCCTTGGGTGGCTTGAAGGTGAGGAACTGGATCCGAGGGCAGCGCTTCATCGCCTCTGTTGTGCATATACTGGGTATGCTAGTGTGACATTGAGGGAGTCATTGTGCTGCACGAGGGAGGTGTGTTGGTAATGTAGCACCAGCTCCTTCAGAGAGCTGTACAGGTTGTAGGGCTCGGCAAAGCCATAGCCGGTGGCAGTCTTGTTGATGACGCAATGCTTGACTTCACCATCGACCCTGGAAAGGGGAAGGGAACAAAAGAAAAGTCTCCTGAGCTGGTCTCAGACAATCTAGAATGCTGCAGGGTATTTTTAACAGAGCCATCCTCTCGGAGGGGCACAGTGAATGGGTCTGCTTCCCTCAGGGGAACCAAAGCCCCAGTTAACTATTAGTGCCCTTTGTACTGGGTAAGTGACACACACCAGGACTAACCATCTGATCCCGCTTCACTGGACTGCTAAATGGTTTAATTCAAGGAGAGGTTTAACATGTACGCATGGAGTAGGGTTCCTCTGAGACAGGAGTGCGTGCGAGATGTGGGGATGTGCTATGTAGCAAGCATGTGACAAATGGCGGCTTCCAACCGCTCAGGTACTGTTATTGCTGTCTCCATGAGACCACAGGCTAGCTTCCCTCCCTCCAGTTCTAATCAACAGGTCTCTCTTAGGCTCTCCTTGAGATGTTAAGACTCCATCTTGGCATTTATTCTGCATTCTCCTATTCTCTCATCCTAACTCAAAAGCTCTGTGTTTCTTAAAGGGATAGATAGTTCTTAAGTGAAGCAGTGGTAGGTCATAGAAGGTTCTTTTAGTGTCTTTCCATATAAGAGGATAGTTATTTTTCCATCCCTATGACGGTAGTCACTCCCAACCTTCCTTGCATTGTTCTTTCAGTTGACTTGGGGTCTCCATGTTGCAGCCTATGCTGACCTCAATTGCTCAGCGTCCTCTGGCCTACGCCTCTGAGTGCTAGGATTGCAGACACCATGTTCTGCCTTCTGGTCTTACTCTTCAAAGTACTCCTCCATAGTATTAAGAAGTAAAAAGAATCCAGACTACAAGATAGAAACGTGCCTACTTCTGGGTGTATCTCTGAATGATCATAATGGAGTCTTGGCCCTTGTTCAGGTCGTCCCTAAAGGAGTGCTTTATCTATTTCAGGTAATGTTCTGACAAAACATGACCATGTATTCTAACTATATTGACTTTTAGAGGGGCACAGACAGTGAGCAGGTACAGCCATTTCTGTTTATATTTAAGACAAAAAAAAACAAAAAAAAAAAAACAAAAAAAAAACCTAAAGACATCTAGGAATTAATTCACTTGTCCCAGCTGTCCCATTAAATGGCAGCAGGTGTCTCTGTTAGGTGTTCTTAACAGATTCATCTGGCTAGCCTAACCATGCGATATGCTAAGGTTAGAACATTTTGAAATTCTAATCGCCGATGAATAGATAGATGACTGAAACATCACTAGGGAGTTGTCTTGAACTACTTACACTACAGAGCAGGCGTAGCAGCCCTGCTTACTGCTCTCCCGGACAAGGAAAGTACCATCTCGCTTCCCTCGCAGGAGGTTCTCAGCTTTGTTTCGGTTGCTGCTCCCGACATTCCACGTCTTCTCATCGTGGTGGGGCAAATCCTCATCATCTTCTACCAGTGAGTATTGGCTGCATGGGCAGAGGGAAGGTGTGTGACTCAGAGTTACGAGCTCCTCCTGCCCCGGAGCCGGATCACATGACTCAGCCTCTCTCTGTCCTCTCTCTTTGGCTTTGTCATCAACCCCCATGGTGAATGGTTAGCAGAAAGTTACTACTAGCTCCACTTGCAAGACCACAGTCACCCTTAGATACCTGGGCAGAGGGCAGGGACAATATTAAGAAGGCTGCCAGTTAGAAAAATAATTCAAACCTAACCTTCAAAATATACTAAACATAATTGTTGGTTTTCTCTCATTGTTCCAAAAATATGTGGAGATTTTTCTGATGTTCAGAGACATCATTATGGACACAAAGGGTCAATTTACACAACTGGGGGTTAAAAAAACAAACAAAACCAAAAACCCAATCTTCCTGGACTCAAGTCTCTCTTTGTAAAGCTCTGGATCCTGCCACTGAGTTTCTACATTTTTGCGTGGGATGTGTCCCAGAGTCCCCTGTGGTCAGCAGCTACTTACTCTTCCGTGTTCTCGTTTCCCAGCCACTCGTTCAACTTCTTCTGCCGAACACCTTTCTGCGTCAGCCACCTGAAAGAGTTTTTGCAAATTAAGGACACTGAGAACCCCTCCTTGAATTTAGCTACTGTCATGTCTTCTGGCTCTGTTTTCAGCACTTACATCAAGTATTGGTCTCTTGTCTTTCTCAGCTGAATGAGGTCCGGCTTAATACTGTTCATGCGTTTGTCGATCTCTCGATACTCGGCGGCCTGCTTCTTCAAGTCTTCCTCCAGTCTCCTCCTACTGTCAATGATCTCACTGATACGAGACTTCAGCTTGTCATGATTATGCATAATCCTGCAGGCAGGAGAGACAGGTCAGTGAATACCTACATATGCCGAGCAAGATCCCCAGAACTTCGTTTATGTCACTTGAAAGTTGCTCAAGTTACAGGAAGCGAGATCTTCAGTGTGACCAGGCTTACACAATTTTTGCTACTTTTTGTCACAAGGAAAATGGGAGCCTCTCATGGTTCATCTACCTTTGAATTTCTTTCTCGTTGCCTTCGCGTTTAAACTTCTCTATGTACTCTTTGCTGTACCGCTCCTGGGTTTGGCACTGTTCTTCAAATATTTTTATGGTTTCATTAAATGCTTCAATAGCCGTTCTTTTCATTTGAATTTCCTGCAACACAAGTTTCATAAGGCAATGTCATCGCTTTCGGAATACGACTTCTTCACTGTAAGAGACGAGCTGGCTAGTGATGCAAGGCGAATGAGCTGCTAGTCAGCACAGTCACCCATGGGCACCAGAGCCCTCTTGGCCACTAACAGCCAGATGCTTACGTCCCTTACTAAAGTGATGTAATGGCCACACAGAGCCGGAGCAATTTTCTCATCGACTCCAAATCACCTCTAAATGGCTTGAGCCTGATACAACGTCAATGCTACACAAACAGCAGTATGGTATGGCTTAGCCTACAGGAGCAGGACATAGGCAAGGTCAGCGGTGTACGCTGTTAGCAGGGCTGGTCATGGATTTATAAACTTGTCAAATGATTAAGAAACATGTTCCTTGTGGAGAATTTTCTGTCTACTTTTACTTTTTAAAGTTATGTTTTATTCTTCTGAGATTATAATTGCATCATTTTACTCCTTCTCTTTCACCCTCCCATATTCCCCTCCTTGCTCCTGCAAATTTATGTTGTGCGTGCGTGCGTGTGTGCATGCAGCATGCATTCCTAAGTATGTAAGTACAAGCTGGTCAGGCTTTTAAAAGCCATTTTATTTTATGGCATCCATGCTGCTTTCTCTACTAATCAACATGGCTACTTCTCACAGCAGGAGAGATGGATCTGAACTTTCCATTCCAGAGCTTGGACAAACTGACATTAGCAGTTATTATCAATGTCCAGTCTAGGTAGAAGTATCCAGGCAGGAATTACATTGCATCAACTGAAAGGTCATAATAACCCTGCCAGTTAGAAGCAAGCCTAATGTAGGACTTTATAAGCAGGGGTTACGTTGAAAAGGGTCAGAGACACTTAATTCTTTTGAATATAACTTGTGTTAGTCCAAAATATCTTAAACTCACCTGGGATGTACGGGTGTATTCCTCATATAATCTATCATATTCCCGACTTTTTTCTTGAAATTGAGTATTATATTCATGTAATTTTTTCCCAACAGCTTCAATATTATCTTCTTTGACAACTTGATCCTGGAAGAATATACAAGCAGGGAAAAGAGAATTTAGTTGATAAGGTATTTATTCAAATAACAATCCTTAATAACATATTCAATGTGGTATCTGATTTAGCCATTATAAAATTCTGGTCAGCGTAAGTTTGTCAAAACCCAACTTCCAATCATTTTCTATGTTGGAGAGTCTCTTGGCCCCGTGTTACTGCAGTCTGAGGAGCTCTGTGTGAATTACCTGCTGGTATTTAGACACTGGATAGAGTAACTTCACATCCAGCTTGGGATTGTACTGCGCTAAAGACTCATTCCGGTAGTGGTTTATTAATTCAACCACAGAGTTGAAGGTTAATGGATCAGAGAAGCCATATTTTCCATCTCGGTGAAAGATTTTGATTAATTTGTTATTTCCTCCTTTCCTGTAAATACAATACAAAAATAATGATTATTAACGTTTTCTGATGCAGAAGGAGGGCTCTCAGGGGAGAGGGAGGAGGCAGTGGAAGAGAGCGATGAATCAAGTGTGTTTGAAAAATCCTATAATGAAACCCATTACTTTATATGCTAATTTAAGGAGGAAAAAAAGCAATCTAATGAAGGAATGTTTTCATGACAACTGAGACACTGCAATTACAGCTGACCTCCTGACTCACCTTAGTGTAAGAGTATAGTCGCCATGCATTTTAGTAGATGCGTCTCGTACCAAAAAGGTCCCATCAGCAGTATCTCGGAGTTTTTCATTCACTTCTTCCCTACAATGAACACAGTGTAAGACCATACTTACTTTTCAACTTTGCATAACCACACACTTTCAAAGACACACACACATACACACACACACACACACACACACACACACACACACACACACACACTTTCCCCCCTCCTGCGCTGGGAATTGCTTTACCACTGGGATACATCCTTAACAGACACTAAGCAGAAAACCCACAGGTTCCATATCTTTAAATTCTGCTTCCTTTGTAGATTTACATGGCAGTATTGTATACATTTTCAAAGGTCACTAATACTTCCTTCTTTGCTTATACAAAAGCATTACAAATTCATCCCATTGAAAACAAGTGTACAATACATACACTTATATATATATACAACCATTTACACTATTGTAAATACAAAAGTTGTGTTGTTTTTTTTTTTTTTTAAACCCATTTCTGACAAATCAGCACAGAAAATCAGGATCCACAAAAAAGGTTCTGGTAGCTTCCTCACTAAGCATTCTAAGAGCTGAAGGAGCAAAGCCCTTTATTCCTGAAGCCCTGCCCATTAGAGAGAAAGCAGGCAGTGCCCTGTTACCCCGAGCGTCCCTGGCATCTCTGGCAATAGGGAAGCTTCCTGGGTATTCAATGTCCTGTGCCACCCAGCACCCACAGTGCTCCAGTGCTCAGTGACTTTTCTTGTCGTCTTTGGAAGAGAACCAACTATGCTTCATGCTTATGTTGGAGGACATCCTAAAAATGGAACTGAGCAAGCTGGTGCTTTCTGTTCTTACTCGAAACCTCCCTGCAGCTGGTGAGAGCGAGGAGCTCTGTGGTCTTACCTTGAGATATCTCCCCAGTACCATTCAGCATCCTGCAAGGACATATTGTTGTTCATGCTGTTGTTGGCTACAGTAGTGGGCTTGGGTGGTTTAGGGGGCAGTGCTGCGGGGAAGAGGAGGAGACAAAAAAAAAAAAAAAAAAAAAAAAAAAGGTTATTTACAATCCAAACTCCAAGTGTACATTTAAAATTATGTGTGCATCTTTTCATTACAAAAACAGCAAAAAAAAAAAAAAAAAAAAAAAAAGAAAGAAAGAAAGAAAGAGAAAAAAGAAAGTGGGGAGAGTGGTATAATTCTATTTTAATTAAAACGTATAAAAATCCAATTCTATTTTCAGATAAAAGGCAATTGAATTTAATAAAGGATGTTTACAATGGGGGGAAGTGGAGAGAGGGGGTGGGGGAATGGATACCAGGAATTCATAATTTCATGTACCATGGAAGATACTTGTGTTTGAAAGAAATCTCAAAATATGATTTAAAATGAAAACTGAAAAGGAAAAAAGTAGTAGTGACTGACAGGGGGTGAGGATGGGGAGATGACACAGACCAGACAGACAGACAGAAGACGGACAGACCTGGAGGTTAAGAAATAAATGGGGCTGGCTATGGGAGAAAATTTCATAGCCAATCCAGAGTGGACGTTCTCTACCTCTAGATTTTAGCTGTACTAAAGTTGTGCGCCCTAGCAGCTCCGTCTAAAGTAAGAAACCAGAACCATCTGAGAAGCAGAAATAACAGGAGTGGGGCTTCGTTCCTCCTCCTCCCTAATTATGACAGACACATTTGAGTACTGTGTCCTGCATGGCACAGCCGGCACATTTTAAAACAGCCCTCGTTTACAGCACGTCTGTTTGAAGAACTGGGTTTTTCTATGTTGATACTTCAGGCACGGCTCTGCCAAAGCCACTTTAAGAAACTCATCTGTGACCTAAATCTCCTTAGTCTTCATGTTACTATTCTGCTGGGGGACACTGTGCTCTTCATGTTAGGTCCAGTTAAAAACCTTATCCCCTTCTTCAACATCAAATCAGTATGCACAGGGTGACAAGAAGCCCCTCAGCATTTCTGAGTTGCCTTTGGTAGGAAGGGCTGACCCCAGAGGGAACAACCAGTGAGCCTAAGATTTTAGCTAAATCCAAACCCATTAACTTTGAAAGCACTGTAACTGCTTTAATGTAAGGTGTATGGCAAGACTATTTGACAAATGGGGAGGAAAGACAACTTCTTTTCCCATTGTAGTATCTCAGCATGACAGAGAGCAAGAAAGTCCCCACAATAGCAAGAGAAACCAGTTTGAGTCACTGCTACATCTCCCATGCTTTCTAAAGCACCCGGTGTCATCAGAGTACCAGAGTCCAGAGCCAGCAGAGAAAAGCAGCACAAAGGACACATCCTCTTAATGAAAGGAACAACATACAACAATATAGCCCAACTTGCTAAGGATCACAATTAACAAAAGACAGCAGCAGAAAAAGTAGAAACCAGTTCCCATCTACCCAGCAAGAACCATTTACCGAACACAGCCTGAGCCGCTTGCTGCTACAGGCAGGCAAAGAATCTGTTTAATTTTAAAGTTCTAATCAAACTCATTTTAAACCGTGAAACAAATCAGTAAAAATAGCAACCTCAAGAGGATTTGTTACAGCAGCTTTCAAAAAAAAAAAAAAAAAAATTAAAGTCACAGAATTAACTAGCTCTCTCCGTTAATACTGCAGTATTACCTGGTGGATCCATTTCTATATAAAACATCAAGTCTGTGCCACAGTTTATATCTGTCTTGGCACACTCTAAGTCCAGGTCTTCCATAGTCCAAACCGTAGTGTACATTTGTGCGAGAGTTTCCTTGGCTGTGCTCAGTTATAAGAAAAGAGTCCGGCTTTCTTTGTAATGGTGTCTTGGAATTCATTTTAAAACCTATACGGGGCCGCACTGTAACCTATTACATCACACGCCCCAGCCAATCAAGTCAGAAAAATGTCACCAGACCACTCCTGCTTCGTCAGTTCTCCTGGATGCCAGCTTCACACAGCCCCAGCCTCTCTCTGAGAACCTACATGTCACACAGCTGCGGCGTCTGCAGGCTCATCGGCTCCAAAGGTGTTTAATTTGCCTGCTCTCTTCCAGCAGTGTGCTCTCTAATTCCCTTTTTATTACTCGGCAGCATGGTACATTCCACTGTTGGCAGATTGACAAAAGCTGATAACCCAGCTCCCAGCTCCGTCCCCTTCTGCATCTGGGCTGAGAGATAGCCTGGCTATTCCTCGGTATAAAAATCTTACAAAGGCATCAAAATAAAATCCTTAAGGTCTCTATTACAGTCCTTAGATGTCACCCATATATTAGAAGCAGAAAGGATGCAAACACTCTGGATATTTAAATCCAGTCTTCCACAATCCACGGAGAGCTTGGATTTTAAACACTACCATAGACGCACCACATTAAAAAGAGAAGCTCAGAGGCTCAGAGACAGTACTCAGACAAAATGCCTCTGCCAGCTATCCCAAGGTCAGAACAAGACTTTATAGGATAATCATGAAAATTCTGCACAGGAATGAAGCTCTTTATTATTTTGTAGAAATGGTAAACGTAATGGTATTGGTAAATTTCAATGTTACTGCCTAACGACACTGGGCAACAGGATGTTTCTGAAAAAAAAAAAAAAAAAAAAAAAAAAGGAAAAGAAAGAAAGAGGCCATATATCAGAATGCAGAGTACAGGTGATCTCTGCCAAGTGTTTCAGCCAGGAACCTATCTCACTGCTAGCTGCTTTAAGGAAGGTGATGTAATCTCTCTCTGCCCTCCCCCTTCTCTCTTTAGCTCAGAGCCTTACTGGGGGGAGGGGGGAACGGACAAATATTCCTTCTTAGTAGTATTCAATATAAAGGAATCAACTTCCCTACGAATGTAACGATGGTTCTTTAAATCATTCTGCATGCCATTCTGTCACTACAACTGGAGCCTGAAGTACACTATCCCCGGGAGCCAGAGCCTCTTGACATGTACATGATTACGGGGAGAGGGGTGATGCTCCATTGTAAATGTGGCTTCCTTTAAAAGAGTGGGCTTTGTGGCTGTGAATGCTATTCACCTGGGGGACGATCTATAGAACGCGGGGCCACTTTAGATTTCTATCCCATTTGGAATCGCACACGATTAAAAGTAGAGCAAGGCGTTCCACTCTCTGGCTGCTGTCCACTTCCGCCCCTCTATAGGGCATTTCTGTATTACTGGAGATTCAACCTGTCCCTCCCAGCTCAGACTTCTCTATTTGCCCATAAACTATAAACCCATAGTTTAAACAAGTCTAAACTCAAAGTCAAAAAAAAAAAAAAAAAAAAAAAACGGTAGGGAAGTATGTCCTTAAATAAGACTTTAAAAAAAGGTAGTTGAATAAAAACGTTGAGTCTTCTCCCGAAAGTAAAGAGACAAGTCCGCTGGGCGGTATGGCCCAAGGGTTAGCCCACAGGGACTGTGTGCAGCACTCAGTAAAGTCAGCCTAGTTGTAGACTGCCACTGCCCTGTGGCAAGGGGACCCAAAGAGCAGGTCTGAGAGACAGGTGATTTTCCATGGTCTCTGCAAGCCCTGGCTTGGCCCCAACTTCCTGCCCAGTACTTTCTAAACTCCAAACCTAAACCCCATCTCTTCTCAGCAGTGTCCCCCCCTGGAGGACAGAAGGGAGTGTCTCCCCTAATCGCTCATCTGCTCTCCCCAGGCAGCACTCACCCAGGCGCACACACTCCCAGAGCTCACACACACCCGCCCGCCCAGCCAAACTAGAGAGCACGGCTTGCAGATAAAGAGCCCGATGCAGAGAAGTGCATAAATGAAAAATGACTTACTTTGCAGGTTATGCATTTCAACGGTTTCGCTTTGAATTGCCAGTATCCCACCGAGAAAAAAAAAATCCAAAGAAGCTGTTCTTCTACCAAGTGGCCCCGGTCCCGAGACTCCCCCGCCCGCCCGGTACCGGCAGTGAGGAACGTAGCTGGAGGAGAGCGCGCAAGGCAGGCGGGGGCGCGCGACTCTCAGCCCGGCTGCCGGCTCCCCAGGGCTAGGCTGCAGCGGGTCCCTCCGCCCCGCGCCCCGCCCCGGCAGCAAGTCCCCGGCTCGAGCAGAGCCCCCCTGGGTCGCGCTACTGCACCGGGGAAGGAGCCCCGGCGGGCGCTCGCACGTCTCGCTCAGATAAAGATCGCGGCTTCATGATTAACTCGGGCAGGTTCAAATATTTGCTGAGCTAGGGATTTGGGGAGGGGGAGGGGCACCCAAGTCAAAGTCAAAGTTGTCATCAGGCTGACAAGTGGCCGAGGCAAGACTAACTTGCTCATTTTCGCCCGGGAAATGAGAAGGGCATTGTAAGGGGGTGCTGAAAATAGTCCTCCCTGGTGGCCATGGTGGCCCGTAATGCGCTGGCAGCCCCCGCTCCGGGGGCTCAAGTGGGCCGCAGTGGAGCAGCACAGGAAGTAATCCACCTAGTTCAGCAAAAAATAGAATCAAAGCCGCGTTTGTGAAGGCCTGAACCTCTCGGAACAGCTCAGGACAGGGTGCTTCGCTCTCGTGTCCTCCTCCTCCCACGCACTGGCACAGTCTGCCCCGCAGGTGTAACAGGAAAGCCCTTCACACAGCGAAGCGCAGGCAGGCTGGTACCCCAGTGAGGGCATTCCTCCATGCGAGCCCAGATCTTTAAGGGGTCAACTTCAGCTCACCTTCAAATGGCCCTAGGACTTTCTAATCGGACTATCTAAGAGGTGTGTCTGCACTGGGTTAACTGCTGGCTAGGCGCGGCAAAGGGACAGAGAAGGACATGCTTTCCCTTCTTGGGCAATCTATTCTTTTATTTGAGAAAGTTGCAGCTAACTGGGTTTAGGATTGCTGGCTGGACAGAAAAAAATCAAGGTTTTTTTTCCTAGGAAACATTCCCACGGCATCTGCACAAAAGCCCCCGCTTCAATCTTTTGAACCATTAACGAAAAGAAATCACAAAAACCCCATACCTCAACAAGACAGTAATTTAGAAATCATACTTGGCAATTCCTTCATACTATTGGGGGTGGGGGCTTCAGCCCACTGCCCCTATTTTTTGTTTTCCCTGGTCACGGAAAGTAAAAACTAACAAATGGAATTTACTTTCTTTTAGGCCATGCTGAAGAAAAAAACAAAAACCAAAACAAACAAAAAACAAAACAAACCTCCACACCTATAACAAAACTCTGTTTTTCTTCTTTTAGCTTAAGAAAAATAAAGCTGCCTTCTTATTTCCATGCATTACCCTGCTTTCAAAAGAGTTGCTCTGGAAGAAACATCAGACATATTGGCTTCTTATGCATACCTGTCTGGACCAACCTAAGAACCTTCTAGAAGATTAAAATGTAAATCTGACAGTCTATTTTGTCTCAGAACAAAAGTATCTACTGTAAAGCAGTATATACCAGAAAAGACTCCAAATAGCCATGGACACACTTCAAGAAAATTCCTCACGATATGTCCAAGCGCCTACCACAGAGACTCTATTATGAACTTTAACAGCAACTGTGAGCAGACTCTCCCCGCTGATAACGATGCATGCTCTTTATTAGTTTAAGGAGGGAGCCCTCTGCTGGCAGAACCGAGTAAATCACTCCCGCTTAAGAGAAAACCATCAACTTCCAGTTTGACCTTCTCTGTATCCAAAAAGCCCCACAAATTAATAAAACATAATTATAAATAGCTGATAAACATACATAATTCACTACTAAACCAAGGCACTGATGTCACAATATCTAGGAATTAATTTCCATTTGGCTAGTAAGAAAACTTGTACTTTCTTGGTGCCCTATTTATCTGGGGCTGCTGAGACCCATCGCACACACATACCTGAAGGCTCGCTTCACCTTCTGGATGCTTCAAGCCAGTGAGCTCCCCTTTCCTCAGAGTTTTGTACAACTCGCTTCAGAGGCAAAGACAGGCCAGGACTCTACTTTCTAGATTTCAGCTAGCTAGGAAACTCTCATGATCATTGACATGTGTTACCAAGTTCTGTGACATGCTTTCTGCTCTGAACAAGACCTCTCAGGCCTTCACCCAAGACCTGCAAAGCTTGCTTCTCAGAGACGTGCGTGCACCACTGTCAACGAGCAAAAAACAGGGAAAATAGGCAGCAGGAGGGAAAAATAAATTATCCAAAGTTACCCAGGGTAAAAGGAACATGTTCCTTCATAATTCCACCGTAAGACATCTTAGAAAGTAGGCCCCCAGCATGGGGTTAATTCATGACTCCATGTCCGGTGAGCTCAATAAACCCACATTAAGGAAAAACACCCTTTCCAGTTAATAAACAAACCCAGGTTTACATACCAAAAAGGAAAAAAAAATCCAGACACTGGCTACAGGCTTTCTGCAAAGGCACGCCCACGCCCACTGTCTAGCAGACAGAGGAACTCCCCCCACCCCGCCCCCACCTCGTGGTGTCCGTCAGAAAAAGCTGTATCTTGAAAACAAAAGTAAAGACATTGCCTATCGAGCCCAGGGCAGCGCTCACAATGCACTTGGGGATCTTGAGATGGAATCGGGCTCTCCGCGTTTGTCTCTACCCCTCTACCCCTCTTGGAGTCTACACCTTTTTTTTTTTTTCTTCCGGTTTTTCAAGACAGGGTTTCTCTGTGTAACCCTGGCTGTCCTGGAACTCACTCTGTAGACCACGCTGGCCTCGAACTCAGAAATCCGCCTGCCTCTGCCTCCCAAGTGCTGGGATTAAAGGCGAGCGCCACCACTGCCGGGCCTACATCTTTTTCAAAGCCTTGATCCTTAACTTAGAGACAAGTCTCTCACGTCAGACCATATTTTAAACCCAATGGGAGAAAAAAACAAATCAGGGAAAAGTAAAACTCTGAAGGTTATTTCCCTCAGTCTTGGTGTTTGGTTACCTCTACAGCTGAGAACCCAGCCCAGGGCATTTAAAACAAGATTCCTGAATTAACCTCTTTGGGAGGGATGTTGCGCAATGCACCGGCAGTTAATGATTAACCTTGACAGGTGTAGGAGGGCAGGGAGAGAAGGAGTCACTTCTTTCCGTCTCCAGGCTTGAGGGTGCAGCATTAGACTCCAATTATGCTACATTAATATTTCTGAATATATCCATGAAATCCAAAACACGGGTGGTATTCACTGGACCTGTTCCTACTATGCTTGCCCTGTTAGAGATCAGCTTAGCTCCCCATGTCTGAGGACCGTAAGGAATTCCAGAAAACCTGCTTCTCAGCTTCAGATATAATGAAGACTTCTCGACCACAGGGATACATGTCAAGCTAAAGTCCCCATTACCGTCTACGTCTCTTGCCTCCTTCCATAAACCAAGGAATCTTCACCTCAAAAGGCAGCCGGATGCAGGGGATCAGCTGGCTGCAAGATTCCTTTGAAACCATTGATCAGTGTATGTGTATATATGGAGAATTAGTAGGCTGTGCCCAGATCGCTAATTGGAATGAATCAAAATGAGAAATAGCCTTTGCCTTTTAGAAATGTAGCTGAACCAATTAAACTAACAGTAAAAAAGCAAACAACGAACAACAACAACAACAAAAACCCACAGGGCAGTTAAAGATAAGGGAACAGGGGCTGAAGAACACACAGTGAATGGGCCATGCTAAGAACCTGCACAGAAAGCACACTGGGACGGACTGGGACTGACTGGGACTGACTGGGACACAGATAAAGTGGATGGCATTGGGAACACTGTGTACATCTGTACACTCTGTGCACTGTGCAAAGGCACACTGGCAAGGTGACAGAGGGAGTGGCACTGACACCCAGGCCACTCCACCCACCAAGACACACAGCTTGTTCAATCCTAACCACCGAGGGAGGAAGGCTCAACTTTTCTTCCACCATACACCCCCATGGAGCTTGGTCCACACAGCTGCCCACACAGCACTGGGACCCTCTGCTGCACATGGCCTATGGGTCTTGCACTGTTAGCTCACTACATTCTGAGAACTCCAGAAGGCCTTTTCACTAGACACTGAAAACAGGCCCATGATTCATACTGGTTCCAACAACATAGGCATGGATGATCTGCAGGTGGGACAGGCTGGACCCAAAGGTAGCTTCTGGGCAGATCCAGGTGTGGCATACACTGGCCGGGCAGCATAGAGGGAACCTCTTAGCTCTGTTTCTTCGTAGCCCCAGTGATGCCTTATAACACTGTCACTTAAAATGTGGCAATGTACAAGTGTTCTAGACAGTATACACACCCTACGGAGCACAGCCTGCAACACAGAGTATACACACCCTAAGGAGCACAGCCTGCAACACCTGGATTTGCTGGCTGCCTGCAAATCAAATGCTATTTTCCTTTTCTCCGGTTAAAACTGGGCCTGTTCTTCAAGGCCCTTTTCAGGCTACACTCTCTCCATGAACTTATCTACTTATCCAATTACCCTAAAAAGTCACCAACAGCACCTCTAAAGCTCTGTTTCTCTTGGAAGAAGTGTATTCCCAGCTAGCACTTAGACACTATGTCTTAGCCTTATTTAAGCTGATATTGCACCTCACACATCAGGCTTATCATTCCAAGTACTACCTGGTAACAGCCCAGAGAAGATACCTATCTACCCCGTAACAAACACTTCCTTGTAGTCCCCACTTAAAGATCATTCAACAACTCCTTTCTGTTCTGAGCAGCAGTTTCTGTAAGTGACTGGTTTATGAGCATTCATTTGCGATGCACTGAAGGTGAGCTTCCAAAGCCCTCAGGGGACTCTTGCATGCTGGGCTGGCCATGAGGCCCTTTAGGAAGAAGGCATTACATTCTCTCTGGGGCCACCCCCCAACCCCAACCCTTGTCTGGGGAATACACCACCAATCACTGCGCTGGAGCTATCCTAGAGCCCAAAGGTGATTCAGGAAGAAGGCACCTTCCTTTACCCTCTTGCAGATGGAGAGTGAAATGTTTTCACAGGTGAGAGACACTGAAGCATCCATCTGGTCCCACAGGGCCTATACACTACTCAGCGTGGCTGAGAAATACCATATGAAGTGGAAATGGCTCACATAGGGCTTAAGAATTACTAGGATTTAATTATTTTCTTCTTCTTCTTCTTCTTTTTTTTTTTTTTTTTTTTTTTTTTTTGAAGAGGACGCACAAGGACTGGGACAATCCAGTATGTTCAAATCTCTGTCATTCCTCAGCAGAGCTGACGGAACTAATCCTCCTTTGAAATTAGTATACCAACTTCTGATGCAGGGGCACTGTAGTACTCTTCTATGTATCAGGCAGCATTATGAAAATGGCTGCTGATGATACATGCTTACTTTTGTAAGTCAGCCTTACAAAGGACACTTAATCCATTTATAGTAAACTACAGTGGTGACCCCCCCCTACTGCCTCCCCCCCAGATATGTAAGCCCTTGGTAATCAATTCATTTGTAAAAGTCCTGTCTGGCTTTGGGCTTCCAGGTATATTCCCCCATGAGGCTAGAGAGCATCACTAAGACCAGGTGAAGACTGACTCCTCCCCCAACCTACCCCCAAACCCTCACCCCTCACCCCTCACCATCCCAAGCCCTTCAGGGAAACAAAGCTCTGCTAGGCCTCCTCTCCACCTCTTGCTAAAGGCAAGCAGGAGGAAGTGAGCAGTTGCAGCTCAGCCCTTTGGCTCAGGGCCTGACTATTCTTGGTGCCCCTCTTCCTTCCTAGCCTGTGTGGTTAGTGTTAGGGCAAGCAATCTCTAGGTTCACAGCCACATCCATGCCCCCACGCTCTTTCTTGCCCATTAAGGTCAAAAGCAGCTCCTGAGCATAACCCAGTGCTCCTGAATCCACTATCCAGTAAACTCAGTATCACATGGGGTGATGCCCTTGGCCTCAAATCCCAGGCTAGGCTGAGGTTCCTTGATGTCTATAGCTATGGGCAGCTAAATGCTGTTTACTGTGATTTTGAACCTTTGGAATATACCATGCATTCATGATCTCTGTCCCTCTAGGTATTGGGCCAAACCACAGAACCTCTTTGCAGGTCCTGCATCCTGGGTGCTCATCCATATGTTTTGAGCCCAAACCCTGGCCTCTCTCAAGCAGTCTCATCCAGATGCAAAGAACCACAGCTGGCCATGCAATGACAGAAAAGCACAGCAGGATGCTCCAGACCCAGTGGCTGCTCACACAGCTATCCTAATCTGCATGAGTTACCCATCACAAATAGTAGAAACAGGGTGCTTCATTTAAAAGCCTGGGCACTCTTGGCCCCGCAGCTATGCTTCCCTGCAAGGGCTGACTAGTAATCTACATGACCAGCCCTGTACTAGATCAAAGGTTGTTTGAACTCTCTAAATGAGGAGCCACTGTTCCAGGTGAGTCTACACCTCCCGCTCTGTTAAATGGCTCAGGCCCACCTGCTTTCAGAAAGGCATGCGGCTTGGTCTAAACAGCCCCAGCAGAACAGTGCTTTCATACTGCCTGCGTTACTGAAAATGTTTATTTTGACAGACATTTCTTGGCACAGTCACTTCCAAAACACACACTCCAAAATACTTTAAATTATATAGTAATTATAAATCCCCCCACTTTGTAAGATTCAGAAAAACAACAACAACAAAATGCCAACAGCTAAAACGAACTCCATAAATTTATTCAGCAGTCTGAAGCCTAAGAAGTGTAAGGGTCGGGGCTCTCTCTATTCTCACCAAGACAAAAAGATGGAGGCAGGAAGGAATCTTGAGGTCAAGGCCATTCTCTGCTACAAAGTGAGTTCAAGGCCAGCCTGGACTACAAGGTGAGACTTTATATCAAAATAGTAAATTAAATAAAAAGAGTAAAACCAAGATAGCTTAAAACCTGCAAAACCCGACACCTGACATTTCACAAATACCACCATTGTTATTTTTCCATGAACCATAAATTAGCATATTACTATGGATTGCAGTTATACCAGAGACCTATGTTAATTCCGAGGAGACAGAAGGTCCAAAAGAGCTGAGCCGGAAGTGAATGTCAAATGTTGCAAAGCCTTACCTGGTGCTGGCTGTCTCTCATTCCATTCCGTTGAGATTAAAATCTCTATCGTTTTTATGAGGTGTTCAGTATTATCCGAGCTGCAACAGAGAGTGTTGTGTGAAAACCATCATTTCTAAAAGTAATTCTGTTTTCATTCATCTACATCCTATTGACGTGTGTGAAGTAAGTCTGCATAAAATGTGCATCTGTGGGCCACCAGTTTAGGGCCACTCATCACCGCTCCCACCCAATTCCCCCAAACCTCCTCATCCTTCATTTACCTGGCTGCTGGGAATCTGAAAAGCACGGGGCTGAAAATTTCAGAGAGGACTCTTGCATTCAGAAGGTTTTTGCTGGAGGCTTGGGAGAGCTTGCAGAAATGCTTGAGCAGATACTGAAGCGTAAGCCAATACTGATGAGGTATAGTTGACGACCTAATGAGTTTCTTCAACAGCTGGATGTAGTCTTCAGAACTTTGTACTTCTGCAAGTTCAAAACAAAACAGGAAACAGAGTAAGGCTAGGTGCCGGTGCCAACGAGCCAACGCTCTATTTCTTCTCTCTCCCTTAGCTATAGGAGGTGGCCCATATAGAAATCTTCAGGAAAGGTACCTAGGACATTTGTCCTTCTTATTAAGAGATGCATTGTGAGAAAGTAAAGCTCTCAGGTCAAATGAAATACAAGAAACTCTTCTTGTAGGAAAAAAAAAAACCACAAACTGTTCTGGGTGTGCTCTCAGAAGCCTGGCCTCCATCATCAGGCAGCACCAAGTGTGATTGGCTACTTCCTCGGATCATCAGATAAGTATCACAGGTTAAACTTTGAAGGTCACGGACCACAATTTCCTGTCCCCAAAGCACTGAACAGAGCCTCGGCTCCTGATGCTGAGTGCTCCACCCTCAATACATTTTGTTCTGGGTGTTCAGGGAAGAGGGCAAGAATATTCCTCACCATGCATTCTAGTTCTGGGTCTCTGAATCTGGTGCTAGTACTTGGACGGCTGTGCCCTGCACAGCTACAGTGGTCTTTGCAGAGACTGATCAAAAGTCAACAGTTAGCCAGTTTAACACATGGGCAGGCTTTTGAGCAAACACAAATCTGAGTTTCTTCTATCAGACGCTGTGTGATAAAGGAGGAGACCTGGGGTGGCGTGAGTCATGGGGGACAGTTTAGTATTTTCTCAGTGCCTTCTCCTTATACATCGTAGTGTCTCCCAGAGTGTCAAGTGTGCCTACATCTCAGTATGCATCCTGAGAGTTCTGAGAAGAGAGAACCAACCTTGGGCTAAAGACATCATCTCATTGTAAACAGCTACTGGAATGACAGGGTTTGGTAAGTCCGAGAGATAGCGTTTGAAAGCATCTGCTAGAACGTGTACATCGATCACTTCCAAATCCACTGAAGCGGCATCTAGGAGAGAAACAATTTAAGAAATATTTGAGGCAGTCAGACTTCTGTTGGGCCAGTTTTCCAAGTGTGGGACTTAGATGAGACACAGGGAAGGGAGCAATGCGGGAAAACAGAAGCCATGGCATACTGACGACTGTTTCTCAAAGGGTCATTCCTGGATTTTGGACAGAACAGCTTTTCTTCATGGAGTTCTGTCTTGCACCCAGCCTTTAGCTATTATGCTAGTACCATATTTCTTGGGTGCTAAAACACCAAATAATAATAATAATAATAATAATACCAAATAATAATAACGCCACTGTTATTGATATGTTAATATCAATTACTGATATTATCTCCACTGATATGGTGGCATCCTCCCCATGCCTATGCTAAAAGTCAAAGCCCCAGTGTTGCATAAAGAGCAGTGTTTGGAGAGGGATCCTGTAAGGGGTGATTATGTGAAATGAGGTTGTTAGAGTAGACCCTAACTGGCATCATTATAAGAAAAGACAAAGTCACAGACACAGGGAGTGCATGAACAGAGAGGAAAGGCACACTGAGAGGCAGCGGTTAGAGAGCCAAGAAAAAAGGTTTCAATGGAAACCTTCATCATCTTAGATTTCCAGACTGCAAGGCTGTGTGAGAGATACAGTTTATTCACAGTTTTCTGGAGTGGTTCTGGTCTGTCTGAGGAGTCTCTGGCCTGGAAATGGCTAAACATACAATACGGCCAATGTCTCCTCAAGCCACAACAGGAAGATGAGAAGTCCCAGGTTTTCCCAAATCTTAACTGATAAATGCTGAATGAAATTTAACCCTAACAGAGTGATCAACTAGACATCTAGATACTAAACGCTTTTAGCAAACATTTTCCAGATTACCTATAGAACAATTTGAATAGTCTCAGAAAGGCAAACAATTTCCAGATTACCTATAGAACAATCTGAACAGTCTCAGAATGCCTCCCTAATGCTGTTACTATCTAACCCGGGAGCATCAAACTAGCCCTGAAGAAAGAGAAAAGGAACAAATTTCTCTAATAAATCCATCAGCTAGTTAGGAGGTCAACCCATTCAGCAAAGTGGTAACAGTAACCAAAAACACTTTTCTGCACATGTGAGGTATATGTAGCTCAGTCCTTGGGAAGAGAAAGGAAACGTGGCCAACAGAAAGCAGGGGCACCCCTCAAAGAGAGGCATTTGGCAATGCAAAGCAACGTGGGAAGGGTTATCTGGGGAACAGTGTGCTCAAAAGGAGGACCTGACATTATACACTCTTCTGTCTTCACTGAGGCACTAGGGGTTCTGCTGCCAAGGAGATATACGAAGCAAGATAATATAAAGATATTATGTAACCCAGGTTGTGGCTGGTTCAGGCAGTGTCTAGGAGATGAGACAATACCAGAGTCACTTTAAGATGTTTTTACATAAGGAGAAGACAGTATTTGGGCTATTCCCAAACTAAAGATGATAGTGTAAACCAAGCTCCTTAAACTTTCCTCATTCAATAAAAAACAAACAAATAAAAAAAAAAAAAGCCCAACCAATCAAACAAACAAAAAAAACAAAAAACTTTCCCATTCGTGATCTCTTTGTACCCAAGAAATTTTTATATGATCCAAGATAGTTCGGTATATAAAACAGGCACACAAAGCAATTTATGCTTTATGAAATTATAAGGCAGCTTATTTTACAAGGATTGCTAGGAACACACTAACTTTTGCCATTGATTAAAGGTAAAAGCTAATTTGCATACTAATGAGAGATTTCTGTGTTGATTCTTATACAAAAGTAAATCTTAGCTGAGTGTTTGATGCTTTAAGCTACAGAGTATCCTCAGTGCTTCTGGAGGTAATCAATGTTTGTTTAAAAACTGTTAATGCTGAGGTGTTGCTCTGTATAACTGCACGATGCAAAATGACGGAATTATATGAATATTCCAAATATTTCTGGAAATTCTTCCCTAAAGATTCCAACCCAATTTTTTTTTTAAACTTTTTTAGAAAGAAAACTCAAAAAACAATTTCTACAATCAAACACTGTTATATAATTCAATCCAAAGACATGCTAATATTTGTGTATGTGCATATAGGTGTATGTGTGTGTCTCTAAATGTATACAAACATCCTAAAGATATACATGTTGATGATTGTAGAAAAATTCACATCAAAGTCTTCTAAAGTTCGATCATACTGTTTCTACGGAGCAGGAATCTGTGTGTGTACATAACGCATAACATGCAATAGTGTAGAATCTGAGCTGAGGAGCATGTAGCCTGACAGCATAGACCGCACACACAGTGAAGAGTGTGAATGCTGTATGTTATTGTTGCCAACTTCTTTATGACCACCACATGAGGTTATCCATCCCTTTATGGAAAATGACCCACAAACTCAGAAGCTATGGGAATCTGGGCTGAGACTGAGGTACAAAAAAAAAGTCTTCAGGCACACTGTTCCATTAAACAAACCTTGTCCCACTAAGTAGCCAGATGTATGTGATCATGACACCACAGCCTAGTATAAATACACAAAGGCCAGGTCAAGAAATAACTGTAAAAGTTAGGACCTAAGAGGAAAACAGGCTGCACCACTGAAACATCCTAGAGAGCTAACCAGACAACACAGCACAACCTAACAAGTGTGCACAGGCCATACTGGGCCTTTGCAGAAGGAGTCTAGCCTGAAACTGAACAATTACTTGTGAAATTATATAATGCCAATTAAGATTATATGGGAATCTGTATAGAAACTCCAAAGAATATCTGAAATTTCTGCCTCCTCTAGACGCTGCCCTTGTATGCCTCATGGCATGTCTCTCTGCCTTGAAAAGGAGTATCTCTGAATTTTCTTATCACGGACAAAATACGCTGCACTGTTAGGAGACGTGTGTACACTGTCAAGGTGTTCCAGTCACACGTTCCTCTCTCAGGCATCATCCCCTCAGTGCTCCTTCCTGAGGGGCTGATGAACAGTGCCTTCCCCAGGACACCTGGGGAGCAGTCTGTATGTTTTATGTATGTCACATCACACTTAAGGAGCCTCAAGGACAGAGTGTGACTCTCCCCTCCTCTTCTGGCCTCAGGAGCTGTGGCAAATAGGTAAGGTCTGGAGCCCTTGGGGAGGTGCTCACTCCCAGGACCTTCTTAAGAACCTAGGGAGTTTGGTCCATGGAGTCTTCACAGTGTTTGAATGAAATCACACCACACAACAGGCGGTGGTGGCGCACGCCTTTAATCCCAGCACTTGGGATGCAGAGGCAGGCGGATTTCTGAGTTCGAGGCCAGCCTGGTCTACAGAGTAAGTTCCAGGACAGCCAGGGCTACAAAGAGAAACCCTGTCTCGAAAAAAAAACAAAACAAAAGAAAAAAAGAAATCACACCACACAAGTCTGGGGATAAACTCGCCATGTGTAAACATCCACAGGCGTTGACAATTGAGTACACTTGGTTTTATTTATTGTTTTCTTTGTGAAATGACTTCTCACGTGCCCTGGGGTTTCTGACTTGTGCAATATGTGACTCCTCTCCTGTATTAATACCACCAGGCAGCTCTTAGCTACAGCCAAGAGGTAGCAGTGGTCCCTCACTTCACTTTTCACCAAACTGACGGGTCACCAGTTTCTTCAATGCTTCACTACTCTCCTTCAGTGGGGAAGTCCCACCCCCAACCCCCAGTCAGCCACCAGTTGATCTCTATCTGGTTTAGTGGTTCCCAGGGCGTGGGGGTAGAGCAGGAAGAGTCTGGCACTATTTGGAGACCTTTCTTGACTGTTGTGACTGGGAGTGGATGCTACTGGCACCTGGTGGATAGAGGCTAGGGTTGTGGCTAATGCCCTGCAGTGAGGGTGACATTCCTCCACTCTTGATCAGTGGAACACAGCAAGAGTACCAGGTTGAGGAGGCCATACTAGGGTTAAGAGAAACCGAAAGGTGTCAGGAGAAAATTTAGATCATTAAAATTCAAGTAAGACAACAACAACAAAAAATTGTTTTAGGGTAAAATGAGGAAGGTGAGAGGAGGCAGCGACAATCATAATAATCTGGATCAAAATCACAGCTATGCCACCCTATCACCAAATCCAGTTAAAGGAATTTGCTTAATTTGGGCTTTTGCTGCTGGAGACTTAAGAGTCACCACCTGCAGCAGTAAGTCAACATGAAATGCTCTAAATGGACAAAAAAAGCAGGCTACTGCCCACCTCCGGCTGGCTGGCATGGCAAACTTACAAGGGTCTCTGAAAGCCAGCATTTGTCAGGTGAAACTGAGGCTTCCCATGGATCTGAAAAGTCTACGACCCGGAGACACTTTGGGCAGATGCGCTCTCAAGCTTGGGTAACGTTTGCTCTCTTTAGGCTAGGAAAGTGTACCAGTTTTCTAGATGTGGGTTTTGATGTCAATGGGGAAGGAAAGCTGTCTGTCAAAAATACATTACTGACGTGAGTAAATCTTGGTGGTTTGAGCCATCTCATGAGTAGTGTGAAAAAAAAAAAAAAAGAACTTTTTCCAAAGCTAATGTGGATCGTTTTGTATTGGTAACATTAAAACCATGACCACAACTTTCATAGTTTCATTATTTTCTGGTATCTTTACATTTCCTGTGACTTTTAACATGTGTTCAATCTCACCCCCTCCTTTTTGTAGCCAAAACATGTAATTGTTTCAATTGGCAGAGAACAAAAGTCAGCGTTTCCTTAACACCCTGGTAAGGCTGTGAGAAATATAGAAAACAGAAAAGCCTCTCATTCTTGACTTTGCTGCCCGTCAGCTTCCAGTGACCTGGTTGGTAAAAGCATGGGGCACACACAGGAGTGTGGAGGTTATGTTGCCCTGCGTGTGTGATCAGCTGAGCTCAAAGCACACAAGGGACAGGAGTTCAGATGCTTGCTTGGGTTTGCTTCAAGTGAAAGCACGCACTGATAAACATCTAGTCTCGCTCTTTCCTCTAAGAAACACCTTTTGTAGAAATTCCCTGTGTTGCCTAATCCCAGGGTTACCTTGTGAGGGTCACGTGGGAATGCCCACGGGAGCATAGTTTTGAAGGAACCTTGCCCAGAACAAGAACAGCAGCAAATGCAACTCTTTCATTTAAATAGACAAACTTGGGTAAGTGATGTGACGTAGAAAGCTACAAGAAAGAAACAGGAAGGGTCAGAACACTGTGAAGGGGTGAAGGGAGGGAGGGAGAGAGAGAGAGAGAGAGAGAGAGAGAGAGAGAGAGAGAGAGAGAGAGAGAGAGAAAGTTGGCATGAGAAAAAAACGCCTGCTGGGTTGTACTATTTTACCCTGTATGGAAAAGGAAAGAGAAGCCACCATTTGGCAGAATGGATTAGTGTCTCTTAAGTGATGGTGTCCTGGAGGAACTGGCTTGGCTGGTGCTGCTTCAGGAGACCAAATGTTCTATTTTTTTCCCAACTCCACATTCAATGACATCATGTTAGTCATCACTAAATCAATCACAGTGGGGATCTTACATCACAGAAGGGGCTAATACACTAACCTGGTAGTCACGCTAACCTGGTACTTTCTCTCTGCAGAGAGCAGGATTATCTTTACACTACAGAATAGAGCACCCGATGCCATGTTACTTAATGTGTACAGGGTGTGAAAAAGTAAGCCAGTGAGCAAGACAGCCAGCAAGCCAGGTGGGAGGGAAAGACAGAGAGAGTCAGGGAGGGGTAAGAGGACACCAGGAGATGTCCGTTAAATGACACAGACTTAGAATCTTTTTGGCTGACCCAAATGAAGGAGATGTGACTGACGAGCAAAGCTCAGGAACAGAGACATAGAATCAGGTAAATGCCAAAAAGACTTGTTTCTGCAATTCCTGCTCAACCCAGGGGCTTGTGTGTACGGAAATGGGTTTATAGAGTTTAGACTCCAACACCAACTCAGAAGCCCTATGGCAAAGGCATGCACTGCTAATGTAATGGGGTAGAAGGAATGCCTGCATGTGATTGGAGAATTCCTTTGAGATTTCCCAGTGCTCTATGAATGGGGGTGGGGTACATCATCAAAACTAGAAACTTTATCCTCACTTACGATAGTTTTGTGACACTCACCACAATCAAGAAGCTGTCTTAATTCTGCAGGGTTGCTGGAGCTCTGTGTTCTGTATAGAGTCGAACATTCCAGTCCTAGGACACAAAACAGATCGTGTATGCGAAACACAGCTCTCAGGAGAACCTGTGAGCCTGCTGCCAGAGGGACATTCCAATTTCCATCCGGTATCTAGTCTAGATGTGTATTAAATATTCTTGGAAGCCAACCTCAACAATTAATTTTATTTGGTATGTCAATAATTTTGGCAAATCCAGTGGACTATTAAAAATCAGGTTAATCATCTTTATTAAATTATGAAGAATCAAACAGCTCCCACATGGTAAGCACATATTGGATTTTGAGCAGAGGTTCTTAACCTGTAGATCACGACCCGTTTGGTGGCTGTTGGCTAAGACCATAGCAAAACACAGATATATATAATGTGATTTATAACACCGGCAAAACTACAGTCATGAAGAGGCAACAAAAATAATTTTATGGTTGGGGGGGGGTTTTACTACAACATGAGGAACTGTATTAAACGGTCTCAGCATTAGGAAGGTTGAGAACCACTCACTGACCTAGAGTTAAAAATTATCAGCCAAGATAATTTCTTCCTAGAGTACAACCTCTAGACACAGCAGTTAGTAGGACGGTCATATAACGAATGGCCCAGAGATACTTATAAATTACATCAGTCATGAAATAAAACTCATTATGAACTGACTTCCTCTAGCAGTCTGGTTACCTTTCTTCTCAATGGCTTCCAGGAGCTTTATAAGGAGAGGCGGGGCAACGTCAGGAGGGGCAAACTGCTCAGCCAAATCAGGAAAGGTCAACGCTGAAAGAGAGACATTCCCAACATTAGATTTCATGCAAGGCAGTCAAGCACATTCAACCACAATGAAGAATATTTAAATACAAGTAATTCAATTACTCCCAACCATAGGAAACTCAACTAAAGGGATTCCTACACCATGCTGCACACTGCTGGGGCCCCAGAGACATACCTGTTGCTTCCTTCCAGAGAGAGCTCTCTAAATGTCCATGAGAATCCCCAAATCCCCTAACAAAGGCTTCTGATGTTCTCCCCTCTAGGGCATCGTTTCTAGGACAGACTGCCCTATGTTAGGGCACCTCAGAGTACAGGTTGGGTCTAGGTGGAGGGGCTCCAGGCTAGACTGCAGTTTGCATGTTCAGGGAGAATAAAAAGATGCTTCTGCCCCATGCCCTGAACACAACCAGGGGAGTCCAGAAAATCTGAAACCAAGTCTGGCTTCTAGGTTAGTATGAAAGAACTGTTGCTCAGGTAGGTGGGACTAGATAAAATCTTGAGATAGTCCGTTACCATGGTACATAACTGATTATATATATATATATATATCTGAATCCCTAGTAGCTTACTAGTCTTTTGTACCCTTGCACCGAGTTCTAGCAATGTCCATGCACCACCGCAAGCCAACACCAATGATCACTGGCCACCTAACAACAAATTAAGCCCCTGTGTAACTGTTGTCAAAAACCTTTGCTTATACACACACACACCACGTGGGTAGGAAATAAGATACTTCAAAATTGGTTCTAAGATTCATTTCATATTATGTACATGGTGTATATGTACCACTTGTGTGCCTGGTACTTTTGAGGAAAGAAAATGCATTAGATTCCCTGGAACTGGAGGTACAGATGTCCGTGAGACACTATGTGGGTGCAGGGAACTAAACCTGGATCCTCTGTAAGAGCAACAAGTGCTCTTAACCATGACTGTGATACTTTCATAAACTGTGTCTTCATATGTCACGTGTACATTTTACCAATGGAAACAATACAAAACTATCTAATAGGATGACAATCTCAAATGACTCCCTCTGCCAACATTACAGTGATGACCATGTTCTTATTCAAAAAGTGGGTGGGGTGGGTGAAGTAAAAGTAGTTTTCAAAACTATGCCAGAAGAGGGAGCTAAACATTTCACCTTAAATTTCTCAAACTTCAAAATATAGGCTGTGAATCTTAATGACAACATCTCAGGAGTAACTTGTCTGTCATTAATGCATAAGTTCAGATATTTATAATTATCTAGAACAGACAGTTCATATACTCCTAGAAACACTAAATGGCCACAATTAAGTTTCAGTGAGGCTTCAGTGCTATAATAATATAAGACATATATGATATTAAGAAAAAATGTAACTAAACCCCTTGTAAGTACTAAGGATCGGGACTGATATTGGAGTGCAGGAAGGCAATCCAACACTTGGGAGGCTACAGCTGGAAGGTCACAAGGTAAGAGATAGCCTGGGCTATCTTTTAACAGCAAGGCCCTGGCTAGAAGAAAGCAAACATGCAAAACGCATACTCACTCACACACGTGTATACGCACACTCTCTCAAATACATGCATGTGCACACGCACACCACACACTTGCACACACAAAACACACAAACACACACACACACCAGCAGCAGCAAAGGGCAAACCATTTCATTTTCTCTGATAAACTATAAACCACTTCCCTTGGCTTCAGACTTTCAGCTCACAATAGTATCCTCTCCCACAAATACCTTCCCTTCTACATGGAACAAAATGAAGGTCATCCTGTCCATGAACATAAGGACAAGAAGAAAAACTGACAATAAGGAGAAGAGCTATCCATCAGGACTCAGTACAGGGTCTTCCTGCTAACAAGCCCCAAATACAAAGGCCCAAGGTTAAGTAGCAAAGACACATAGCCATACTGCACTCAACAGCTAATCCTCAAACCCTCTCCTGCTCCCTTCACATGTAACACAAGCATTTTTAATGGGGGGGGGGGGGGGGAAACCACTGGCACAGAGATCGGAATTGCTTAATAAAGTTTATCTCTTTCCAAAATCTTATCAACTCGATCATTTCCGCAGGCAAATATGAAAACTAAATTAAATGATAATTAAAAATTTCATGTGACTATTACTGAAATGTGCACCCAGTAGTTGCTAGTTGGGCAAGGGCTGCACATAGAGGAGGTCCCATCTCCCTCTACTTCAGCTGAAAAAAAAGAAAGAAAGAAAGAAAGAAAACCAATAACAAAAATCAATATCCTGAGCTACACAGTGCTTCTAATACCTATACTGCTGTTAGATGAAGTCTCTAAAAACCGCTGTGGTGACTACCAGATAGCTGTGAGAACACCTGCCTTTTCAAAGCGCTGTGCACAGAGAGGGGAGGAAGAGTTCTCCTTTTTGTGCCATATTGAGGGGATGCCCAGCTGAATTTTTTAATGCCGAAGAAGCTTGGTTGCGTTGCGCAAAGGCATGACTCATGACAGCTGATCGAGATTGTGCAATAGGAACTTGAAAGGGCAAACTTTACAAGGTAAGACAATGAAAACAACAACAATTCTAGGATGTCCTACGTTTTGGTATAAGGTCTCCCACTCAGCGTGCTTCCTCTCTGAAATATTCAGACTCAGATAACACAGCAGACATATGGAAGTTCCGATCACCGTCTGTAGACAACGGAATCATCACTGGAGTTCTAAACAGTACTCTAAAACAAGTGGTACTTTCCACAGCAATTCCAAACCCAACTATTCTCTAACTCCGTTAAATACATATGTAAGACCTATATTTCTGTCAGTAGACTTCATTGTAAGAGACTCCAGCGGGAAGTAGCTGGGAATGACTAACAGGTTAGCTGTTCCCTGATTAGTCCATGATGAAGCACCAAAGTCTGATAAACCATAACGGTGCCAAAAACTATTAAAAACCAAACCAAAACAAACAAACTACAGAATATACAGGTTGGGGCTGTCAAAAAAAAAAAAAACCCAAATCAGCAGCATGACCATCTCCATTTTACATATACATTCCATTCGATGCAATTTTCCAGATATTCTGGATCGGAATCAGAAGGCACGTCGGGTCGGAAGCTTGCCATCCTGCACTGTCTAAGGCCTGCAGAACCACAATCATTTGTAAGCTTCTTCTGGAAGTGTCTGTAGATTTCCTGACACACCCAAGCCCAGTTTCTTACTTAGCCAAGACATTTTTCATCAGAAAAAGTCAATGTTGTGCAAGGAAAAAAGAAAACAAAGAAAGAACAGTTGAAAGGTCTGAGAGGAGTGAGTCTAAACCATGTATAATTACTAAGGCAGACTAGGCTAGCCTTGCACACTTACAAGAACTCCGATGAACCAAGAGCCCCGGGTCATAGAAGAAATTACTCACACTACATTGGAGGCTGCATTTTCTGTTTGCTCTTTCTGCAGGCCCTGGTGACAGCCAATCACAGAACAGAAGGGAACCTCTCTCCAAACTGAAGGCCTTCCCAAACTACTAAAGCGGGCAAGCCTCAACACTCCTGGGCAGCAGCGGTGTGTGGGAGATAGAAACATTATGTGTTCTAAGTGGTGCCAACGCTACCAAGTGCAATATGAAACCAACACACAGCTGCAGCTTTTGGAGGCGTTCTCCATTTAAAAAAAAATAAAAAGAAAAGAAAAAAGACATTTTAAGTTAGTGCCTGGCAGGAGCGAGTGGAAAGTTTAAGCGGAAACATCAAAACGCAGAGACTGCCCAAGCCAAGTACTTCATTCCTAATGGAAGCGGCTTGGAAGTGTGTGAAAAACTGCTCGTTCCCACTCAAAATGTAACATGGAATCCACAGGAAAGAAAGGAGATATGCAAATGGGGATCGATATTAAATCAAGATGTTAAACTGTCCACCAACTTGCTGAATCTAAGCTTTATTTCTGTCTGAACCAATCTTCTCTAGTGACTTCAAAAGAAAGAAAAAATAGTGGACACAAATCAAAGCAACCCCAATTCTTTTCTTAAACAAACGCTGTAAGCACGTTCATACTGTCTACCTATAACAGCTAATACCCTGGACTTCAAACTTCTTAAGCTTTGTGGGCTGCAAGCCACATCAAAAGCTGGTGTGCTCTTTGGGCAAGAGAGTAAGACAGAAAATCAAAAAACAAAGTGAAAAAATAAGCCACGGGTTTGTTAATTTTGGTACACATTGGTTTCATCAGTGCTGCTGACATGATTAAAAGCACAAAGAGACGTGGGTTTCCATCCTTGGGGTACCACTTAATGACAGTAATCTTGGACAAGTTAATTGACTTAGACCTGAGTTTTTTCATCTGTAAAATGGGAGTAATTATATGAGTTATAAGGATTAGTGAGCAATAGATTCTCAGTGGACAAAGTGCCCAGGGTGTAGAAAGACAATCATTTGTATCAGAAGGATTAATAGATTTAAAAGGTTTCATTTTTACATGTATTAATGTCTGTCTGCATGTCTGTACATGGACCACATGTGTGCCAGGTGCCCATGGAGGCCAGAAGAGGGTATTGAACCCACTCAAACTATAGTTATTGATAGATATAAGCTGTCATGTGGGTGCTGGGAACTGAACCTGGGTCCTCTGCAAGAGCAGCCAGTGCTCTTAACTACTAAGCAATCCTCCCGACCCCATTAAGAGATTTTTGAATATTCATTCATGATGACAAAATTTAAGAGCAGGCTATCTATAATATTAGGTCAGTTGTCTTAGTACTTCTCAAAGGAGGGGATCTCAGAGAGCATCTGACTCCGTAGATATTAATGTCTTGCCTCTCACTCTATAATTAACGCTCAGTATCTTCTCAGAAGTAAACTCAAATAATGTACCATTTTGAACTTATTATGTTTTCTCCCAGTAAGGACCATAACGCTAATCTGCTTAAGTTATTTTGACTTCAGTTCTCTGAATCTGAAGGAAAAACTAAGTTGGAATGACTGTGTAATAAATTCTACTAAGCTTTTGGTTTTGCTTTGGAGAGTGCAGGACGGGCACTGAAAACAGGGAGCTGATGTGAAAGGAAATCTTCAGACTTAGCCACACTGTTTTCTGAGGTAACTAGTAACGGACATTTTCAAAATGGCTAACAGATTTGAACTGAAGCCTGTAGATCTCCTATACTCCTTAGTTCTGAACATCTCCAAGTTCATCCCCCGCCTCATCTTTGTTGTTCCACACATCAGAGAAGAATGGGAGACTCTGCCCACTTTGTCTTATTTCTAGACTGGCTTCTAGGTTGGCCTCAGAAACAAACAAACAGCAGGCAGAAGTCTTAGGAAGTATAAGCTTTGCCTCTGACGGTCTCCACTAAAGCCATAAAGTGACTTCAGAATACGGAATGCAACGTTACACTTAATCCTTGACAGACAAGCTAATTAATTGTGATCTTTATCACATAAATTGGAATCTGATGTAAAGATGACAGCTTACAGTGCACAGCAAATTAAAATGCTGAGCAGGATGTAAATAGGAAAGAAAGTGAGCCCCTCCCCCCACCCTCCCCATTTCCTACCAAGAAAATAATTTACAGTTGAGTCCAAGGAATTTCAAAGGCCCGTGGTTTATAAGGAAGTTGGTCTTTGGTCCGTTGGCTTAGAAAGACTTCATTTGAAGCATGACTCAGATGACCCATAAAAGCAAGAATGGGGAGGTAGGGATGGGGAGAGAGACGGAAAAAAAAAAAAAGCCGCATTTCACACGTGGTGGTGGGCACTTGGCTCTTTGTTGAATTCTTGAAGGAAGGACAACGGTTAATGACACCAGCTAGGGGCCATGTGTTAGTATTCTGTCTAAACTCCACCTCCACAGTTACCTGGCAACAGCCAGGTATGCTCCTCCCCACAGTTACCTGGCAACTGCCAGGTAGGCCTGATCCACTATAAAAGGGGCTGCTTGCCCCCTCCTCACTCTCTTACTCTCTTACCCTCTTGCCTCTTTGTCCCCTCCCCGCTTCTTCCTCTCTCTCCATGTGGTCATGGCCAGCCTCTACCTCTCTACTTCTCTGCCTCTACTACCCTCCTGGCTCCCCTCCCCATGCCCTCAATAAACTCTATTCTATACTATACCTGTGTGTGACTGGTCCCTCACGGGAAGAGATGCCTCTACATGGGCCCACTGAGACATCCCCTTCCCCATACCCCTCCACACACCCACAGAACACACTCTCTTTATCTTTTTATAAACACTTCACCATGTACCCACACCATTTAACATGTACGCTCTTATGTTTTTTCATGCCAGTTCAAAGATGTCTAGTCTTTATTATTCTTGATTTAAAGACAAAGAAACAGATGTTGAGAAATTAAGTCATTTGGTCCATGTCATAAGCTCCTAAGTCGTGTGCACGTGCATGTGCATGTGCTTAGCATGGGCCAGTTTTCTCTGCACCAGTCCCTGGCTTGGAAAAGAAACCTATGATGTTTCCCAAAATTTCAAGGTTCCCAAATTTCAGTGGTAACTGCATTTAACAGTGTCCACGTGACACAGAAGACATGTGATCCTCAATCCCATCAGGCCACAGCCATAATATGTACTGGTGGGTTCAAGGAAAGCCGCCTCGACAGTTGCATCCTCTTATGTATATCCTTCCGCAAGTTAGACAGTAGATGTAGTCTCTATTCTCACACTATTTTGTTGTAATCAACATCACACACTGGAGCAATGGGCACCTCTGTTCATAGCAGATGGAAGTAGGGGCACCTTGCAGAACTAGGCGAGGGAGAGCTGACAGCAATGCTCACATCTCTCCCATATACATCTGATACTAAACCTCACCATCAAACTTATAAAACGTGCTACAAATGCTACAATGAAGCCAGGTCATAAGGTGGAATTTGAGAAGTCCCAAATGCAATTAGAGGAAATGAAAGGGATTGGAAAGTTACCAAGGCGACACCAGAGGCCAGAAAGATGTCTGATCTAGGCTGGCAACCCACTGACCAGGCAGAAACAAATGCTGGCCAACGGAGGACAGAGCTTGAGAAGGAGAAACTGCCAAAGCACCAAACTGGTTCAGCTGAACAAGGCTGAGAGAGTTTTAAGAAAGGCTGGATGGAAATCAGAGGCAATAAAGAACCACCAAACCCCATCCTAGTCAGCCCAGGGAGCCAGGGCTTTTCTCTGACATTTAAAAACAAACTGAAAACGTGAATGCCTGTCTATATTCCACCTAGACCCTACAATTAATATTTTGCCATAAATGTTGTCTGTAATTATTTTTTGGTACATTGCAAGGTAAAGGATGTGAATTAGTCGCCATGGACTGTATTGTGTTCCCCATAATTCATATGTTGACGCCCTTTGAGGCACCACCTTTGTACCCAAAGCAATGATGCTCAAGAGATAGCCTCTGGAAGATTATTGAGTTTAAATGAAGTGTGCGTGGGGTGAGGGAAGGGTGGTCCTTCACAATGAGATCAGTGTATTCACCCTTTCCTTCCATGGAAGGAGGCTATGTGCAAGCTAGGAAGAGCCCCTTGCCAGGTCCTTACCAAGTTACCAGATTTTACTAAGGTTCTCTGGTAACCTGAGCTCATGTATCAGCAACCACACCTAAAGTGACAAAACTACCTTTGTCTAGGGCAAGTCAGTAGCCAACTCTTTAAGCATTTCTGCTGTATGAGATTTCTCGAACATATCAACAATCCCAATTGAGCAAGTGATACCCAGGCTACAAGACCTCAGACCACGGCTTTTAAGATGAGTGTTCCAGCTGTAGAGGGGAAAGGACGACAGGAGCCAGAATACTGACAACTGTTGCCTCTATGTGCTTGGTTTCACAGGTTGGTTTTACGATGGCACTCAGCAGAGCACCTCAACTTGTGTTGGGCAGATGGTGCTAGGCAGAGGTCTCCCTGTCTCAGTGATTAGGTCTGACATCCTACCTAAATGGCATATCCACAGATATTAGAGGCAGAGAGCCTTGTTGTTTGGTGCATCTGTGACATTATGTGAGGATGACGAGAGTTACAACTTGACTGAGGTCTCAAGGTAAGTTCCGGCCAAGGGCAAGACTCCTTCATTTTGATGTGTGGTTAGGAGAGACTGTGGAAATGGGGCACTGAAGAAGCAGTGGAGGCCAGTTACCACGACTGCAGGTGAGAAGTCTTTTGACTTTCACTTTTAGAACCCAAAGAACCTTGGGAGGCTCTATAATTGTCCCCATTTTATAGATGAGGAAAGGAAGATTTAAAATGGTGAAGTGATTTATTTGCCCAAAGTCAGTACAGCAGTTAAGTGGCAAACTGATTTGAATGAATCCAGCTTGCTTTCTTGGGAGGCCCACTTGATGCATTCTGGACGTTACCCAGGTGAGAGCAGAGGCTGCAAAAAGCTTTGCATGCGATTGATATAAATGATCCTGGCAACGTGTACGGGCCTTGGTGACAAGAAGCATGTTTGTTCAAATCGGGCTTGGATTGGTGGGCCACTTCTCACCATCGCCTCTCCTTTATCAGGCCTGAGCCCCGGCCAGCCCACTCAGCCAGGCTAAATATTTTTGGGACAGCATTTATTAAATATTTTTCTCATAAGGCTAAACTAAGCACATTCCTCCTCAGGAATGTCACTGGGTTTATTCAGCTAAAAATAACTGGTTAACTTATCATATTTGGCAAAATCTGAAGGGTTCTTTGTGAGTCATAGGTAGAGGAAACGTCCAGCAAAGGGTATGGTGACCGGGGACCGGAGAGATGGCCGGGTGGTTGTGAGCATTAGCTGTTCTTCCAAAGGACTCAGGTTCAATTGCTAGTACCAGCACAGCAGACCGCAATGGCTGTAACTCCAGACGCAACAGCTCCAGGGACTTCTCACTTCTAAGGCAGTACATGCATGTGGCACCCAGACAAAACACCCATACGTGTAAAAATAAATAATAAAAACAAAATATATAGTGACTAGAATATCAGAGGAGGAAGAACAAGAGAAAGATAAATTGCATATGGATTGGGCAAGAAAGATGAATGACTCAAAAATATTGAATGAAAAATTCCCGATAAAATGGGAGAAACACATGAGAGTTTGTAACAGTCAGAGTTCATTAACAAAACCCTTAAAAAAAAAAAAAAAAGAATCACAGGCAGAAAGTTATGCTACCTCCACAGAATACAGGAAACGATCTAGAGATAAAAGTAACCCCAGCCTTAATGGCGTGAAGGATCACGGTCTGAAAGAAATCAAGCAAGCAGTATGTCTTTACTACTTCTGTTCTGGGCAATTAATTCTGGTGGGCTAACATATTTTCCTCTATCAAAAGACACCATGTTCATCAAATAAATGAACACAAACTTACCACCCACCTCTTCATTAAAGAAGTGACCATGGCTTTAAGAATGTTAAATGTGCCCGTTGAAGCCAGATGGACTGTGTCAGTACAGTCTCCTAAAAACACCTCAGCTGGAAACAGGGCTAAGCTATGGCGTCATTTGTGTCAGGCTAGTCTTTTTTTTTTTTTTTTTTTTTTTTTTTCTTTTTTCTTCCTTAACTGCAATACCAGGAAGTGCTGCAGAAAGAACTGTAGCAAAATATTAAATATATATTGATTGCATCTGACCTTGTTCCGCCAAAGATTCTCAGAACAAGCTAACCATCAGGGAGATGACATCTGTGGAGTGCGCATGTCTTACTAACTGCTTAAAGGTCTGTGGGGGTGAAGCGGGCAACTCAATAGAAGAGAGAACTGCTGAATGAAAAGGAGTAAACTATGCCGGCCACCCAGGTGGGAGGCAGCCAGTGAGGCTTTTTAATCAACACCTTAGCTCCTAGTGGAAGCTCGGCGTCCTGCAGACAGGACGCAGCTGAAACTTCCGGGCTGCAAAGTGGAAATGGTGGGAAAATGCTGATTTTCTATAAATGGAAATACCTGAGATGTTGTTAATGAAAAAGTACCAGTGACTCAGTCTGGAGGAGTGCAGGCGGAGGGGAAGGCAAAGCCCTCGCTGCGGGGTGTTTGCTTCGGCCATTAGCATCTCAGAGAGGACCCTTTCTGTGCTCCCCTCCCCCCTCGCCCCTCTCTTAGCCACCACTTCTTTGTAGGGCTCAACAGGAAGTGAGAGCACCTTCACCACGGGAAGGAGTACATTTTGTTCTATCAGATTAGCCCCAGTAACTTTATGAATTATGAGCTGTCAACTCCTTTTTCAACTGCTATAGAATATGCTTCTTAGAAATTGTAGCTATAAATAAAACAACAGATGTTTTCAATTGGCTCCAATAGTGCTGGGGGGGGGGGGGGGAGAAGTTAAAAGAAACCATCTCGAGACTGCATTAGGGCTCCACCTGTTGGTCGCTTTTGCAACAGCCACTTTTGCAACTGAGGCCACTTAGGGAAAACCAGAAAGGGGTTAAAAACCAGCTGTGGCCTCTCTGTGAGTTTTATGTTAAATATGATTAGATCCTCTTTTAGGTACAACTGTCACTATATCTAGAAAAGAAAAAAAAATCCAAAAGGTGAAGAACGTGCTTGATTTGTTTCTCTATGGGCAGTGAGAGTCAGGTTCATCAAATAAATGGTTGGACTGAACATCCAGTATCTCTCTCTGGATCCTTGTTGTGCATCTGAGTAATGATCAAAGATTAATATGATTAATAAGACCTGCCACAGTTCTTAAACTCTGGACTGGGGGGAGGAAACATACACAAATACAAAAAGTATTAAATTTACACGTTTCAGGTGGATTAAAAATGTGTTCTCAGCTGCCACGCTACTGAGACTATGGCAATAATCTGCAATGCCCGAAGGGACAGCTGGCATCAGCAACATGCACAGGTTACTTCAAATGTGTGTGCAAAACACTAGAAAGTGAGAGGGTAGTAGCAGTCACTGACACATCATCTGGTTACAATGACCCATTGTAGGTTCCTTCTGAACCTAAGGTGTGGGGCTTAAAGCAGGCTTTGCAAATTAAGTATTAATTTCACTCTGCTAGAATAAAGAGACTGAAGAGCTCGGCGACCTCCAAACATGGACCTCACGGAAGACAACACGGCACGTGGTCTCAAGTGACTCTCAAAGCAGGGACAGCTACAAATCAGAGACTGTGACTGCAGGAGCTTCTGTGTGTGCCGAGGTAGGGGAAGGAAGATTGTGGAACTCAGAGTAGCATGAAGCCAGTTAGTGAGGGAGGAAAGGGGACAGGAGAAACCACATTCAGGCGACTTCCAGGAGCTGTGACAGCAGCTGGGGAAAGAGCAACAGTCTCCTTTGGGACAGATTCAGAGGATGGGGTGTGAGTACCAAGCTCCCAACCCCTATCTGCCCATGAGTGCTTGGCACAGCATAGGTTAAGGCTCCAGGAGCGCTTCTCTTTCTAGTCCTCACTCTTCTATGCTTCTGAGTCATCTGTCGAGGTAACCTCCTTTGATGGTTTTGGATTTCTGAGCAATGCATGAACAGCAGTATAGGGCTCTGAGAGAAAGGGTAGGAAGGACACATCTGCCGGTGAACTACTGCAGTCAGTCAGTGACAGGACTCTGAGGAGCCTGCTCTTCTCGCTCCAGGGCTAAGTTTATTCATTCCTCTGGGGGAACTTAACAATTCAGACATTTAATTCTTCAGAAAACTGTATATTCTTTAAAATGTGGTCATGGAAAATAACCCCAAACCACACACGAGATCAGAAACAATTCACTAAGCTCAGAGCCACTGAACTGTGGGTACAGAGATGACAGTCATCATCATGGCCGGCATGACGATGCTCACGTTCTTGACTTGAATGGTTATACTTAAATTTCCAAATACAATTGTCTATAACACCATGCATGAGGAGGGCTCTCATCATCCCAACTTTATGAGAAGGTGGGCAGACGGGTGACCCAGATAAGTTGAAGAATTTGTTCAGTCTCACACAACTGAACCAGCCAGAGCCAGCATTCAATTCAAGGGACTCCCCATGTACTAAGTACTTCAAAAATGGACTGCCCAGAGCCAGATGGCAACATTAGAAATGGTTCTGTGAATAGAGAACAGACTCAGGGAGTGAGAACTCTCCTTGGCTGGTCTAGCTTTACAGAACATATTCTTTTCCTAAGAGAGCCCACCTACTGCAGGGCACTATCTGATTGCTAGCTACTCAATGGGACCAGGCCCCACCATGGCGACACACACTCTTCCTCACTCTTAAAAATCACAAGAGGGTTTTCGAGAACAGCTCGGGAACAGTTCTATCCTTTCCCAACTGACCATTCACTTTGGAAGGGAAAAGGCCAGATCTAAGATGAAATCACAGAGAATACATGACACAGCCACCATGTGGACTTCAGACCAGGACAGAAAGGAGTCACAGGGCCCTGCAACCCAGGCTCTGAATAGAAACAGGTGTGGAATCAAGTTTTCTGACATTAACTCTTTACTTATTCTTTAAAATGTAAACTGTGACCACCCTAACATACAACATAAAATGAATTAACCAAAAATTCTATAGTCATTCCTGTCCCAGTCACACCTGGAACAATGTCAACTGAACCATATATAGAGCATAGAGCAAGGACCTGCCAGCAACTCAATGTGACACGAGGCTGGTGGACTTAGGACTGGACAGCAATGGTCTTTCAAAGAGTCTTCCATCTTCCTCGATGTGGCTTTGATCAACCAGTGGGATGTATTTATTTCAAAATAAAAACTATTAAGACAAACGAACGAACAAACAATACTATAGTGGTCCAACAGGGTCAAACAAGTATGCACTTTTACTGGGGGTATGTAACTACTCAAGATGGCTCAGCCCTCCTGGGAAGGCATTTGGACTGAGCTGAGTGGAGCTGGGAACACTCAAAACATTTGATACAAGCAAAAAACCTGCTGGGAGACTATACCAGCTATCCCAGAGTTTGTCATGGTGTCCAGCATGAGATCAGGACATGAGCTGGGCTCTCCTGAAACGGTGTGATTAATAAAGTTCTTGCATCTGATGCTTCTCCATCTGTTCCTGGCTTCCCTTGAAACGAACAGGAAGTTTGACTGTGTGCCTCCTGTTTCAAGCCCGTCATCTGCTAACTGCAGATGACAGAAGGTTCAATTACCAGGACAAGGCTGGCATCACTTAGCCATTCAGTCAGAAAGCCCAAGGCCTGCTCAGGTTCACATCTGGACAATATGAGCAGCAATAATTTCATTTATAAAATTAGGAGTCATTAACATGTCCCATATTGGCTGAAAGACAAATGAACAGAAGTTACAATATAAAAAGGGGTGGAGGTAGAAATATCTACCAATATTAGAGGCAGAGGCAGGCTCCTTAGAGAGCTGGGTTTCTTCTTGATAAGATGATCCGACTGTATACATTTTTATAGCACAGTTGCCATCAATTCAGTATTTATAGAGCATTTAGATTAACGACCTAATTCTTATGGAGACATGGAACTATTTTTCAAGGGTGGTGGTTACAGTCTTAAGTCTGAGCTACACACTCCTGTTAAGAATGGTGACAGAGAACAGCTGAGCCTTACGCTCAGTTTTCTTGCTGCACGAGTGGCAGTGCTGCCTGGTGCTTAGTCCTAAAACCTGACTCTTCTAAGTATGTGGCCCAAGAAGCTTCAACCCAGCACCCAACACTTCTTAAAAAAAAAAAAAAAAGAGAGAGATGTTTTATAATTCAAATAGCCATTAATAGTTTGGGCCCAGAAGAGAGATTTCTTTAAACAAGTGACTAGCTTTTGTTCTTTTTCATTGCAAGGCGTTGGAGGTGGGGTAGGGGGCAGACAGCAGAAACTAGAGTTGTAGACAGTTTCCATCTTGGACCACATATTCTAAATTACCAAACCCCACCAAATTAAAAAGGAAAAAAAAAAGATGATTTGGGAAAAGCAGCAAGAGAACAGGAAAGTTATGTTTTCCACAGGGGAATCTCCCTTGGAAATGTCACTTCCTGGGTAACAGATGCCGCATGCAATGAACGCCTGAATACGCAGCTAACACAGAACAGGGACCAGATATTTATTAGGCATGGAGTCTCCCTCAGAAATGACAGTTCTGGTTTAAAAAAAAATAAACTATACAATAAATGATTGGTTGGAAATGTTAATGTACTCTGGAAAAATTATCTGACAAAGGAAGAATATATTTTTGCAAGCAACATATATATAAAAGCATCAGCAAAAAGGTAATGCGTTCAGAGTGGTTTACACCCTGTACATGAATGTTCCAACTGGATGCCATGACTGCATGAAGCCAAGGGGTCAAGTTCCTGGTCATTCCATCATGTCAGCCATCTTTTTGTTAGACGGAAAGAGTAAAGTTTAAGGGAACGTTCCTGGGTCCACCTGTCTGTATTTCTCTAAGGTCCCAATTCTGTTACTTGCTTCTTTAACTCAAGATGCTAAAGGGAGGTTAGGAAAAACCGAGATGTGGTAGTGATCTGGGCCTGCTCCCACCTTGGTCCAGACTACACATCATCCCGGCTTCCTATGGCACCTAGCATAGCAATGTCCAAGAAGCCTCTATGAAGTACTTCTGACCTCTCCCTACAGTGGCCATTCCTGATGATGCTCTGATACTGCAAGATAGGTCCCAACAGACCACCTCCCCTGAGATCTGCAGTCACTAAGCACAAATAGTGAATGCACTTCGATCCAATAAGGCCTTGCTGGGAAGCTGCTTGTTGAACAGCTGCCCTTACTTTCCTAACCCCTTTTCTTAACTTGCCAATGTTTTCCTTCCTCCCTCCCCCCTTCCCCACCTTCCCCCCACCTCTCTCATTGAGCATCCTCCCCAGTCCAAGGCTTCAGGCACTCTGTCTTTGCTCACACAAAAAGTCACCCTCTTCAACTCACTAAAAGAAAAATCCATTATACTAATACAGGAAACACGATATGGAAATGACCCAGGACAACAAGACATGGTCAATTTTCATAGAGCATCAAGCCAAATTCTTCTCATTGCAAAGATGTGAAGGATAGTCTTTCCTGAAAACAACTGCTCACCGATAGGAATCTTGGGACAGTCTACTTAAGATTATCAACATGCTCCACACAACCATGGGTTTGTGGAGATCAAGATAAACAACCTTACTCACTTGACCTGAATCAAATACAATAAGCAAACCATAAATTGATGTAGAATGTAAAACGTTACAAAATATTTTTATATACAGTGTTTAAAGTAAAAATAAAAAACCAAATTCTAATAAGTACAAACTGTTTCTATTGCAGACTAGGGACACATCAGTCACTTTGAACTGTGCTATTTTGAATCAACATATATTCATTTTTTAAAACTTCTATGAGTCTCTCCCCTACAGTATCCATGAATGACTATAGGATTTGGTGTTGCAGGGAGTTCTGGATCCTTGCTTTTGCTGACTGCTTCACTGTCATCCTGACTTCCTCCCTTTAGAGGGAGCACAGTGGGGCCTGAGTAAACCTGGGAAGCTCAAAGCATGCTGTGCTAACAGCAAGGCTGAGATGAAAATATAGTTCTCTTCCGGCAGACTTTCGAGTGTTCGAGGTCCTCAACCTCATCAGTAGTCATGGCCTCATGTTCCTCAAGGATTATTTTGCAGGGCAGAGTTCCATTAACCAGAGTCTCTTGGTCCATGAGGGTCACAAAGCAGTAGCTAACAAGTGATTTTGCTATTGCTGAAGCAGAGGAGCTGCACTGGAGGCTGACCCTGGTCATCAAATAGTTCCAATACTGCTGGTCAAGAATGGACACCACCAAGTCTTTGGGAAGGCCCCGACTTTGGTGTTTATTACTGAACACATTAAACTGCCCTTTTTCTTTGCAAGTGAGTTTTCCACATGTGTGGCACTGGATGATCTTTGACAACCTATTCTTGTAGACTGAAAAGAGTCCACAAAAAAGCAGGGATTGATGCTTCCCTGGTAATTTTAGAAAATCAGACAGTGTTAAATTTCATCATCTGTTTAGAAATCTCAGAAGCTCCAAAAGGCTATGTAACAGCCCAATAGCTAAAAGTGTTCCAGACCCTTCTAGATTTATTCCCCTCAAAGGCTCACTCCCCAGAAATGCTGCCTCAGGGCCACATCGAATCCATCCCTGGAGTCAGGGCCTGACTTGTGTCAACTGGGGACACAGGCAAGAGAGGGCCTTGGAGGTTACCCAGTGGAAAATTTAGGAATAGGACTCCAGAACCTCAGGAAACTCAGATTTAATTTAAGATACTGCTTTGTTTGCCTCGTGGAACAAGAAAAAAAAGCAAGAGGCAACTGCACCTCCATATTCCATAAGATTTAAGACTTAAAAAAACAAAACAACACACAGTTATGGGTCTAAAAATGCTTAAATGTTTCCAAAGGTGTCATCTCTTGAATTTCAGTAAAACCTAAGTTACAACTGGAAACCAAGACACTTCTCAGTCCGTTCTACCCAAGAGTAAGCATGATTTACATATTTAACTGCTATTTCTATAGGCCTAGCCTTAGGATCTTGAATGAAATTTTCACTAAATGTTAAATATTAAATAGCCTTTGGACTGAAAACACCTTGATGATGTCTCAACCTCTTGGGGAAGAACCCAGCATCCTATGTCATATCCTCCTCCTCCTTGGATTTTATTTTTTCTTTTAGAAGGAAAGTGTAGGTGGGGAAGGATAGCCCATAAAGTCCTTTTCCAATCGAGATCCATGACTCAAAATTCTTTTCAAGTAAACTTTCAGTTTTCTATTCTAACCGATAGGAGACGACAGCAGATGAGGAAGCAACCACACAGAGCAAAAACCACCTACAAAGTTTACATAGGGAAGAACGACTGCTTCGTGGGGATCTCTCCTAGCTGAGTTTATTCGGGTAGCTGTACCAGGTAACTAGGGACCTCACAGGAGTCCCCAGAAGTTTACTCTGACACTGAGTGTTATTAATTTATATCTCTTTCAAAAGTACACAATCCTATTTACTGACCACACTGATGACCAGATGGCCAACATTTAAGCATCTCTTGAGATCCTGGAAACATGACTGAGAAGAATATTTGCTACACAAGCAACAGGACCCAAGTTTGCATCCCCAACACCCACATTTAAAAGCCTGGAAGAACCTGTCTGTAATCCCGGTGCTTGCAAGGCAGATGGATCCTTGGAGTTAACTGGCCAGCTAGCCTAGCCACATCAGTGAGCTCCAGCTAAAGAGAGTTTCTGTCACAAAAATCTAGGGTAGTGGGACTGGAGAGTAGACAGTGGCTGACAACACTGGCTGCACTTGAAGAGAATGAGGGTACAGTTCCCAGCACACACATGCCAACTAACAACTACCTTTAACACCAGTTCTTGGGGATCAAAGACCTTCTTCTGGCCTCCGCAGGCACCAGGAATGCATATCATATGTATAAATACATGCAGGCAAACACTATGATATTACATATTATAAATATTAGCGTGTGTGTGTGTGTGTGTGTGTGTGTGTGTAGAAAGTGACTGAAAAAGACACTTTGCATTGACTTCTGGCCTCAACACACACAGACCTGCATAAATATGTGCATATACATGAAACACATATGTACAGATACACCACACACAATGTAAAATCAAAACAAAGTTTATAAAAGTGTGAAACCTAATGTTGTGATCCATAGGGTTAGGGAACGCTACTCTCCTAGAGTGGCCATAGGCAGACTTAGATGTTTCTGTTTCAGCCGTTTTTCCTGCCGAGGAGATGCCCCACCTGCTTGATCAACTGTTGAGAGACTATGAATCCACTGAGGTAGGCAAGATGCATGTGTTCCATTTACCATAAAGGACTCCAGTAAGGCGAGCCAAGCGTGTGCACCAGATTCCAACAGCTCTGCTCATGATACGTACTTGCAAACACATCTAAAAGCCCCAGCTGCTTCTAATGAATTGCACATGCTGGGAGCACCTTGCCTAACTTAGCAAAATATCACTTTATTTTAAATAGGATTCTGAACATTTTTTTATAAGCACTGGACCCATTTATTTTTCAAGGCAAATAAATAACCCCAAAATAAATTTAAACTGGGCTCTTTTAAAAACAGTCATATTTCACATTGAATGTGCTCCTGAGGCCAGAGGAAATGGTCTTTCCTTTCCTAAACTTTTTAGCCAAGTACTCACAAACCCCATTTCTTCCCAAGAATATTTGCTTTTTTTTTTTTTTTTTTTTTTTCAATTTCTCAGAGCCCAGTTTTAAAAGGCTGGAACTTTTCACAAGGCAAAATAATTCCATTTGCTAGTTGGCTCCGTCTCTGAGCCCAGCTTGGATCCTATGGGACACATCACCCTTTACTGAAATGCAGGCAGAGTGTCATGAACCATGCTAGGATGTTGGTCAACCACAGCTCAAAGTACAAATTCAAAGGGAGCCGGGGAAACTAGCTTTAAAGTATGTGTGGCAAGCAGACATACCACTGAGCGCTAATCCTTAAGCCAACGCAACAGAAACATTCAAGGAGAAAATACACACTTTATGCCTGGGTGGGGGAGGAGGGTGGGTAGCCAGATAGCAAGAGCTACTGTTATGGAAGATGGGACAAGGTAAATAGATTTACAGTTCTCTGAATTAGTCAAACTTTCTTGTCAAATACCACCTGCAGGGGCTGAGCAGCTCTCAGTGGCAGGGTGTTAATCAAGCATGGGTAGGTTCTGGGTTCAATTCCTACCACTGGGGAGGCAGGAAGTAGTGCAGGTAGCATATGGGGGGAAAAATAGAAAACTGAGCATCAGAGGTAAACAAAAAAGCTTTGGGAGAAAAAAAATGAGTCTAGTTGTCAGCTTGTGCGCTGTGTAGCCAACCGCCACTGGATGGCAGTGAGGTTGTACTTAGTGAAGCTGCTCACTGAGCATGAGTTACTCGGTCTTTTCTCCAACAGGCCTGGCCCCAAGGCCCCAGAGGAAGTTTAAAAAAAAAAAATGGTTCTTCTCTGCAAAGAAAGATTGGGTACCTCTGACCTAGAAATCATAAATCTCAGGCTGATTTTTCAGTAAGTTTCTTGAAATTTACTATCAAAGTATAGAACTGAAGACCAAAATAAACTAGAGCTTCTAAGTAACTTCTAGGAGTTTGAAATTCAGGCAGCACATGCCACACACATGCAAACATCTGTATGCAAGCAGACAGCACACACACATACACACAGGCATACACACACACACACATCTGAATGCAAGCAGACAAGCACGCGTGCGCGCACACACACACAGACACACAAACCCCTCTGAAGTTTGTTACTGAAATATTGTCATCCCAAGCCCAGTAAACAAACTGAAACCACATCTTACTCCTACTTTTTCTGGTGAACTTGGTGGCTTCGCCACGCTTTTCAAAGCTACACATCTCCCTCCTCTGCTTGGCATTTGATCCTTTGGGGGTGGGGAGGTTGAAGGGAAGGGGGGTTAGTAATCTCACCAGTGACAAGCTTTGCTTTCAGTAAGGACATCTGCCAACTTAAACAGCATCTCCCAGGGCAACAGGATAATGAAAGACACATGGGGAGGTCCTTGCTGTCATCAGATGCAAACTCTACTCAGCCTGAAAGTGAGCCTGTAATTCGGCTGATCCTCATGTTAGGAGAGGTGTGGCCCAGAGGGTCTAGAATACAACCCTTGACTTAACAGCAGAGAAGGGACCCGGGGGCAAACTTTCTAATCTTGCAGGGCTTCTAACCAGCACTACTCCTTCAGAGGAGACACAGGAGGCCAACTGGTCTAATATTTGGCAGATAGACATCTTAATACACTAAGTATTGAAATCGTTCTCACTACTGCGGATAAAACCAAGGCTCTGCTACCCACTCTGGACCACAAGATGCCAACAGAATCCGTCCAGGTGGGTCACTCTCAACCACAGCGAAGGGCTCACAAACCCCGAGCCAGAGTCACAGTTCTAGAGACTCCCAACTCAGAACTCCAAGTTTCTCTTTTTCCCCTTCCTGGGACATAGTCAACTGTGTGCCTTTCTCTGTGCATCTAGAAAGACTTTTAAACCACACAAAGTCTAAAAATGAGAAAATACAAATAGTCTGGAAAATTTGAAAGAAAGAGCAGAAGTTGTGATTGTGCACAAAGCTGTTTCCTACCTTCTGCGGCTGGGTCCAGTGTCAGGAGTCCGTGGCTGATTCACCCACAGGGACTGAAAGCTGCCCCCACTCGCAGGCAACTTGATCCAAGCATGGCTTACACAGGGCCTCCATTTTTTTGTTTGTTTATTTGTTTGTTTTTTTGTTTTTTTGTTTTCTGTGGTACTAGGATTAAACCCAGAACTTCCTGCATGAAAGGCAAGCACTCCACCACTGTGCTGGCTAGTTTTACTGCAATTAGCCAGTTTTGAAAGAAGGGTCCTCAGTTAAGAAAATGCCTCCACCAGATTGGCCTGTGGGCAAGCTTGTGGTGCATTTTTTGATTGATGTTAGGTAAGAGAGGACCTAGCTCACTGCCGGTATTACCTCCTCTGGGTGCTACAAGAAAGCAGGTTGAGTAGTACATGAAAAGCAAGCCAGTAATCAGTACCCTCTACTGCCTATGCATCAGCTCCTGCCTCCAGGTTTCTGCCTTCAGTTCCTGCCCTATCATCCCTAGAATAAATCCTTTCATCACCAAGTAGCTTTTGGTCATGGGGTTTTAGCATAGCAATAGAAACCCTAAGAGAACCACTAACCTAATGGCAGTTACCATCTCTCTACTTCTTTATCTACTGATTTTCAGACTGGGTCTCAAACTTGCTCAGCAGCCCAGCCAGGCCTTAAACTTGTAATTCTCCTGCCTCAGTCTCCCAAAAAGTTGGGATTACAGTGCACCACTAAGTCTGGCTCAGAGTCCTCAGTACAGCCTAGCAAGTGATAACTTAAAGGACCACGGGCCATAAAGGATTGTAAGAACATACTCAGTAGAAAAAAAAATGACTACCTAAATATAACCAGATACTCTTCAAAATGGTGTTTATACCATTTGAGCTGTGGTTATGTCATATAGTGTCAGCATAACCACTGTATTATCTATCTTATAGAATACAGTTGGTGGCAGAGATAACAAGTGGGCTTGGTGACAGAGTCTGTAATCCCAGCACTCAGGAGGCACAAGCTGGAAGATCTCAAATCCAAGGCCAGCCTGGGCTACACAGCAAAACAAAACCCAACAATGTCTATTGGTTCGGGCCACGTTTAGGCAGTCATGTTGATGAGCCTTCATGGCTGTAGCTTCTATTTAGGAGACAGTGTCTCATATAGAAGGGGGAAAGCTCACAAGGCCTCAATTATAAAGGGGGGGGGGGAGAACTGCAGGCAACCAAGGAATGCTGAGTGCTCAAGAAACAGTCTTCCCCAGGGAAGAGCACAGATTGGTTATCCAATACCAAATGCTCAGCCCTAAAAGTAACATTATACAGATTGAGCAGGCTGTATTTATGTATTTACACACACACACACACACACACACACACACACACACACACCAGCAATTAAAGAAAAAGAAGACATGAATTTGAAAGAGAACAAGGAATGGGGGAACAGAGGAGGGTGAGAGGGGAAGAGAAAAACTATGTAATTATAATCTTAAAATACAAACAAACACAAACTAAAGAACCCCTACCACAGCAGGAGCAGTGACCCAGCAGAGGTGGATGGTTTTGAAAGGGTGCCTTTCATACTGACCCTCCCTTTTCCCTTGGGAGTCGTGAACAAAGCACAGGATTAATGTAGCTTGTACACAGTCTTGGGAGGATACAAATCAGCTTCTTTCAAGAAAGCCATGTTCATAAACCCAACCTTGAAATCTCATAAAGAATCTTAGGATTCCGAGGCAGCTCTTTCACCCTTCTGGGTGCTGCTCCTAGGAATGGGGCTCAAAGAGAGGAACACAGTCCTGTTCCCAAAGCAGGCTCTCCTCACAGGCTGACTGTCGCCACAGGAAGTCTCCAGCCTACATGTGGATACTATTTCCCAAGCTTATTTGTAAGCTCATTGTATGTGTAAGATCTAAAACATGTGTTTCCCCTAGACAGGCTATATAGCTTGAAGGTTAGGGTTCCCGACAAGGACACCAAAGTCACTTCACCAAAGTCACTGTTAATGATTGTACTGATGACTGCGAATGGGCACAGCAATGACATTATGGGTGGATATAGAAATCTAACGCACTTATGGAAGTTTCCATTTTATATACTGGTATGTTACCAACAGAAACCGTCAAGTCTCCTCCCCTGCCACCTACATCACAGGCAAGCAGCTGACAAAGCTGGCCAAACACAAGAGGCAGAAGGAGGGGGCAGCAATGGCAAGACAGCAATGCACAAATCTCCACTACATATCCCATGGAGCCTATGGCTGAGGTATAGACCCCACAGGATCCTTACCACTTCCTTTCCCAAGCAGCTGGGGGAATCAAACCCCAGCTGTCTAGCCCCAGAAAGAAAAGTCAGCCACTGGCAGGAATAAGTGTGAGACTAAGGAAGGGAGAGGACCCTCAAACGCAGGTGCCCCCAACCCAGCTCCAATCCCAAGGGACACTACTTGTCTGGCAGGATGGCATGCATTCTGTTTCCCTCCATTAAGTTATGAGCTTTGATCAAAGTGTCCAGGCCAGGACCAGGACCAGGACCAGGACCTGGCACAGCATGAGCACAGAACACACACGACTGAAGAGCAGTGCCCAGGGGATTCTCTCCAGTTATCTTGAGAATGACTAAAGGTCAACAGTAAGAGATGGAGGGTTGCCATTTCAAGTATTTGTTTCCTCACCAACAGTCCACCAACCCTGTTTTATGTGGCAATGTTTATAACTGAGGAAAACACTAATGTTACACTCCTTTCCTTGGCAGTTTTCATTCAAAGAGCCCTTGAAATACTTGGTAAGTGATGCCTATAAACACCTATTAAAATGCAGCTTTATAGGAGGTTAAATCATTTATAATGGTACTCCGGTAGTACAGGGTACCAGTTGCAACAGCATTCCTAGAAGGGCTTGCTGGATTAACCTATGTCGTCTAAAGAAACAGTTTAGTTATGATGATGATGTCCAACAACCCAGTCCAGTATAATTTAAAAATGAAATTGAATTTAAAGAGGTCAATAGTGGATGCTTCAATTCTGGATTTTATGGCAGGATAATCTGTCTAGGTAGGATTTTAAAGCCCAGTATATCTGCATTTATGAATCCAAAAGATAAAGACCAAGGAGGGGTACCACGATACAGGTCTGATGGATGAGAGGGGAGAGCGTTTTACAAAGAAAGACATACCAGATAATAGGAAAATGGAGACTTAAAAGAGGGACTGAAAGTTTCACATGTACCTAATTCAAGTCTTCTTAAATGCTAAGAACAAAAGCAACCAGAACAGGAAAATGACTTTGAATTTTAAATAACAAGTAAGCATATATTCCTTTTCCTAAAGGAAGGGACAAAAATAGAAGTGAAAGAAAGGTATCATTACTGGTAAATGGGCAGGCCTTTTCAGAAGGAAATTACACAGCCTGACCTCAACAATGCATCCCAGCTTGCCCATGAGATGCCGAGCCTTGAGTTTTTCTCGGCGATTTTCAGGATGCTGCCCTTTCTCCTCTATCCTCTTTTCACATCGAATTAAGCCACTCTGGGTGAGCCTAACACCGACCTGTATCAGAAAATATAAACATCTTACTTCCTTCAAAAACTCTGCTTTCTCCAAGCCTCACGCCAACCGTTCCCGTGCGGCTTCTTGCTCGCACCATACTCCGCTCATTTCAATTCATCAATATGTTGCTTTGTAACAGTTTATATATTTGTCTCACACATATATAGGTGTACTATGTGAAAATGGAAGCAAATAACATATGGGTTTCCTGGTTTCTCTTGCACCGCCTTTTTCTTTAGCTGTCATCGTACTTAGTTCACAGTGGAAGGCACATGAATTAACGAACTGAACGTTGAATACCCAAATCCAGGGCATCAAATGATGATTTGGGTAGGACATAGTATTTAAAAAAGCTTAAAATTCCAAATATGAGCAGACATGAGAGGAAGAAATAAAGCCACAAGATTAGAATGTGAGCCTTATTCATAGTTGGTTAGGATATTACCCAACACACACACACACACACACACACCCCACAGGGAAGGGGTTGTACAAGTAAAGTACTAATGTGTATACAATTTAGATTTCAGGATTTATAAGATATGTTTAGATATTAGGAATAAGAAGTCGATTTAAAATGATGTGTTATTAGTAACAAAAATTGTTATGCCAGTGATTTTTATCTAAGTTCATATATGTATACTTTCCAAGACACCCCCCCCAACCTTTTTGTCAAATGCACCTTATGACATTATACAACTCTGGATAGATGCCATTACTTAAACCTCTAAATAGTGTGTATGGCCAAATTAACCAGATCCCAGAACCAGGAGTCACCAGTTGCCCATTCTGCAGAGCCTGTCTCATGTCAGTCAGCTGGGCAGGAAATACCAGATTCCAGAGGCTGGAATGAAAGAAAGCCCAAACCGACCACAGAGTTACAAAATCAGCCATCAATTTGTCTAATTAAAACTCCATTTAATATTTCATTAAGATGGAATTCTGGTGGTCTCAAGAAATACACATTTAAAAGAGCTATGTAGCCACTTCTTAAACACCTATCATGACTTACAGAGACCAGCTATGATCAATCTAAATCCTGGGCTTTAGGTTCCTAATGAATCATGCATTTTCATATATTTAGCCTAGAGCTTTACCAAAAGAACCTTGCTGTGACCATCATACCACCTGGAGCGTGGGCCAAACTTTTCATTTTATTTCTCTCTTCAACCAATAGATGGCAACCTCTACTGGGCAGGAGAATCAGATTCAGAGCAGGCAGGCATTTCCCACCCCACCACCACCAAGGCCCCTTTTTTAAAACCAATGAGCTATTTCATAATGAATCAGTGAACAAGAAAACGAAACATTTTTAAGTTATTTTGCTATGACAACTCTAGCTTTGTAAAGGAAAATGGAGCTCTGAAAAATGAAGGTTTTCCTCAAAAAGAAATATGCTAAACAGACAAAGCAGAGAACTAAAGTTTCGGGCATGATTCTGCAAGTACTATGTATGCCCTCTGAAGATGGAGCATGAAGTCTACACAACTCCATGACCCCTGGAATGGTTTACACTTAGGTGGTGCAAATACTTGGTTGGACATGATTGTATACACTGACAATCCTAGCACTAGAGAAGCTGAGGCAGGAGGATTATCATGAGTTTAAAGGTCAGTGGGGTGTGTGTGTGTGTGTGTGTGTAAAGTATTAGTCTCCTAGGACTATTTAAAAAAAAAAAAAGCAGTCTTGAAAAACAAAACAAGAAATCTAGATACTAGTAAGGCAGATGAAGGAGACCACACAGTGGAGACTCCCAGAAAGCATTCAAGCAACAAGGCTCCATGTTCAACGTTAAATGAAAACTCTATGTTTAGAAACTAAACCATTCCAGGGTGCCTGTGTCTGGGAAAGCCTGCACAAAGCTGTGGAGAAGAAATGTTTTTCCACAGAACACAGCTGGTTCTGTCTACCTTCCATGGACAAGGAGAGGAACTCTCAGGTGAGGAAGCATTTTAGAAGAGGTCTAAGCATGATGACTATGCTGTCATTTAATGTCGTTTCTTCCTCAAACACCCACTGAGAGTGCACTGAAGCGTTTGCTATCTCCCATGAACTACTGCTTTGTGCGGTTGTCAGCTGTTAAAAATTGGCCCTTGGCCTTTATTTCCTGTGGCCAGCCGATGTCAATTCCTTTCACTTTTGTTAGGTTCAAACTTTTGTTGGGTTCAAACGTATCACTTAAGTGTGAGACACATTTTGTGTGTGTTTGTGTTCAATGTGTCCTTTCCGTTTTGAGTATTATCAAACAATGAGCTCTAGATCCTTGGGTCCTCTGGGCCTTGAGGTGACGGAGAGAGCTCTCTCACAGCTCATCCCCGGCCAGCCATCCTATTTTACAGATGAGAAAGCCAAGGCTATGTTCATCACCATCTTTAGGTCATACAGCAAATAATTCACATTGACTAAGACGGCTTATCCACAAGTTCACCATGTAAGCGAGACCAACATGAGGGGACATGGCACCAAAGTTTTTTCCACCTGACCTCAAGGACACACACATAATAAATGATGCAAAACCCAAACAGTTTATCTTTTTTTTCCCTCTAAAGTATATTTGTACAAATTCCCAAATGTCCCGGAAAACTGTTACTACTGCTAAATGTATTCATTTTTACTATAATAAAGAACTGTCAAAGACAATTGGGATTGGCCGACGTACTCAAGTAGTCTAAATTGTTTTGTTCTACAGATTCTCTTTGGCTAGAGAACGAGATGGGTAACAAGGGTTGTTCTGTGCTATATATACACAGAGGATGCTGAGATGTGGTCTTTCATTCTACAAACAGCAGTCTGAGAGTCAACCTGAAAATGCCTGGTTTAATCCCAACATGCACTGTGAGTGAGTTCACCCTTCCACTCTGCCCCATTGTGTAAGAGGCTGAGAAAGTTGCCTCTTTGGATTTCTCAGAAACTCTATGGGAGACACAATGAAATAGCATCTGACAGAATTTTAAAGAAAACACAGTTTAAGCACTGTTCTTTACCTCCAGTTCTGGTCATTTGTATTGATCTGAACGATTCAGACAAGTACATTTCTCCAGAGCACGCAGATTGCTTTGCCACTATTACTGGAAAATTAAAAAGACATCAACAATAGGTCTCACGAGTTAACTATCCAAAAGCAGTCAGTTAGCTAATCAACACAACATTAATATATTTAGCATGAGTTATGCTTGTGGTTAGAGCTAAAATTCTTTTTGGTACCCACAAAAATTTAATTTATTACTTGACGTAAAATAAAATATGCAATTAGAAAAAATAATTTTCCATATAGCCCACTGAGTTGAGCTTAATATTTCTAATTAAAATAAATAAGCCCCAACATCTTTAATTATGACCCATTTAGGTAAGAGACTTTCAACACATGCTTTCTGCTAAATCCTACTGAAAAAAAAATTTTCCATCACTCAGGACTGTCTCTATGTAAATACACTCAATTGCTTCATGCTTCTGATTTCTTTCTTTTTCTAGGTAACCAGAAAAAGAGAACCAAGTTAAATCATTTCAGTTTTAAAAGGTTTTAATATAAACAGAGAACTAAAAACACCACTCAGGATTTTGGCTAGCAGAACTTTTATTTTCCCTTGATAAGGACATATTGTCACTTTTATGTATCTGTCGAGTTCACAGGAACTTAATCCCAACAGAGAATATAATGAATGTAGTCACAGAAAATTCCAAATTAATGGTTTAATTTAAACTAGAGCTGTTTAATCTTTTTACTGTAAGAGACCAGAATACTCAATGCTTAATTCCAGAGGAGCAGGAAGTGGCCATGGGGAAAGAAAGAAACTGAAGTTCCTCGATTGTCTCTGAAGCCTAGGAAACCATTTTATCTGGGGGGTGGGACTCACTCTATAGAATAGGCTGGCCTCAAACTCAGAAATTCACCTGCCTCTGCCTCCCGAGGGCTGGGATTAAGGGTGTGCCCCACCATTGCCCAGCAAAGGAACCATTTTATATACTTTCAATTAAGCAGTCCTTTGTCCACATGATTGTGCAACAATCTGCAGACTGTCCACTCTGGGTGCCAAAGATGACCTGCATCTGATTCTAAGTCACTGAAATCAATTCAACACCCCCGTTATGTGGAACGCTGGAGCTAGGCTTGCTGTGAGGGAAGTTTCTGTAGACAGTGTGCTGAACGGCTCTTCCACAGCCTGTTGACAATGGCTTACACTTCTTTTCTCCAGCAGTCATTTGGGAAAGATACAACTACTGTTGTAAACTCCTACTGGGCTGGGATATTCCTGCCTGCCCTATGCTGGAAACAGAAATCTAATTTTTTAATATTTTATTTAATAGTTATACATGCATATACATTGGTCAAGTCCACTCCACTATCCCTCCCTTTCTTCACCTCCACTATACTTCCTCCAACTTCATGTTGCTTTTTTTTTTTTTTTTTTTTTTTTTAAATTTCCCCCTGAGATTTCTGCAGATGTGTGTTGCATGTCCTATGAAGGCTGCAGCTCCACAGAGCAGGGGCTCACACACCAGTCCCCCATTGTAGCACTCAGGGCTTCCTAACCCTGCCCGCCTCTTCTCACTGAAACTTCCCTTCAAGAATTTTGTAGGTTATGACCTCTATGAAGGGCTCTTCCCAGAGCTGAATTTTCTCTGAGGAAAATCTCTCATCTCCTGGGAGTTCACAGGACAGGGTGATTTTTTTTTTTTCTTAAACAGGAAATGAACAACAAAACCTTGCAAAGTTTTATATGTCTGACCACAGCAACGGGACAAATCTTGCCTTAATCAACGTTCTCCTCCAACAGTTAGAGTCCAGTGAGTTTTACGTGCCTATCACTGAGCTTTAGAACTTAAACAGTTCTCCCCATCCTGAGGCAGAAATGCAGCTTTCCCATAAAACAGAAGCACAGGGTTCAAAATGGGTCTCCCTCCTTCATCTTGGCCCTTTGTGGAAACTGTGACAGCAGAGCAGTGGGAATTCTGGCAGGAAGCAAGTCTCTTCAGAGACTGACATTTTGTTTAGTTAAAAAAAAAAAAGGGAAGGGGGGAGGAGGAGGAAGAGGAGGAAGAAGAGGAGTAGGGAGAGGAAGAAGAGGAGGAAGAGGCAGCAGCCTTTCTGTAGAAAACTTGCATGTTCCATTATGCGGTGTCTGGAGAGGGAGGAAGGAGGAAGGTTCTTTTCTTCTCTATCTATAAGAACTGTAATTTACGATGACTCATGTGAAATATAAATGAAAAATGTGACCCTCTGAGGCAGAGGTCAGCAAATTTTATTCCCACTTAGATCCAGTTTTCTCTGCCAAACCACGGGCTTTCCCTGGATAGACATGCAACTGACCCAGACGCAGAGGGCTGAGTCCAAGGGTGACAAACTCAGGAAGGACTTTCCACAGTGGGAAATGCTCAGCTCTCACTTGGCTTTGGGGGCAAGCCTGGGTTCGGTGCACTTCCTACCTCACAGGCGAGATGCTGAGCCTGATCACAGTGCTGGGAATGCCTGATTCCTAAAAAGGAGGGAACAATGTGTGCCGGAGCTATGGCATCTCGCAGACCCTCTCCTCAGTCTTGTGGGCCCAGCGTGGGAAAACAACGGGATGCTGCAGAAGAAAAGCGTTCCGTCCTTGCCCCAGTGTCCTCTGGAAATAGCACTTCAAAGATAAACACTTGCATCCATCCATCTCATGTCTTCACAGAACCACCCAGCACCTACAAATTTCATTTTTCGCAAATTATGCCCAAGATGTGAACCCAAGTCTGACCACTATGTTCTCTGAGCAAGACCCAACTTAAAGTCACATGAAAAATGTTCACACGCTGACCCAAAAGCTCAGAACTGTTCTTTTTTTTTTCTAAGACTGAACTTTTCCCAGATAAAGCACAAATATTCTTTTAGACTGGGATGGCTATCAAGGATTTCAAATCCAAGTTCCAAAACTAATAATGAACTAAGAGCACCTTGGTTAAGTAAATGGGGTCACTGCTTTAACCTGCAAAATCTCACAAAGAAACCTTGAAAAAAATGGATGGGTCTCATGAAAACAAGTATCTGGGGAGGCAGTGGTGGGTGCTGGGAAATTTGTTCCATGGACATTGAATACATGTATGAAAATAGCCTTGTGTAACCCTATATAATAAAGTTAATTAAAATAAAATTTCAAAAGAAATGAGTATACAAATTATCTCCTGTGGGTCTCTGGTTTAATACACACTTCAAGTAGATGGTTCTGGCACACACGGCATCTATCAGTGTAGCACATGACTATCCATACCTGTGGTATTTGTAAGTTACTCTGAGATTTAAGCAGTGTTAGACAAAAATTAGAGAAATTCAAAACTGTACTTATTAAGTCTATGGCTTAGACCCTGCTATTTCTTAATGTACGTGGATGACTGGCTAGAGGTCCCTGTCCTCCAGCCTGGTATGAAGCTTGTGTGTGTTGCTGAGAAGCACACATTCAGAGAAGCAAGTCTGCTGTGAGGACTGACTGGCCACCAGCTGTGCTTGCCCCTGCTCTAGTTTCTTTTCCAACACCACAACCTGCAAGCAGGACAGTAGGTCCACAAGAGCGCAGTGCCCAGTATGTAGCCCACCACATACTATTTCTGCAAACTTGTGAACAGCCATGTTGAAGCTAAAGTTTTTCGTGTCTGAGCAGGGAACTTCTCACGGAAATGTGGAATCTAGGATTATGAACTGAAAATGAAAACATAAATTCAAGTCACGAATACAACCTTTCTAGCAAATTGGAAAACCCCATATAATTATCTAGGTGCACACCCACAGATGAGAGGTCCAGGGTCAGGTGACAGCATTCCTTAGGTTCTACCCTGCCTTCACCAGAGCTGCTAAATATTAACTCCTTTTCTGTCATCTATAAACAAAATCTTTTTACCCTCATGTCAAAAGAGTTTACAACCACTGTCAACTAGCCTTCTTTTCTTCTCTTAGGGAATTACACATGAAATGTGAGAGTGAACTCGGAAAAAGTACTAACTGTAAGTAGGAGGATGTAAAATTCACAACACTTCCACATGTGAACTAAGCACAGTATCCAATGTTGATAAAAGATGGTTCCTCAAGGAACTACTGAATCCAACGGCATGATATCATCTAAGTGGAAACCAGAGCCGGGGCCTCAGCATGTGCCAGAAGATTGATAAGCAGGGCTGCCTGAGAGGTGAGGCATGTAGAACCAATTGTTCTACGTCGTGAAAGATGGCTGTGAAACCTACCTATCCTTTTGTGAGGTATGTGAAAGACACCAGCCTCTCACAGTGGACTCTCCATGCACAGGACAGTAGAAGAAAGGGAGGGAAGGAAGGAGCCTGGTGAGAAGCATAAAAAGAGGGCCAGGGAGAGGGGAAAGATTGTTTTCCCAGTTTAAAAAAATGTATATAATATTATATATAAATGCACATATATAATATGTAATATATAATATATATGTGATAGCTAGGCAATAGCAGTGCACATCTTAAATTCCAGCACTCTGGAGGCAGAGTCAGGGGCAGGGGGATCTCTATGAGTTTGAAGTCAGCCTAGTCTACAGAGTGAGTTCCGGGACAGCCAAGGCTACCTAGAGAAACTCTGTCTCGAAAACAACAACAACAAAAATTTACCCAAAAGTATTATCTAGGTTGTAGAATTAAGTTGGAATTGGCCAAAAGCAATTATACAACTAAAAACTACAGACCGATGACAGGACAGTTATTTAACCAAACCGTTGTGATCAGCAACCAGGTCTCAGATCTGCTGAGCAGACCCCAGAGCTGACAAAGAAAGGAAGAGTAAACATTTGGTGCATTCTGTGAAAACTTTTCCTTCAAGAGAGCCAAAGCTGGCTGACTCCAGCCGCAGAGGGCCTGGAAAGATGTGGGCTGACAAGAATGGGAGTTTAAGCTAAACAATTTTGAAGTCTCTGGGCCAATATGTTTAAACTTCCTCTACTCGAAAAAGCTGACAGTGTTTCTCAAGTTTCCCTTAAGGGGAAGATTAGACCACAAGTGACAGTTACAATGTAACTGTCCATAAAACTCCTAACATGCAGACTAGTGAAGTAGCAAGTTACAGCCTGCTTGAACCGGCAAGCAGTTGCATTAGAAAGGCAAATTAGTACAATTAACTCCAAAAAGCTTTTCCTATGACCTTATAGGCTGTACTATCAGATCTATTTATGTAAATATAACTCCATACGTATTATGTATAAGTACATAACAATTTGTACAGAAACACAAGTTTATGTTTTATATATGTGATATATAACACTGAGCGCCGTGAAACAAGTAGAGGTTAATTAACAGTTAATATTTTCATCAGTCTTGTAAGATGCACAGGTTTGGGCTGAGGTGGAAAGGCTCAGTCACTAACGTGCTATCCATCCTTTTAAGGATAAAGATATGAGTTTGATCCCAGAATCCACATAAAAATGCTGGTCACGGTGGCTCACACCCATAATCCCAGACCTAGGGAGGAAGGGAGAGGAAGATCCTACTCATCAGCCAGCCAGCCTAAATGTTACGCTCTGGGCCGCTGAGAGGCCCTGTCTCAGTGGAGATAGATGAGATAGATGGCCTTCCTAGGATGCCACCAGACCTTGTCCTCTGGCCTTCAAATTTCTCTGTCTCTCTGTCTCTGTCTCTCTTATACACACACATAGACACACACACACCAACAACAACAACAGTAGGCTCCAACATGCAAAGGTGGATAAACTGTCTTTAAAATCAACCACCTCTTCCTAGCTTGCTGACCTGGCATTCTTTTGATGTAGGGAAAAATGACACTCAGTCTGCTCCGTACATTAGTATTTCTTGAGTCTATTTCCTGAGACAGGAAACATCCATTTTGTTTAGCTCCTTTTGTCTTGGCAGACCATAGGTCACTGGAAAGCAGGGGGCGGGGGTTGGGGGGGGGTCATCTGTCTTCGGCTCCAGGACACACCCTGGCTGAATAGGAGTGGATGAGTCACACGGTATGACATGATTATCTGCCGGCTCTTGTTAGCATGCTATATCTGTTTGAGAGCACTGTTGAGGTCAAATCTCAACTTCCCTACTAGCTGTGTAACTAGGATATTTAACTACACTTTGGCTTTACAATGGGTGTATGGATAAAGTCACCATCATAGAGTTATCATGAAAAGTAAGTAGCTAACACACAAATAGGTGATAGCAGAGAACCTGAAATGGGTGCGACGTGCAGAGGCAGGTGTATGTGTGTACACACAGATGCATATACACACAGACACACACACACACATACACACACATATATATATTTCTTTAACATTTTTATGTAGCATAAGCATTTTCCATCCACATTGATATTCTTTTGTTATACCATGGTAGTTCTAGAAATTTGGAAGATGCACCCTGTATACATCTAATGATTAGTTCTTAAATTAATCAAAATTACTTTTAACATATGCTCTGGGTGTGAACTTAAGGATGAAAATGGAACTTTTGAGCCCCACCCCCAAGTGACATGACAGGCCTACTGTGTTGAGCCTGAGTAAATGCAGCCAACATAAAGTCGAAGGAGGCAGCTCATCACCCTGCTTCCCACCATTGCTTCTCAAAACTGGGTTGAAACTCAACAGCTTCTGACGCTGGCTGATAGAGATGGAGGGCGAGTCTGTTGCTTGGTAACAAACACCTTGTTATGTATTTTGGCAAAAAACTTTAATATTATTCTTATAATCTAATTTTTTTTCTAAAACATATCCCGAGGTGGCTTTACAGTGACATCATGTGGAAAGGGCAGAGAACGGGTTCAGATCTGAAGCTGTTCCAGTCATGTTAGTGTGTGTTACTTGACATGGGTTCCTGTTCACAGACATTTGAAGTGCTCACCACATCACTGACTATCCCCCCCACACACACACACACACATGTCCATTTAGTCTTTTTCTCTGGATTCTACAAGCTCTTTGCTCTTGTATCCCGCTTAGTACAGATCTTATTTTTAACACTGACCATTCTTCTTTTTGCTGGCATCGACTGGTACATGTTTAGTTTTTTCAATAACTTCCCGTTCATCTTACCCCGTCCTCATCTCTTCAGCTCGGAATCACCCAGCTGTTTTCTGTCCACTCTGAGCGGGCAAGCTTGAAACACTCACCTCTAGAAGTCTCTCTTGCCTGTCAACCCCCTAGATGTACAAAGTGACAGTTTTCTGTAGGCTTGGGAGGGCTTTCCTGTTACTTATGAATAAGATCTCTCACAGACATCCTCTCTACTGGCTTAGGCCCTGGGTTCAAGTCTAAAGTCAGATGACAGACTGAAACCAACAGTTCCCAGGCAATGCCCAAACTGGTTCTCCTTTCAGCATAGTTTTGCTAATCTGAAAAGAAAAAAAAAAATCCTTTCCTATAAAAAAAAAAATTCATAAAAAAAATGTTAGTTTGACTGAGGCTCTGAACGACCAATAGTCTAGAATGCATGAAATTTCACTTAGCTAGTATCTTTCACAGACACCTCTAGCACTCTGCTTCTTTATAGACCCGACTCCACTGTGCCACCCCTCCCAGCTTAATATAGAGAATTTATTTCTTTGTTTGCTCCTTTGTTTCTCAGGCAGGATCACATCAGGTTAGCCTTGAACTTGGAATCCTCGAGCGCTGTCCCGAGAACTGGGATTATAGGTTTGAGCAGTCACACGTGGACTGGTTATCTTCTGAATTATATGACCTCTCACTGAAGAAAGGTAGGGTTGGAGAGATGATGAGGAGGAGAGAAACATCCCCAGTGACAAAACAGACAGGGAGCTCGTGGGGCTACCTGGCTAACTTTTAAGAGGTCAAACCTTACTTGTTGTGTTTTTAAAACTGAGTTCACTGAGTTCACAAGAGGCAGGCTTTACAATTAGATCTGACTCCTGGAATCGTCAAGAATGTGTGTGTGAGTGTGTGTGTGTTTTTCTTGCCTCTTCTGACTGTGATGGGAAGAGAGGTCCTCTTTGAGGCTCTCAAGAACCTATGCCAGTTACCAGTTAGGACTTTATAAACTCAAGGAACTTCTGACATAATATTTTGTTTCTCACTTAATTGAAGGAGGGGGGAAAAAAAGTGAAAATCAAAGTATTCAAGAAGTCTTCCTGGTGCCCAGTGCTTCAGAGACTTCACCAGTAGTGTCACATTGTCATGGTAAGTCCCTAGAAATAAAATTCACCTGTGCTGCATGCAAGCCTTCCATCCACCCTCCTGTCCTTGGAGGTCAGGGATCAGAACACAAATGTGTACATTACAAACTTGGCAGTGGCCAACTGTGCTGAGAAATGGAGTCTGACATTCACAGGAATTCAGTAATTTACTCAGTCCTCTAAAGCAGCATTTGCCGCTAACCTTGACATAATTCAGGGAACAAGGCTCCGGATTCATTTGAGTCAACGTGAGAGTTCTCCTAGGTACAGACTCCAAGCAGCCGGTCTTCTCACGCCAAAACACACAGCTCTTGGACTGGATATCCTCAGAATTTTGGCTTTGAAGCAGGGCAGGCCCAGCCTGTGTTTCATTCTAATGAAAAGGCTATGAGCCTGAAATACGAAAAACTGACACTCAGAAGCATGTGAAGCAGCATTTAGCGTCTTCAAAAATAATAGAGGTGGGTGTGGTGTATTTTTATAAGACTATATAACTTGTGAACTATTGGACCCGGGTACGTATGTCCTGGGATGAGTGGGGCATACATAGGCACATACACAAAACATGGTCTTCCTTTTGAAGCCCCATCCTTCTCTTTGTAAGTCAACCCTTTGATGTATTGGTCAGAACGGAATCACATATAATATGAAGGCAGCTGGGTGAATGGAATGACCAAAGCTAGATATAACAGATATATATGAAGACTTCAGCTGCCCAGAACTTCAGAGGGGTCAGCAAGTCAAGATCCACGCTGTGGCTGCCACCATGCCTGATGTGGCTCTCTACTCAGCAAAGGCTCCTTGGCTATGGAGTCAGAGACTAGCTTATGCTGTATCTCAAAATGGTTCTAAGAACCTACCCTTATAAAGATGAGTGAGCAGCTAATGAGAAATGGCTATAAAATGCCCAGTAGGAGGCTGGTAGACACTTATATCTACAGAATTTTAAGATTCAACTTAAAACTAAATCATTTTCAGGAAATATATTTGTGAGAAAGTATAGAACAGTAATCATTTATTCTAAACACATTTGTTCCACCTCATTCCTTGAAATTTGATAAAATCAGTGTTCTGCGGTCTTCAAATACCAATTCAAATGAATATATTTGAATTCAAAAATTCAAATGAATATTTTTCTCTCAAAAATATTCATGTTGGTGCTACCTTTAAAATAGCCTAGTAAAGCTTGTTATTGATAGAGAATGCTTTAAAATTGTACTTAATATACAAACACATAAAGTTTTTAAATGTTATATTTTAAAATTATAAATAACCATACATATCAAGTTTAACAGTGACACAAATACCCAACTATGTGGTTACAGTTAGGATAGAAATGAGCAAGAGATAGAAAAAGTTCAAATGAATTGTTGAGTGAAGAAGCAATGTTCTTATGTTTAATTAAAATATACACACAGGGTTGGGGTGGAGTACAGTGTTAGAGTGTTGGCTTAGCATCCACAGGGCTCACAGTGCAAGTCCCAGCACCAGGAAACCAAAGAAAACCTCATTTTTAAAAACTGTGGTAAAATTAAAGCCAGCAGCATTGAATGCAGTCACAATAGTTTAAAAGTTCACATCTCAAGACAATACCTAATATCACAAAATAGTATCTTCTCTGCAGCTTTAAATAATTTTGAAAATTTCATTTTATCAAAACAAGTAAAACAGTTTCCTTTTGCTGGGACCAGTATTAGGTGTTTTCCTGTTGAGCAGAGAGCTTGACCAAGATAATGACCATAAAAGACAGGAACTGGCTTCAGGACAGTCCTGTCTAATAGGAAAATGTGTTACCTCTTCTACAGATGTGAAGTCTGACTTCACATTATAACCATCAGCCTTTACTGATCCTGGAGACTGTAATTCAAATATCTATGAAATCCCTGAGGACAAAGGGGAATCCAGAGACTGCACAGGATGAGACAGCAGTCCACAGACACCGTTTCATTTACTCTGTATCACACAGTGCATGAACCTTGGAGAGTCATGAGCCAGTGCTGAGGTTAGTAACTGCCAAGTGCCCACTAATAAATGCACAGCAATTGTTATACCGTGAGCTATGTCTTAAGATCGTGTGTCATACAGATTGGCAAAAAAGTGTCAGCTGGACACTTCATTAGCAATAGCTCCTATAATCACAGGAGAAGCTTCCAGTAGATCTCCTGCTGAGCTTCTGTGAGCATTTCTTCTCGGTTATCCTAAGTCAGTCCTTCACATAAACTCTCTTTTCTCCACATCCAGGAGTTCAGGGTAGTACTGCTTGCTGGGCTATTAGAGGGGAAAGAACTTATCCTTGGGGGTTATGGGAGTTAGTTCTCCAACAGTTCTTAACAGTCGAAATTTAAAGGTTGACACAAAAACAGAGCCAATATTGAACTGTTCGTTTTACAATTAGTGTGCACTGGTATTACAATGGTTACAGAATATTTGGGGAGGCAAGGCAATTTCGGACCTAAATAGCCTATCAGAAAGAACTGATATTGCAAGCATGCTGATATTCCTTCCTGTCCTGGATATCAGAGTTGATCAACAAATTACAGATAGTCTTCTATACTAACTACAATATGCATCAACCTGTAACAGGACAGAATGATCTAAGCCTTGCGTAACGCATGTCAATAGCTGACAACAGGTAAGACAGATGAACACAGGAGGTTCCCAACATCTATCTCTAAGCAAGAAACAGTGAAAAATATTCCTATAAATGACGCCCAGGCTATGCAGTGGCACAAGGTAAAAGGTTCTGCCACTTGTTTCTCTTTCCAATACAAAGTTGCATTTTAAGAATATACATAGTATTTGACTTTTAGTTACAAGACTGTTCCTTAACAATGTTTATACTGCCACAGTAGTAGAATAAGGAGAAGTAAGAAGACTTTATAGATTAATAATGATAAATAAAAGGCTTTATAAGTGGTAGTTCACTCCTATAATCCTCGCACTCTGGAGGCAGAAACAGCTGGATCTCTGAGTTCAAGGCCTGTCTAGTCAACAAAGCCAATTCCAAGTTGACAAAGTGAGTTCCAGGACAGCCAGGGTTACACAGAAAAACTTTGTCTCAAAAGCCAAAACAAAACCAAACCAACCCCCTCCGCCCCCAAAAAAAGGAAAAAAAAAAAAAACCCTTTATAAAGTATTCTGATACTATTTTGTTAAATTGGGGGCAATTGGATTCTAGTTACTGGAATAAAAGCAAATTTTACTTCATCCTGTTGGTCTCTAGTTAGATTTGTTTTATTGAAAGCCTAAAGACTGCTTTGCTATTAAATGCTATAAATTAAACTAAGACATGAAAACATTCAGTACTGCCTATGAAGCAACACTGTTCCTATGTCCAGCTCTTACACCAAGTGACCCCAGGCCAACCCCATCTCTGGCGTCTACTCATTTTACATCTCTTCCTGTGGCAATCTGTTAGCAACAGAAAATTACATACATCTATAAACAACAGCCAGCTGCACAGCTAACATTTACTTTCTGTTTGTTCGTTACAAGCTAAAATATGAATATGCAAATGATATGACACACTTGGCATGCAAATTTGCCACAGGTACAAAATTTTCTCCTTTCGGGATACAACTTAGCAGATGTAAGGCGCCATGTGTTGTTGACTTTCAAATTTTCTAATGTTTATTTTCTCAAATGTGAATGTACTGAAGACATGTTTACTAATCCGATCTTTTGGACAAAGATACATACATCCACCTAGAAACCAGTCTAGACATCAAGCTTATCAAAGACTCTGGTGAGAACTAAAGTTATAGTCCATGGAGTTTTATCTTTATGACAAAGAAAACCTAGAAAAATAACACTAATTCAATCATTAGTGAAGAAAACATGAGACTTTGGCTTAAATAACTTGTTTGAAGGGAGGTAGGAAGGCTTTAATCACACTGAACAGGTAAGGCCTGTGGTCCTTAACACACTTTACAAACACACACACACACACACACACACACACACACACACATCAACCCTCCCCCTAAAAAAATGCAATGCCCAAAAATTTAACATAGAATATGCAGGAATACAGTAGTTCCAAGACCCTTAGTAGGCACCTAAATATACCAATGGTACCATTATGTATACCATTTTCTTCCTATACATATACATCTGTGATAGGAGCAGTGTATAAACAATACAAACTACAATAATCACAATATACTGTAGTTTTAAAAAATCATGGAAATATGGTCACTGCCTCTCTCTCACTCAAATGCCTTGTTGCACAGTAATATTTTCGGATCGCAGTTAACCTCAGGTAGCCAAGTGCCAGCCAGGGATTACTGCATTTCACTTAAGGGAAATAAAATATGGGGCTAGAGAAATGACTCAACGATTAAGAGCATGGACTGCTCTTTCAGAGGACCAGAGTTCAGTTCCCAGGACCCACATCAGGCAGCTTGCAGTCATCTGTAACGCCACCTACAGAGAAAGCCGAGGTCACTGTCACTTACCCACAGAACTCTTATCTATAATAAAAAGAAATAAATCCAGAAAAAAAGAAAAGCAAGGAACCCAAGCTGTCCGCCTTGGCCATTGATTCCGTAAAGCAGCTCTGGTCTTTCCCTGTGAGTAATACCCAGGAGAAGGAGGTGTGTCTCCTCTCTGGGCAGGGAAAGGAAGGCCCCATGCAGCCGCCTCAGCTGCCTGAGGACTTCACCTGTCAGTTCCTAACTAGTTGCTTCAGAAGAGGGCTGAAAGTGAGTAAAGGAAAGGCAGTCCTTTCTCTTCTTCTGGAGTTCCTTTTACAAAAGAGTATGGATATGCAAATTGTTCTCAGGATTCCTTTCCTTCCTTGCAAACATTTGGCGATTAGAATATTAAATGTTTATATGTGGAAGGGAGGGCTATATGGCAATATGTAATAATTTAAAAGTAATACATTCTATGACCACAAAAGAAATGGTTAGGCTAATCTCCTTTTATCAAAATTAAGAATCACATTTATATGCAGGCATGGTGACGCTTTTAATCCTGGCAGTCCAATGGCAGAGGAAGGCAGATATGACTTCAATGCCAGCCGGGCCTGGTCTATTTAGTGAGTTCCAGGCCAGCCAGTTACATGGCGAAATTGTATCTCAAACCCCAAACAGAAAAAGAGCTCCATATGTGTGTTAGGTGCATAGTACTTGCCTCACACACACTGAGGTCCCAGGTTTGAGTCTCAGGACAGTACTATCGCCATGACCACTAAAACAACTACTACAACAACAATTGTGATTACTCAATTACACTAACCATCTTTCAGAAACACATTTTCTTTCCTAGGAAAACAAAGAAGGCAAACACTCAAGCTTTTTCTGGCTATTTAGAAGCAGAGAGCAGAGAGCCCGCCCATCGAGGGTCCTGCCCCTTGTCCTGCTTTCTCCACAGAGCACCAAGGTTACAGAACGCAGGCCAGGTGAACGCCACCCAAAGTCAGATGCCTGAGACAGTCCTCCAGCTTTCTGTCAATGCTTCCCTTGAAAGAAGGACAGGAGATGGAGAAAGGCAAGAAAAGGCATATTCACAAACATAATTCCCACAAACAGGAATGCCTTTCTGTCTATTGTCTCCTGCAGAGAGTCACGTATTGAGACCATGGCACCCCACCAAGGTGTGTAATTTGGGATCAGGTCTCTCTCTAGCTTCAGTGACCTCATGTGGCGCAGCCAATTTATGTGATTTATTGCAGCCTCACTTTCTAGACAAGGAGTAACAAGCATGGAGGGACACTCAAAAGCTCGAGTGTGAAAAATGTAAAGATAACACGCCTGAGGAAACCATGAAAACAAACACAGAACGCAGGCTCTTTTCTTCTTGTGTTTAGAAGGGATTTTGATCAAAATGTAAAACAGTTTGGGCCAGTGTCTGCATTTTGTTTTATATGTAAAACCAGCTGTGACAGGCTGTCAGGAGGCTTGGGGTCATGAGTGCATGAGGCATGCCTGAGGTTTATGTAAACTTGGGTGCCCAAGTGGCCCCTCAGGTTGGCAGATTTTTTTTTAACTGCTTTACACAAACTCTCTTGCTCAGAAGCTCACAAGATTAAATAGCCAGCTGGAGGGTCACAGAGTATGTGTTCAAGCTGCCAAACGCAGCTCCACGGACATCTTCTGCACAAGAAGAATGCATCTGTATCCCTCAGCCCTAAATCCTTGCTTACAGTAGTTCATCTCCTTGTATAGGTGATGAGATAGGAGACCCCCCCCCCAAAAAAAGGAAGGTTGTGTGTAAGACAGAATGTCTGTACCCAACAGCTAAAGCAGAGGGTCCAGATCATGGATGTATGTCTCAGTGTGGAAGATACATCTTGCACAGTTGAACAAAGCAAAGAAAAAGCTGTCTCCAAAGATGCTCAAAGGGGGCACTAGGTTCGAAATAAAACTGGAAGCCTCGTTTTGAACACTGTGGCCCTCATGCAAGGAGAAAGCCATAAAAGGGGGTGAGGAGGTGAGGAGGCCACTACAAATAATAAAATCTGTGCCCCAGGTCACCTGCTGATACGACACACCTTCTACTCCCTATCAGCTTCACCCTTTTCTCGGCAGCAGAACGATCTGTCCCAAGGGTTATGGCAGAAGATAAGCGCTCTGGAGGCCCAGCAAGCAGTGCTGACGGGCAAAGCTATGGGGTGCCTCACAGGTGAAAGAAGCAAAGAGCAAATAAGGCATGGTGGCCAGAAGCAGGCTGAGCCATTCAGCCTGTGCACCCGCATGTGACACAAAGAGCAAGTGGCTCATTTCAGCCACATGTGCTGTCACTGGAGGAGCACAGGCCTTTACTCGCTTGACAGGACACTACACCGCTGTGCTCCACAGCTGGCTCACAGGGAACCGAGAACCCTCCTCTAGTATAGCTCACCATGAGCCAGCTTCAGTGGGAGAAGGAGGGGGATGCACAACACAGGGGCCTAGGGAGGGACGGCTGGAGCAGAGAGGACAGAACACAGCCATGAGGGAAGGAAAAAAAGAAAAGAAAAATGTCTTCATTTCATCTTCTGTTTTGCTTTCTAGATCAAAATAGGGACAACCCCTCTCACCCTACCTCTGTCAGTGTTTACTGGATGAATGTGATAACCCCGGTCCAAGATCATTCAAGAAATAAACGTATTCAATGCACAGGCCAGGGTGCTCTAGACAACTGTATGCAAAATGTATTGGTAAGACAATTCCGGGGAGGAGTTGCTTCATCAGATGTTCACATAGGTTGCCTTGCGTTTGGCTGCTGTTTGACATTTACTATGTATTTGGCACTCACTGGCTTAGCTATGTAACAGTGCCTGCTTCATCCCCGTTCAAATGCTAGTTTCTCCAACCCCATAACTAAACTTCATAGTCTTCTTTCGAAATGCATGCAGAACAAAGAAAGAAAAAGGTAGATTCTATTGCACAGGGAGGAACCACTCATAAGAGTCTACTTTGGACCAGAGTTGAATAAAACTTTCCTTTGAAATACAGAGTGGTCTCCAGGAGCGATAGTATCCAAAAATAGTCACAGGTACTTGGGAGGCAGAGGAGGGAGGATGATGTGAGCCCAGGAGTTTAAAACCACCTGTCAAACATGAGAAAGAAAACAAGGGATGCTTGGGATTAAGGAAAATCTCCAACAGGATAAAAGAAACACGGTGAGCATGCACACTGGTCCAAGGTTCCTCTGCCTGCATCACTGCCTATTAACAGGGTGTCTGATGTCCAGGGACCCAGAAGAGAGAACACACACAGCTCTTAGAGCTTCAAGAGTAGACTTATGGATGAGAAGAAAACCAAAGAACTCAAAAGAATACACGTTCGATGGAGGGAGTCCAAGGAAAAAAGACAAGAGTGGGGAAATTATTACCTAGGAGGAAAAAGGCGAGGAAAAGGTGAGGCCTTTTCTTGCCACCACATGATTTTCCACTACAAAAGCTTTGGAAATGAATATTTACTTGGGCAAAAGAAAGCTGCATCTGTACCTACATCGGAGCTGCTGACCTCACAAGTCACATGAATCATATTTAAATGAGGGGAAGAGGCTAATGTTTCTGGAGTATCTAATGAATGTCAAGTACAATGTCATCCTGGTGGCCCCCTCCCTCCACTGTTTGCCCAACCTTTCAGCTATTTCAAATCTCTCATTTATATTCAGGCCCTTTTCCCCCCAATATTTCATGAGTCTCTTCTTGAATCCTACTGAATTTTTTTGTTTTTTTTTGTTTTTTCCCTTTTCCCACATATCAAAAAGAAGAATGAAAAGCCTGTTAAAAAACCTCACTGCTGAAAAGAAGAAGCAAGCAATCACAATAAACATGTAGCACCTTACAAAAAGAAAGTCCTGTGCCTATTAGTCCCGTCCCTTGACTGGGTATGACAGCTGAATAAACTTACAGCGGATGGCAGCTATCACATGCAATTTTGTTTAGAAGCTATTTCACAAAGTCTTTTTTGTCAGTAATTATGACCTGGCACCCACAACCCCACCTTATGAATCATCTCTAATTTAACTGAGCTATTTTTTTATGGTTCTGCAACCCTTTATATTTTGGGTGCCATGAAGTCATTTTTCTTCTTAAATGAACCTATTTGACTGTTTCTAAGTTAGAAGAAGGAAGAGGAAGAGGAGGAAGAAAAAGAGGAGGAAGAGAAGGAGAAGAATTCCACAATTACTGCTCTTCCAGAGGACCTGTGTGCACTACCCAATACCAACATGGTAACTCATAACTTCATGTAATTCTGGTTCCAGGGATTTGATGCCCCCTACTGACATCTATGGACACCTGCATGCCTATGATGCATATATACACAGTCAGATACACACACATAAACATAAAATAAAAGTAAGTATATCTTTCAAAACAACAACAAAAAAATGAGAATTCAGGTCAGAAAACATGTTATTTGATGGAGAAAAAAAAATGACTTCTCTTCAGTCCGCTAAACCATAATATGGGAGAAACACAGTACTTAGTGTATGAGCCAGAACACATTTAAAACTTTTTGATTTGCATGCAAAAAAAAATGCTTTTTATCTTAGTATAGTTTTTAAACTACATTATTTGTTATGATTAGATATAGTATAAAGTTCTGCAAGTATCCTTTTCCAGGTATCGTAGATCTGCTATTTGACTCAAGACATTACGTTCTCAGTCTGTTGCCTAGTGCTAAAAGGGAGCTCTCACCCTTGAAATCTGCCTCTTTATTCTTTGTTGCTCCTTCATCTGGGAAAGCCTGATGCTGTGTTATCAGAATCCCTTCTAGAAACCGCCTGTGCAGCCCAAGACTTACTACTGAGAAACAGTGTCCCACAGACCAGACGACATCAAAACTGAACACAAAGCTCTCTGAAATAAGAAAATGTATAGAAGAAATCTACCAAGAAACCGCTATGGCCAAGCCCAAGAGTGGGCTATGTCCAGCCGGAGGATTTTGAATGGAGGTGGTTTCCATTTCAGAGAAGTACCCAGTGAACCCGAGTTTCTTCTCACAAAGGCCAGGCAGACTACAGCCATCTCTGCCACAATAGCACTGCACTACCCGTGTGGGAAGAGAAACCCCTTTCCTTTATGCTAACTCCAAGCCTAGAGAGGAAACCAAGGGGCCGATTCTAGGTTAAAAAAAACAATGGTTTCTTCTCTGTTGAGTTCTGTGGTCACTTTAAGACTCTGCATTTTTCCATGCAAGCCACATTGACATTACATATGCTTAGATTAGACCTACCCTTTGCTTTCCCAAAGCAAGAACAATTATAAGAATTGTCCGTATGTGTTAATTCAATGGCCACTGCAGTAAGAGAGCTTAATGATACTCACAAAGCAGGCTCTCAGACACCATCTCCCAAGTACACACAAGCAAACCTGTAGCCATGAAATGACTGACCAAACTTTTATCCACTATATACCAGTTCAGGTCAACTGGCCAAGATGACGTCAGCCTAAAGCTTAGCCATCCTAGCTCAAAGATGATTAAGATCTCACCAATTAAAAAAAAAAAATCAAAAGGTCATTAAGTAACCAGCCACTCATCACACTGACCTTGCTGCTCCGTGTCTGCTTCAGTTTTTGAAGAACCCGGAGCAACAGGAAGAGGTCGAGGGGGCCGAGGCTTGGGAGTGGGGGGTGAAATTCTTTTCCTTCCAATGTATTCAACATAAGTTCCTGGAAAGTCTCCCCTCTCCCCAGTGGTTTCATTGTAGCCGTTTAACCAGCCAATATCTTCAGGCCGGGCTTCCTGGCCATCACTGAATCCAAGCGCCACTAAGGAGCCTTTATTCACAGTCAGGATGTCCCCTAAGTGTAGGTCAATGTCTTCCTCACGCTCCTTCTTGTAGTCATACAGTGCTCGGTACTGGTACCCTTCTGCACTCATGTCTGCAGCTCTGGTGCCCTGCCACAGAGGAGCCGGCTTGCACACTGCCGTCTGAATTTACGTTTTGAGAGAAAGTGAGTTCAGAGAACGGGCTAAAATCCCTAACAGGTGTCCAGCGGAGCACAAAGGACCACTATCCAAAGGTTTAAGAGAGGTGACTGGCCATCCGGCTGTCCATCTGTCCTCCATCAATGGTGTGACTGAAGACAGGCCTCTCCCTCTGCGCACCACCACCGTCCTCCCACGTGTCCTTCTCAGCAACTTGTCAACACCTTTACTCCAGGCTGACTCTCGCAGCGAGGCCCAATCCTCTCTGACGTTCTTGTCACACTGTCCATCTGTCGTCTGATTTTACTGCCACGCTCCACTCTCAGCTTCACCTAGCAAAGCAAAAACAAGGCTTATGAATGAATGTCACACTTGGCCATCTGTGTGGATTTGAATTTCTACCCCCATTCAACAAGTACTTAATCAATTTGGCAGAGGACATACACAGGCCAGTGTGCTAGCACTTGACACAGTATATAAAACCACAATTAGTAAGACAGTCCCTGCCTTCTAAGAACACTGGGCGGGACAGGGGTAGACGTGCTAGCATGTGGCAATGTTCCGGAGATAAGACTAGTACACCAGGAACCAAAACATTAGGTAGATGCCATAACAGACACTGACACAAATTACCATGAGGTTCAAGTGAGAGAGACAGAGACCACATCAAATTGCAGGAATCTGCAGACAGAATGGAATGTGTGGCGTGATCCTGGGTACAGACAAATGTCATATTATAGAAAGAAGCACAGGCAGTCTCATCTGTCAGAAGACAAAGAGGGAACAGTGAACCTGGAGGGGGAAGACAAGAGGGCCACCTGAAATGCACACTAACAGGAAATGGAAGTCCCCACATGTGAGTGAGCACGGGGCCTGGGTGCTGTGGAGAAAGTGTACATCAGTGCCCAGGAGGGACAGGCACAGGGAGAGAATGGGGGCGTGGGCTCCTGAAAAAGGTGAGGACAGAGACAAGAAAGGCAGGAGCAGGTCCATCAAGGCACATATGGAAGTAGTACAAGATGAAGGAAGAAAGTGTGGAAAGTGAAGAACCCTCACTGGAGGAAGAGCAGCAAGTGCTTGATCCTGTGTTGCTGAGAATTCCATACCAATATTAGGCAAAGTAAAGTGGAGAGGCCTGACGGGCTCTTGGGAGGTAATTTTTTGGCCCATCACTGCAGGGGTGCTAGTGACAGGCCAAAAACTCCAGCTGAAATCAGGAGTATACCTGAGGTTTTGTAATTAGCTGCAAATAAAGTTGGAATGATTACAGTTGGATGAGAAAACACACATACACAGAGAGAGAGAGACAGAAGGGGGAAGGTACAGATCTATACATACAAAAACACTGCAGTTCAGTCAATCTGAGAAGGAAAGTCAAGGCTTAGATACAAAGTAAACCCTAGAAACAGGACTAAGCAAGATCAGGTAGACACAGAGGATCCCCAGGTCGGGGCCCTGCAGAAACCCCACGCATAGGAGACTGAATTAAGGCCTGATCATGCAGACCTGGGCTCATCCAGGAGCCCTCAGTGTCCTTCTGAGATCCCAGACTTGCAGGCCAGTAGTGAGGACTGTAACTAGACTTCATCTCTTGAATTAAGAAACAAAAGGAAGTAGCCATGCTGGCTGCTACGGAAGTACTATGTAAAACAGGTTTGGTGGAGGACAAGGTAATGAGAACTATTTTCTTTTTATTGCCAAAGCAAACTGAGGGCAGAGCAGTTGGTGAGCCTAAGTCATCGTGGATGGCTAACGGACAGCGTGCAGCGGAGCTCCACACTGTACCCCGCGTCACTTCTCAACGTTACCTTTATTGCAGAGACTAAATTCAAGCTAAAGGCTTCAGTTCACCAACTGTACAGTAAAGCAAAGCAAAACCAGCCTCACGGTCTCAGGGTGGCGCGTCAAGGGGACTTTTCTAAGTCTACAGCGTGCAACACTTGAGAGGCTGAGAATTCCAGGCACTCTTCAGGGCAGGCATCTTAAGAAGCAAAATCTAATCACAGATTAATTGTTGTGTTGGCGTTCAGGAGTGTAAAGTATTCAACTTCACATGACTAAAGCCTCTCACCGTTACACAATAACACTCCAAAGAGGGCTGCATATTCAAAGGAAGTAAAAACAAACACTGGAAATCTTTGTGTAGCAAGAATATTAATCTGGGATAGTACTCTACTTTGCATTTCAGGCATCAGAGGAAAAAAATTAATGCAGCCAGTGGAGCATATGAGAAAAATAAGCTATATTACGTTTGAAGAAGGCCTCTCCTTTGAAAGATCCAGAATCAAATTAAATATTCATTGCATAAATTCGCACAAAAATGTAGAACTAGCAAATCTCATTTTTTGTACTAATGTGCTCTGTACAAAAGAGACACAGAACTCCAAAGAACATGAAAATTTACATATCCCTAAATGCTTGGAAACCAGGCAATATGCCTAAGAATAATTTAATTCCTTCAAATCTGCCCTGAAATTTTTGTTAGCTTTTTCTGGCAATGTGTGTCTTTTGGGGAGGGGAAAAGTCCTAAATCAGTAGCCCGGGTAGATATCTTTCTGCCAGCTGGTGCCTAGCACTTCCTCAGTCTCAGCCACCCAGAGGACCAGTTTGGTGGGATTCTCAATAGAACAGGAAATGCAATGCCTCCAGCCCCCAGCAACCAAGTAACAAACCCCAGCACACAACACAACAATATAGCTGGACGTGTTACACACAGGATACACAGACCCTGCTCCCCGCCTTTTAAGGGCTTTCTAAACCTGAGATACCACTGAGTGTGCCTGGGGCTAAGTCTCTACAGGGGGTGAAACTTGGGAGGAGTCTGATAGCTGTAGCAGACTGGATTCTAGAAAAACAATCCCTGGCCCTAGAAGGCCTTGAGGCTTCTGCAAATGCTCTGCCTCGGCTACTATCAGAAGAATCTTAAGACCTCTGCAGGACTCTGGGTCTTAGTCTCATAAAGAAAGCCCAGATCTCTTATGACTCAGGGATTGCACAGAGAGAGAGCATGCCTGTCTTCTTGCCCCAAACATGACCAGGAAATTCAATGCAGACGGGTTAAGGTTAGCAAGGTGAGCAAAGACTCAGTGTTGGTGAAGTGCAGTAAAAATTGAGAGAGCCTAGACAAGTCATTTATTTGGGTGGGGACTTGATCATGTGGTGACAAGGCTCAGGGAGACCTTAGCTGGGCAGAGAAGGCAAGCCCTCCTCTCTGGCTGCACCCTGCCCACTTTCTCTGGCCTGCCATACCCATTTAAATGAGGCTGTTATCAACAGGAATCACGTGACACTTCACTGGGAGCTGTGTCTCCATCAACCCAAGATAACCAGGGTACTACAGATATTCTCACTTGACAAGAGGACAAAGCCAAGTATCTCCGGCATGACTACATTCAGCACCCGAGATAGAGTCTAAACTCAGTTCCAGCCACTTTTAACACCACCATAATTTACTTCGGGACTCCTTGAACTTAGATGTCCAAAGGGTAGCTTACCCACAGCAGCAATATCAACAATGCAGCGTCCTGCCTACTCTGGCTGGTCCCCCATGAGAATTTTGTGGCTCTGCCTTCAGAGCAGCCACACAGGTGAGTGGGTCTGGCTCCCACACACCTGCACAAAAAGAAGCCTTTATAACTGAGCAACATGCTTGCCAAGTACAGGACCGGGCACCAAGCACTTCCTTAAAACGCAATCTTGCCTGAGAAGTCCATAAATTAGTGAATAAAAAGATCCTGAGCAAATCGCTCTGGAATCCTGCCCTTCTGTGTCCTACAAACTTAGCTCCTGCCACCTGTAACCCTCTTGGCCTCTCTGCCCTTGTCACTCTCCTGGCCTCTCCCCATTGCTCACTTCCCAACAACTTAGCTCCTCCCTGGGGAGATAAGTGAAGCATCTATCCAGAGTCACAAGGAGGACTGTCACATCTAGAGGACTTCCTCAAATTGTCCCCAGGACTACAGAACACCAGCAATCTGAAGCATGTGGAAGTGCCCGTGTGACCCTCCTGAAGTCAATTCGGAGTTTTGACAGAACAGATGTTTCCCCTTTCATTAAATTATACCTCCCCTTCTCTTTAGATACAAACACCTGACCAGTGAACTATTTCCACCCAGATTCACTGAGTAAAGGTTATTAGCTATGTCATCATCAACATACTATTACTTTTAGATAACCCAGGCAACTTTAAGCTCTAAGCTAATAGAATATGGTACACTCCCTCAGCCCCCAAAGCATAATGGAATTCTGTGAAGAAATTACAAAACTTATTTCTATACAAGATCATATGCAACCTTAAGAGGAATTATTTTCCTTAAGAGGAATTATTTTGCTCCAGTCTTTTTAACCTGTCTACAAGCCCACTCACTGAAAGTAAATTTTCTTTCTCTGGTTAACATACTGAGAAATTCTCATTTACTCAAATAAAATTGGTTCTGATGCTTGGCAAATAGAAATCCACAACTGCTTACTGTGCAATGGCTGGAAGACAGGTTCTTCCTTTTTGAACCTTCTAACCTGTAGCATGTTGGAAAAGAGCCAAACAGACTCTGTGAAAGGCCCTCCAGTCCCGCCGACTTACTTGATTCACCTTTTACAAAGGAAAAGGTTTGGAAAACCTGATTGGGAAGCAGAAATAATGTTTATCTTCAAATTGCATTTTTAAAAAATCAAGATAATATTTATCTGCTCATGCACTGCCATCCTGTGATGATATTAGTGGTGTGGCAGTGGGTGGCAGTAACAAATGTCTACAGTGAAGACAAAGAGGACTCTGGATGGGCAGCCCACACCACCATGCGTAATCCTCCCCCAGTTAATGGGCTAGCTCAAAGTCTCACACAAATGTCCCACCTCCGACTATATAGTCTTTTGTAAAACAAAAATCGTTACCTGAAAATCTGTCTACCTTTCAAAAGCCCAGAAGTTATGAACTATTAACCTGATCCTAGTGAACACCATGTGTTTGTATATCGAGTGAAGACACTGAGTAACCTCAGTTAAAGGAGGATGAGAAAGATGGGCTCAACCTAAGCCCACTGTTACAGGCATCCAATATCTCAATTTATTCTCAAACCGACAGGCTAAGCTGAATGTGCTGCCTGCTGCCACACTTCAGGCTGGGTAGCCAATGTGGGTAAGTAGGGTGTGGAGGCTGTAATTCTTGCCTGCAAGCCCTATAAGGGTAAGTACACACCCAGGTGAAACAGTTAAGAGACAGGACTGCAACACAGTTACGACACTGGGTGTCCCTGAGCACACCAAGAAGAGGAGTGGAGAGAGGTACCCCAGCCCATACCCCCAGCAGTCCTAGACTGAGAGGGTCATGATGGAGAGAGCAAGGACTAAGAGCCATGTTAGTTATTAGCTAAGGAAGAGATCCCCACCACCCAGGAGAGGCTCTGAGTCCAGTGTGGCTGGCTCCCTGCATGACTACAGTAGAGAGGGATTGAAAAGGGAGCCATGGGAGGTGTGAACTGAGGGAGATGCCCTAAAGTGCTTCTTCTTGTGAGAAAGCAATGGTAGTCCTTTAAATTCATGGCAGAAAGGGTGAATTGTGAGCTGCAGCTAACAGTGGCTGCCCTGATCCACGTCTAGATATGTAACTATGGGCAAGTCAAGTCGCTGAAACCTCCCTCTGTCATCATGAGAGGCCAATGGAAGCAGACCTATATCTTACCAGGACATTATGAGGATTAAAGGCAATTACACTCACAAAAGGATGCAGCACCGTAGCACCACGCTTCTCAGTACAAGCTTAATACAATTAACCCTGACTCAGTGCTCACCGTGTGCCAGGCACAGTTCTTGGAATTTGACGTGAACTCTTACAAACTGCTCTAGCGTAATTCTCGGCCCCATTTTGCAGATGAGAAAACAAGCAAAGTTAAAAGATGTGTCTGAAATGACAGTCAACTGCAGTTAAGGCACTCTTGTCACAATAGGACTGCTAGCAACATTGGCATTGAGTGTCACTGCCGTTTGCACAATGCAGATTTAAAACAGAAACAGACAGGTGCCAGGAATTTTCTCTTGCACTGCCGTTCAATGCTGTAAGCAGTTCTAAAAGAAGCCTGAAGCTACCTAAAATAAAACTCTGCTGGAAATAGAGTCAGATAGAGCCTGCCTGTGGACTTAGCCCAAGTAATTCTCTCTCCAGACCCAAGGTGGAAGGTGGTTCAGGGGAGGTCAGGGGGTGGCGTTACGTGGGAAGGAGACAGAAGTGATGCCTGGTGGCAGGGCACAAGGTGGGAGTCATGGTGCTGTCGTCCAGTTGGTTTTCATGGCTGCTCCCTGAGCTGCCCTCAAAGAGGAAAAACTGAACACAGTCATGCAACGCCTCCAGAGAATGAAGGCAGCTGGGTTCTCCTGGGACAAGCCCAGTTGTCAGGATCACGGAGGCATTCCAGGAGGAAGGCAAGGGGCAAAGGCTGCACCGCTGGCCAGACACCGTGCCTGTAACTACTCACAACACCCACTGGCGTAGCCTCCTGACCCTTTGGCCAGGCTCCTGTGACTTCAATTCTCCCCCAGGTGATCATTAACCTGAGAACTATTTTGACTACAGGTGCTTATGGTTATATATTTGATTTACTTTTAAGGTATACAACGGAGGCAGAACAAAATGACGTTTTTATGGTCTTATTTGTTTTTTTCTTCAGTAAGCTTGTACTACACTCATTGCACATTTCTCCAGAAAATGGGGGGTGGGGGGTAGCATGAGCCAAACAGACAAGTTTTTACACACTCCATCTTTCAGTTCATTTGGCTTAAGTGTACAAGAAATGACCTTAATTGCCAGGATTTGTGATTTCAATAAAAGTACTGGCAAAACCATGACCCCTCCGCCCCTCCGCCCCCCCCAATCCCATTAGAGAGGAGACAAATAAGGCTTTAAAAATTGCTATAAATAATGAGTGCTTTAAAAGTTAATCACAACTGATGTTTAAAATTTAAAAAAAAATACAATTATACTGTCTTTGAAAAAAAAAAGTTTGGTGGCATAAGCTTGTAATCCCAGGGTTTGGGAGGTAGAGGTGAACAGCTCAAGAGTGCAAAGTCAAGTTCTGCTACATTAAGAGTTCAAGACTAGGGTGGACTACATGAGACACAGCCTCCAGTCTGAGTACATACATACTCACACATACAACTAATAATTCCTTCAACTGACAGGTGACTTTCTAGTTTCCAAAGCTTCACCAGGATGCTTCATTTCCTGCCTTAGCTAGCAAAGCCCTCCATCATGCAAGGTGTGTGTGAGTGTGAGTGTGAGTGTGAGTGTGTGTGTGTGTGTGTGTGTGTGTGCTTGACCTGTCTAATATGCCTGACTGATAGGAGCTAATTCCTTCTGCATGTGTCCACCATATTCATGAGAGATGAAAAGTAAAAGCTCGCATGCAAACATCAGCTCAGCTTGCTACAGACTACTTGCTACAGACTACCTGATCATAAAACCATTTTCCCAGCTGACTCATTCTCTATCTCTTTAGCCAATAAACACATTTTGCAAGTCAAAAATGCAAACACAATAAAACCTGGACCAGAACTGCTCCAACTTTAACAAGCAAGTATGTGGATAATTTTCTCAAAGTGAATGCCTTTTACAACACTTCACTGACCTTCTTAGGAGAAAGAGGGGCAGAAAAGAAATTTCAGTCAAACAACAAACTTAGTTTAAAGGAATAGCCAATACTTTCAAGGGTACAAGTCTGTGTAAGTTGAATAAACTTGAACTTGAGATTCAAAGCCTTTTGAGAGATTAGTTTGAGGGGGGAAAGAGACAAGAAAAGGCTAATGGGGAAATGAATATGAACAAAATATGGTACTGTATTTATAGAAATGTCCCAAAAAACCCATTGTTGTATGCAATTAATATATATTTAATAAAAGAAAGGACAGGGGGTGCACTGATCAGGTTAGGTGTAATTAACATTTCCAAAAGATACACCCCCAACCCCCACCATCAGCAGTCAAAGTATATATTTCTGTCATGTGTTCAATTGTTCAGTTTTCCCAAACTAACTTTATACTAGAAATGTACCAAAGACACACACACACAGCTAAAGAAAACAATAAATCGAGTCAGTGGGCAGTGAAATACTTTTTTTTTACATGACTACAGCACATCCCAGAAGTGAAAAGGCAGAATGTTATCATCAAAATGCAAATAAAACAGAAGATAACAACGTGCACACGGCAAGAATTCTGTTATGCAACTAGGAACAGGTCCTGGTGCAAGATGAAAGTTAAAAAGCAAACTCCCACAGCAGCCTGAGAGCCAGTATCAGCTCCATCCAACTTCCTTCAAATCATAAAAGCTGACAGACTGCTATGGAAAAGTAGCATGGCCTGCAACAGGCACTTAGAGAAAGGCAGCCAGCAGTGGTGTTGCACAGAACTTCTGCAAGGCAGGGAGCTTCCCCCATTTAAACCTGCCTTTGAACCACAGGAGGTGCAAGAAAAACCAGGATCATTTTCTTTGTAATAAGCAAAACACATGTTTTCCAAAGTTTAAGCAACTTGTGTGCTTAAGAAAATAATCTGCTTGAGTGCAACTGTCAAAAAAAAAAAAAGAAAGAAAGAAAAAAAGAAAACAAAACAAAAAAGAAAGAAAAAAAAAAAGCTCTTGAGGTGCCAGTCCCTTGCTCAGTGACAGAGGGCGAGGATGCATGGATGTCTCACCTGTGTAGAAGTCCTAATGATACCTATTTTAGAAATCTCCTAATGTGCTCTGAGGCAGAAATAAACCCATTTGCCTTCTACTAGCTTTCATTGCTCATAATTTACCATCTTTCAAGGGCCCAACACGGAACACAAGCTAGTGAAATATTAAGATAGGCTTGCACAAGGAGCTTAGGTCAATCAGCTTTGTGAGTAACCCTACCACCTAAAACTTGAAACTCGATCTCACTGAAATGACAATCTCATGCTACACTCAAAACCCGGAACTGCTTCATCCTTTCCTATTTCACACTGTTCTGACAAAGAGGAAAAAGACAGGAAAAGAGATGGGGAAAAAATAAGTCCTAAAATCATGAAACTCTCAAATAAAGCATAAATTCACACCAGTACAGCAATAAAGCCTGCAGCTCCTTCAAGAATTAACGGTGGAAGTGAGACCTTTCCGGTATTACTAGCGCCCGGAGCAGAATTCCCCTGAATTCAGTGCCGGCACACAGCATTCAACATGTCACAGGCACTCCGCTCACACCCTTGCGTTATTGTGCGCGAAAGCTGGTTACCAAAATGCATTTCTGTACATGCGTGTCTGGCCAGAGCGTTTCTATTCTCTTTGTCTCGTGATCTGCCGGGCAGTTTCTGCCTTTGGGAAGGAAGTGGCTTGCAGACAATTCCCCTAGATATTTTAGCTCTGGCTTGCACGCGGGCCGGTTCTCCCTGGCCCGCAGCTTATTGCTGGGCAGGTCTCTCCAGGGTCGCCCCGCGTTAGGAAAAGCTGGATTTCCGGGCGGTGCCAGGATCCCACTCATTATGCCTCCAGCAACCTGCCCAAGCCCGGCGGGCGCCAGACGCCGAGCTAGAGCCCCAGCCACCGACCGCCCCGAGGCGCACTTCCCCCACCCCGGAAGAGGAGGGAGGCAAACTTCGGAGGGCGGGGGCTGGGGGCGAGCTCTGGGGACCACCATGGCCCAGCACCGCCGGAGACACCGGCTGCGGCTGCCGGGCCTGGAGGGTACGGCGCGCATACGCAAAGGCAGCGATCCAGGCGCTCTTCTCGCGCGCTCCCGGCTTCAGAAAGCTACAGGGCGATTGGGGACCCTCGGAAGCCTGAGGTGACGGAGGAGGGGGGGGTAGCCGGTGACCGCTGGCAACTCCGGGACCGAACGCGCCCGGCGACGAGCAGAGCCGGCCCGGGATAGCACGGAGGAAATGAAAGCAGGCGGTGGCTGCGACCACACAGACTGGTCACTAGCCCAAGAAGGCTTCCCAGCAGCCGGGAGATGCTAGCGACGAGGGGCTGGCAGCCAGCTCGCTTCCCCTTGAGTGGCTCGGCAGCAGAAGTGGCTGCCGGTGACAGGAAGAGCAGCGGCCGTGCGCGTTCGCACCGCTTCCCCCTCCCGGGCACACCGAGACCCGCCGCCGCCGCCTACCTCCGGGTCGGCTCGCTTCCTTCCTCTGCCGGGCCTGGGCTTCAGCAGCTTCTCAAGCTTACAGCTCCCAGGCTCCTGTGATCCAGCTGCGACCTGCCGGCGCTTCGCTGTCCCAGTTCCGTGGCTGCACAGCCGTCCTCGCTGCTGCCGCTACCGCTGCTTCCTCCAACTCGGCTCCAGCTGCTAGCTACTCCTCGCCCAGAGCCCACAGCGCCAGCGCCTGGCGACAGCCCCACCCCGGGCCCGCCCCTGGGCCCCGCCCCCAGATACACACCAATCAGCGCCCGTGACCCCGCCCCCAGTGCCCGAGCCCCGCCCTCCGCCTCTGCCAGTCTCCGGGCGGGCTACCAGGGTCCAAGCGCTGTACTCCGTGCTGCCGACCTTGCCCTCGCCCCCGCCTCCCGCACGGGGATGCCCCGGGCGTCTGGACGTCGCGGGCCCTCCGCTACGGAGCGCTCTAACTCTGCGTGCTTGGGACTGGCTCGGCTGCGGGGCGTCTCCCAGGCCCGAAGCTGGGAGTTCAAATGGGGATCGGTCGGGGGAGGTGGGAAATAAGTTCAGGCCTCCCTGGAGCCCGGCTTGATGCCTGCGAGACCTTGCCTCTTTTGAATCCACTAAGAGCTTCAGGACAGTGGCTGAGTTCAGGAAGATGCAGATGCGAGGGCTCGCCAAAGCGGGGAGGCCCTGTAATTTCTGGCCTCGCCTGCCCAGCTTCCTTAGTGGTCAGAAAAACCGCGCCACCCGGCGTGGCACTCCCGGGTGAAGGAGGGGTGAAAGGGTGAGCTGGAGCAACGAGTGCCCGCAGCCTGCGGCCGCCTGCAAAACCCTGGCACGGCTGCCTCCAGGAACCAAGGCGGGACCTAGAGGAAAAGGAGAGTTCTGTGATGATCTCTGGCAGTCCTTGCAAAGCAGAGCCTATGTAGGTCATTCAGCCAGTCCACCTTCTAACGCTTCTGATAGGCTGGAGAAGCTCAAATGAAGTCTATGGTTTCTTAAATGTAAAAATGTAGATCTTTGGAGTAGAAAGCACTACAGAAGCTGCTCAAGAAAAAAAAAAAAAATGATACTGGCTCAATCTTCCCATGATAAGAAAAGATGACAGCCCGCGTTTTGTCTTTATAAAAACGTTCAAGAATTCATGAACTTTTAAAAATTTGCTCCCAAGATATGTCATCATTTTGTAGTTCAGGGACCTGTAGCCACCCACCCTTTTTGCCCTAAAGTTCCCTTTTGCATCTATTCCGGCAACAATACTACTTTTTCTTAACCAAGTACTTAGTCTATTGTCAAATTCTAAATGTGGTAGTGTATTACTGAGTTTTGGAAGCAGAGGGGAAAAATGAAATTCACAGTTTATGCTTAACAAATGTAATCACGTTTAAAGGTGACTCCCATTCTAACAGAACAGAGATCTCAGTACACTATTCAGGTACTAATAGTTCTGTTACTCCGGGTATCTTTTAAAGACAAAAGCAGGCTGCTGCCCATGTCACGTTTAAGAATTCACCTACCATTCAATATGTGGTGACAAACACCTGTAATGCCAGCACTTTGAAGCTGAGGCCATAGTCTCAAGTTGAAGCCAGCCTAGTCTTTATAGAATCTCTATAAATATTGATTATGTTAATTTGTATAGGGAGATCCATCTTAATTATGAGTTGAATTACTCCCTGGGCAGGAAATTCTGTACTGTAGAAACGGAGAAAGCAAAATTGGCACTGTGCACGCATGCATTATCGGTGGCTCTTTTCTGATTGAGGGCGTAAGGTGACCAACTAATTCAAGTTCCTATGGCCTTGACTTACGATGATAGACTACCCTGAACTGTGAGTTAAAAGCTTTCTCCCGTAAGTTGCTTCAGTCAGAGTATTTAACCATGGCAATTAGAAACCGAGATACCAGGGTATATTCTTTGTAGTCTGTGAGACGAAGAACCTCCTGGTGGATAGCAATGCCGTGTTTCCTGTGGTAGAAGCCCTTGGCTCTAATCCAAACTAAGACAACTCAAGAAATAAAACATTCACAAATGTTTCCCTCTCCTCTGAAGAAGCTGAAAATACAAACTTTTCTAGCTCTGTCCTCGCTTTGTGCTCACTGGAGTTCTGGAAAGAGACTTCAACATAGGATCCTATTCAGCTGTAAAACAGTGCATAATTCCCAACCGCACGCCTCATAAAAAGTCTTCAGCAATTGATTATGTGCTTATACTTCATTATAACTGAGCACAACGCACAGCTTATGTCAGGGGGTCACATGAAAGAAAAATAATTTTTCCATACACAGGCAACAAATGATCTGTTTCATTTGTATTAAATTGATTATCTTCCCACACATCACTGGTATAGTATTCTATTTTCATTTCCCATAGATTTTATAAATTAAAAGCAATAACAAGACAATGTGGATATTCATACTTGGAGTGTGTGGGGCATATGTATACATATGTGTATGCGTGTGTGGGTGCCTGTGTGCATGTGTATACATATTCACATGTGTATGTGTGTATGTGGGCCAGTGTGCATATCTACACCTATTCACACACGTATGCATGTGTGGGTGCCTGTGGACATATCTATACATATTCACATGTATATGCATGTGTGAGTGCGTGTGTATACTTAACAATGGAGTCTTCCTCACTCTCCACCTTATGGATTGAGGCATGGTCTCCCACTTGAGCCTGAAGCACCCCATCAGATAGTACAGCCAGCCAGTTTGCACCAGAATGTCCTGCCTCTGCCTCCTGTACATTGGGATTTCAGTCCAGCCCCTATGCCCACCTAGCATTTACTTGGGCGCTAGGGATCTGAACTCCGGTACTTACCCTTGCATGACACGTTCTTAGCTTTAAACTTGTGGTTTTTAGTAACCTTTTCTTGAGTAAAATCTTATCTCAAACACAAAATGTAACTGTTTTAAAGCAAGAAGCTGGTATGATAAGGCAAAGGGGGCCCTGTGCCACGAGCCTTCCTTTCATTTCTACAAAACCTCCAGATAGTCAGTACTACGAGCATCTCCTTGCAATTTACTGGAAATATAAATTATCTGTCTTCCCTAAACCAAAAATGTCAGATTGGAGTGGGAAGTGGGGGGGGGGGGGGAGGAAGCTGTTTTAGGAAACTCTCCAAGCCATTTGCTGTATGCCGGGGCTTGAGAATGATTGCCCTGGGCCTCCTGGGACATACTGGAACCAACCCCAATAAATGTTTGTATGTCATATAGACACAGTGTCTTCTAGTTTGCTTTCTATTGATGGGAGAAAGACCATCACTAAAAGCAGCTTTAAGAGGCAAGGGAAACCCACAATCTGTCATGGAGGAAAGTAGAGGCAGGAACTGAAGCAGAGGTCATGGAGGCATCGCTTGTCTTACTCTGCATAGACTCCTCAGCTTTCTTTCCTGTACAATCCAGGATCACCTCTCCAGGGGTGACATCACCCACAGTGGGCTGCACCTTTCCACATAAATTATTAATAAATAAATAAATAAATAAATATCCCACAGTTTTGCCTATCAGCCAATATAATCAAAACTATTTATCAATTGAGAAGCCCTCTTCCCAGAAGACTCTACCTTATGTCAAATTGACAAGCAAACAAACAAACAGCACATACAATTCTACCAATACTTGTCAAACTGTTGGCTTTGGTTATGGCCTAAAAAATGTCCTAAGATCTGAAATTTCCAACAGGGATACATGAGTGTTATTGCTTATATTGCAGAGAGGCAGAGATGGCTTGGAAATCAAAGTCAATCAAGGACCTGCACTACAGAGAAAGATTTTGAGTAACCAAAACAAATTAAGACAATAGCCTCAACAATGAAAACAAGTAGTCTGGGTCCATTAGCCACCTGTAGTAACAGTGATGTTAGAATGTGCTTCCACTGGGCTTGAAACCTGAGTGTGTATTTTAGGGTTTCAAACACAAATCGAATGAGTACTAGTGTCCTGGAGTCTTCCTCAATAGCAGATCCCCCAGACCAGCTGCACCAGCAGAATTAAGAATGTGTTACAGATGCAGAATTCCAGGTCCTATCCCATCCAGGTCTGGATCACAAGCTATAGTTAAACAAGATTGCCAGGCGATGCATATACAGGTTAAATGATGTGTCTAAGTGGCCCTCAATCTTAATCATAAAACAATATTGCCTGAAGAGTTTACCAAAATCCCAGCTCTGCTCTGTATCCCACCGGTGGATTGATTCTATACAATGTCTAGAGGTGAGCCATGAGCATCAATTATTTCTAAGTCTCTTTACATGACACCAACGTGAATACAGCTTTTAAAAACTACTGCCTTGGATAACCCAAGTGGGAAAGATATCGTTAGCAATGTAGACAGAAGTCAAAACATCTGATCTCAGGAAGAGCAGCTGATGCTGGGCTAACTGATGGTTGCCACCTAGACTGTAAGTCCGGGTTTTTCATACCTTCAGGCTTTCAGAAAGATACTGGAAATCTATGTTTCTAGGAAAAGTCCTGATTATTACATGGTAGCAACTAAATCAGAGTTTTTATTTTGTCTTTTTAAAATGTGGGTTAGGCCAAGAGTATGATGGTCACCTTTGTGAATTTAAAATAAGTAAGTTAAAATTTAAATTTATTTAAAATAAGAGGGTGTTCGGGTTATCCCAGTGCTGAATCCCGGTGCTAATACGAATATGTGATTGTTCAACATCTGCTCTTCAGGAACATTGTTGACACTTGATGCCTCAGAGTTAGTGACTGCTGAGGATCACGTAGTCTTTTGCTCAATGCTTTTCTTTCCTCCTTTTTTCTCTGCCTAATAGTTGAGAAGTACTTGGGGTGAATCCAAGCTGTGTGTTACCTCAATATCTTCAACTATTATGAGTATCTAGGTGAAATGCATATTGTACAGAATTCTGGGGGAAAAATTATTGACCAGGATGCTTAATGCATCCTGGATTTAAAAAGCTAGCATTCCTATGATTTCCCATTTAGTTGTAATAAGAGTATACAAACTTATTCAAAGCTTATTGCATGTGAATTCTGAAAGAGCGAACCTCTCCACTGTATTCTAGAGAGTGAATTAGCGCATAATTCCATGCTTACAGATCTCTGATGATGGCACACGCTCTAGAGGCCCTTGACTTTTGTGAGTGCATGTGAGTATGAGCAAGCATGCATGGGTACATATAAGATAGTGGTAACTAAATCCAGGGCTTCATAGTCAAGTGCTGTCATGCCTTGTGACTGCCTCCATATAGGTATGAGGCAGAAGCAAGTATTCAGTGGCCATTTAAACTAAAGTCTTTCAATATCTTCTCTTAAAACCATCTTCAAATAAAAAGGTAGACTTTAAAGCTATATGATTGGTTAGGTAAATAAAATATAAAACAAGCAAATTTTAGGCATTTTTCTTGAAAATCAGGTATGTTTTCTCATTTTTATAGCTTTATTAGATGGTAGAGTATTTGGTACCTTGTAAGCACTCAGTAAAGGAGAAGGGTCAGAAGGGTGGGATTTCAGACTGACTGCTGGATTACTATATCTGTGACTGTTAAAATATTACAGTGTAAGCACATCTGGGGGGGCAGATAAACCAGAGCCAGATCAATGAGGACAACATACCACTAATCTATAGCTGGTGTAACCCATCACTGGTCATAGGATCTGTGAGAAGGTATGTCCAAGGAAAAAAGACCCTTAATCTTACCTCTCACCATATAAAAATAAACTTGAAATGGATCAACTTACATTCAACAGCTAAAGCAATAGAACTTCTCAAAGTTTTGGGAAGGCTTGGAAAAGTTTTCTAAAATATTAGGACACACACACACAAACCTTGCATTGCAGGAAAGGAAAAGAAATATGTTGGACTTTAACAAAATTAAAAAAAAAATTCTCCCCAAATGATATAAAATTAAAACCCCAAACTTGATAAGAATACATTGGAAAATTTTACAATTGAATAATAAAAATTGTAGTTTTGAAAAAAAAATGGTCAAAATGTTTTTGAACAAAATTTCAACAAAGAAAATATGTGGGTGGAAGACTAACTTTCATATAAAAATCCATATGGAAGTGCAAATTAGAACCACAGATGTCCATCAGACAATATACATCATGTCCACACGAGCTGCATTAAGCAATAGCTCAAAGCTGGGAACCATCCAAATGTTTATCACCACATGAGTAATAAGTACGGCCACGTAACACTGAGAGCACATACGTGTGTGCGCGTGTGCGTGTGTGTGCGCGTGTGCGTGTGTGTGCGTGTGCGTGTGCGTGTGTGTGTGTCGGAATACTTTTCAGTGAACTTGCTAAACACAGATGAACTTTTAAAAAACATCATGCCTACTGAGAGAAAAAAGACACAAGCACACCGTTCCATCGGCATGAGATATCTCGACTAGGAAAATTTGTAGAGAGAAAGAGAGTTTTTAGAGAAGGGGGGCAGAAGGGCTTGGTGGGTGCATATGTTTTCATTTGAAGCAATCAGTGGCCATGAGTGTGTGATGCTGTAGGTATAATAAATGCTACTACTGCACCCTTACAGTAGAAAAGATGCTTAATCTTATTGTAATTTTGTTATTTTGTTATGTTATTTTGCATTTTCCAAGTTCTCAATAGATGGTGGTTGGATGGAAAAGGGAATCATCTATGTGCTTAATAGAATGATGGAAAATTCTAAAGGTTGACCATGCTGTAGATTTACTTTATTGCTTATGTTAATTGGGCTCCCTGTCTGTGTGTGAGATGCTTAAGGTCCCTGCCTCCAGCTGGTTCTAATCGGTAAATAAAGTTGCTGGGGCAGCCAATGGTTGGGCAGGGAGACAGAGGCCGGACTTTGAGGATCTCCAGCAAGGAATGTGAGGGAAGAGGAGAATCTCCATGGCCAGGAGAGTAAGTAACAATTCAGAAATATCAGAGTGGAGAGTGTGTTAGCCTAGGAGAGGGAATGCTCAGCCATTGTGCTGTTTAAGGCATATTAAAATAGAAGGCTGTGTGTGTGTGTGTGTGTGTGTGTGTGTGTGTGTGTGTAATCCCATGAAACTGGCAGAGATGATATGGAATGGGACAGACAAGAAAACAGTTAAGTAGTTAAATTAAATGTGTATCCACAATAATATCAAGGTGTTTCCCTCCTGTAGAGCAGTGGTTCTAATGATTTGATTTAATTGGGAATCTGTGAGTATGAATGTTAAAGGTCCTCATTCCTAATTGATCAATAAATAAAGATGCCACCGGCCAATGGCTGGAGGTGGGGGGGAGAAAGAGGCTGGATTTCCAGGTTTCTAGGAAAGAGGAGGGGGCTGGGGAAGAGAATGGAGATACTTGGGGGAGAGAGATGGAATGGAACAGACCCAGAGCTATAGGGGAGAACTTCGGAATTGTAGACAGAAAAGGAAAGTAGTCCATGGGATGGCAGCCGGAAAGCATCTTGGGCAGCAAGACCAATGAGCTTCACAGAAGGTAACTGGGCAACTAAACTGAGGAAAGATTTAGAGGTGTTGAGCTAGAAGTAAAGATAAGGGCACACTAGATGTGGAAGGCTTAGAAGAGCCCAGCCACAGAGCCAATAAGGAAAGTTAAAAATGAACTAATATGTGTGTGTATTTCATCTGTGGATCCAAGAAAGTTCCTGGGCAGCTGCACACCTGTGAATCACTGGGAGCTCAAAGCAGAGTAGCCCAAACTACTCACTACACCCTCCTGGGTATATGGCTAAGAGATATGAAAGCACAGGCCCACAAGAAGATCTGTAAGTGTCCATACAAGTTTTATTTGCAGTTCTAGCAGCAACAAACAGGTGAGCAAGTAAACGAACTTTGGTATCCTCTCATAGTGGAATTCTGCTTGTCAGAGGGAGGAAAAAGAGGAGGAGGAAGAGTAAAAAGAGGAGGAAGAAGATGAAACAAGAAAGGAATAAACTGTTGATACACACAACCTGATCAATTTCAAATTATGATACCTAGAGAAAAAAAAATGGCCCAAAATAAATGGTCTACATGGGACATGGTTAAATGTACTTAAAATGTTAGAGAAAACAAGCTAACCCGTGACTAACACTAACCCGTGACTAACAATTTGGTCTGCCTGGATGATGTAGTGTAGAGAGATGGATAGTCCAAGCAAAGGCATGCAGACATTTTGGGGCATGATGACTGTTCATTGTATATATTATGCTGCTGAATTCTTGGCCTCAGGTGTTTGTCGAAATTCACTAAATTTTACCCTTCAAATATGTGCAGTCTGTTATGCCAATATAAGAAAAAAATAAAGGGATATCTTTCCCCAAATCATTCTACCTTCAGCCAGAAGTTGCAATGATTAATTGATTTTGTTTAAAATAAAGGGAGTTTCCTAATGTCTTCCATAAAGTTGCTGTAATAAATATTCAGGTCTACAAAGTACATGCCATTACTGATGTTCTCTTTGATGTGATGTTCTTGTCTAGTACACAGCCTGTATAGGAACCTGAAAACCTCCTTGCTCACCTTAATTCCTTCCTGATTCTAAGGCAACTGAGAAGCAGAATGATTCAGTGAAAGATTGCTGTTTCTGCAGCTGCTGCTTTGGAAAGAGCCTTACTATGTAGCTCAGGCTTGCCTGAAACTGGCTATCCTCCTGCCTCAGACTCCCAAGGGATGGAATTAAAGGTGGGCCCTGACATGACTGGATTGAAAGGTTGCTGTTTACGGGTAGATGTGGTAGAGACTCTTGTAGTATATTTCCTCCTTACTATAACCCCCTGTTAAAATCTCCCAGGCTCCTGATAGAAGTGGATCCATATTCTGTGGATTGTCTCATGAAGAGGAACATGTGCCTGTTCTCTCTCTTCCTATTTTTTGGATGGCACACAGTTACCACACTTTTAATTAAAGCCTTTTCCACAAAAAGTACAATTCTCCTAGACTTTGGGCTTCTTGACTTAGTATTGGATTTCCGTGTTACCTCTTAGAGACGCAAACTTAATTACTTATTTCAGACTTGATGATATAAGATTTTCCCCCACTACCATTCACAGGCAGTCTCCCAGAATGATTCATTTAAGTATCAATTACTATATTGATTTCTTTTCTTTGAGGTCATTTTTTCCCCAGTGTTCTAGAGTGGCCTTATTTTGACCCAAGCAACAGTCTGAGATCACAGGAAGCATGTCAGCTGAATTCCAGAAGCAACTCCAAGGCATTCTCTCCTCTTTTTAATCTGAAAATGAGCTTGCATTAGAAAGAAACAGGGAGGGCGAACACAGCGAAGAGGCAGCTAATAAATTACGTTCCTTGGTGATTCAGCTAATTGGAAATTTAGCCCAGGGTTGATTATATTCCACACCCAAGCCTGGAGCGCTGGCACACATTGTCAGGGCGCTGCTACAGCTGCCAGGGCAAAGGATTTGCTTAAATCTGCTCTCATTGGCACTGCCAGCATAAAAACCAAGAGCAAAGTCACACAGATAGATAATGAGCCCTTTATCAAGGAAACTGTGTTGGACAATGTCACCACTGAGAGAATTTGCTAAAAGAAACCCCAGTCTTTGTCTCCTCCATTGGATGAGCCCCAGAACTGTTGCAACTGCTGACACAACCTAGTCCAGAGTGCTCCCAAGAGTGCTCACGCGGGATGCAGGAAGCACATGACCATCAGCCTCCTCTATCTAACCCCAATCACATAGCCTTTTCTCTGGTCCCACCATGATGTGTGTGTTAAGAAAAGGCTTCTGGTCAGATGAGGCTGGTTTGAGCATGATTTCTCTGATTTCTCCAGCAGCATTGGAATCTTTTTGTCACTCAAAGTCCTCATCGGGTGAACATCATGATGCTATTGAGTGCTTTCTCCCCGCAGTCATAAGTGAAGTGCGTTTTGAAGGTGTGACAACAGTCATGTAGCATGTTTCCTGGGATGTCGCTCTTCGCTGCCCTGTTGGAAGCGGTACTTTATGTGTTGCTGTCCACAGAGCTCTCTACTGGATGGCTTTCATGTCACATTTGAAGGTTTAGTTCCTAAGGAGGCTTTTACAAAAGTCATTTGACTTGATTCATTGGCCCTAGATTATAGGCAGAAAATGTATGACAAGTTTCATTTTGACAATGACCTAACAGACTCAGGGAGGTTACATCCTTGGGCCTGGTCCCAGAGATGTACAAGAAAGAGCAGAACCTTTGCTCCCCACTTGAGGACCACACCACCTGTTGCCCAGTTTGCCCCCAATTCTGCATTCATAACCTGCCATATCTAGGCAATTTTATCTAACACTATAATTAGCTAACCTATTGTCTGCACATGTTGGGGAGGAACTTTGGGGGAGTTCTAACAGGCCCTCAGAAGGTTTCCCACCATCCTTGTATAATAAGCAGGTGTCATATGCTCCTAGTTTGACTTTGGTGTTTCTGATGAGGTAGCTGGGCTCTAAAATAAGTTTGACAACTGTATCTCCACTGCAAAGGTATTTTCTGCTCCAAGTCACAGAGCTGGTTCATGCCAGAACCAAGATAAGAGCTGAAGTACATCCTAGCCCCAAACCTGGCTGTACGGACTCTGGCCTTATGGTACCATTACAGATCAGCTTAATGCCTGGCAATACTTGGTGAGTCTAGCAGGCACCATCAACCTACCAAAGAAGAGCTTTATGACTCAAATAAATGATTACAAGGAAAGTCAACAATGCCCTTGTAAAAGATTAATAATTGTGTACAAAATTCAGGTGTCATGCCACAAGAAAAACACGAGGAGTAACAAACCTGATGGTGCAATCCAAGGTAAAACTTACCCAGACCTGGAATGCTACAAAATCCTGCACCTCAGGATTCTGGGCAAAGAAGCTTTGGGTTCCTTGCCTTTTCTTTAGCTACTGAATTTGAAAGGAAAAGAGAATACACAGCCATTGTCCCTAAACATGCATGTGACCTTGGATGTTTGCAAACACCCTTGTTCCCAGTTCTATTACACAGCCCCGATTAGACCCCATTAAAACTCCATGCCCACATCCTCCTCATTCATGATACAAGCTCTGTATCATGCTAAAAAACTGGTGTTACTAACAGTAGAAGTATGAGGGGAGTGCTCTTCCCAACCAGTAGTCAGCACTGTGGCAGAGAGAACTTCACTGAGTGTTTGTTTTTCTCCCTCATTCTTTCTTGGAAAAGATCCAGAAGCAACTTGGCTTTCTATGAGGGTACGTTGCAAAGGCTGTTAAGGCCCTGTGTCACAGAGTCAAAGGAGTATTGTGACACGATCATCAAGTGTTAAGTTTGAGGAATGCACTTTGTTTGATTGTATTTGTGCTCTCAAGTAGAAATTCCTGAACAGGGGAATGCTTTGCATATATAAATTCGTTTCATTTCTACAAATGTCCTATGAGAGAGCTTCAGTGACATCTTTTCATTTTACAGAAAAACTATAGGAGTGAAGCTCTGAGCTCAAGCCAGTTTGCTACAGACAAGGATCTGCATACTATACCACATAGAGTGACTCAGGTCCATACCTGCTTTTTATTGTTTGCAGTTCTGGGCATCAAGCTCAGATTCTCAAGGGAGGCTTAGCTACCACTTCCAGATCTGACCTAATCTGATGGCTACTTTCATGCTGCCATCACAGAAGCAAGCGCAGCAGCGGCACAGCTGTTTAGGTGGACACCACTGAAACACACCCGTATGGCTCACAAGACTCAAGACTGATGTTGTTTGGCTGTTTTCAGGAAGAGTGTTGACTCTTGCAGTAATTTGTGCTTCGTAGTAATAGAGACTGCCCCTCTGTCAACTTGCAAACCTCCAAGTACCTATGACGGCAGTTTTTCCTCGATCTTTTATGACTATTTATTTGTTTATTCATTTATTTATTTATTTGATAGGGGTGGAGAAGATGGGTATATGAAGGCAGGTTTTTTTTTCCTCTAGTTTTAACAGTTATTGACTGGTTGGTTGGTTGGTGGGGGTGGGGAAGAGGGCTATCTATATATGTCATAGTATAGATGTGTAGGTCAGTCTGATGACAAGTGCTGAGAGATAACTTTCTCTCCAGGGATCTAATCCAGGTTATCAAACTTGAAGGCAAGTGACTTTATCTGCTGACCCATCCTGCTGGCTTCCTGTTAGATAGATGAACAGTTTAATAACTGAGGACCATTTATCATCTAATTTTTAACCATTCAGATTAATATGAGAAAGGGGAGAATAAACTTCTCTTAAATTACCTTGTGGGAGAGGACCCTGGCAGATCTATTATGTTTCATACTTAACTGTCAATGACACCTTTGAGGGGAAACTCATCTCCTTTCAATTCGAAAAGACTGCCAGGAATGCTAGGTAGCACCCAGAGGAAGGATGAAGTCAAAAGTAAATACAGGAAGGCTAAAGGAAGAGACTTCATCCTCTGCTGGGAACAGGGAGAGCTTTGTCCAGGCCAGCCCTCGGCAGGACTATCTAGCCGACGAGGGCCCGCGGTCTCTCTGGGATTATGTGAGTTGCCGACTCAGCACTCAGCGATGGGTTACTTTATACATTTGGTCATATATGTGTTTAATAGAGTTTTTTCTGCCAATAAAGTAAGCCAATTCAAGATGAATTTAAAGTGAAAAAGGGCAGGATTATTTGTGGGTAGCTCTTGGGTGAATTCCCTGGTTCCCCCAGAGCAGGACTATGATCTTGGTGGTAGGGGAAGAGGGGGATCCCACTCTCAGGAACAGGCTGGTGGGGAAACAGGCTTCAATGGACAGTGTTTATCTGGAGTCCATTTGACCTGTGAGAGGTGGATCCAAGTCTATTCCATGAAGCTTACAAGAATCTTTTTTAATTTACAAAATGGGACAAGTTTTTAGACATGTTAGCATTACCATTGTTTATAATCTGTACCGAAACCTACACATTCACACCTTTGTGTCAGAGCAGAAGCTCGGGAAATGGTTTGGGGTTAAAAGCACGGACATTCTTTAAGGGGAGCTCAGGGAAGACAGAAGCCTTCCGTGGAGCAGAAGGGGCAAAAGCTCGCTTGATCTGGATTTTTAATATGCCTACAACTGTGAAAGAGGGGCTTCTTTTCTCTATCCAGAAGACAGGATGTGTATGAATTTATCACAATGAGAAGCAGTTTTTATTTATTGATTTATTTATTTTCATTCCAGCTGTTGCCCCTCTCACTTTTCTGGTCCCCCTCCCAACTGGAAGACAACCAAGGGCAGTTTAAACTCTTGAGTTTGTGACTATGATAACAATAGAATTACTTTACCAGGGTTAGACTAATAATTTTATCAGAACTCCACTGATTAACGTTAAAGCTCTGAACCTTGAAGTCTTAGTACAACACTAGCACACTGAGGGAGAGACTCTGAAGCAGTTTCTCATTTCTTTTATATACCTAAGATCAAGTATCACCGTTTAAGCTTTCCCATCCTCCAAACTATACAACTTGCATTTACCAACCTTAAACTGCTTTCTTAGAGCTTCACACCAGCATTCATCTCCTCAGAGCTTACATAAGACTTTACACTTTTCCTATCCAGTTACTCACAAGACACAGGTGGATGAGTACTGGGAGCAGCCACTGTAAAGAGCTTTTCTTTAGATAAAGGGATAGTAAAAAGTTACTTTGGAACCTGTTTTCTGAGTCTAGTCATGAGGTAAACTGTGTCTAGACCCAGTAGTGGCAGCTATAGGAGAGGGAGGCCCGTGGCCTGATTATCACACATGAAGAGAAGGCAGCTGAAACTTTGGGTTTTCAGTCTTCACACACATCAGAGACCTGAGAAGGATAAATGTCTCCTGAGTTGGCAGGAAGTGCTTCTGAGTATAGAAAAATAACAGAAACTTACCACTACCTGGACAATCTGTTGCCCAAAATTCCTCTGTGGTGGGTGGAACATCCATCTTTGGCCCCAGGCCCAGAAGATCTGACAGACTTTTCTGTGAAGCAGGAATATGGGGGAGGGGAGCTCTCCTACCTTTGTCTAAGTAAAGTGGGACAATCAACGTCCCAGTATCCTTCCTGTCCACAGTTTGGACAGTGTACTTATCAGCAGTTGAGGCAAGTCTACAGCCCAGTGGCCAGATTTACCACATTTAAAACAAGTTTCAGGTGCCCATCTTCTTTTGAGATTAGGGGTACTGCCAGGAGCTAGAATGTCTATCACAAAAAGGTTTTTTATTAAACATTTAAAATGCCATATTCTAAAGCTTCCTGAAGTGTTTGAGGACTATCTATCTATCTAAAGTTTATTTAAATAGACAAATATTGCTTGATTCTAGTTGTCCATCCCAGGCTTAACCTTGAAAACATATACAGGTGGGTAAATAAGGTTCAGCCCTGTAATTAATTACATTAGTACTTAGTAGGACTGCAAATTCAGTTCTGAACATATTAAAAGGATTTGATCATTTATAAGATGACTATTATATTTTTTAACTATTATTAACAGTTTATAATATTTTAATAGCTATTGTAAGACTAGGAATTTAAGTTTAGCCCTTTTAGGCTTAAGCCTTAAATATCATGATTTTGAATTGAAGACTTTTTAGTATCAAAATAAAACTTTTTTTTTTTCAAGACAGGGTATCTCTGTGATAACAGTCCTGGCTGTCTTGGAACTTGATCTGTAGATGAGATGAAGCACTGGCTTTAAACTCAGAGATCAGCCTGCCTCTGCTTCTGCTTCTCGAGTACTGGGACTAAAGGTATATGCCACCATGCCCAGCTCAAAACTTTTTATCGTAGATAAGGTCCATAGGGAGACTAGCAACTTTACTGATCCTAGAAATGGGCACAGTAAAGAAACCAAAATAGCCACTCTGTGGGCAAAAAGAGAAAAGATTTATTCTAAATTGCCAAGGCTGTCCAGGAGAAAGGGGGCTTGTGAGCTGGGGTAGGGCTTGTGAACAGGGACTTCAGGAGTCTTGTGGCCAGCATTGACCTTGACTTGTTAATAGGTACCACAGTTATGTGTTAATGGAAGGGCCAGAAGTTCCCCTGGCAGAAATAGGGAGAATGGCTCCCATTTTAGCAAGAAGGAAGTTTCTTCAAACCCCTGAGGGATGGGGGGGGGGGGGGTCTTTGTCTAAATGCTTGACCTTGGGAAAAGGACTTTCTTAGGGGATCAGACACACCATTATAGAATATGAATATTGTAAGTTTGTTTTGGTATGGTTTAGTTTATCCAAACAGCTAAGATTTAAAAGACAAAGAAGCTAGACAAACATTACTGTGAACCTCACTAGACCCTAAGACTTTGTAAATCTTGATTATCAAATATACTTTACTCATAAAATACATCTTGCTGCTTATCCCGATTTCCTTTTAACATCTTGGTGTTGCGCAGTTAGCAAAGACATAAATAAATTAGACATATATCTTAAATTAGCTTTCATTAATCTACATAGACCTTTATAACCTTATAATTTCATCACCACATACAGAATATTTAAAATTAGAGATGAATCTAATATACAGTATGTTGTGGCAAATATAACCTTAAATTTCTATCATCACCACAGAGAAATCTGCATCAATTTAAAATATTTGGGATTTGTTGCTTTCTAAATCTAAAAGGAGACAGTAAACAGGGTTCATTACATGGCAGGTTGTAAACCATGTGGGCAACATAGTTGCTATTTAAAAACACTTCCTAGTAAATCTATCGATATTTTTAAATGAAGAGTTGGATCCATGCACATACACACTAAACAAGAGCTGAATCACATATACAGGTAACTATGTATAGATTTTTACACTGTAGCTGTCTTCATGCTCACCAGAAGAGGGCATTGGATCCCATTACAGATGGTTGTGAGCCACCATGGCGTTGCTGGGAATTGAACTCAGGGCCTCTGGAAGAGCAGCCAGTGCTCTGAACTGCTGAGTCAACTCTCCAGTCCTAGATTTTTTGTTACAAGCCTTTTGTTAAAAGTTTAAAGCCAAATTTTGTTGCAGATTATATAGATTTAAAACCATACCCAATGAGCAACTTACAACGAGCAGTTCTCAGCTAAGAGTTTACAGCACCATCCTAAAGCATTTTTTTATTTTGTTTTTCTTTTAGAGAGCAGAGTGAAAAGAAATCAGAGATAATTTTTTTTTAAGAGTTGGGGAGGCTTTGGGAGCACAGAGAAGAGTAAGTGTAGATAGAAGATATTTGTGAATCATTTGTCAGTGACAGTAAGAATTTGGAAATCAGGTGTGCCAATTTCTGGCCACTGAAAGAAGCCAAAGCTGTTGTAATAAAATCTGGGTCCATGAAGGAAGAGAGAGAGCATGCTTAGCTTAGCACAGGCTGCCTGCAGAAAGCCAATGGCACCGTCCACGTGGACAGGCTGCGAGCGCCAGCACCATGTGGAGGACACAAAGCGGTCTTAAGAGTTAGACTCTAGAATTTAGAATTAAATTTACAAACAGACGATTCGTACTTACCTCAGCAGCATAGGACCGTCAGATCAGCAGTTTGGGCAGGACCAGGCGTGTGTACAGAGTGCACCAGATAAAAGGTTTGGGATCTAAGTCTTTGGCGGCAAGGAGGTTTGCTGGCATGACCATTCCTGCTAATAGGACTTAGAGCCGCAAAATATTGGCTATAAAGCAGAGTGACTAGAGAGGTACCGAGTGGCATCTTCCTAGGTTGGGTAGCCTCAGAAAGGATACCACCAAATCCAAAGGCTCCCCAGAACAAAGACTGCCTTTATTCAGGATCTTGGGTCTTGGCAGGGGATCCTGGGGTCCTGGACCCGGAAGAAGGATTGGAACTTCTTAAGGCAAAGGCTGGGAAAGTTGGGAGGCTTACCAAGTCAAAAGTCAGTCGCATCAGTCAGAGAAAGACAGGGGAGAGAAGCGGCTCCACATGGCTAGCTTGGCTTGGCTCACCAGGCTGAATGACCAACTTCTCCTGAGTCTTTGGCACCAAGATAATAGATTTTCTCTGCCAACAAAACAAAACAAGACAATTCATGCCGAATTGAAAGTTTAAAAGGTCAGGTTTATTTCAGGGCAGCTCTTGGGCAGGTTCACCTCTCCCAAGGAGTAGGGCCAGGAAAATCACCAAGCTGATAGGGCGATTGGGGGGGGGGGGGAGGGAGGGAGAGCGTGCCCATGTAGAGAAATTCAGAGAAAGAGAAATGCGGGGGTGGGGGGGGTGGAGGGAGAGAGACAGAAAGACAGACAGATGGACCCTGAGACCAAATATCTGGATAATGTAGGGGAGGGGGATGCCTCTGGGGAAGGGGAATCCCAGCCCCTGAGCTGTAAAGTTCAGGGTAGAGGGCAGGATATACCAACCATACCTTGTAACAGGTAAGGACCAGAGATTCTGGGAAAACCTGGAGACCAGGATCGCTTTGATATGTTAAATAGGCTGCTTGTCCCAAGCCTGAAACCCAAAGTCTTTCCTTCCTATGGCTGTGGATTCCCTAGGAAGAAAGGTCAATAGACCAATATCGCCTGGAATAGAGTGTCTGTCTCCTTGTCCTTCCTCCAGTTACATCCTGGAAGCTAGAATGAAATGTTGATGTAACTATTCCCTGGTGGTTTTTTTTTTAAATGCTGTCGGTAACACAACCCACAGGAGATTTGAATTTGTGACTATTTTTATCACACATAATACATACAGCCCTCATTTCATCACAGAGCGTTAAAGAATGCAAGACTCAAACCACAGACTTGTCTCACACGTCTGTATTTTTCCAAATGCACTGGCATCCAGTGTCTGCTGTTTCTCTCAGGACTTTGAGGAGTCTTCATGTCCGTCAAATGAGAACCAAAAGAGCTGGAGTTTGTTATATAATTTTCTGTCTATAGAAATGCAAATGATGCTTTAAATTAGCATAATTTCAAGATGAGTATTTTGCTTTGTTGAAAGACTCAGCTCTAACCCCACAGTCCAAATCATGTAAACACCACCCGTTGACATTCATATGACATTTTGGAAGCATTAGATGCCATAATAATAATTTTTTAAAAACTGAAATATCTTGTAAAAGTACAAGCATTTTTGGAGGTATCTTCATTCAAATCATGTTGCACACAAATATTAATTCATTCAGTTGGAATTTTATTGGTGAACTTTCTGTCAGATAGTCAATCAATTGCACTTATTTGGGCTGTTTTAGCTCATGATTGGCTGCCACAATCCATCTGTGGGACTGTGGCAATCCATCTTAGCTGGAGCATGTAACAAAGCAATACCATTCACCCCTAAGCTGGGAAGCAAAAGAGAGGAGTGAGGCATTTGGTCCTCCTGCGAGGACCCGCCCTTTGTGAGGGCACGCCCCCTGTAAGGGCTCCGCCCCCAGTGACCTAAACAAGTCCCACAAGGCCTTGACTCTTGTTTGCCACTTTCATGCGGCCTGAAGAGCAAGCATTTATTTGTGAATTTTTAGAAAACACTGAGGAACCCAACTAGAACAGAATTCATTGGGCAGTTCTCACCGGTTGGTTCCTCGGTTCTTTTTCATGTCTTACTCTTTCAGGCTTAGTACAGACATCTTGAGCTATCAATGGAACATTGATTTTGGCCACAGTTTATCACAGCATTTAAATCAAGAAGGACGATCATAACCTTTTCCTGGGACCCAGTTCCTGGTGCAGCTGATTGGTCCAGAGGAGGTCAGGTGTGTCTTGCATATCCCAAAAGACGAAATGTCTAAAGTCTAGGCCTGACCCCTCGGCGCCTGTCACTTGCTATGGTTTTTAATTTTGTTTTGTTGTTTATATTTAAAAGAAATGTGATGGAAGCTGATTTTTGAGGAGAGAAAAAAAACTATAACACCATCAGTTCAGGTTGCTGGTTTTGCTCAGTCCCACCTGTACATTAATTTTTATGATCTACCAAGTATTTTTTATACCCTTAGGTAGAAAAATGTCTTGGTTTTAGCTCATCGGGGTGCAACTTCTAATATTTGACACGATGTCATAAATTATTTTAAAGACAAGATGGAGATGAATAATTATGCTAGGAAAATAAGTGTGTCATGTGTGGGAGATGTATTTGTCAATTTCTCCTTCATGGCCCAGTTGGGGGCTGACACGAGGATAACGCTTTGTGAGCTCAGTCATAGTCATTTCTCCTGATGCTATTGTGCTTCAGTAAATAGTAGCAATGATTTGTAAATGATGTATTGATAACCTAAAGAGAAAAGGAAGGAAGTATACTGGAATGCAGGCAGAACCCCTGCCTATGTGAGATCTGGTCTTAAAAAAATAAAATAAACACAAAATAAAGTAAATAATGTAATACAGTTGTTAAAATCAAACTCCATCCAAATTAGCTCTCTCTGGTTCTGATCGTTGTTCCTACCTCAAAGAATGCTGCAATGACCTCAGCAGAAGCTGGGTGTCTTTCCCTCAGAGTCCGTTATTCCAGTCATCGCATCACTGCATCCGTGATGGTTTGAGTAACACTTGGTCTCCAGGTGTTGGTTCACTTAAAGGAGTTATACAGCACCTTTAGAAGTTGGAGTCTTGCTGGAGGATGCATAGCATTCTGGGCAGGCTTAAAAGGTGTATAGCCTCACCCTACTTTTTGCTCACTCTGTGCTTCCTGTGTTTGGATGGAATGGGATCAGTTCACAGGCCCTGACACCATTGCATGCATGCCACCTCTGCCATAATGAACTCTAGCCCTCTGGAACTATAAGGCCTAATAAACTCTTTCTTGAGCTGCTTTTGGTCATGTGCCCACCCCTGACCCCTGCAGGGACAGCACTTCTCTGTGTGACCCTGGCCATCTTGGAATTTGTTCTGTAAATTAGGCTGGTTTCAAACTCAGAGATCCCGACTACCTCTGTCTCCCAAGTGCTGGGTTTTAAGGTTTCCACCACAACCACCCAGCTGATTGTGATATTGCTATCACAGCCTCAGGAAAGCAATTAATACAGTATCACTCTCAGGACTTTGCTCTAGAAGCTTCTGAAATGTGTTCTTTCCTATATCAGCACTACAGCTGTCCAAGCCCAAACGCTCATGGCTTCGTAGTCACCAACTTGAAATCTTTTCTGATACCCCTGAATCTTTAGCATGCCTATCATCTCTGCAGTTCCAACTTAGGGATTTCGTTGTTTTGTTTTTTAAGTGTAAATCTGATGTGCCTTCTCTCTTTAAAACTATGTCCCCGTATCTTTAGGCAATTCTGTGGGGGTGCTTCAGAAAGCCAATGAGCTTCACCTGTTGTTTTACTGTAATCTTACCCAAAAAATTCAAAACAACAGCAAACCATTCCCCTTCCTACCACCTCCAGAGCTTTGCTTTGAGTAGCTCCAGACCCTGTTGTTCACAGGCTAATCTACACTGCTTGAGCAAAGAACAAATAGATCTAGGGAAAGAGGCCCAAGTACCAAGCATGGCTGTCTCTGCTGCCTCCGTCTCCACCACGCCCATCCTCTCTCCTCCACAATGCCCAGTGTTTTTTCCATTCTTGTGGAGAAGCTTCCTGTGGTAGGAGCAGTGCTTGTGGTCCCTGAGACAAGCTTGCCTTCCTGCCTTCTCTGATTAGCTCCACTCCCAAGCCACACCCTTTCTTGATGGCACCCACCTCCATTGAGTTCTACATTTCCATGACATTCGTTGAATACTTTTGTCCTTGAAGATAGAGATGCTGCATTCCTCCCAGCCTGAAGGGCAGAAGACTTCAGTGGGTGTTAGGTGACCAAATGACAGAAGGATTGTCACACTGGTTATGGAATTCAAATTCTACAACAAGAATCTTGTCACCAACTTAACAAGCATGGCCATGAGAAAGCCAGGTATTCAGAAGAAGGACAGGGTAAAGCCCAAATGGAGGTGGTTTGGTACCAATGTAACAACAATGTCCCCAGGAAAGTAGGGTTCCAGTCAAATATAGAGTAAAGATACAAGGAGGGTGGGCTTCTGGTGGGCTCTATCATGGAATGATGAGAGGTCTTGAAGACACCTCCTACTAGTCAGATTTGATCTTCTGTTCTGTCCTCTGTGATTCTTGGCTTGTGACGAAAGGGATATGGCACAAGAGCAGAAAGGGAACATTTGTCCAGCAATCCCATCAGACTTCACAACACAAGGCAGTACCCCTGAGGGTGCAGCAGAGCATGCAGGACATTGTTTTGGTGACAGAAGGAAAACTCACTCAACTAAGGATAGTGTAACTAATTTGGGAGTTAGCCTGGGACCCAGACTTCCTAGTTTCACATCTCTGTAGGTAGTGCTGTTTGGTGACTTCAGGACAAATTATCTGTGTTCCTTATACTCCAACTTCCAAACTGAATCATGCAGTTAATAGCAGTCTCTACCTCACTGTGTATACATCAGATTATATATAACAGCCCCCACCTCACAGTATATACATTAGATTACATGTCTTACAATAACATCACCCACCTCACTGTGTACATATTAGATTATATAAAACAGCATATATGTAACAGATTACATATATATAACAATAGAAAATTATATTGTAATATAACTATTACAATTTTACAATAATTGACCCCTACAGAGCAAGCTAAACTTCCTACCATCAGGTGAGAAAGGGCCCCTGATTTATGACTCAGATCAAGGTGAAGACTGTTTCTGATTTCTGAAGTTTAGGAAGATCATAACTGGACACTCGATTTGTTTCCCAACTACAGACCACAAAATGCCTCAGTCTGAGTCTGTAAAGCCTTGTTTTAATCTCTACTCTATGACCCACCCCCACTCCCACTCCCTGCAAGCCTGGCATCTTCTGTGCTAAGAGCTTGCACAAATGCTCTTCCTAAGATGGCCACAGAGCACCCACGATACATAGAACATTTTCTTCCCCAGACCCCTATTATCACTGAACATATTTCTAGGGACAGGTGGTATGTTAGATTGTTTTTTAGTGTTGTGACAAAATGCCTGGCAAAGGCAACCTACAGAAGGGTTTATTCTGGCTTACAGCTAAAGGGTGCACTAGTCCATCAGGATCAGGAAATCAATGATGGCAGAAATGGGAGAAAGGTATCCATCTGCAGCAGTCATGATGTAGACACATGACGGGTTTTATCTGCTTTCCTTTTTAAGAAGGGGGTGCCATGAAATTTATTAATGTTATTTAACAAAGTTGAACTCCCTAGGTCCCTCTCCTTCCTCTAGGAGTCTGGGATGGAAACTGTGAGCATAGAATCTTAGAGCATTGGGGGTTGAGTTGAGACAGGGAGGGACTCCTTGGCAGGGAAGGGCCTCTCTCCTCTGTTCTTTTTGGGGTGTATGATTCTGGCTTTCTTACTTCTCAGAGACTCTGTGGACCAGGAGGTCCACTGTCTTGTTTCTGTAGCCAAATTCCCTCCACACAGGAACTGAGTTTGACAAAGTGGTCATTATGATGGGGCAATGCTATCCCCAGCATTAGAGTCAGAAGAGTGGGTGCTGTGTTACCTGGGATCCCAGTCCCTGGGATGGCATAGTCCACAGTTGGAGTGGGTCTTCCCTCCTCAATTAAATATCTTGGAACCATCCTCACAGACATAGCACAAATGTGTCTCCTAATGATTCTAAATGCACTCAAGGCGACAATAAAGATCAAACAGACATGGGCTGTCCCATTTAGTTACAGGTCCTAAATCAAAATGCTGTGAGCATACAGCAAACAGAAAAAACATTACATATGTTATACAAGCGTATTAGATCAGAGTAAGCAGAGAGCCATTCCTGTTACAATCATGGAGATTTATCTGAGATTTCTATATGATTAGACCTCCATTGTGTATGAGCCCATCACAGTGTGATGGCTAATTATATCAAAAATAACTGTGCAAGAGATTTCCCAGATTTATCTAGTCAAACATTATTTTGAGTATGAGGGTGTTTGTGGATGAAATTAATACTTGAATCAGTAGACTTGGTAATAAATCATCAACATCTCTAACATGAGTGAGACTCAATCCAATTGCAGAAGCCTAGATGGCTACTACATGAACGATGGATCCTTCCCTCTGGTTGCCTAGAGCTGAAGCATTGGTTTGCCTTGTTTCTCATCTTCAGGTTCTGACTGCAGTACCAGTTACCCTGGATCTCTGGTCTTACTGGCATTTGCCTAGAGCTACTCCAGCTGGCTTCTGGTTAAGTCGAGGAGTCATTGAGACCCAGTGTGGTGACTTTGGCTTTCCTGAGGCTCTCATGTGCTGCTCAGACACTCCTATGAGCTTTGTCAGCTTCTCAGAATGATACTAGTCAATTCCTTGCAATAAATCTCCTTGCATCTGTGCACACACACACACACACACACACACACACACACACACCACAATTAGTTCTGTTTCTCTGGAGAACCCTAATGGTTAAAAGAGCTTAGAGAGGACTGCACCACATCAACGAGTTCAGGAAGCCAAATGTTAATGAATTTTTCCCATTCTAATGAGGACTCAGAGTATTTTAGATAAATACCGAGCATTGTGAATATGAATCACTTAATTACAGCCACAGTACATGCAGAAGTAAAAGCCTTCTGCTCAGGAAAGCTACACAAACCTGAAGGTAGAAAGCATTATTCCTATCCTCCTGTTAGCCACTGGGAAGGCTCTTTAACAATTCCATTCTTCTTTGCAAACCTGTGTCTCTGTGATGCAGAGGTTGATGACTGGACACTCAGCTTTTCTCATACCAAAAGGCCAGGATGATGCCTTACACCACAGTTCCAAGTCTTAGGCACTGCCCGAAACACAGTATAATACTATGATCAAGTTCCAGGAACGTCCTGTGACATCTCTACTTCCTCACAGACTGTGTAGAAGTCACAGGAAGCCTTTGAGACTCTGCTTGGTCCCAGACATATAGACTATAAGACTTTACTGAGAAACATGAAGAAAAGGCCAGGAAATTATTTTTTTTTCTCTCTCTCTCTCTTATCTAAAGAGATCAATGCAGAGTCTCAAGGCCTCCTGGTGAGACCTCTGAGACTTTTTTTTTTTTTTTTTTCTTCCTAGAATAGACAGAAAGGTCAGGGAAGGAAAGGCTCCTGCTGCCCTCAGCAGATTGGCAGAAGTCTTGTCCCATCCTTGTGTATAAGAATGATGTAAACCGCTGGAGTCCCTCTGCGTTTTGATAAAGCTAAACCTTCAAACAGTAACTGATAAAACAGTGCTTTGGGATGTACCAGAAGCAATGACTAGACCTTGGGCACCAATGATCCTGTCTTTGCCACTTGGCTGTATAGCTTAACCTCAACTGTGCCATTGGGGGGAAAAGAAGTAGAGCTGGATTGGAGATTGCTCAGACTCAAACAACCTAAGGCATTCTGGTTATCTCTCTATGGTGGTTTTATCAGTGGTAAACCTGACTGGTTGCTTTGATGGCTGGGATTTTTGGCTTTAGGCCATTTGATTCTGTTTCATAGCACTTGTTACACAACAGCCTTGTGCTGAGTTCTAGAAGCATAAAACAAACTCCCAGGCGTGTGGAGTCTTGAAGAAGACCCATAGTCTAGTTTAAGAAATCAAGCACCAAATTGTTCTTCTTAAAGGACAACAAAGGAAAACCCACCACAGCTTCAAAACATGCCTTCAAAGACCCCCTTACTCCTGCCACCGGGAGGTGCCCGTGTCAGGGACAACTGATTGTCACCAAAGTCCTCCTCTGTTCTCCTGCATATTCCAGGTAAGCTCATCCGCCACACAGGGAGTCTGGCTGCTCTTCAACACTATTCTGGATAGACGTCAATAAGGAGTCAAACGGACCATCAGTAGGGACTCAGCTCCCAGCGCATACCTCATCCGGGGCAGGAGCCCAGGTACCATTGACTGCACCTGTAGGAAAGGTCCTGGGAAAGACCTGCCTACAGAGACCTTCTTGGATTCTCAACCATGACGCTGGGAACAAAATGAAAGCATAGGTCTAAACTGCTGGTTTGGGAGTAATTAATTATGCATTAACAGTGACAATAGCAGTGTCTTCACCAATATTATTCTTAAAAGAGCCAAGAATTAAAGATACAGTGGTAACACATTATCACCAGATCTTTAATGAGTATAGCCCACTCCAGAAGTTATAAATATAGATAGATTAGGTAGATACATACAGATAGAAAATCATTCAGCTGTTCAAGAATTCCCAAACATAGAATTATGCTATGTTCTAAAACTTCCTGTACTTTTAAAAATGTATCTTTGAAACATGGCTTAAATTTCTTCAAACGAGAAACGCATGCATGAGATATTAGTATTAGGAAAAAATAATTCAATGTAATAATAATAATAATCTCTTAAATTACAGTTCCTTTCCTATTTCATGTTATTGGTGTGCTTTTGGATGGCTGGACATTTGTTTGTGTTTGAAAAAAAATAGTCACGCTGAGTCTTCTTGTACTCTAACCACACTGAGACACATTCTGATGATCACAGAAAAACTACTTGAAGCACAGGCTCCGCCTCCTACCCTGGTGCTCCATAGTGTGGCATGCTATCCTTACATTATACATTCATAAATTCGTTTTGTCTTTTATTTTTTAAGTCTTAACAGAGATATTTTTAATGTCATCAAGATTCAAGGGCTCTAACTCAAGTGGAGGTGAACCAACCCTGACCTAGTCCCTTCTAAGAATGACAGCTTTAGCCAAGTCGGGGTTGGGGTTGGGGGTGGGGGCAGAAACAGGCTTTGAGTTCGATGCTAGCCTGGTCTATAGTGAATTCCAGGACAGCCAGGGTTACACAGTGAAACCCTGTCTCTAAACAACAATAACAAAACAAACAAAGAATGACAGCTGCATGACTGGACAGACTGACATCTGCTGATCTAGGTCTCAGGCACTGCAGACAGTTTAAGGTCCTACCTTGGGAACATAGCTAGGCTTGACTCTTCATTTTGACTTTCTTATTTGAAGAGCTGGAATTAGGAGTCACTGGGTAGGTTTGAGAAGGAAGCAAATGGTTTTAGAATGAAGAGTGTGAGAGTTAAATACCAAACCGTCTTTGCAACCGTGTAAGCTTTCAAATTTAATTAAAATTAAATTTGCTTTTCAAAAAATTAATTTCATCCACCCTGGCCACTTTTGCCTGTGTCGCTTGTCTGCATTTTGCCTTCTGAACGGAATATTCACACTGTGAGTGTGCAAATGTCTAGAGATATGTGTGCGTGTATGGGGGAGGGTAAGCACAAATCTTGAGCAAGATCCTGTGGGTTTTAAACCAATTCATGGGAGGAGTGGGGAAACACTTATTTCATGATTGCCTGAAGTACAGGTGGATGTAAAATCTGTGTGAGAAAGAGAGAGAGAGAGAGAGAGAGAGAGAGAGAGAGAGAGAGAGAGATCATTTAAATAACAAATTCATCTAATGGTTCTTTTACATGGTGGATCCACTCTTAATTGGAACATGTTGAAAATACCTAAGTTCATCCTTGGCAAAATCTTTTGGAAATGTCCCTATGACAGAAAAGGAAGGCATGTCTGCATCTAATAGTGTTAGTGCTGGGTCCCAGCTTGGCTACGAAGAAAGAACCCTTTAAGCTACAGTTGTGTTTCTAAGCCAGCTGTGGAAACTCTCCCTGTTGGCAAAGTCTCAGTCTTCTTCCTTCGCTCCAACGTTCTCTCTGGTGGGAGACCTTCCGATCTTCTTTCTGTGAATTATGTGTGTTGTCTGCTGGTCTCCCATTCATAAGGCTTTGAATTCCCTCCATTCATGCAGATCCAGTGCTGTGCTCATATGACTTGTGTATATCCCATCTTCCCATTAGACAGTGAGCCCCCCTACCCAGGGATCTCCCAAGACTGCAGATTCCCTTTTCTCTTCCAGCACCAGCCCTAGGTGGAACAGTGCTCAATCACCACCAAATGCACTGCCTGTGGTCCTTCTGCTGATGCTTTGTTAATATCCCTTCCGAGATCTGCCCCGTTGTGATTTTTTTTTTTCCACAGCATCCTTCTGCATTTTGACTCAAAAGCTTTTCTTCTCTATGGAATAAAGAGTATGTCAACTGATGCAAAATGCCAGCAGTCAGCATGTGCCTATGTGAACTGTGTCATCTCCAGTTCTCTGGTTTTCAGCTTTGTCTCACATCTGCATAGGGCCCTGTGCTCCGTTTCATTTCCCTTTGGGTTACGACTGCAGATGAGAAGGTGTCATTTCACAGTCACCGATGTATCTGTACTTTCCAAATGCCGTGCTGAAACCAGCTATGATTCTGCAATTATTCTGAAGACAGTGGTGTGTTACCAGAGCAGATAAATTTCCTGAAGTTGCTAGCTATGAGTAACTCATTCAGGGTTTTAAGTTCAACCTGGTGTAAGCAAACTCTATTTTGAAGGTTTTTTTTTTTTCTGATGTGAAGCATAACTCTACTCATTATGAATTATTGTTTTAAGAATACTAATGGCATAGGATCACCAGAAACCAGAAGAGCATGATACAGAAGAGTTTCACTTACGAAAATTAACCTTTTCCTTATTCTGTGTATGTATAAAGATTGAAAATAATTGCATAAAAAATATAAACACAGCCTAATTTAATGGCACAAACTTTATTATGCTTTTGTCTACATTTTCCCATTTACTTCAGTAACATTTTTTTTTTTTTTTGACCAGAAAACAACAGCAATAACACGATAATAGGGTGACAAACCTAAAAACCTTTAACACTAAAAAGAAAAGCTATCTTAGATTGTCGCCTGGAAAGGCAGAGCATAAAGGGCTTTTTTTTTTTCACTATAATATTTCCAAGTGAAAATCGTTCAAATTCACGAATAGAGAGAGTGGCTGCTGGATTTTAAAGGCATATGGCCATGATTGGTGCTAGGGATGGATAAATGTTGGAGCTGTCCATCAGTGAGCTTTTCCATCCTTTTCTCTTCCCCACAGCCCTTTAAGAAGACCCCAGCATCCTTTCATTCATACTTTATTTCATACAGTGTGGGGTTTCTCCTTTGGGAGACCTTGTAAGTCCCCGACCGTTTTACACATCCACCAAGAGTAAGGCTTCTCCAATACATTCCCTTCAATCTCACCAGGAACAAAATCCCACTGTCCCACTGAGGTCTCCATAAGCAGACATCTATCACACACACACACACACACACACACACACACACACACACACACACACACAAAGCAAGCCAAAGGCGATGATGCTATTTACTCAACTCCTCTTTTGCGTGGCCAGTCAGGGAAACAGGCTGCAGCATTCAGGATAAAGCCGGCCCTGGCCGGTCCTGGCAGCCCGAGAGCCACCCCATTGTGATTCAAGATTCGGGTGTAAACAAATGCAGCCTTAACAATCAGCAGCTTGCATTTAATGCTTTATAGCCGTGACTGGGCTGGGAAGAACACAGTAGTGTCTTCTTCCTTGGAACTGCAGTCCGGGCTTTATTTAGTTTTTGGGCAAGCGGCACCGGCAGCTGCAGGCGCTCAATGGGCGCTTTCTAGTCGGCGTGGGCTGCGGGCGCGTTGCCGGGAGCCGAGGGTCCACCGGGCGGCGGGGGCAGGAGGAAGCGGCCGCCAAGCCCGCATCCCGTCTCCGTGACAGGTGCTGAGGAACAAGAAGAGAAAGGAGCCTTCCCACCCGTCCGCCCGGCCTGGGGCTGGGATCTGACAGTCTAACTGTCCTGGGTTATTGTTATTATTGTATTATTTATTTATTAATTATTGCATTTTTGTTTCAAGAACAGAGAGCATTGGCGGGCACAGATGTACCCTGTGGCGTGGCCTTTCTCTGCTTGGCCGGTGATGCCCTGACTTCACTTAATGACCAAGACTTCGCTTAGATACTAAACTAGAAACTGCTGCTGGCAGAGTGCCTTCTAGATGCTTCGTGTAGTCAAATTAGGAAACATGCTGAGGAAAGAGCTGCGAGCCATGTTTCCTGTGGACCAAAGGGGATTATCTTCCCCTGATTGGGAAAGATAACTGTATTTATTATCAAACATCGTTTACCGAGAACTTTTAGGTGCCAGGTACTGAATTTATATCCGTTTCCTCCGTAGACACAACCTTTCAAAGTTTGGTTGTCGCTTTTTTTTTCTTCTAAAAACAAACAAACAAATAAAATACAAAACAAAACAAACAAACAAACAAACAAACAAAAAACCCTGAAAATAGAGTTTCAGAGAGGTTAATCGTCCAACCTTTTTACACAGTTTATAAATGTTACAGAAAGAAACCCACTCTCAGTAGGAGTATAAGAATAACAGTCACTTTGTATGGGAAAGTTCTTAGTTTATGCCGTACAGAGTCCACATTGAAGCGACTAGATGGCCCTGGCCCTGGCAGGTGACCTACCCATGGAACACAGAATAAATTTATGATTCAGATACACGGCACTGTCCAGTCTTTTCATTACAGAGAATATTACAATTCTGGAAAATTATGCATGTGAAAAAAAATCCTTTTCCAGTAAATATTTGTCAGTCTGGGCTTGTGAGCCCGTATTTTTTAGTGCCAATAGGCCATATGATTTTACACAGTACAGGAAAAGTTTTATTTTTTTTAACAACAGTTTGATATTTAAAGAAAAATAAAGAAAATAGTGCAAAGAGCTTTTACAAACTGTCTTCCTGGTTCCTAATGTCACCCTTAAGGTACATTATTCCTGTATATTTGTTATAAATTAAAAAAATAAAAAATAATAATATTGATATACTAACTGAAAGTAGACAATAGTTTATTCAGATTTCCTTAGGGTTTTGTTGTTTGTTTCTTTTTATTTGGTGGTGGGTGGGCTGGTTGGGTTGAGATAGGGTCTCATTCTGTAGATTAGACTAGCCTGGAACTCACTTTGTTGCCCAGGTTGGCTTCGAACTCTTGGTGCTACTCCTGAATCTGTCTCTTAAATGCTAGGAATGCAGTTGTGAGCCACATGCTCCCTCCACCTGTGATTCCCTATAGAATCCCATGTTACATTTATTCGTGGCCTATTCTCAGCTATACTGGCTCTAAGAGTTCAGAAGGTTTTCCAGTTTCGGTGACCTTGACAGTTTTAAGGAGCCCTGGTAAATGACTTTGTTAGTGGTTAAGAGGATGCCCCTACTGGGATTTGTTTGTTTTTTAGCATTTTTTTTTCCTTTCACTATTAGATGTAATGGATTTGGGGGAGGAGGACCAACGAGGTACAATGACAGCTTTTCATTATGGGGTCTGTTGACAGTTGAACATGATTTATGGCTGTAAATGTTGCCCATGACCTCCTGGCTGAAGTAAGCTGGTCAGGTTTCTCTCTAGCATCATTCTATCCTCACACTGCGGCCTTTCTAATCCAGAGACGCGTCACTCTCGCAATGGTCTTAGTTCTCCCGGTGATTTATTTTTCTTGGGATGATTTATTTAATACCACTTACATTTATCAATCTCTCTATCTCTACTTCTAGTTTTCAAGTTACAGTCAACAACATGTCACCTTTGAAAGCTCAGAGAGTGTATGGTCCTTTTGAGGATGGACTGTCAAAGCCAGATAAAGTGTGTGTGTGTGTGTGTGTGTGTGTGTGTGTATTCCACAAGTTCACACTAGTACTTCCATACACATTGGAAAAGCCAGAGGCTAGCTTGTGTGAAGCTAGGTGTCTGTGATGACCATGTAGATTCCTTGCTCTATAAGAAACTTTGCAGTGATGCCGAGACCTGTTCCGCGCCCCTTCCGAATCCCCTCGCCCGCAAGAGAGACACGGGAGGCAGTGTTCAGGTAGTTACTACAACGAGGTTTATTCTTGTATCATCTGAAGCGAAAGACCCCAAGCCCGGAAAAGGCACTGCTTATATGCACCCTAGAGTGGCATGTTCACTTCTGATTGGCTATTCACTCATCACCCCATATTACGCCCCGGGATGGGCAGTGGCTTGGCAGGCTTTCGCCTCTTGCACCTGCGCAGTTTAGTTGTTTACTTGTGGGAGCACCGGATGCCAGCGCCATCTTGTAATGGCGAATGTTGTCACCGCTCCCTACAGAGACCTTAAGAATATGCATGCTGTTATCTTGCTTCCCCTGGCATGCCCCACTCCCATGTTCAACCCTCTGTTGCTAATCTAGGACTCCCAGCACAGGAACCACTCTACCTGAACATCCTGTTCTGAGCATCCTTTTCTCCCTTCCTAATCCTGTTGCAACTCTAAAGTTCAAGGAAACTCTTGGTGAAATTGGCTGTTGTCTCCAACATCCCTATCCTTCAACCTTTTGGGCAGATGTACCAACCCAGTCCTGAGAGTAGCAAGAGTAGGCAGTAACAGTACAGTATGTTGGCCATCCTGATGCTCTGAATGTGTCTCTGCCCATGGCACAGCAGGGCAGCAGCTAAGCAGGAAATCAGGTGTGTGCATGCTAGGCTAGGCCTGCATCCTGAGGTTGTTCACAGGTCACTATGTCCTATTCTGGTTTGGTTTTGGTTTTGTTTGTGCTTTTTTTTTTGACCCCCCCACCCTACCCACTTTTTTGTTCTTATTAAAGAATTTGGTTCAAAGTGGATGTGTCTTTTACGCCTACCTCTTGGTTCAAATGAAAGTAGTTTCTACCGCAGCCAGGCTGTCTCATACAGTCCTAGGAAGAATCTAGCACCCTTGCTTCTCTCTCTGCTACCTGGTAAGTTTACCTCCATTCTGGAGGGCAGAACCTGGACATAGAAAAGGATCCAGGCTTCCTCCCTTTCCTCCTCTTGATCCCACACCAACAGAACCAAGACAAAAACATACACAACCCACCCTAGACTGACATCAGATCCTAATATTAGAGAGCTTTGACCTCAGTGTAATATCAAATACTCTGAAAAGCAGAAGCCATCCGTTAAGCCCTATTCATAAGTCACCACTGACTGAGTGCCTCAGATCCTTTCTGGTAGCAAATTTCAATAGTGAGAGGGAGGGTGGAGAAAGATATGGAAACTTCCTCTCTTCCCCCTTTTCAACCAGATGAGGAAAGCCTAAAGAAGACCAATGGTTACACAAATTAAGTTGGAAACTGGGGCCTTCATTTTATCTTCCCTGTTACTTTATGGCAATGTAATTGAGAGTCTTATTTAGAGCAGATCACTGACAAACTGTAACTGAGATTCCACTGGAGACCACCATAGTGGAAAAGACTCTAGTGGGCACTCAAGATAGGGCTGGATGGGTACAGAGCCATTATTGCACAGCAAGAGTTGTGAATAGCTCAGCAGTACTTACAATCATCACTCACCATGTTCCCACGGCTGATTCACTAGATTTCTATACACTGTGGCTGCTATTATTGCCTCATATTTAACAGGTTAAAAAAACCCAGCACTTTTAATGTTGAAATGACTCAGCTCTGTAAATAGTGGACCGACAGGGATCCTTGTCATCATTTTTCTAAAATCTCAACACTAAATTTCTGTGGACCAATGAAAGAGAGCCAAGACAGGCTCTGGTTCCAGTTTGCATCCAGCTCTGTGGCTCTATCTTCTGGAAAAGGAGATCAGAAGAAACCCTGCTCCAGCACTCCAGAGATTATGAGTAGAGCATATGACCTCAGAGTTTGCTCTGCTTGCTGCTGGTAGAGTAATGTTAAGAGTAGCTTTTTCCCCTTCAGCCTTCCTGACTTCAGCCCAAGGGTTTAAATGCTCTTATTCAGGTCCTTTCCTTATCTGCACCTTTGTCAGTCTCCTCCGGTGTTGTGATAAAGGCACTGATTTGGGAGCCTGCTTTTGAAATGCAAAGGGTTGGGAAGGGCCACGGGAATCAGAATAACTGAGAATGAAGCATAACTTTGGTTAATGGAGTGGTCCTCTCTCAGTTTCAGCTTCCACATTCATAAGGGTTAGAATAGGCCATCTGAGGGTTTGTTGGGATTCACTAAACAATGTATGTAAAGCATCAAGGATGGTCAGTCTTTCATACACAGAGGCTGGTCAACCTGCCTCAATTACAGTGCTGTTTTCTGTCACTCTCCCTCTTTAACAGGTGATGTGGACTCCAGAGCTGTGCTGTCAGGCCAGATGTCATCTCCACCTCTTTTCCCAACTCTGAAGCAACCATTGGTCTGCTAAAGGGCTTGTTTCCCTTTACGTAGACACGTCTCAGCAGTGACCTCTCCTTTTGGTATGGACACATAGAGGCGAGCAGATGCAAAACCTTGAAAGTCCAGCCCGAATAGATTTAAAGGAAATTTACCAGTTCATAGAACTAAAAAGTCAACAGAAGGTTAGCTTAACAGGAGGGTGACTCTGAGGAGCCATCAGTGCAGTAGTGGTCCATCTATCTCAAAACAAAAGAAAGCCAGGTAAAGTGGTGCACGCCTTTAATCTAAGTTTTCTTTTGTTTTGAGAGGTCTCCTTTTGGTCTCAGACTTATGGTAATCCTCCTGTGTAAGCTTCCTGATTGTGGGTATTACAGGAGTGAGTCACTGTTACAGGATTCAGTTATTTCTTAACAATTACCTATGGATCTTTGACCATGCTTGACTCATTAGTGATTCAGATAGGATTCCCCAGAGGTGGAACGATCTGTGCACACTAAGACTTTGGATACACTGATAGAGACAAGCTACACCTTTATGCTAAAGTACTCAAACCTCCCATTTCTATGATTAGCTTGAACTTTGCCTCTCATTTAAACCAAAGGTTCTCAATCTGTGGGTCTCAACCCCCTTGGGAGGTCCAATGACCGTTTCACAGGAGTCACATATCAGATATCCTGCATATCAGATATTTATGTTACAATTCACAACAGGAACAAAATTATAGTTATGAAGTAGCAATGAAATAATTTGGGGGAGGAGTTACCACAACATGAGAAACTATTAAAGGGTGGAAGCATTAGAAAGGTTAGGAATCACTGTTTTAAACAAACTCTAACCCACTAGACATAGTTGCTTCTGTCTTTTTCTGAGTTCTCATAGCTCTTACTGCGTCATTTCCTTTGCTGGGTAATAGCTCCTGCTATGTGCAAAGAGCAGAATTTCAAGTTGCCTTCAGTGATGCTCTTGTACAATTCCCATCTTCCAAGTGTGAGTTCTGCCAGTGACACAGTGAACTACTTGCTCCAGAGATTGTCATAAGGGGAAGGAATTTTGCATGGTGTAATTCAGACGCCCAATCAATGGGCATGGATGTGGAACTACTCTTGGTGGGACAGGCCTAATTAGGTCAGGGTTTGAAAAGAGGAGATTTCAAAAGAAGTTTGAGGGTGAGAGGGATTGAGTACAAGGGAGAGACCCTCTACTTGCTTGGGCATGGAGAAGACCATAGGACAAGCAGGCAGCTTCTAGGACACTCCTTGGCCAGCAATTAGCATTCAAGGAACTGAATCTATCCCAAGCACGAAAGCATGAGATGTGATCTCAGTTCCAGATGAGAGCACAACATGCCTAACACCTTAGTTTTAGCTCTGTGAAATCCTAAGCAGAGCAGTCACTCATGCTGTATTTCTGACCTGTAGAACTCTGAGCTAAAAATGAATGCTGGATCCTTCTGTCTTCTGTGTTAACTGGTTACACCATTACACTATCTGCCTTCTCTAGGGAACTTCATCCCCTCCAAGGTGTGGTCTGTGTTTCATTTGTGAAACACAAATGAAACACAGACCAGGGAAAGGTCTCTGTGTGGACCAGTGGCCTCTCTCATGTGTGCTGAGTAAGATAACAAGGGGGCAGATGCTGCTGCCTTTAGCAGCCCTGTGTAGGCAGTTAGAGATTAAGAGCCAATGCCTTTGGGCAGTTTCAGTTAAGTATTCTCCAACCTCCCTCCCACTTGGTGCTCAGTACAAGGCTGGTGACAAGTTCCTCCTAGAAGACGGTTATGACTGTCTGGTTCTCCAGGTTTGCTTTCTTACTGCACACAGCAGTTTCTGGATGTTACAAAGACGGTGATCCCAGGTATCACACAGCTAGACATAGGTGATGACAGAGCAACAAAAACAGCAGATGGGAAAAGAAATCCTAAAATGTATTGCAGTGGTTTGAATGTTTACATCTGCCTAAAATGCATAGGTTAAAAATCTTCACCAGAGAGAGAGAGAGAGAGAAAGAGAGAGAGAGAGAGAGAGAGAGAGAGAGAGAGAGAGAGAGAGAGAGAGACTTTGTCTTTTTTGCCCTATGAGGGCACAGTGATATTCCCTCTGTGGACCAGGAAAAGGGCCTTAACCAGAACCTAACTCTATCATTGTCTTTGTCTCAGACTGTCCATCTAAGGCTTCCAGAATGGCGAGACACAAATTCTGCTATATATATGTCACCTCATCTATGATCGTTTAAAAAGTATCAGTCAAAATAGACTAAGATACTTATTTTGAGGAAGAACTTTGTACAGTGTGTGTGTGTGTGTGTGTGTGTGTGTCTGTCTGTCTGTGTGTGTGCCCATGAATGCATACATGTTCATGTACTCACTTATATATGGTATTATTTATGAACTTCATGAGATCTGAGAGTGTAGATGGCCATACTTCGTTATGTAGACTTATTAAATAATCCCCAGACTGACCATGCTGACTTATTTTTTCCTTGTGGGGCAAAAAAGGATCATCTCAGCCTCCTCTGGAAGCAAGAAAACATGTTTGTATTTTCAAGATTCTTCTCTTAATATCATCAACTTTGGTTTCAAAAGGGGGTCAAAACGTATTTGACTCTGAAAAAGTTGAGGCACTACAGCCCAAGTAGAAGAATCCCAGGCTAAAAGCCTTGACACTTGACTATTTGGGCAGTCATGGAGTATGAATGCCAAGTGACTAAATAATTAAATTTTGCTTTGTAGTCCTACCCCAGTGGAGAGAAGCTTGAATGATGTAAAAGCAAGTATCTCTAGAATGGATGAAGACCCGCAGTGAACAACAGTTAGAGGCTTCCTGTTGGCTACCCTGTTTTAACCCTGAAAAACAAACACATTGTTAACTAATTTTGGTCCCCTCCTCAAGCAGAGACACATTCAGAGGAAGACTTCTTACTTGTTCAAATAGTGAGAATTTAATAGCAAAACAGGAAGATAAAATCTTTGTCTTTTTCTATGGAACTTAAACTTTTCAGATTAAATAGGAGGCATTTCCTCTAGAGAATCTCATTCCAAGTTCAGTTTCAGAAACATCTACTATATGACCAACAAGTAAGGAGGATTTTGTGATATTAATAGCTCTAAGTCTCTCACACTACGTCCATGCTGGGTCCTATGTGCCCTTGTCAGTGTCTGGGATAGGAGGATGGATATAAAGAACACCTTCCTACTTAGGGATCAGCCTGAGCAGGGCAGGCATGTTCTCCCAGAATCCCCTCCAGGTTGATTCCCTGTACCAAGTTGTGTCTGCCCAAGAGTCTGGAATCCGACTTTGGCATCAACAAAGAAGGCTTGGAGTGAGATGGGTACCACTCTGCCAAGCGCCTCCAGACCCAGGTTCTGCCACAAGTGTTTTGTGCCCTGTTCTCCCATTGAGGTCACCTAACAGGACCAGGCCAGTCACTGAAGCTATGGCCAAAGGGTGTCTGGAGCTCTGCCCAGAGAGATCAAAGGGACTTTTCTAATGAAGCACCCTGGAGCAGGAAACCGTTCAGCTGTGCCATGACTAGTGAGTTCTGAAAGCAAAGGGTCTTTTCTAATCCACCAATAACCAAATAAATAACCAAATAAATAAATAAATAAATAAATAAACAAAATTAAAAATATTCCATCTACTGTGTCAGAAGAAAGGCAGAGGTCATCTCTCCTCTCTCCATGAAACAGCATTACACTGATCTTACCACGAGGGGACAGATGAGAAAGTATTAAAAAAAAATATTAGAAGTGAGTCAAACAGTTAAATTGTAATAGAAACAACTGCTATTAATGCCAATGATATTATTTGTATCATCTTCTGGGTGCCTTTTATTATTTGTAAGAAATTGTAACTTTATTATTTATTTTAAAATAGACATTCACTCTTGAACCTAATTTTAAGTCCTTGCTCGTAACAAAGGTGCCATGTTTTACCAGCTTCATGAAAACCTGGGTCTGCCCTTAAGAGAAAATAGATTTTAATGAACTGGACCAGATAGATACTAAATAAGAAATCACTGGCTCCAAGAGAAAACAATTCCTTTATCTTCTTAAAAAACACAAAACCAAACCGAAGCAAAACAACTCTGTTAAATTCTCATTCTTATTTGGTCTTGAATGGACTGAAAAGCCAAACAAGGGCACTCAAAGTACTTACCAGCTACTGAAGCTGCCTAGCCCGCCTCGGAGGAAAAGGCAGGCACAACCCTGTCTTCTAAATGGGAAGAAGGCCAGTTTGCCTGAGCCTGTTTTTGGAAAGAAATTATAAGATGGACAGCCCCTTGTCCTGATTGAAGACCGTATCATCTTATCAGTATATTTCTTTAGAAATGAGTTACGAATTCAGAGGCAGCTGCTTCCAAATGTCTCTGCACCACATCAGCCAATGTTTACTGGGGAGTGAATGGCAGGGCTGCACGCCACGGAAGAGGAAAAGAACTGCCGGCCCATTTTGTTGCAACAAAACCAAAGGGCTCTTGATTTATCAGTACATTTGACACAGTCTTTATTGCGCTCACGGGGATGAGGGTGAGGATGGGCAGTGGAAATAAAGGTTGTACATTTTATAAATGCAAGTCCCCTAAAGTAGGCCAATTGGTCAGCTGTGAACTTGGCAGCATCCTGAAGCATGTGTGCTGGGCAGCCTGGGAACACGATGTTCCTGTTCCGTTTCACTTCTGAGAGCAGAGAGAAGTGGGATAAAAGCTCAACCCAGGACAGAGAGGGCTCAGCCCAGGACAGAGGAGGGCTCAGCACAGACAAGAGAAAAGGCTGCGGGACAAGGGGCAAGGCTGGCAGAGGCGGGGGTGGGGGTGGGGGTGGGGGTGGGGGTGTGTGGGGGTGGGGTGGGGGGGTGTGGGGGTGGGGGGGGTAACCCCAACAGAAGACAAAGGGAAAGAGAGAACTCACAGCACCTAGAGAGGCTGTGGTCCTGATGTTTGCTGAAACTACTTTCTAGAAAATTCGGAGTGCTTGTGTGACTGGTGGCTAAAGCTAACAACTGATTTGTTTAAAGTAAGAGAAATGAGAGTTTTGCAAACGTACTTGAGAATAACACTGACTTTATAAGCTGTGGCCTTTAAAGATATGTGACAAAAGGAAAAGTGTATTCAAAATGGAAACCTGGGTTTTTCTTTAGATCTTCTTTTAATAAGGACTAGCTTAGGTTTTCTCAAACCCAAATTTACATTTTATATCATTTCAACAAATGTTTAGCTGTTAATGTGTAAAATGATACAATAAATAAAAATGATAAAGCCTTTTGACATATTTAAGTGGTCTCAAGCCGTAGAAAGTAAAGTAATTATTGCCTTCCCTTCCTCCCTCCCTCTTCTGGCTCCTCCTATCCTCTCCTGTAATGGTCAGGATGGAATTCAGACATATAGTGCCACAGTTCAAGAAAGGCAAGGGTGACAGTAAACTGTATTTTAACTCATGAAACTTTTTATGGGGCGAGACCAACTGCCTATACCTTCAGTTTTGTTTTTCCCAGTAATTCTGAATTGCATTAATGTGATGCTCCATCAGACAAAATCATTTACTATTGACAGGATGCAATGAAGATGTTCATATATATTTTTCTTCAAGTATGAGAATGGCCAGCTTGAAAGAACAGAAGTTAAACTGGTGAGCATTGTTTAGTTTTTCACGCACATTATTATTTAAAGATATAAGAAAATGGAAATCCACCTCTTAAGGGATTTCTCTACATTTGCACATTATTTCTCCATGAATTGACAGACTAAGCTTAATTGTAAAGACAAACCTGATTTTTACTCAGGTGCACCTCTTCTCTCCCTGTTACACCCCAAAAGACAAAAACAAAAAGCCCTCTATTTATTGGTGTAAAAAGCACCTCAGATGTGGAGGCCAACGGACTCAGCTGGTCTTTGTAAAGGAGTTTATAGCTTTCAGCTGAGGTCTCTAAGTGAGCCTCTCATTCTCAGCTGCTGGCTCTCTGTGAGCTCCCTGTGGCCTCTGACCTCATCTCCATGGAGACAGAGGTGGGAAGGGGAAAAAAAGAAGGAAACTTTTTAGGCAGCGCTTCTAAGTCTCTGCTCCTCTGACAGTACTGACCACACACCAGTAGCAGAGGAGACTCTTGGTCAGTTCTTCCAGGTTAAATGCTGAAGAAGTAATTGATCTAAAAAAAAAAAAAGGAATTTGCAAAGATGGAAGCACGCACCTGCCAAACTCGATGCTGTTTAATTGGTGTTCAAAGCTGAAGCTCAGAATAAAGGCAAAATGGCTGCTGCCATTTAACAGCAGAAAGACGCTCCCGCAATCATTCAGTGTGTGGTTCTGGCTGAAAGCCATGGATGTCAGGTTGTCAGAACTTTGCAGTTTCTGTAACCTGTGGAGGCTAGTGTCTCTCCAGATCTCAAAAACTTGAGATTTTAATTAGGAAAACTCTTTAAAGAAAAAATAATTATTTTTCTCCTATGTATTAGTTAAATCTACTTCGTTGCCTGCCAGCGTTTGTTCCTGGTCATTCATCTAAGGCCAATAAAAATAATAATGGGACTCCAGCCATGACCACACCACTGGCTCTCCAGCTGGGACTGCAGTCAGGGATTGTGTAGTTGCTACATAATTCGAAGGGAGAATGCTTTATTCTTACCTAACCATAGTCTCTTGGAAAAGGAAATCCAAACTGTTAGTCAGGAAAAAAAAAAAAATACAAGACTACACAAAGAAGAGAGACTCACACAGTGAGCCTCTTATACCCATTGCTCAGTTATGACAATTGTCAACTCAAGGTCGTTCCTGTCTCATACACTCTCTTAGACATTTCTCCCTTCATTATCTTGAAGCAAGTCTAATACACTTTTATTCATAAATACTGTAGCATGCATTTATAAACTAGAAGGACTCATTTAAAGGCAATATAATACCATTAGCATACTTAAGTAATTAAGAACAATTACCTAATGTCAACAAATATCAGCGAGATGACTGAATTATGATGGTGCGCTTCCTATTTCATAAATTTAGAAACATAAAGCAGAAGAGGCTTAAAATCCTGCAGAATATCCTTCCCTTCCACACCCCTGCCAACCTGCCCAGGAGACAAGCAGGAAAATCTTGATAAAAATCCAGTTATAGATTGAGGCAAGCAATCTTCCAACATCAAAAAAGCTTCCAATAAAAAACAATATATTCACTAAATGGTCAATGTCATTACAATTATCATCTCAATTCCCCAAATTCAGTGAAGAAACATTGTTCTCCCCATTTTACAGACAAGAAAATGAAGGCACAGAGGGCTACAACAGCAGTCAGTTGTGGGGATTCACCCACTCTTTTACTCTTTGATATTTCTTCTACCTTTATATCTATTTATTGTATTTTGTTGTTGTTGTTAATACAACTGCTTTATTTAAAGTTGCAAGTTATCCCATGGGCTAAGTGGTGAATATCCAGCAGCAAGGTCAATGCTACTCCAAGCTTCTCTTTCTCTGTAGTAGTGGGGACTGGACTCAGGGCTTGTGCCTGTTAGGCCAGCACTCAGCTACCGAGCTATATCCTCAATAACCAGAAATACTGTTTTAAAGTATCTAGAGATGAAAAACAAAACAAAAGTAAAACAAAACAAAACAAAACAAAAATACCAAACTTCTCATTTTACTGTTGGCACAGTAAAATGCCATTTTTAAAATAAGAACTAGACAATTCCCACCTCCAAAGCTTCACTAGACAAGGTGACAAATTTTCTGAAGAAGAAACCTGACCTCAGAAGATCTGATTTTCAAAGAACTATCCTAACAAGGAATGAAAAGCATCCGGTATCTAAACATGAACAATGGATAAAGGAATATAATAATACATGTCCCAGTTAAAACAGATGAAAAACAACTAAACATAAAAGTCACTGACTAAAACAGTATATCAGGACTGCCACTTACCATTTAAACATAGTGTTCCACACTTTTCAGCCTACAAATGTCAATTAAACTTAGACTTTAAAAAATAAAAACACATATTAAAATTTCTAGGCTAAACATTAAAAAAAAAAAAAAAAAAGCAAAGTAAAAGGCAAAATATAGTGAGGGGGGGGGGGGGGGGGAAAGCCAAAAACCTAAAGCCCAAATCTCTAACAAAGAAACAAGAAAGGAGAAAAATTTTCGAAAAAAATCTGACTCAATAGAATATGAAATGTAAAAGTGATTTTGAATAGATCAGTAAAGAATGTAGGAGGATGAAAGCCATCAGGTACAAGACTGTAAAACTGAACTCAAAATAAAAAGAAAGAATGCTGTTTTACATGAGCCTCATTTGGCAAAACCTTAAGTATAGAGCAAGATTAAAAGCCAGTACAGAAAATCAGATGATGGTAAATAGCGCAAGAAACTGACCCTGAACTGGTTTATCAGAGCATTACTAGAAATAAACTGAGTCACTATTTCTTTGCAAAAAACTTTAGTTCACCAGAAAAATGTCAAAACTCTAATTTAAGTGATTCAATTATATGGGTTCAGAATATATAAAGTAAAAGTGAAGCGAACATTATGGCAGAGCCGACAAGGTCTTCAACACACCAGATAGGAAATTCTCTAATCCAACCACGCATTAGAATCATGGGGAAGGATGGTTGAAACGGAAAGTGCTGGGCCTCACTCTGAGAGGTCCTGAGTCAGTAGGTCTGGAGTCAGGGCCGAGAACCATGTTATTAGATGTCAATATTACTGGTCCAAAAAACATACCATGTTTTAGGGAGATCTTAAACATGCAGGCACGTGTGTGTGTGTGTGTGTGTGTGTGTGTGTGCAGAGAGCGCGAAATGTATACTACTAATATATGAGGGTATGTACTGATCTAAGGCATCATAAAAATATTAACAACACTTCTCATGGCACAGTAGAAAGCTGTAAATAACTCATAATATGTTTATACAGTTGGGCACTGTATATGACAAAGAATTAGTGAAAGTCATGTGGATCGACATAGCAAGTTCTCAAGAGCAGTGACAGAAGGAAAAACCAAACAGACACGCTGGGATTCATTCATATAAAATTCAGGGCAGGACACATTAATATGTAGTTTAGAGATACATCTAGAGGTAATTTTAAAAATCAAAAAAGAAAGAATACAAAATCATAGACAGTAATTCATTGAGTATCGGGAATGGAAGGATGCAGTTTTGGAAAGTGATGCTGTCTTGCTTTTGGTGGGAGGAGGTGGTAGATTTTTGGATGCTTGTTTTATTCTATGACCTGCATATAAATGATGCCACATTTTGCATCTGTCATGATGCAAATATGAAATGTCCCCCAACAGGATCACATGTTTGAACACTTGATCCCTAGTGATGGTACTGTTTGGGGAGCTTTGGGACTTTTGGGATATAAGGCCTTGGCGGTGGGTATAAACACTGGGCGCATAGCTTGTGAGTTATGGGCAGGCCTTACTTCTAGACAAGCTCTCTGTATCTGGTTCACCACGAGGAGCCTCTTCACACACTCCTATTGTTCTGAACTCTATGATGCCTGCCCCACCACAAAAAACTGGTCCCTTTGAAACTATGAGCCAAAATAATCTTTCTTTCCTTTGGTTGTTTCTGTCAGTCTCTTAGGTTTTTATTGCTGTGAAGAGACACCATGACTAAGGCAAGTCTTATAAAGGCAAACATTTAATTGAGGTTGGCTTACAGTTTCAGAGGTTCAGTCCATTATCATGGAAGGAAGCAGGGCAGACATGGTGCTGGAGACCTAAAAGTTCTCTATCTTGATCCACAGGTACTCAGGAGGAGATTGTATGTGTTTTACACTGGGCAGAGCTTGAACATTTAAGACCTCAAAGCTCCACCTCCACAGTGACACACTGCCTCTAACAAGGCTGCATCTATCAAGGTCACACCCCTTAATGGTGCTACTCCCCATGGACCAAGCATTCAAACACGTGAATCTATGGAGGAGCCAAAACTATTCAGACCACCATAGACAGGTTTTTGCTGTTTTACACAGCAATGATAAGATGGAAGTAACATAGTATCCATTATATATTTCTCAAGAAGTTAAAAAACCATTAAACCCCACAATATTAAATAGGATCAATCACTTCCACCCAAAGGGTCAGGAATAGTTTCCACACAGAAATAGGATTTCAGCCCTTAGTAGAAATTTGATAGCTAAAGGCTGGCAACATAGGAATGAAGATATTTAATTTTGACCACATCTTATAATCAAGTCACAGGGTGTAGATCAGCCTGGCAAGAGACACAGAAGACAGACTTATGTGAAAGTTAAACAAAAATTTTAATCCAGCAAACACACAATGGCAGACTTTTCAGGAGAAATGATACATGGCAGGTACCTATAAGACAGAGCCTTAGAAAGCTAGGGACGCAGTAGCTGCTTCTGTGTCTGCAGAGGAATTTCAAATGGTGTGGTTTACCAGCAACACTCAGGTTGAAAGTCTGCTTTTGCAGTCAGACTCTTCTCTATGGAAACCAAGACTTCTTTGGCAGTTTTTGAAGAGATAGGATTTAGGACAGAGTGTGAAGATTGAAAGTCACTAACTCTTTTTACTTTTATTGATACAATTTATGGTAAAATGCTCATGAAATGTTAAGTGTACATTTCCATGAGATCTACAATGAAAACCCAGACCCACTGTCTTACAGTGTGCCCATTCTAACTTCTACTACCAGGAGGAACCACTTTGAACATGTTAGCGTCTTCTGACTCTCACTCCTATTTCCTGAAATATGCACCTATACTTTAGCTCCTTGACTTAAACTTACTTTTTCTACTAGATGAAGACTTAGCTCTTATGATCACCAGCTCTAAGTGCAGCCACATTTGCAGGTTCCCTAACTCCTAACCTCCCAACATAAACATCCTTGGCTTGTGGCTACGTCAAAGTATAGTGATGCCAGTCACAGGGCCCATTGATTTCTGCTAAGCCCTGAAGCACTCTGTGACTGTGTTATTTCCTGATTTACTGATGAGAGGAGATTAATTGTTTTTTCATTATAAACCATATCAAATTATAAACTTAAAATTCCATATGAATTTTATCTCAAATCACATCAAGGAAAAATAAAAATTAGTGGCTTTAATTTTGATACAAGGACTGTACCTTGCCAGGCCAACTGTCTCTTTTACACTCAAATGTTAGTTGTCTTCAACTGAATTTGAATTTCTAGAATGTTATTCAGTACTATCAAGTCCACCTGGAAGTCTCTATGTTCTGTTTTCCTCTTGGCATATTCATCTTCCAGTTCTAGAATGGTTTGCTGAAGACTCCAATCCTGTCCTGGGAAATCTCGTGACTCTTCTTGTCTCTTTTCCACTGTTGAATACCATCTTCCATTTCCTTCTGTGTGTCTTTGCTGAGTATTGTCAAATACCAGACCTTTCTGGTATTGTCTGGCTTCCTGTGTGTCTTGGCTGAGTATTGCCAAATACCAGACCTTTCTGGATATGACATCTGGCTGTTTTCCCAGGGAACTATAAAGGCTTCTACCTTTACATCATCTATCGGTTCATCATCTGTCTTGGAAAGGTTCTTCAGTCACTAGACTCATAGAATATCCAGTCAGGGGTTTCAGCTTCCCTGGGACAACCCTGTGGGAAGAAACAGATTTCTTATTCAGAATGGAGTAACTTCCTCGACTTTTCTGCCTGCTACAGAAAGTCATTTGTTTTTTTTTAACCTCCAAATGCCTAGGGTCTAAAAAGTAGCTATTTTCAGTGTAGATGTATGAAGAGAGAGCTATAAGATCAGAAAACTATCAAGATTATACAAGAGATTAAGTCAGTTCAATTTTATATTGAACAGATATTTATTGTGTGCCTAATGTGTGCAAAGCTCCACTGGCAGTTGACTGAATGCATGCTTCTTTACCAAATCCCTTGGAATTGGAACCCACGTTTTGAGATGGTTGTTACAAATCCCAGACAGTTGTGTTTACACACAGGTTCTGAAACAAGATCAGGAACTTCCAGGATAAAACTATGAAAGTGGTTGCAAAAAGAGATAAAAGGAAAGTTCCCAAAGCCAACTTTCTAATAAAAATAAAGGGATTTTGGGAAAAGTTCTTACTACTGAGGCTCATGTGAAAAGGGATAACTACGTCTTAGTGGTAGTGGGGAGTGGTTCCTGGAAAGGTATGGGCATTTCTTGGGATATCCTAAAGTCTAGTTTGATGAAGTAGGCCTGCAATGTGCAAATCTACCAGAAGGTGAATTTTATATTATTCCAGTTGTGTGCAGTGTATGGATCTTCATAGACACATAGTGAGTCACTGAGGGCCCCTGAGGCTGAAATTGTGATGTTGTCAAGCTATTACTCTGTCTCTCTCTATCATGCTGACATTTGTACCAAGGTGTTAGTGGGTTAGAAACCAAGATGGCAGCACATACTGAAGGCAGTGGATATAAGATTCTTTAACACGATTTGCACTGAGAAAAACATAAGCTTCATGTGAAAATGTCCTTAGTAAGTATTTCCTAACCTGTGTGGCAAAATACTCTGAAGGATGGTGGCTGACTTGAAGAAAGTATGTGTTTAATTGCATAAGGTACAAGGCAAATAAATTATTTTCATGATACATTTATTTTTACTTGAATGGCTGACAGAAAAATTATGCCTATTCATCCTTAACTGCTTATTAGACATTTCCTCAAAAAAATGAAAGAGGTGAGCTTGTTGTTTTTTGCCAACAATCAACTAATTGGAAATTTAGAGTTGTAGAAGACGCCGATCCATTGCCACAAACTTGACTATATCCTAGGGGTTAGAGGCATTGCTCATGAGATTGGTGAGGAGGCTAACAATTGTGAGTTCTTATAAATTGTAATTGTAGCAATTGTACAATCGGTAGACTGTGTCAGGTTTTGAAGGAACAGCAAAGTTTGATAAACCCGTGTTTTCCAATGACTAAAGCATTGAATTCTGAGAACTGAACTGAGGTCCTCTGCAAGGGTAGAATGTGGTCTTAACTGCTGAACCATCTCTCAGGCCACACTTCTTCTCACTACTTTGAAATACATTTATTTGTATAACATATGTAGTGGTTCTCAAATAGAGACTATTGCCCCCATTCCCTTCTAGGAACTGCAGGGAAACGTTATTGCAAACGTTATTGGTTGTTGCGGTGGATTGAAAGTCCAGGAATAAACTTTTGAAATTTAATGAATAGAGACAAGGGATATTGCTGAACACTTTTGCATGCAGGGTAAAGCCCTAGATCAGTCAGTACAATATACCAAGAATGTAAAGAAGAAACTTTGGAATGATAGAAGTCATACAAAAGCTGCCTGTCAAATATGAGATAGTAAAGTCAGCTCACCTAAATACCACTCTGTGGTGGTTTGAATATGCTTGGCCCATAGGCTTGGTTGGTACTGTTAGGAGGTGTGGCCTTGTTGGAGGAAGAGTATCACTGTGAGGATGGGCTCTGAGTCTCCACCCAGTGCAGAAGAGATAGTCTGCTCATGGCTTCCTTTTGATGAAGATGTAGAACCCTCAGCTCCACTAGCACATGACTGCCTGGATTCTACCATGCTCCTTCCTTGATGATAATGGACTGAACCTCTGAAACTGTAAGCCAGCCCCAATTAAATGTTGTCCTTTATAAGAGTTGCCTTCATCATGGTGTCTGTTCACAGTAATGGAAAATCCAACTAAGATATACATTTTCAGACTAAGCCTGGAGATTACGCAAAATAGTGAGCTAAGCTGTCGTCTTATTCACTATCTCATACCAAAGCAGAAGCAAATCCCCTGTGTACTCAGTATTGTTGGAGCAGCTTAGGTAAGCATAAATGTGTCAACTTGTCCTGTGAGCTCATGGAGACCTGTGGCTACTGTGGCTGCTTACATGTGACTTTATTTCTAGATATTCACACTCTGTTTGTTTGTTTTTTAACAAAAAATTTACATTTAATTTATTTGGGTTTTTGTGTATGTGTGTGGGTTGTATGCCTGTGTTGTATTTATGGTGTGTGGGTGTGTGTGTTTGTGTTTGTGTGTGTGCATTTGTGTTTACGTGTCTGTACACCACAGATGTAATTTGGATCTAATTAGTTGACACTTCTGTAATGGCTACGCTGCCCCACGTTGGGTGGCCAAACTGTAACAGCCCTCTCTGTTCCACATGTCCAGGTCTAGCGAGAGAGAGTGTGGGGCAAGCAATGCGAACAATGGAGACAAGACGGAGGGTCTGATCAAGTCTCAAGTCTCGTTTATTGTGTCTCTCTCTCCTTTATTATCTCGCTCATTGTCTCCCATATTCTCTCTATTGAAGGGAAATCTGGGGTATTTATAGGCTTTTGCCACGTGCCTTGTAGGTGAGTGGATACCATGTGCCTTACAGGCGTGTATAGCGTGGATAGCACATGCACTGTGCGCCTTGCAGGCATGGATACCACGTGCACCTTGCAGCTGGGGGCAATAAACAGCAAAACAAAATATGTGAGATATCAGAGTGTGCTTCAGCTGTTGTAGGCTATTGAAAAACAAGTCTCATGTCAGGGTATATGGCTCAAGATGGCTGCAAAGCTGATAGCCGCTTTCTGCTAAAAGTCAGCTCCCAACACACTTCAAGTATTGCCAAAAGTGTTTTGTTTTGTCTTGTTTGTTTCTACATTCAGGAGTGGATTGACTGTTCAACAGCAAACCTCTAAAAAATATCTGTAAAATAAATCCAACTGGGAAAAATATTTGTGTTGCAGATTTTAGCTGTGAGATAGGAGGACACTCTGTCTAGGTGCTTTCCAAGAGCTTGGGCCACAGGAAGATGAGTGAAAGGGGCTTTTCTTGTTATCATCTTGTCTTGCCCAGATCTTTGTTGGCCCAGATATACACAGTGCTTCAAGTAGAAAACTCAATGAACATGGTGATGTACCATTGTCTGAGGTAAAAATGAAGAACATGTGAAGCAGCTATCCTGGGGATCACATTAAAAGCAGAAGAAAAATGATAACAGAGCAGACAGTGGCTAATGATAACAGAGGTGCTGATGATAACAAAAGCCATAGCAGGTAACTAAGCTTCCTTTATTGCTGGAGCTAGGGCATCTCACCAGGCCACATCATAGGTCTGTATGGAAGCCCAAGGGAAACACTGTTACTTTTTTCAAGTTTCAGAAATAATAAGTTGAGATCAGTGATTGAAACCAATGCTATCAATCTTTTAAGATCCGTAATCTTAATCAAAATATTATGTAATGCCAGTTTTAAAAACTGGGTTGTAACTCGATAGTGGATCACCTAAGTAAAGGTAAGGGGTCACAAATGTAGCAACAATAAAAGCTTTCTGAATATATGATAGCCAATAAATTAATTGTGTGGTTAAATAACTAAATGTGTAGTTAGAGGAACAGTTCAACAGGTAAAGACCAATCAACAGGTAAAGACCAATAGCCTCATCCAGAAATCAATGTTTCATCAGCCCCGCCTTTCCTTTGTCTTTATTCTTTCTGCCCCTTCCTCTGTAAAGCCTTGGAGGAGGTGGTATAGATATCTCATTTGTGATTAGGCATTTAACAGTCATTCACTGTTGCTGACCACTCTGCTCCACGCTTGGGGGCCAAAAATGTTGAGGCCTGAGCTGCCCCACCTTGGGCAGCCAAAATGTTGCAGACCACTCTGCTGCTTCGGTCTGCGGGTCAGGGTCTAGAGACAGAGAGAGAGAGAGAGAGAGAGAGAGAGAGAGAGGAAGAATGGAGACAAGACAGAGGTTCTGATCAACTCTCAAGTCTCTTTTATTGAAGGGAAATCTGGAGTATTTATAGGCTTTTGCCACGTGCCTTGCAGGTGTGGATATGACATAAGCCTTACAGGCATGTATGGCATGAATAGCACGTGGATAGCACGTGAACCGCATGCCTTGTAGGCATGGATACCACATGTGCCTTGCAGCTGGGGTCACTAAACAGCAAAACAAGATATGTGGAATAAACAAGATGTTTATCAGAGTGTGCTCAGCTGTTGTAGGCTGTTGAAAAACAAGTCTCATGTCAGGGTATATGGCTCGAGATGGCTGCAAAGCTGATAGCTGCTTTCTGCTAAAAGTCGGCTCCCAACAATTCACTCTCATTCTTTGACCAGTTATGGGTCTCTGTGGTTAAATCTGAAGACTTCAAAATGCAGCAAAGTTGGCAGCAGCACAGATCCATGGGTACAAACACAGTTATTTAGAATGTGAAAGATGAGAGTATCATTTTTACTTAGTAAACTAAGAGAGGTAGCTTCACTAGGACCTTTGCAGCCACAGGCTTTTAATTGGGTTTTTAATTCCAGAGGTGAATTCCCTACCTTAGAGTGGGGTCTCAAATCAATCAGAAAGCAGTTGGTTACTCCCATAACAGACTTGCCCCTATTCCACCAGTGAGTTCATCTTCCCTGATTGGTAGGTATTGTTGCTCATGGGTTCACAAGTAAATAACAATGCTGAAAGCAGTCTCATTACACAGTACCTTCTGGAGCAGTGAGGATTGTCCAACAGGGTAGAAGCTTCCAGCCCAGTTTCAGCCTGATATCTCTTGGGCAATCATCATTTCATCTTTTTTATACTTTCTGGCTAAAAATACTCTAAAGTTGGAATTAGAAAAACTTAATGCCAGGCATGAAAAGAAGAAATTCATTAGAGCATGTACAACAATCACAACAGAATTTTGCTGGTCGTGGCTGTGTCAAGGTTTACAATGTAAAGTTTTTCAATAGACAGATTGGGAATGTCATTGGAAACAATGTTCTATTAGCCTCAGCCAAAACTAAAGCACATGACATGTTTCAAATTTCAGCTCTTTCTATGATGAAGAAAGAAAGATCATGGTTTTTTTGGGGGGGTGGGGTGGATAGGACCACTGAAGCAATTACCTGCTAGAAAACAAACAAACAAACAAACAAACAAACAAAAAACATACCAAAACAAAAAACCCAACAAAACATTTCCTTTGCCTTGGAAAATGTATTTAGTTTTCTTTCATGTTTTACTGGATAATTCTCTTTAATAGAGAGTCTCTCCCCTGTGGTATCGTGTCATCAGGTATTTTAAATGTAACTTAAAATATGTTCACCACTGATATGTAAGCAATAAGAACAGTTTAACTCTATTGTGTCTTTATTTCTTGCATTTAAAAATTTAGTTTAAATCTGATTTAGGAATAAATGTACTTCTTTGAATGCTTGGCTTGTTGTTTAGACATCACTTCTTAAATAATACATTGCCATCTATTGATTCTAGTTTCACCTTTATCTTATAGTCAGATCATAAGCATAAGGTTTGTTTTCCTTGTGTTTAATTGGCTCATCTGTTTATTCCTACATAAAATTACATGTAGTAATTATTTTACTTTAGCATGTATTATCAGTAAAATTTGAAAATTCTGTAAAAACCTCCTTACTAATTTTGTTAGACATAATCATAGATTATATTGTGCAGAGAACTAGAGTGATACAACTTTTGTGTATTGCCACTCATGATGAGGTAACACTTTTCATTCATGAAGCTATCTCTGAGCCAGTCTTCAAGTTTCCCAAAGTACCCTGTCTTAGTTACAGTTTCCATTGCTGTGAAGAGACACCATGACCAAGGCAACTCTTATAAGGAAAATGTTGAATTAGGACTGACTTGCAGAGGTTCAGAGGTTCAGTTCATTACCATCAAGGCAGGAGCATGGCAGTATCCAGGCAGGCATGGTGAGGGAGGAGCTGAGCATTCTACAACTTCATCTGTAGGCAGCTAGGAGAAGTCTGATTTTCAGGCAGTGAGGAGGAGGGTTCTCAACGCCCACCTTCACAGTGACATACTTACTCCAATAAGGCCACACTTCCTTCAACAAGGCCACACATCCCAATAGTGCCACTTCTTGGGCCAAGCATATTCAAACCACCACATGCCCCTTCCTCATGTTCATGTAAGTCAACCCAACAAACTCAGTGGTACACCAAGCTGGAGTTTTGTTGAGGCCCGAGCAAAATGTTGAGGCCCGGGCTGCCCTGCGTTTGAGGGCCACTGTATCCCGGCCCAAGCTGCCACTCCAGTCCGCGGGTCAGGGTTCAGCAAGAGAGAGTGAGGGCGGTCGCGAGGAATGGAGACCAGACAGAGTGTGTTTCAATTCCATTTATTCTTCAGTCTCTCTTCCTTTAAGTGTCTGCTTCTCTGTCTCCTCTGTCTGAATCTCTGATCTCTGTCTTTTATAAGTCTCACTTCTAAGCCATGCCTTTTGGTCACACCTATAATCATGCCCTTAGGTCTTGTCTCTAAATCTGATCTCTAGGTCACTCTTAAATCACACACCTTTAATCTCACACACCCAAGGTATTTAAACCAAGATTATCAGAGTGTGCTCAGCTGTTGTAGGCTATTGTAATCCAAGTCTCATGTCAGGGTATATGGCTCAAGATGGCTGCAAAGCTGATAGCTGCTTTCTGCTAAAAGTCGGCCCCCAACAGAGTTTGGTCTGTTGTTGGTACCTTGCCCGTAGAGAACAAATATTTGTTCACATTTCCTCAGGAAAAGCCATGAAAAACCTTTCCTGGGCACAGAAAGCAGCAGTGACTCTAAGTTGTCACCATTAACTATGACACAGAATTATGCATTTAAAATGTAATATTCCAAATTGGGATTTCATTGATGATCTAAAGTGACACAAAACTGTGTTCTTATCGAGTCATCAGAAAGCTTCTAAACTTTTCTCCAGAAGTAGGACACTTTCCTCATGAATATCTTTAATAAAAGTTGCTGTTATTTCACCCCCACAAAATCATGTTTCTGAATCATAGGTCAGTTTTATCTTTATGGGTTTGACTTAACAACAAACTGCCTTTAGCTTTGAGTGCTTGCACAGTGTTCCATATTTGAATATTTCATGTTGTATTTAAATAGTTCTTTAATGGTAGACACTTAGATTATTCCCAGTAATTTCCCACTACTATCAACTATTGATATTGATTTTTTTCTTTGACTTTTTCTATACATTACATGTACAATTGCTATGTTAAAAGCTAGGCCTGGTGTTGTATGTCTTTAATCCCAGCACTTTAGAGGGAGAGTCAGGAAGATCTCTGTGAGTTCAAGGCCAGCCTGATTTACAAAGTGAGTTCCAGGAGAGCCAGGGTTGTTACACAGAGAAACCCTGTCTTGACAAAAACAAAAAAACAAGAATGAACTGCTATGCTAAGAAATATGTATTTCAATTTTTGCTATTATTAGTACGTTGCTGTCCCAAGACGTTACAATACTTTATATACTATTGAAACCCATGCCAGAGTGGTTATGTCTAAGTCTCTTGTTAGCAAGACAGTACGCTTATCCGTAGTTGAGTTTGCATGTCTGTGATGAATGAGATTGAGCACCTCTTAAGTGTTTAGAAGCTTCCTGCATTGTTTTTTTTTTTTTTTAAAAAGGGAACAGTCTTTGATGGTTTCAAATGCATAGTTTAATTTTAGAAGATAAATTTTTAATAATTAAGTATTATGCAAGTTAGCCCTGTGTTACTTATTTTACCTGGTTAATAAATTTTCTTATGTTCTAATTTTTAATTTTAAGTATAGTTTCTAGATTTATTTCAAATGTAAGGAAATACCTTATGCTTTGATGTTATATAAAAATTCTATCTTTTAAATATTTTCTAAGCTTTTTACAGTAAAACATTTCATCCCTCTTATAAATATTTTAATATAGCACTGATAAGGCATTGATTGGATTCCCCCAACACCATTATCCAACTACCCTCAGTTTTTCTCTATGTGACTTTAATTAAGATCATTTTACTCATGATTTCCTGAGTGAAAAACACTATGAGGCCAAGCTCAAGCTTCATGATTGAACTCTGTACTATACTATTGTGCAAACCTAGTTTCAGTAGTTCATTAATAGAAAAAGACTTATGTAAATTTAACCAAAAAAAAAAAAAAGCCTCAGGAATGTAAATAGAGATGTTTAAGGAAATAATGCTTTAGCAGGTATCTGTATTTCTCTGGGGAAATCAATCTATTGGACTTTTTACCTTCCTTCTGGGGTCAGTTTTGAAGGACCCCACATTTCACTCACGGTTCATTTTTCACTTTTACTTTATTATTGTTTGCATTCCCTTCGTGGTTCTGATTATTTCCCTTTCCCTCTGTCCGTTCGAATTTACTTTCGATTACTTTAGTTCAGGTCTTGATAAGATTAGCTAGTCCTTTCCCTCTTCCATTGAGTTTCTTATTCTTGGATTTACTTCTTGGTTTTATTGTACTTTTGGTTTATAATTAATTATGTAGCCCATTTCTTAAGCTTCTGAAGTAGTTCTTTCTTATTTTATTAAATTAATTAACTGGGTGGACATTGGGCTGAGAGCTCACTAATGTTCTGGGTTTCTATGTATGTAAACAAACCTTTAGGATATAACCAGTAAGCCTTAAGCTTAGCCAATGAGAAAGCACCGACTATCATCTGTCTTGGGACTTTCAATAGATGACACCAAAGAAGGCCAGTGGTGAGCTGCAGGGACTCATGTAGTGTAGTTTGCTTCTGCATTGCATTTAAAAGCCTGCTGTTCACACTGCTAACTGGAGCTCTCTGAACCTGTCATTCTAAGTGCTGCCTGATTCACAGAGCCTTTAGTGCTCCAAGAATCTGTTGAAGTGGTTGTGTCTAAAGTTTTTTCTTGTAACACTGTCATATTAATTTTCTGACAGCCCTGAACCAGTTATCCTGGATTCTACTACCTAGTGCATGGGTCTCATTCCTGATTTCTGATTGGATTTCTCCTCTGTTTCATTAGTTAGGAAACGTTTCCCATTTCTGAGATGTAAGATATGGTTGTTGCTTTGTCTTATTCTTTAGTTTTAAACATTTAAGTCTAGTCTATTTGTGATAGGTAATTTCAAGAAAAGTATTTAGGTAAATTTAGTTCTCTGATAACTTGATATGTCTAGAGAAAAAAGGAACTGTGTGTAAGATACGGTGAGCTTGAGATGTGGTGGATTTCCTGTCCAGGATGATATCTTTGAATCCTCAGTCTGCTCTTGTGGAAAGAGTGAAAGGCAAAGGATGGAGAAAGGTCGCAAAGCCTGTAGGGTAAGTGTTCCAGCAGGTTAGAGGGTGGTTCAGGGCTTTGGAGGAGAGACTTACTCATGATAAGCCAACATTGGGGTCTTGTGTCATCAGGTAGGAAGGAGGGAAAGGGGGCCATCTCTATTGTTCTACTAGAGGAGATTTTTAGAAACATGTGAAAAAATTCCATGAGTAGATAAAGAAATCCCTAGGGAAGAATCAACCTGGTTTAAGACAACAAGGTTAAGAGTTTTGCTCTGTGGTGATTGGTTTTCTGGTTTCTTTCACTTCAGATCTAATTTCACTGCCAGGTTATAAAGTTGGTCTTTGGAGGGTCATAGAAAGTGGATGAATATGAAAGCAACATGTTCAAGAGAACTGAAGCTGTCAGTGTAAGGCTACCTTGCCTGGATTGCACTTTCTGATCTTAAGGTAAATTGTATGGACTTCTAAGGAGAAGGCAGAGGAAGAAAACAGTGTGCAGTGTCGTGGTGGTAGTGGGGTTATGAAACTCAGAAGGTCATTCCTGCTTTTCCACTAAGTATTTACAGGATCTGGGGCAGAATGCTGATACTGGTTACAGCCCTTCATTTCTCAGGAAAATTTATGTAAAGGTAGCACACTTTGTGCCTCTTTCTGAAAGGTGGCAAGTGCTAAGAACCCCGGATAGAGCCAATGCACACAAGTTATCTTCTGTCTCTGACACTTGTTTAACTTTGGACAAATTACCTGATCCTTTTAAGAACTGATCTCCTCCTGTGCAATATTGGAATAATGATGTTGTTAGGAAGTGTTGTGATGATTAAATCAGGTAACTAAACAAAACACAGCGCCTGATAGATAAGCTAGGCAAATCTCCAACGGCTGTTGTTTGGTATCAGTGACAGGTAAATTATCGAACAGTGCCAGGCCTGGTGGCATGTGCCTTTAATCCCAGTACTCCAGAGACAAATCTCTGCTTTGAGGCCAGCCTGGTTTAAGAAGGGATTCTAGGACAGCCAGGGCTGTACAGAGAGACCCTGTCTTGAAAAACTAAACAACAACAACAAAAAAAAAAACAACACAAGAGCACAACGACAAAAAGCAAACAGATACATGGAGAAGTAACTGAAGGATGCTAGAGACAGGACTGATCCCTGGCTGGTTATGGCTGGGTTGATTTTAAACAAGCTTCTTCCATCACCCTGTTTCTGCTTCCTCGTTCAACCCAACTGTCAAGTTTTGGGGGGATGGTGTCATGGGCAACATCGCAATCTGTAACCTCACAGTCTCCCCACTAGCACAACAGAAGGGTCAGCTGGCTGAACTTGAGCTCCCTTTCCGACTCTTCATTGTTACTCTTGGAGATCGATCTTGGGTTCAGTTCTATATAGTGCTCATAATTATGCCTGTTCCAGGTCAGACAAGGCTCACACACCTGCACTTCTAGATGCCGTATCAAATCAGCGCTAGCTCATGGTCAAATGTAGACATGGCCTGTACCTTTCATTCTTCTTTAGTTCTTTCAAGTTTCTTTCTGACTTGGTAACCACTGTCGTCATCATTCCAAAAGCTTCTAAACTAGATGATACCTGAGATCCACAGTCACTTAAAGATAACATAAAAATACACTTGGAAATAAAGTTGGTGGAACAATATTTGAAGCTGTCATACCCCTCTCTTGATTGAGGTGTAATACAAAGCTTTGGTGCCAGGCGGCTCTGACTTGCATTGTTGAACATATCTCTAAATGTATATTTATATATAATATAGTAATATATTAGTGTATACATTATTATGTTAACAACATATAATACTAATATAATGTAAGAATAAGAAAATAAATAAATAACCAATATTAATAAATATATTAATTAATATATAATATCTATATATAATATTTACATATTATAAATAGATGTATAATCCTTTAGTTAATTAATATATATTATATTTCTATAATATATGTATATATGTATATTCTTTTAGTTAGGAAATAAAGCATTTCAGTGATTGAGGACTTCTGTTATATACAGGACTGAGTCACCTAACCTTTAAAATTCCTTTACTTTATATAACTTCCCATTGTTCCATGTTGTCACAGGAATGGGGTGCTCATGGAGTTGCTTGGGAATAATCTGGAGAGGGGATAGGAACGTATGAAGCTTTAAGGATTCACCTACGTGCCGGAACAAGAAATAATGACTATATCATGGAATAGGAAAAGAAGGTAAGAAGAAACTCAGGAAAAGTTATTAAACAGGAAGTATATAGCATTTGCTCTTATCAAGTGATGGCTGATATTTTAACAAACAGAAAAATTCCTCAAGCACCAACTAGAGAGATAGTCTTTCAGGCTTTGTGAAATAAAAAGGAAAAGCAAAATAACCAAGAATTTAGAATCTAAGTGTCCAAGTGCTGGTTAACCGAGAGTTGGCTCTACAAAGAACGAAAACATCTGTTGGCTTCATTGAAGGAAAAACAATCCCATTGGGTTTTTTACTGCAACAAACCCTGTTCTCAATTTTCTGGTTGGGAGTGATCCAGGAAAAAAATGACCTCTCCCATTCTGGTAATGAATTTCTATTCCCTTTTGAACTTTAAATATGTTAATTTAATCCCCAGATGGTCACCAAAAATATGTATTGTCAAACCCTCAATCTTGATGTATGCTCCAGAGCTGGTCCTACCCTGTTACTTCTTGCTCTCTTCCAAACATAGAGCTCACCAACGGGAAGATGGCCTGGCCTGGTCTAGCCCAGGCCTGCTCTTCCAGTGTTTACAAAAATTTTGCCTTTTTGTCACGATGTCCCTTCGCTGAGTGGAAGTGTTCCCAACTCTACAATTTCCAAGATTGGCTAGGAAGAGTCAGTGGAATGCTATCAAAACCACATCACTTCTCATTTCTGGATTAGAAATAGCCAGTATTCGGAACACATTATCCTACAATACAGTGAGTATCTCCCAACTAGGAAGCAAGTTAGGTATGAATTAATTCAAGTGCCTGTCTTCAGAGGAGCAAAGATGTGTAGTAAGTTCATCTTAAAGCAAAGGGACTGATATGATTCTGGGTATATGTGGAAGGCTGAAAGTGTACAGGTAAGTTTGCAGTCTAATGTGATGCTAGCCCTTGTTCTCTCTCACTGTTTAGTGGTCAGAACAGACCATTTATAAGGTGGGAAGCCAGCTCTCTAACACTGGATTTGCTGCCATTTGCTATGTTCTGGGACCTGTACAGAAGGAGGTTTAGAGCCTATAGGAGATTTGTTCCTGTCTCCAATATCATCTACACCTTGTCTCTAAAGCCATCCAAACCTTCTAGCTTTGAAGGGGATTAAAACAGCACATGTACAATTATTAGATGGATATCTGAGCATCAATACAAGCATTTATACAAACAAAGTATAAACTTCTGAGGGTGTGGTGGAATTGTTCAACACAGTTTGTAATCCATGATAGTGTAAACATTTGTGATAGGGTACCCATAAAGTAGGCCACAGACTTCCTCTCTTCCAGAAATGGATTGCTAATAGTAGGTTAGACAAGTCCACATTGCTGTAGCATGAAGATAGGCTGGCCACAGAGATTTGGCCATGCTCTATATCCAATGGTGATTTTCAGGTGTCTGTCTACATATTTGTTTTCTTTCTTGTTCTGCAAGCATTGGAACTGACCTATAATATAAAAATATGGACAGGATATTACCAGAAGCCATTGGCATTATCATAGGTATTTTCAATGCCAATAATATGCTCTTTTAATAAACCCGTTTCAAGCTCTTGGAATCTTTATCTCCTCATGTTCTTTCCCATTGGTTGACCACTTCCATTGGTCGATTCACTTTAAGTTTTAATAACTAAAGTTTTATCTCCTCCTATACATTAAGCTATGATCTATCAATTGCTTATCAGCTTCTACCCTTTTTGCTCTCTTCTGTCCATATCCCACTGTGTTTATAACTCAAGTTTCTTCTTTCAGCATTCCATGCCCTCAATCCTGCCCTTTTTCCTCATGGATAATCCTTAGCTGTGGCTTTGGTACTTATCCAAACAGGGAATGAAGCTGTCTACCCATTGTCTTTCTGCAGCTACCCGTCTGGAGCCTAGGACCAGCCTGGTTATTTGCTATTTTTAATTCATTGCTCGACTACCCACTATTGCTGTAAAGCAATCATCATCCTTTAATCTCACGATGTCTTTTTGGTAATATGTATCATTTAAAAATCTGTCCATCCCTATTTTCATTCCCTATCTAGATCAGCTTTCTCTACTCTCTTAAGCTGCCCTTACAATTATTGCTGTCCCCTGATTTACAGGAACAATAAAGGCCACCTCCTATAATATATCAGAAGCAGAAGGACTCCATTTTATGACATATTTATCTTCTTACCACCCCACCTCTTTATCAGCTACAATGAAAGAGGTGTTCCTCTCCTGTGTTGCTGAAGCCACTTCCATGGGATTATATAATTTAAGAAAATGGTGGTTTCACCTGTGTTTTTGCATCCTCCTCTCCAGTGCCATGGCTTAGATAACTATGTTCCAACATCTACCTTCATAATTTCATCACATAAATCTTCTTCATGGAATCATCCTTACATACATTTTGGGCAAGAGATAAAAACATTTGTGACCTATGTGTACTACATGCTTTAAGACTCCACTTCGGATACTGCACTGCAAAGCCACCCAAGATTTATACTCTTTATTTAATATTTTTAAATTTTTCCTGTTAGTCTTTATCAAACCAGAATTTAAGAGAACAAGGTCCACATTTACCCAAACATGGGACAATGGAGTCCAATCTCAGTTTGTTAATAATTCTCTGATAGGAGAGGAGGAAAGATATCAGAAATGTTAACACAAACTGAACCTCAAAAGACAGCCAACAAAGAAGAATTATCCTTAAGAATAGGAAGCCCTTTGCTGTGAACCAATCTATTTCAGCAATGTTCGATTAAATTTACACATGAGCCTGACCCAGAGACTTTCAGTGTAATTGCCAAGTCTTCCCTAGAGGGAAGGAGTGCCCCAGATAGGTAAAGCTGAGCCAGCCCTCATGAATGAAATCTTCAGGACCCTGAAGTGGAGCACTCACACTATCAGACACACAGAGTTCAAGCTGTAATCAAGTGAAGCCAAACTTGTAAGCCATTTTGAGGAGAAGGATGTAATTTTAAACTTATAAAGCCCATCTCACCAGCTTCTGTGATGGACATATCCTTGCAAACGGTAGATGAGCTTCTAAGCTGCTTGCTAAAGATCCTTCTCCAGAAATGCTAATAGTTCCTTCTTAACCGGAAAGAATGGAAACTTTGGGAAAGAAGTACTTAGGACATAAAATTCATACCATGGGAGTTTCCTAATCTCTCTACGACCTTGTGAGAAATTCCCACTCAGGGAGAAGTGTATCAGGATTCTCAGTAAGGAGCCAGGCAACCTTTGGCTTGAGTCAAGCTTCAGGTATTTCTTTAAGCCTTGGGTTCCTCACATGTAAATGAGGAGAATGGTAATGTTCGCCTCAAAGAGCTGCTTCAAGGATGGTTCTCATGTGTTGAGCTGGATAAATAAGACTTTCAACTATCATCTCTTTGCCGTGGTATTTTTGTCATTTCTTCCAAGACCCCAACTGGTTCATTTTGGGAAGGATATTTGCCACTGGGAATGATATTGCAGGTCATGCCTGAGTCCAAGAGGGTAAAAGGAAATCACAGTGGCTACTTGAATGTACTGGCATGACATTAGCAGACCTTGTTCCCTTAGGCCCAAACACAAGGAGCAGCCAGTTCTTTGTGGTAGGAAAATCTGAGGTCTTCCTGGACTGGGTTACCCACAGAGGAATGGCTCACTGGAGAGCCACAGTGAGGAGAGAAGACTGGACTGGTGGGGAACACCCAAGGGGGAATCTCAACCCAAAGTGGAGAAGGATTTCTTATGAAGCAAGGTAGGTCTTAATTTGCAAAAAGCAGATCATGGATCAGTATATGCCTTTCCACTCAATAAAATAAAACATCCATTCTGAATAGTTTCTGTAGTTGTGTGAAGTAGCTATGCCTAGAGTCATGTATAAACATAACTGTCTCTGTATTTATACTTATAAACACATTAGTTCTTTTTGGTTTTATGACTAACTATCTGATAGAAGCAATTCAAAGGATGACAGCTTTACAAGCTCTCTTTTCAGGGGATTCTTTAATGGACATTAAGGGGAGGAAGGAATGGATGAGAACAGCATCCTCCAAGGTGGTGGGGTCTTGTGTCGTGGCTCTTATTGTTATTATATTAATAATAATAATAATAATAATAATAATAATAATAATTACTATTATTATTATTATTATTATTATTATTATTATTATTATTATTATTATCTTATTGGGTCTAGGAGATCTTCAGCAGAAAAGGAGTTGTCCTGTAACCCTCAAATCCTCCACATATGGCCTATGCCTTCTAGTGTATTCTAGCATATTCTAGTGTACTCTAGTGTACTTTAACTGGGGCTCATTTTCAAAAGTCCCACAGATTCTTAAAACGGTGTCACCAGCAAGGCACCAAGTGTTCAAATACAAGAGCCAGTATGGAGCATTTCACATTCAGACCATAACAAATATATCAGTATTGATAACTACAATCGATTACCTATATCTGGGACCTTTATCTCTGTCTAGAATGAATGTCAAAGCTATCCAGTGAAATGTTTCCATAAACTATCTTTGGATGGGGCACATATCAATATTCAGAAATTTTATTTTGACATTCTGGTCTGTGTTTTCTGATGAGACTCTATATCATTTGTATTAAGACAATAATAGAGTGTTGATCTGGTAAAAGAAGATGAAAGGGAAAACACTGAGATTGTCATAGTCTTTTTCAAATCTCTTTATCCTTGGTAAGAAACATCATGGAGGAGATCGCGTCACTGCTGTGGAGGGATAGGTTGGTCCAGCTCACTGCTGTGGAGGGATGGGTTGGTCCAGCGTCACTGCTGCGGAGGGATAGGTTGGTCCAGCGTCACTGCTGTGGAGGGATGGGTTGGTCCACGTCACTGCTGTGGAGGGATAGGTTGGTCCAGCGTCACTGCTGTGGAGGGATAGGTTGGTCCAGCGTCACTGCTGCAGAGGGATAGGTTGGTCCATGTCACTGCTGTGGAGGGATGGGTTGGTCCAGGTTATGAAAAATTACTAAATCAGCTTGTAGATTCCCAACTCTGCTATTTGTTTTTTTCCCTTACAGACTTTATTTCCAGGTTATATTCTATATAATATGATTTCTTAATAAGTAAAACAAAGACTGTTTCCTCCTACTCTTGGTTCATATCTCAGCTTTTTCCTTGGCGAGGAACTTTGATCATTTGATTAGAGATGGTGAGTTTTTAATGATGCCTCAAAAGAGGAGATTTGATATAGGACTCCCAAATCCTATATCAAGCATCCATTTTTTTTAAAAAAAGTTTCACCTGTACTTATTACATAAGCATTGTCTAGGTCATGAGTTTTAGATATTTCTTTTGAGTGTTGCAGGCACACATTTAACCCTAGAAGGCTGGAGGATCTGTTATGGGGAGTATGAATATGTCTGAATCTAGTGGGAAATGAATTGTGATTACATTGTAACGTGCTGGGCAGCATCCTGGCTCTGTGGGGGCTCTTGACCTCCACTGGAAACAATGCCAGAAGCAGTGAAGTGAGCAATAGGCCAGAGCCCAGTATTCTTCTTGCTCTTGCTTTGAAGATGGTTTTCCTTCAGCTCCATCACAGGTCCCCTACAGAGCACAGCCTTGTCTCCACATCTATGTAATTAACCCTAGAGGTCACCTGTCTTAGGGTCTCATGAACCCCACAACTTCAAAACAGCTAAGTTGCAGTTTTTATTTCTCTTAATCCCAGAAAGTCCCTTGTCGTAGGCCATTACCATCCACCCAGCCATCAGGCTCCTGAGGCCATTTTTTCACATCCTCTGTTGCCTGTTTCCCCGTATTCAATCAGTATCCCCAGTTCCACCAAATTTACCTGTTCCCCACCCTGCTCCAACTCCATGACCTTGCTTTAGGTCCTCATCATTCTTGAACCATTCTCAATAGGCATCAATCTATTTTGATGCGTGTTTTTCTCTTGAACTACATACAGACTTTTGTTTTAAAATTGCTCAAACTAGAAAAAAAAAAAGTCATGCCAGGAAAGGCCAGGAGTAAATGGATGCCTAATAAAATGAGATTTGGGGGTAACAACAGTTTAAAGGGCCATGAAAGAGAAGTGACATCGCTGTCCTTTGAAAATTGCTGGCAACTAGCTTCTTTTGGCGGCAGGGGGAAGGGAGTATTGCTATTGCTGAATTAGGCCCTTTTTCTGAATTTCACATACAGCATGTGCTACACAACAATTCTGTTACTGAAATACTTGCTTTCTACTCACCATTTAGGACAAGCTACTGCTAGAAACAAATCAATACTGACACACCAGGAGCTCAACAATTCCAGTAGTGGTTAGCATGCATTTTGCAGAATTCTGCCAAACAAAGGGACTAACTAGTCTGTGGGGGTAAGTACATGATTGAGAATTGAGGAACAACACAGTTGATGTGTTTAGAGTTAATTCAGACATGGTACTATAATGTAGTGTAATATAATGTAATATGGTAACACACATCGGTGCATTTTATTTCTAAGCTATGAATGCACTGGCAAAGCATTTCATTGACAATGGAGAGAAGTGAGCAGCAGATAAGACAGCTAAACACCCCAACCTTGAAAAGCCCAGTGATGATGGCCTTTACCAGTGCCCCACCCCCCACCTCCTAGATCCCACGATGAAGTACCACTTGCCTGTACTTCCAATACTTGGCAGCAAAATGAAGGACCCAGAGAAACAAGGGAAACAGAACAGACATGTGTTAAGTGGGAAGTTAAAAGGCAAGGAAAAAGACACATCGCCCATCCAAAACCCCAGACACGTGGGCAACTCCCTCAGATCATTGACAGATTGAACAAGGGCAACCAGCACCACCAAACTTAGACACAGGTACCTCGTTCACTCAAAATACAACGCACAGGAAATTAATGGCTAGTTGAAAAATTACCAGAAGAAAACCAATGAAAACCGCTCTCTGCCTCATGCATCTCAAGAACTGACACACAATCTTTGTTCACCCAGGTGACCACTCTATGAGAGGTGAGCAGACATGCACCTGATCAAGGACATCAAATGGCTTTACAGTGGAACTTTGAACACTTTCTTTTGAGCTATAAATCATGCTCCTGAGGGTTCATTTGACCCTGTAAGGCTTATGACCCCAGATCCCAAAAGTTCTGAGGTCATGCCCTTTCTTCCTAGACACAATGTCAGATACATAAAATCTGCCATGTTACATTTTATATTTTGAAGTATGGAGTCATTTTATAGATTCTCTTGAGATAATAAGTTATTAAAATGGTTTCTACCAAGATTTTACACTAGCTCAAAATTCAATTCAGCTTTTTATTTTTATTTTTATTTTTTTTAATATTTTCCTACTGTGTTTGGCACACTGATGTATTACATAAAGCCACCCTTTCTGTCAGTCATTGTGACTAGCATCTATGGAGTAAGCACTCCCTACCCTAGTCCCTTTGTTCCGTAGAGAACAAACTAGATGTCAATACTGCCTTGTTGCAATGTGTTTGGGAGGGAACTTCTGCAAAATGCAATGTGAGAAGTTCTGTTTTGTTTATGAAGAGAGCAATGACTCCTCCAAGAGTCAAGGGGACGTTTTAGAGTTAAACACAGGATTTGAAGTGAAGAATTTTACTGCTGGCTCGTGATGTTCACGCTGATTCTTTCATTGGGTATCACAAAGCCTTCATCTGGAAGATGGCAAATACCACAGTCCTCTCCAAGATGAATCCCACCCATGTTCTCCTGGCAAATCTAGATAACATCCCTTAACTTTCTAAGTCTCTCTGACATGAAACTTCAGTATTCTGACCAGCCGCCTCAAGTTGGCTGGTTGGGCATCCCAAGTTCTTTCCTAGCCCTCCAGGACCAGCTTAAGAACTGAGGCAGTTCTTTGCGTTGAAATAATCTGTGGTATTGCAGTGTGAGAGCTGAGAGGCTTCTTCCATTTATTCAAAGGTAGAGCAATAAGGGAAGGAACCATTGAGGTTTCTTGACTTTGTCAAGCAGCTACACATTGTAGTGATTTTTTTAAATCATAGTTTACAGTAGAAAAATAAGAAAAAATCTTAAAAAATGAATTCAGACTTGCCCTAAAACTTTCCTTTTACTAACTTGTCCATAAAAATTATGCTATCAACATCCACCTTTGTGAAACCTGCTGGTAGTGTTTTGAAATTCTGGATACATTCATGTCCTAACTGAGCTTGAAACACCCCTTTCTTTGAGGCAGGGGGAAAGCATGTCTGTAAGCTGACAGTACAAAGCTCCCGAGCATAGCTGGCCTGTCTTTGCCAGCCCAGATTGTAGAGATACTTAGATCCAGGCCAGTGTGTCACACCAACTAAGATTTAGGACTAGTGAGTGACATTGAGTATTACCCAAATGCCATCTTGGGCTCTTGGTGGAACTGCCTCTACTGCCCATGCCTGGTTCAGATTGCTTGTTCATCCCTTTCAAACTGTCCCATACTTGGCCTGCATGGTGACCTCACATAGGCCCTGTGACATATCAAAGTAAAAGCAATCTATTTTGATCCTATTCAATTTGATTGAATTATACTCAAACTAAAGACTCCTGCAAAACTATTAAATATTCAGAAGAGGGCTTTGTGAGGTAAATACAGGATCTATAATAAAATATAGCTAATAATCACCTTCTTTACTTTTAAAAAACGTATTATCCTCACTTATGATCTTAATTACTATTTAATCATCTCTGTGAAGTCTGCCCATGACACCCATAGAATAGAAGAAGAAATAAATGATTAGAGAAATCAGATCACCCAAAGACTGCAAGCTGGTGTTTGGTGCTGCTTTGTAGAGCCAAGATGGCCACAGGGAACTGTAAAAAAAAAGATGGAACTTTAAGGCTCTGTTGTTTCAAGGAGTCCAAGGCTCACGGGAGGCGCAAGCAAACATTAACCCATACGTAGTGGTTAGAACAAAAGCCCAGCGGAAGTGCAGAACAAGATGTGAGGTCAGAGAAGGCAGTTCAGAAGAGTGATTCTTGACCAGTTTTTCCCCTGATGAACAGGGATGTATCACAAGGTTACAATCAGAGTAGTTAGCACTAGAACAACGTTTACTGGACAAGCAATACTTTTCATTCTGTAGAGCTGCGGGGTTGCGGATATGGCTTAGAGAACTTGTCTAGCATGCTGAGAGCCATGGGTTTGATCTGTGGAGCCACAATCCACACACCAATAAACACAACAAAAGCAACACGGTGTGCTTGTCTCTAGTCTAACATCCATCATCTGCCTCAATGACTCTTGTTCCAAGCCTTAAAAGAGGCTAAGGCATCGATGCTATCAAAATATGATGGGTATATGGATGAAATTCTCCAAGAATTAGTAAAAATATATTGTATTTTGAAAAAAAGTTAGAGAGACCCATAGGAACTTAAAGGAGAAGTGAATTCTGGACCTATCTGATTTAATAAGCAAGCCTACGATACACCAGGCTATGCCTCTGATTCCATTAGAAAAGTCTTGATGATGGTCTTGACACTTGGAGTAGAAGAAAGAAAGAAAAATGAATTCCATGGTCAGACTTCAGACACGGTCTCATTCCTTGTTGGGAGCTGACTTTTAGCAGAAAGCGGCTAGATCAACTTTGCAGCCATCTGGAACCATATACCCTGATGAAAGACTTGGTTGTCAAAAGCCTATAACAGCTAAAGCACACTCTGATAAATATATTGTTTATCCCACATAGCTTGTTTTGCTGTTTAGTGACCGCAGCTGTATGGTGCACGTGGTAAAATGTTTTCACCTGTGTTCTCCTGCTTGTGTCTATAAATACCTCAGAATTCCCTTCAATAGAAGAGACTCAAAAAGAGAGACTTGATAAAAGAGAGACTTGATAAAGGAGACTTGATAAAGAAAAGACTTGATCAGACTTTTTGTCTTGTCTCCATTCTTCGAGTCTCTTCCCCTTTATCCCCAATCTCTCTCTCGCTAGACCCTGACCCTCGGACCGGAGCGGCAGCTTGGGCCAAGACACAGTGGCCGCCAAGCGTGGAGCAGAGCAGGCCACAACATTTTGGTCCACAAAGCCGGGTAGTACGGGCCGGGACAATTCCTATCTAAGCTGTCTTCCTAGTTCAGAACCCTAGCAGCCAAGGTATATTTAGGTTTCAACATAACTCTCTGCTGAAGACATTATTCTCTGTAGATTATTGGTTTCCTTGGGTTTCATAAATGTCTAATTTAGTTTTGATGACATGGAAACTACAGTTTAAGTGGAGAAGCTGTTTTGTAGTTTGGGGGTTTAACTTCTTAATAAAGGAGGTGCATTTGTGTATCAGGTGGTGGGAGTTTGCTTACAGGAACTAAGTAAAGAGGCATGATGCTACTAACCCATGTTGGCCTTTTATAGCAGCCATAAAAACATTACCTCAAATGTAGTGTCTCACAACAATAAAGTCAGTTTTATCACTACAGTTTTGAGAACCAGACAGACAAAATGACAGTATCCTCAGGGCTATGCTTCCTCGGAAGGCTCCAGAAGAAATTCTGCCCTTTTTTTTTTTTTTTTTTTTTTTTAGCTTCTGGTGCTTTGGGCTGTACTATGGGTTAAGACCTGTAACCATTCTCTGCCCAGTCTCCAGCTGTTCTCATATTCTTCAGTCCATTCTCTGTGTATCCTCTATAAAGTTGTTAAATGGAAGGCCTACCTAGGTAATCCAGGGTAGTCTCCTACAAAAGTCTCTGATTTAATCACATCCAGATCATTTTCAAAATAAAGTTCCATTTACAGGTTCCACAGAATAGACTATAGACTTATCTTTTGCAGGTCAGGGGACACTACTCACTCTATTAATGACCCATGGTTAGGAGAGCTGAAAATAGCAGAGTTGCATTTTCAGGGAAGATGATGGAAGTATACTCTTATTTCCTTCACCGCAAGAGGAATGTTATTCACAATCATGTTTTAGAGGTCAAAGAAGGAATCCCATACTGATAGGACAAACTCCAGCTGTACCTAGGAGATGTGCTCTGATTTCTTTCTGTTTGTAGTGTTTTCATATGTTTGAGTTAGTTTAGTATGTTAAAAATATGCATTTTTTTTTTTTTACACCAAAGTCCTACATTCTGGCTCCTCTCATAAAATCAGCTCCTAATTTCTTCTTGGCAACACAGCTGGCAGGAGCTTCTTATGACAAGGCTGTGGTTCTCATCACTGCTTCCTGCCTGTCCCAGGACCATCGTCCTAGTTGCTTGGCCCTGGGAATCTTGGCTGGGAGGTTTCTATCCATGGGCACAGTAGAAAGGCAGCTTAGCACTGGGGCAGAAATGCAAGCAGTGGCTCAGACTCAGGGAACTAAACTCTGGCCATGGTTTACAAAAGAGTCTGCACAGAGGAGGATCATGTACCATTTTTGAATAACTTGATGTATTCATGGGTAGCCAAATCCATAATCCAAAGATCTCCATTCCTGTTCGTCTACGATGGAACGCACAGTTTAATACGTTTCCCTTCCCGGAACAGTTTAACTTCTTTCAAGCTTAGTCTTGTGTAAACACGATTTATAATCTGAAGTTTTGCAGCATCAACTTAGTTCCAGAAGATTTGCTTATTGCTTTTTGGACTATGTGTTTTATCTGTTTTATAATGCCACTTATATAACATGATGAATATCTTCCTGCTGCTGGGAAAGTTCTTTCGTTGCAGCTTATACGCACAGAGCTCGACTGAGCTAATTCTCCTAATACTGCTTTGCCAATATCCCTTTCCTGGGACATGTGAGATGTGGGGATCTCTTTTTAAAGTATTTTTTCTTCTTTTAAAACACATACACAACTGCTTTCTTTGCTCTTAAAGTTCATATCATGCCAAGTGGAAAACAGCCTTGAACCACAGAGTTGTGTAGAGACCTTCAAAACAGAACAGTAATCTACTATTCACAATTAGACTGAGTGTTGGCAGTGAAGGATTAAGGAAGCATTGACCCCGAGGTGTTCCAACAGAAGTATTTTCCCCTAGGATTAACTGTTCTTACACAGCCTTCCTCATGCCATGCTGAACTTTTTAAAAAGGCATGGTTTCTATCTGAAGCATGGAAATAATATTTCAATTTTAATGATGAACAAAATCAGATTTTCATTTTATATGCTTCTTCAGATAGAATCCAGGCTTAGAGTCATGCACACCCACTTTTTGGTGGGCCAAATCTGCTCTATCTTTAGATATTGAAGAGCTACTCTGTCTGTCTAGTGTGTATGTGTGTGTGTGTGTACATGTGTGTGTACTGTATACCTGTATGTGTAAGTGGACATACATATGTAAGTATAGAGGCCTGAAGTTGATATGCAGTTTTTCTTAATTGCTTTCCAACTTACTTTTTGAGACAGGGTATCTTGTTGAACTAACAAGACCCTGGGATCACCTGTCTCCATGACTTACCTTCTATCACCTGTGGTGCTGGAGTTACAGACGCAGCTAACACATCCAGCATTTTTGTGGGTATGGTACACAGAAAGCAAGTGATGTACATATGAAGTTAGCACTTAAACATCTCAATCAAAGTCGACTCCACAGGAGGGCTAAGACGAGCTACCAAACGTGTCACAGCGCTCATGCACCTGCTTCAGCGTGCCCACGGCGACAATGTTTTTATAGCGCACACCATACAGAAGTGGCCAGCTTAAAAGTGCCTGGATAACATCTTTTCAAATCAAACTTCAGTTGCACATGTGGGCACACCCATCCATCTCACTGATGGTGCCTCTGAAGAAATTCTTTCAAGCAAGGTAAAACAAATGTGCTTACTTTTGATCTTTTATTAGAAATTTGAAAGAACTCATTGGTCAAGAGTTGTCATGGGTCTTCTGAAGACCGCATGGAGAGTTTTCTTTGTTAACTTACTGTGAGGAATGCTTACCTAAGATCCTGGAGATATGGCCTAGATTGAGCAACAGGCAGGCAGGAGAGGGGGAAATGCTGACTGGCAAAAACCTCATCCTTGACACACCTGCCATTGGTTTTGTGAATAATGAATTTCATTCCTGTAAATGATTTTGAAATGCTTATAGTTCCAGGGTCATTGATGATGATAAATAGGTATCTCTGGAGATCCTGTAGCTCAATCAATCTTCATTTCTCAAATCGTTGCTTCCTTTTAGAGAAAGCAGATGTGGCCATTAACTGTGGGTGAGCTGTGGTTGACTAAGCCGAGGTTGGCAAAGAAATGATTTATAAAATGCACATTCCATTATGTGCGGGCCACTCATGATGCATTGGTTCATTCATTTCTTCTAATGGTGTGAGCTGAGAATGTCGCTCAGTGGTAGAGCTTGATAAGCACATGTGGGGAAACGAGCTTTAATACTCAATACTGGAAAAACATTTCTTGAGCCACAAACACTTAAGTTTGAAAGCTTTCTCACCGAGACCTGTAGATTATAATCTCCAGATGAATTAAGTGGATTGTAAAACACCTTCATTAATGTTCTTTCTTTTCTTGTGATACAGGGTCTTATAGAGCTCATTCTGGCCTCAGATTTATTACTTAGAGTGACTACAACCTTTTTCTTGCTGTCTCCAACTAGTGAGTATTGGGATTCCAGAAATAAACTACCATCTAGTTTATTCGATGTTGGCCATCAAATCTGGGCCTTGAAGCACAGTGGGCAAGCAGTCTCCCAACTAGTTACATCTCCAGCCACTTATAAGTATATTCCTCATTGTCTTTAAGCTACGAAGTGCTTTAAGTGCTGTGAAGTTCACTGGGCATAAACTTAACAACTGTCTAATAGGTATCTGCAATTGCAGAGGGTTCAAGACAGAAGAGGATGGATTAATACCATGCCATTTCAGCATCCAGATGGCCCAGGGCATAATAAAGGTGGTGGATGGTGTAATGTACCATCAAAGGAGAGCAGAAATAGCAGGGTTGGAGTGTTTGACCCAAAGAATGTGACAGTATGATGAAGGCAACACAAACCTAAGTCACTTAGCAGTAATGCAGTGAAAGCTGATGAAACCCAGGCTGACTGGACCCTGAAAATGAATCTGTTTGAGGCAGCATTTTGACATCCAAGCATCAGCTTTTCTGCATATAAAATGGGTATAATAACAGTAGCTATCTCATATGGTCGTTCCGAGGGCTGCAGGACACAGCAAACACCGTGATTACGCCCATTATCCTAATGCCTGTATGTCACAGTGGAAGTTATATTTCTAGTCACATTTTCTCCAGTTTTAGCAGTACTTCCCAACTGCCCCTGATTTTGAAATCCATTGTAAACAAGTGCTGGACAAAACAGAGTTAGATGTGTTAATTTTTTCCCCCCAACTGCAGCACAAAACTGCCCCTTTCTGCCTCTTGTCTCCATGAATTTTTATCAGTTGAACTCAGAACAGGCTCTTCTAAGTCATTATGAGATAAAGTATTTTAATTGGAATGCGTACTTGATTTGACAGCTACTGAATCTGGCAGGGTCCCAGATTTCCAGATTGATAACTTAACAGTCTCTCAACCCTTCTGTGTTTCCATGAAAACCCTAGTCTTTGTTGTATTCCCACACCCTGAGATTTGAAGGTCTTTGATGTGAGCCATTTTGCAAATTTCTGGCAGTTTTCCAACATAAATCATTGTCCCTAGAGGCTAGTTGTTGGCCTCAGTTGTTATACAAGAAATCCCTCCCCATCACCACTGTTCTAATGATAGGATACAGAGCAGGTATGACTTCAGTATAGGCAGCATGCAGGCTCTCCGTCTCCACTCCACTGGGAACTTTTGGTCAAGTAGATGTTTTGAGGTCTTCTAAGGAGGGCACACAGAGGTGAGGAACAAGAGGTGAGGCAGCAGCATCTGGCTGCATTGGAGATTGTGTTTGTGGCCTTCACAGGCCCTCCTCACTGAGCTATGCCAGTGTTTTGCAAGGTAGTATTGCCTTCTGTCCACTATTCCCAGAAGACACAGAAGAATCTTTTACCCTGACCTATAGGCTGCTGACAGGATTCTGCTGGTGTTACAACACAGGCTTCAACTTGTGTTCCTTCTGCTCAGGTTCCCTCATCTGCTCAAGGCAGATGCCAGCAAACCTGTTCCAGCTGGCTTCCTGACCTGCTTCCAAGGCTGGTCTTCTGAGATTGGGCTTTTGCTGGTAAAATAGAGTATGTGAATGTGTGTGTGTGTGTGTGTGTGTGTGTGTGTGTGTGTGCATGCTTGAGCATGTGTGTGTGTGTGAGGAGAGAGGAATGAAAAGGTTATTGAGAAACCTTGAGAACAGCCTAGAAGGCAGCTGCTGTCTATGCAAGTGAGTGCTGAGTTTGGCTCCTGGGCTCACGGGGCAACTAATGAATTCTCTCTCTGCAGCTCTTGCTCCTGCACTGGCGTTAGCTCCCCTGTGCTGTGCCTTCCCGAGGTCTGGCCACAGCACTCAATAAAGTCAACCCAGGGAAGGACTCTTTAACAATCCACTGATCCCCAACCTAGTCCACAGACACTTGAACCACTGGAGACAGAAAGTGTTTAATCCTTACCCAAGAAGGAACACTCCAAATTCCTTATGCTCTCTTAATTAAGTGCCTGGACAATATTTGTATCAACAGAGAAAACGTTTTAGAAACTGAGAGAGTGAGGGAAAGAGAGAGAGAGTGAGGGAGAGAACATTAAATGTTTGTTGACAGAAAAGAGACTGAAGGAATGTTGCCACTTTTTGGTTTGTTGGAAACTTATATGCTCAGGTTTTTTTCTGGGGCCACAAAGTCCCTACCTTTTCCTATAAGATTTGGAGTGTTATTGTTATTCTAAGAGCAAATGAATCAGTTTTTTTTAACATCCTAAAATTTTCATAATAAAAACTATAAAGCATGTTTTCTAAAAGTGATTTTGATAAAAAAAATTTTTTCCCATTTGTATTTGTAACTATGAAGATCTGTAGAAGCAATATTTAAAAAATTCAATCATCTGACCTTCATTTGCCCTGAATAACTTTAGGAAAAGAAGAAATATTTTCTATTCCTTGTGCAATTTATCTTCATAGCTATCTCTTTGCACTGGAGTTTTTCTTCTGCTGACAGCAACTTAACTTGCAGCCTGCTCCAATGACACGAGCTGCAGAGCTGTGGGATTATTTTAATTAGCAAAGTCAGATATATTTGAAAAAGACTCCAGAGTTAGATAGTAAGTGTGATGCCATTGGTTCCCTGATTTTGGCATCGAATTGTGCTTATATGACTATTTCATGGAATATGGACAAAGTGTACAAAGAAATTCTTTGTTGGTTTTGCAATTTCTGTACAACGGAGACTACTTCAAAATAAAAGCTTAGAGGAAGAATACTTTAAAAGTTGATTTAATATAGCCGAACTTTGTGTTTACCATCTAAATTCCAGAATGATCATTATTCTATTCTATCTGCCTTATATTTTTTAAAACAGCCAGGCATGATGGGGCATGCTTTTATTCCAGAACTCTGGACGCAGAGGCAGGCATATCTCTGTGACATTGAGGCCAGCCTGGTCTACAAAGCAGTGAACTCCAGGACATTCTGGGCTACATTGTGAAAAAAAAAAATCACCACTACCACCAAAACAAAACAAAAAATATTTGTAAAGATTTATTAAGGGCACCTTAGTTGAATCTACTCTTTCAAGTACCCTCATAGGCAAGCATAGAAGCCGGCAGTTGTGTTTCCTCTCCAAAGCTTAGTCCTGGTGAACTTTTAATAGTTTGTCTCATTGTTCATTGTTTCAAAGATTATGGAGGCTGAATATATTTTTATAGTTTTTTTTGACCACCAGGTTTTCTCTTCTTTATATTGTTCATGTTAGCTGCTACTATGTTTTCTTTTCTTTTATAGAAGTATTTATTTATTTTATGTATGAGTACACTGTCTTCAGACACACCAGGAGAGGGAAAAGATCCTGTTACAGATGGTTGTGAGCCACCATGTGGTTGCTGGGAATTGAACTCAGGACCTCTGGAAGAGCAGTCAGTGCTCTTAACCGTTGAGCCATCTTTCCAGCCTCTCTACTCTTTTCTTAATGCTGTGGTAGAAGCTCTTTGCCTAATCTATTTAGAACCAGTTGTTGTGCACATAAATATTCTCATTTCACTTTGTAGTTTGCTTTGATTACCTTCCTTATGATGTCTTTTGATTGACAGGTCTATCACTGTCCCTCTTCTTCCTTCTCTACTTGAAGACAATTTTCTTTTTAGAGTTTAAAAGAAAAATCCCAGGGCAAGCAAGCTGTAAATTGCAGCAGTGCTAGGAGACAGAGCGGTGAGAAGCTAGGTCATTGACTTAGGCCAGCATAGAGGTTGGGCATGCGATGGAGTGGGCCTTTAGGCAAAGTAAGGAAGTGTTGGGTAGACGGTGTTGGGAAGAAGAGAAGGAAAGCAACGCTTTTTACAAAGCTGCATGGTTGCCACCCTGAGAGCTGCTGTGCTGTGAGCAGGAATTCTGAAATGGAAACGTACATTATCTCATTAAAAGAAATTATAATTTTGTTAGTTCCCTTCTGGCATTCCCAGACAGAGGAGCAAGGTCACTCTGAGCCTCTGCTTTTGGGGTCACTTCCCTCTGTTTTCTGCCCATTTCCTATCTCTTGTTCATATCACTCCTCCTTCATGAAGCGAGGTAACTCTGACTGACCTTCAGGAATTGGAGCAGTGGTTCGCCTGGCTTTAGGGAGCTGAATGGGAGTGTTAGGTGTGATGGTTGGGATATCCCTTCAGTGGACCTATCAAAGAGACCCCCAAAGTACGTTTAATATAGGTACAGTTTCCATGTTCTGTGCTTGTTTTGGTATCTTTAATATAGAACCCTCCATATTCCCTAACATTGTAATTTTCACTATTTCCTTTGAAAGTTTTTCTTTTAGCATTGAAGTTTTAATCTTTGTACTGTTTGTTACACAACTGTTTGGAGACTGGAATTTACTTTTGCTTTGCCTCTTGTTCCCATGTATTGAGTGACTTATCATTCTCCAGCTTATTTCCAATGTCAAACCTTCCAATGAATTCTCTTTGTTCCTTTGATCTATTTCTGATTCTCCATCCTGCTCATTAGCTATCAGCTCATTCCTGCCCAAACACCTCCTTTCTCTCCTCTATGACTTAAGTCTGGCAATGCTGCTGGCCAAGCCTTCCCTTGCTCTTTCCTTCTGCTTTGTTCCACAATGAACTGTTTTATAGATTTCAACCATTTAACGTTGTGTACACACTTTGTATTAGTATGAAAAGATATTAAACTGTCTACAGTAGTTTCTTAAAAGGGGGAAATATTGCACTTATAGATATTTTGGAGAAATTGCCTATATGATTCTGCCTTCATAATTATACATATGGCATAATTATATATTATTGGGGCCTACTATTAATATTTTAATTTTGTCACAACTATCTTATAAAGATTAAGTTAGGTTTATTTTGGTGTACTTTGTAATTTTGTTGCTTTGGTAAATAGGATTTTAAAATTATAGTTTCCATTTGTGCTTAGGAACACAATAGACTCTGAATATTGTTTTTATACTAGTAACCTTGCTGAGTTCTCTCATTAGAAACTCTGACTTTCATCTCACTGGAACAGAATGAATGAAATTGAAGGTCATGGAAGTATGCTCTTTTTTTTTTTTTTTTTTTTTTTGAAGGCGTCTAAGGATGTGCTATGAGTTACTTTTATTAAATAGAAGGGGATGGGTGGGAAATGTTTTCTTCTTCACTTCAAGTCAAGGTGAGGGGTCTAAGCAGCCTAGTGAAATATACCCCCTATAGTTTGCAGGTTTATGTTAGTAGTTATGATAGAAGACCATTCTTAGTTGTCAACTTGACCACATCAGGAATTAACTAAAACCCAAGTAGCTTCACACACCTGCAAGGGATTTTTTTTTTTTTAATTACATTGTTTGAGGTGGGAAGACCCACGTTTAATCTAGGCCACACCTTCTGGTATCAGCCTATATAAAGGACACAGAAGTCTGACGATTTTGCTCTCTTCTTGCTTATCTTTGCTCTCAATGGCAAGTCCATTCCTTCCCTGGTATTAGAGCCTACTTCTTCAGTATTGCAACACATGAAGGCCAGCTCAGACATTCAGCCCCTTGGACTGACCAACTACTACATTCTCTGACTTTCCATTTCAGAATGTCAGGCCATTGTTGGACTAGATAGATTACAGGCTATATATATGATTTGTTGGAATATATATATATATATATATGAGCATATATAATTTATAAATTATAACTATATATTTATAAAGCATTTAAAGAAATATATACTTTAAATACATATTATATATAAAATAATATATAAATATATATTTAAATATATCTTTATATTTAAAGTATCTAAAACAGTCCCTGGTTCATTGCAAGCAACATTAGCTGAAAAGATTACAATTTTCTGGTTAGTTGGAAAGATACAAAGTTGCTTTGTAAAATAATGTAAATGGTAGACATAGCAAACGTACACCACTGATAGTGGCTGATAAACTTGTGAACAGTTTCCAAATTGTGACTCGGTTTTTAATATAACGATTGAATGGACTTTGTTATCAATGGGTGAGAACACAGGCTTCCCTCTGAAGGTGATGCTGATTGTGCTACGACTCTAACACTGTTGGTGCTTTTGAGATGTTGCTGTGTGGGGACATCACAAACCACTTCATAAGGCTCATGGCGGGTGAGCTCAGGAGCATCTTTCTAGCCCAGCAAGGCAGTGCTTCTTCTTCTCAGTTTCCTGTGAGATTATTCTGGAATCCTCTGCAAATTCCTCCTCTTCCATGTTCCCACTCACATGTCAAGTCTTCCATGAACACAGTAAAGAATCCATCATCTGCTAGGTGGTACTTCAAGTCACTCACCATCACATCTTCTGCTGTGTTACTTTGCTTTAAGTTCCTGACAAGCAAAAATCCCTCCCTTCTTTCCAAGTTGGGCTTTCCAAATCATCTTATCCTTGAATTACCTATGAACTATCCTCTTTAAATGCCATCTTCATTTTACTATTTGTTTAATATTTGGGTTATATTAGTGTTTAGATGCCCACCACAAGAGGAAGAAAAATATTAATATAAGTTGAAACCCCAACAAAGCCCTCTAATTTTTCCTATTTGATAATAGTACTTTTTAAAAATTGTGTTTTTGGTTTTGGATATTATAATTACATCATTTACCCTTTTTCTTTACTCTCTCCCTTGCTCCATTTCAAAACAGTAGTCTCTCTTTTTTTTAATTATTATTACATATAATATATATTCCTACTATACTCTAAATATTTGTCATCCTCACATGTAAGTGTAGCTCTCACCCTGAAGCAAGGAAACTTCTCTTTGCAATATACAAAGTCTGTTACAGAAAACCACACCATTCAAAACTTCAGAGTTGTGGTGCACAGTACCAGCTGACACACCCACAAATCAGCGGGTACCAGACGATTCAAGGATCATTGTGGGAGAGGAGGCAGAAAGATCTTAAGAGCCGGAGGACCAGGGAGTTTACTGTAAGATTGTGTCTCCTAGGAAGGTCAGAAGCTATACCCAGAAAGTCTCACCACATGGCTGCCCAAACATGAGCTAAAACAAGATAATAGCACGTTTTAATCCATCTGAGGACTAAGGAGCAAATGAGTAGATTAGGCAAAATATGCCATTGTGAGTTCCTGACATTCTATTTTATGAATTATTATACATTGTGTGTGTGTGCACGTGTGTGTGTGTGTGTGTGTTTGTGTGCATGCATGCTCAAAAATTGAGGCCAGAAGTAGAATTAATATCTTCTTTAATCTTTCCACCTTATATTTTGGAGACAAGAGCTCTCATTAAACCTGGCACTCACTGTTTCTAGAGTGTCTGGCCAGCAAGCCCTAGGGACTGTACTGTCTCTGTCTCCCTTTGCCATTGATGCCTAGCTTTTCTTGGATGCTGATGATCCAAGCTCAGGTCTTCATGCTTACAGAGCCAGCGTTTCACTAATGAACATTTTAATTAAACAATTCCCACAAAGCATAGGTATTCTTATCCACCTTGTTTACATTTTCCATGTATGAAATGAAGTGTGCAGTACATATTTAGCATTGTGCAATTGCTAAGCTTGACAATGCATACACCCATAAAACCATGGCTGCAGCCAAGTTAATGAACAGTATCTTCATTTGTAGTCATTTATTCTTTCATTTCATTTATTATAGATCAGCTCATCTTTTCTAATATTTTATCTATATTGAAGAAGGTAAAATGAATTCATTTTGCTAGGGGGTGTGTGTTGTTTTTTTCTCAGCATAATTATTCTGTGATTCTTGGATATTTTTTCTTTGTATCAATAACTCATTCCTTTTTGTTTCCAAGTAATATTCCATCATGTGCATGTACCACGATTTGTGTACCCATTCCTGTGTTGATGGACATTTTGGTTTCTTTTAGATGCTTGCTATCATAAACAAAGCTGCTGAGAACATTCTTGTATAAGTCGTTGTGTGGACATATGCTTTCATTTCTCTTGCATAAACACATAGGGGGAGGTGGGAAGAATGGCAGAGTGAGCCTGGCAGGTTTATGTTTAACTTTTTAAGAACTGACAAATTATTTTCCAAAGTGGAATTCTACTCTACACATTTAAGATATTGTAAACATCTGCTTGGGGAAGGTAAATTACACGAATGGGAAAATATGCTTAGTTAAATACTGTGAATAGTGAAAGATAAAGTTACTAAAGAAGAATTCTGTCTAGTCAGCCATGTCTTCTTCAGTCAAGCCCTGGGAGTAGACTCCTTCTGTGTCTGCTTTGCTAAATGACAAACTTCAGATATTCAACAACGGGAGAACACATGCCAAACAGGAATGCATTCAAGCCACCAAATAGCAGCTGTCCTTGGAGGGCTGCTGATGAACCAGCAGGCCTGCGATATCGCTGCAGCCTGAGCAGGGTGGACTTGTGCCAGGAGCAGAACCGATCTCATCCATTTTAATGCTTCTGGCGATGCTCACCGCCCATGTCATCTTCTCAGGATGAGTCTTCCAATTCGGGTTCTCCCTTTGGGAAATCAACTACAGATAAGCTGCCTATGGCATGTGTGAGGAGTGTGAGAATATGTGTGTCCTCGTGTGCATGCGCACACTCAACATATGGTTTTTCTATAGAAACTTAGCATCTTCTCTTGCTCCAGTAAGAATGAAGGCCGTGGCTGATGCTGAGGTTACCTCTCACTTAGAGAAACCTGTGGAATCGGTTTGGCAAACTTCCAAGAGGAAGAGATCAGTGTGAAATGCTTAGGAGGTTGTGATGAACTCTGGCCTGAAGCTCTGGGAAGAGATTCAGGGGTCAGGTTGCAACCACGAAGGTAGGGATGAGACATCGGAAGGCATTGTGGGTAGGGATGGAAGCTTGTGTAGAAGACACTGTCTAGAGTGTGTGGTCCTGGGAACTTGCTGCTGCTGTCATTGCTTAGTTAAGCCAAAAAGAAATTCCCCTTGAACGCTAGCCCCTTGAGTTACTACTGACCTGTGCCATTCGTAGTCCTACATTTCCGTCCCGGGGGTTTGCATAGCATGTTACAGCATTTAGAGGCTCCGTGGAGATTTGAGCCAACTATCTGTAAAAGAGAATCTAGAACAGGCTTAGAATTATCAACTTACTTTGTATTTGACCGGAGCTTTTGTGTTTTGCTTTATTCTAGGGTCTGACTCTTCATTAAGATTTGGTTTCCAAGGCTCCCCGAGTTTTGAGGCTTTGGCCTCTGGCTCCCTTGGACTTCTGCGGCTTCAGGCTGAGCCGCTTGTCCTTAGCCTGACCTCTTTTTATGAGAGAAGCTGGTGTTGCTTTCATTTTCTCCATTCGGTGTCCACAACTGCCATGTGGACAAGCGCACGGGCTGGCTCCCAGGTTGGACAGCTTCCTACAGAACGATAGTTACCTGTATCCAAAGCTTCCTGGTTTTTCTTCGTTGCTGTTGTTTGTTTGTTTTGGTTTTTCTTTATTTACATTTTACCTTCTCTGAGGAAAACTCCCAATGCCACTCACTTCTGTCCATCTGCAAGCTCCAGCTGCAGGCTGTACCTCCTCAGACAGCATGACCAGGGATAATGTATGCATTCCTGACATGGTCCACTGGAGAAGCACAGCTCTGAATGTAGTTTCTGAAGGTAGAATGAGTTTTTACACTAAAAACACTGACTCCACTTACTAGTTAGGTGACTTTGGGCAGGTCACCTTGGTCCTCTATAAGGTGAATTGAAGTGGCTGAGTAAAGTGTTTGTTGGGAAAACTTGAAGGCCTGAGGACCAGAGATTGGATCTCTAGCACCAGTGTAAAAAGCTGGTGTGTCCTGGTTAGGTGTTTTTGCTTTTTTTTGTCAACTTGACACAAGCACATGTTATCAGGGAAGGGGAACCTCACTGAGAAAATACCTCCATCAGATTGCCTGTAGGCAAGTCTGCAAGGCGTTGTTTGGATTAATGATTGATTTGTGAGGGCTAAGCTCACTGTGATGTCGCCTCTGGGCAGACTGTCCTAACTTATTTATAGGTAATCAGGCGGAGAAAGCTCAGCCCTCAATGGTGTAGATATTGATGGATCTTGGGGGTTCACTGATACCAACCTGGTGCAAATAGTGAACTCCAGGTTCAGCGAGAGACCCTGTCTTTAAAAGAATCTGAAGAATGACAGAGAAAGATTCCTGACATCAACTTTTGGCTTCTACACGCACGTGCACAGGCAAGGTTTACCCACACAGGCATACTGCACACATATGCATACAACACACACACACACCTGCCACTTAGAGAAGTTTACCAATATCAGGTGGTACTATCTGTGTAGTGTTTACTGTAAATCACAAAGTCATTTCAATGTATGTAGCTAGCCTTGAACTCAGTACGTGAATCAGACTGGCCTCCAGCTCATGAACTTCCTGACCCATGATCCCAAGTGCTGGGGTTACAGATATGTATCATCATGCATGTTTTCATGAAAATTAATCCTTAACCCTTTGAACTCCAGTTTCCTCTTCTGTATGATCCTGAGGGCAATGCAGAAGTTTTGTGACGATTCAATGAGATTTTGTGTATGAAAAGTCTTGGAGCTTCCTAGGCTTGTAGAGGTGATGCAAGTTCAAAGATGAATCTAATGAGAGAATGAACAACAACACAGCTTACTGGGATTCCCCCACTAAGAAACAGAAAATTGAATTCCTTCTGCTTTTTATTTTTCTAAAATCTAGATCTATAATAGAATAAAAGCAATTGAGAGACAGGCTACTCTCCACATAATTCTGAAGCACTAGAAACAATTGGATGGGCATATGTCATTGGCTTTCATCTTAAATTCATAATAACTATGGAACAAAGTGCTAGGTGTGGTCAGAGATAGGGCTCCCGATGCTGGTGGCTCCATCACTCAGCATTGCCGCCTGCTATGCTGTCTGTCTTACCTGCTGGAACTGATCCTCCGCTCCTAACCCCATACCTGGAGTTCTGTTCCCGAGTTAGTGGGAGGAAGCAGCTACTGAGTACCAACTTCTGCGTCCTTACGTTCTATCTTCCCTGGCTCCTCTGTATTGTCTCTCGATTTGTATGAGCATAAAATTGATGGGCCTGGCCCTTGATCACTTTCCATGCCCTTGTCCCTTCAGAACCAAAATCCTTCCACAAATAGGTTCTGTGATTTTTGTCACTTCCTGGTCTGGCTCAACCTGACCTCTGGCAGATTTGTTTCCTGCGATCTAACCTGTCAAAAGACAACGTTCTCATTCTGAGAATCAGCACTTCATCTGTCCCTCGTAAAACCGGTTCTTCACTTTCTGCTGTATCCCCTCCCAGTTGGTTTCTTCCTGCTTTCCAAAGTCTTCATGGCCAACACTGCCAGGTTGCGCTTGCCAAGATTCTGCCCCTTGCCTTGCCATTATTCTCAAGTTTGTCTTATCCCCGGAGCATTGTCATTCACTTAGATGTATAATTTTCAAAGCCTAATGCAAAATGAAATGCAGAGTCCCTTGGCCCAATGATTGTTAACCGATGTCACATCGACCACATCAAACCAAGGATAGTCCCTTTTATAACAATTCGAGTTGCATGTCCATGTAGCTGGTCTACTAATACTCAACTCCAGACCTTATGGAAGTGAGTCTTACAGATCCTCATTCAAGCCCAAACACCTTCCTGAGCTCGGAGTTTAAATATAGTTCTTATCTCTGAATGACTATCAGACTCTCTAGCCCCAGGCGGACATTGTTTAAATCTGGGACCTATCACTTACTATCCATATGATTTTCGAGCAGGCCAGTCAGTCTTGGCAAGCTGCAGTGTCGGATGTAAAAATTTGATGGGCTCAGGAAAAGCTTGTGTAAGCATTAAGCTGGTGAGTTAATCATAGATGTTGATGATTGTATCCAATAACTGTCCACATCTGTAAACTGTAAAAATATCTTAGAGCAGGGAGCCTAGTGGCTGCTATAACACCCATGTTTGCTGTGTTCAGTTGTTTAAAATTGGTGCCAGCAGGACAGACAGATAGGAGCCCTTTTGAGGAGCTTGGGATGAATGTTGGCATCAACAGTCATTTAAAAAAAAAAATCTGTGCAAAGTTTTGCTGCAGTAATAGAACAAAGATCTGAGAGACAGTGAGCTCACCAGAAGGATCCCTCTGACTAATTGGAGAAGCTTGATATCAAATGGTTTTGAGCTGATGGCTAAGTTCCAATGTCATCGTTGTATGACTCTCCTTGAGATGATGTATAGAAGTGATTCTGTCAAGGATGAAGGGACTGAATCGGTGAGTTTATTCGGGTTACTTAATAGGAGGCGCATGGGAGACTCAAAGGCAGCTACAACATGGCAAAGTACTAGGGGCAACCTAAGGGTTGTATAACTGGAGAATTTACTGGGTGACTACAGTCCTGAAGAAACTGGTGATCATCATTATCTGTATCTCTCACTCCCCACTCAGCCCAATTTTGTGAAGGGCTGGAGGGGGATGATCACAGCCATTCTGATTAATGATTACTCTTGGTCATGTCCAACCCAGAGGAAAAGATTGAGCTTATCCAGCAGAAACGGAAGGTGAACACCATGCTTAGGCTGTACATGTCTACGGGGTAGATTATCTCTTCGTCTGTGTTGATGGGTAGACTTTCAACATTTTGCTGAACATGGCAACTGGGCTTTCCTGCAGAAATCTGAGTCAACACATCCAGCTCAGAACCTGACAATTTCTTCCGTTTTTATACCTGCCTCTTGGTCTCCTGGCTCAGTGCTATTGATGGCTGAAATAAGGGTCCTGGACGACAGGCAGCCTGTTCTTCCTTCCTCACTGCTGTGTCCATCTCCAGAAGGCACACACTGGTGATAGGGACAGAAGCCAGAGCTGGTGATGGGCAGAGCTGCCTGCATGAAATAGGAAAAGCATAGGCAAATGAAAATGTTATGATAAGATTCGTCTCATTTATAGCCCAAACCCTAGAATTTACTTGTGATTATTCGATATTTTTTCTGCCTTTTCATCACGACTTCACAGAAAGAATTGCCACTCAGACTGTTTAAAATGACCATAAATCAACAACAAAAACCATAGACAAATGGGGAAAATGGGCAGAAGATGCAACAGCTAACACTGGCATTTAATAAAGGCACCGAATGAAAAAATTCAGTGAAAAAATAAGCTGTTAATTTTGAAACAAAGTGAAGTGTAATTTTTTTCATACTGATAAGTACTTATATTTAACCTTGGAGAAATCATTTCTGTGTAGAAGATTTCTGAGGGAATTCTCCTCAGAGTCTGGAGGAGCTGTGTTGGGAGTGGAAGAATTGAAAATGTGCATGATATATTTATTCTATATAATTCCCCGATCACAAATTTTTATATTAAGAAAGGATGATTGGCCTTTTTTAGTTATTTAACCTAAAACTGTGCAATTTTAACTAAAAAAAAAAGGTGATTGAGATATTTTTACTCTCTCATTCTTGGATGGTTTTCATCCCTGTAACAACATGTACATGTTTATACAACCTAAGGCATAGTTATTCAAAGTAAGGCTTTTAACCTGTCTCTATTCAGTCGTTTGGGGTTTCAGACCCAGCTCTGGGTTTAGTTCAGTTAGATGTGCGGTGGTCCTATGAGCGCAGACAAGAACAATGGGAATTAGCTTTATTTGGGTTTCGTAGCTCCTTGCCTGGTATTAAATTCCTGGCTCTCTTTGAGGAAGATGGAGCCTAAGGCCAGGTTAATATTCAGAAAGTGCTTGGAAGTTAAGAACAGGAGACTGTAATTTAGTAGCTAAATTTTCAAAAACGATGCCAAACACCTGCGTTTGTGGCTGCAGGTGCCGCCCTACCCTACCTGAAGTAGCTGCTCGTATGCAAATCCACACCTGCCAGATTTGTGCCAGCCTCAGCTGTCAATGGTAGGCTCTTAGTCCACTTCCTATTGCAAGGGTTTGGACTTTACTTATAACTCTTGTTGTGCTTTTTGTTCGTGTTCTCCAAGAAGATCTGACTCTAGCTGCCACCGAACAGCCTTCTGTGCTTCGTTGGTAACATTGGTAAATATAGTTATTTACTTAGTTTCTCTGAAGACAGTGAATCCTCAGGGACAGAACTTGGCTCTGTGGCTCTCAAACTCAGTACAATTTTTGCAGATAGCTATGAAGCACTCTGCTGTACACACACACACACACACACACACACACACACACACACACACATCCCAATCAATAAATGACCATCTGTGAAATGAGATTTCTCTTCAAAGTATAGTTTATTTTTTTTCTTGCTTTTCACCATTTCATATATAGCTTTGTTTGTCATTGTGGTTTGAATATGTACAATGAAAATGATTTATTAATGCTATTTTTAAACTGAAGCCACAAAATATTCTAGACTATAACAATTTTTACTTTTCAAAGATGTTCTCTTCCTAATTCTTTGTACTGTATTTACATACCCATACTATAATACCACATTTTATTGGGTCTAATTAAATATTTGCTCAGGTGTCTACCTCATTCATGGGTTGTCAGTTTCTTTGAAATAAGCAGTAGACTCTTACCTGGCACATAAGTGTTCAAGAAATATTTGGTGAGTGAGTTAATTCCTTGTGAGTTTACATGGCTTAAAAAGTTCCCAAAGAATTTTAATTGCTATGTTAATTTCTCAAGTGAGAGCACTATTTTTAAACACACACACACACACACACACACACACACACGACCTCAAAACATAAAGCATATTTAGGAGGAATGTCTCTCAGTTGATTTTTCTAGAAATATGGAATTTCTCGGTAAAATAGCTTGAAAATAACAAATGTTGTCACTCTGGTAGGACTGCATTTAACACGTACTAACTTCTTTGATGTGATACCTGCATATCATTTGCTCACAGATTCCTGTGTCACTAGAAAGACAGCCAAGGGAGTTCGGCTTGTTCTCTCAGTTTCTGGTTTTAATACCTGAGATTTTGTTTCTTCATGATGGCAGCTAAGGAAAGTGACTCGGGTTCACCTGGCCCTTCTCCGGTGTCTCACAGCCAATACGGTTTCTGCCCTTTCCTTTAACATTTGGAAACTGAAAGGACCAGGAGAAAAATCAATTGTCCAAATATTGACCCACTTTACAAAGCTGGAGCCACCTGACTCTGAGCTGCCAGAAAGCTGATAATCCGCCTTTCAGCACCTGCAATTGCCACATTGTCCCAAGCCGAAGGCCAGTGATTACACTTGCAGTGCTCATTACACACACACACACACACACACACACGCACACACGCGTGCGCACACACATGCACACGCTCATGCACACGCAGTTCAGAGAGAGTCACCTCAGAGACAATGTGTCCAATGACGATGGCCGACTCAAATTTCAGTTTGTGCCTTGATTATGGGTTTTGAAGTACCAGATGTACTAAGGGCAATGCTTCACCCAGTTACCAGTATTTATCAGCCGGAAGAGAGCCAATCATCTTTAGTGATCTCAGGCTCCGTAGTTCACAGCCTTTCTCCCTGAAGCTTCAGCTCTCACCTATCCTTTATGCCAACCAATGCCAATCGGTCTGTCTGAGAGTCCTCTTTCTGTTGGGCAGGTTGCTATTCCCACTTCTGTGGTGTCTTTGGGCTATTTAGGACTCGGACACATTTATTAACATTTGCTGTGTCTAACTTTGATTATCCTTTTGCGAGGTGTGGGGGGGGTATCCTCTTTTCTTCTCTTTCTCTCTCAGACTTTCTTTTTTCTCTCCTTTCTTTCTTCCTCCTTTTCTTTCTTTCTTTCTTTCTCTCTTTCTTTCTTTCTACTAGTTGATGACTACATTTACATGGAAGCCTTTAACAATGCTAAAACAGATTTCATGGTGGTGCATACTTTTAGTCTCAGGCCTTGGGAGGGTGAGGCAGGCGGATGCTGAACTCAAAGCCAGCCTTCGGGTATCTAGTAAGACCTTCTCCCTCCTCCAAACAAAAGAAAGCACAAAATGTATTTCAGACTATTTGAAAAAGGAGAAAACCTGTCAGGATCTAGGTGAATTCTAGTTGCCAGGATCCCAAAGTGACTCTAACAAAACAGTTTGTTGAGGGGCTTCCCTACACGTGGAAATAATTCATTGCATTTCAGATGGTTTGGTGGGCTCATGGCAAATCTGCCTATAGTGGTGACTAAAAGTTAGAAATGTCCAAAGAGAAAGAGGCCCATTTGGGAGGCTCTGTTCTTAGATGAGGAACAGCAACCAGATGAGTTCCTGACTCCCTGGATTTACCCAGAGCGCTAAGCCATCTCCATGGGACCAGAATCTTAGTTACCCAGGCCACGTCTTCAATACAAGTGATTTCAGCTCCCTGTGAGTAGTCCTGACTACTTCAGAGAGGCACTTCCTTAACTTCAGGACACTTGAGGATCACAGAAAGAGCTCACGAAATGCAGACCTAGAAGCTTCAACCCCAGGGTTTTATGGTCCAGCAGCACTGCCATCTTTAAGGAGTGTCTCAGGTGAGAAATTGCTGGGCACTGAGAGAACATATAAGGAACCACAGAGATGGGTGTTAACCAGATCACAGCCACAGATAGCTAATTCTAGTGTGGTTATCTGATCAACTCTGGTTATCAGAAGACAGTACTCCCATAGCTATCTGCAGCATTTATACTAGAGAAGTCAAGTAAAGGCTATCTTCTTGAAAGTGTATTATTATTATTGTTGTTATTATTATTATTATTAACCTCCATTACTGTTGCTAGAGCAAGGGTATGTAGAAACAAGAACAGAAATGTATTGCTACTTGACAAGAGTCACATTCAGGAACCCCAGGGCAAACCAGAAGGTCTTTATCTTACTGTAACTGTTTTTTACTGTGCTACAGGACCTCTGTTGGCAATAAAGAGATAGACGGCTTGGAATCCTCTCTACCATAGCCCCTGCTGCACGTAACTACTGTTATGTTTATCTGGCGGGATTCAGGCCTTTCTAAAATACAGCCAATGTCAGTTTCCTTCAGAGATTCTTAGCTGTATTGGGGCTGAGACTCCTGAGCACGGCTGGGAGAAGCCACCTTCTCATCCTTACCTTTTAGCCCTTGTATGTATTTTGGCCTCATTTCCTTCTAAGTTAAAGTTACAGTGTTGGAAATAAGTTTAACCCAGGAAACTGATTTTCTAAAGATACTTAAAATGTGCTCCCCCCCCCAGCAATATAGCTAATAACAATTGAGTGGGATTTTAAGCACTTTCTACAATGTTTTAGTTGACTGCTTTACCCTTTGTTTCTTTTCCCCAATGATGACATTTAAGAACTTGAGTTCAGTTGTACAATTCCACTTAATCCGTTCATTAATTACCAGCATTGTACAGTCACAGGGGAGAGGCACCCTGGCTATGCAGGTGTGAAGGTGTGTGGTGCCAGGCTGAGGGCTTTCAGGGAAAGGTCTTTAAAGTTGGAATGGGGTGGAGCGGAGGCATCATAACAAGGTCCAGGAAAATAACAGTCCAAATTCTTTTATTACAAACTTAAGGGGTGTTAGAAAGTTGTGCTTGTAGTGTTTTATGTTTTTTTTTTTTTTTTTTTTTTTTTTTTTTTTTTTTTTTTTTTTTTTTTGTAATTCATAGTCCTGTTCTAGCTGTGGAGGGGGCTAGGGAACTGAAGAGCTGATATTTTTAGCTCTCCTAGCAGGAAGCAGGTTCTGGCTCATTAGGAACCTTCTCCATTACCATAGGGCTCAGGTGTGGATTGCTAAAAAGAATGATAAATGTCACCAACACTGTAGCAACTAGGAGAAATATTGAACACAAAAGGAAAAACAATTTTAAACCTCACACAAACACAGCTTCCTTTCCTGTCCAGTCAGTGTAATGCCACCAGCAATTTAATTCAATTATCAGTGGCCAGGCAAGGTGCACCGCAGGAGTCTATTTGTCAGGGTCCTCTTGAGAGAATAATGACAGGTGGAGAATTTACTAGGGGAATCAGCTCAAGTTATCATGGAAGCTGAGAGGTTCTATAGCAGATCATCTGCAAGCTGGAGACTTTGAATGCCCTGCCCGAAGCGTCTCTCAGTCCAAGCAAAGGCTTGGGAATCTGGTGGGGGGCCAAAGAGACAAGTCTGGGAGTCCACAGGCTGTGCCCCATAGTGTTCTGATGTTTGACTGAAGGAGAGGAAGGGTGTTCCCATGCTAAGGTAGAGTTAGAATAATTCTTTTGTTTTCCTGCCTTTTGGGGGCCTCAAAGCAATTGTCTGGTGCCCCCTACACCGAGGGCTGATCTTTCCATTCAGCCCCTTCAGATCACATCTGTTCTTCTCTAGAGTCAGATTTGGGTCTGTACCACAAAGCACCGAATTACTGGTTTTCTACATAGCCTTTAACTACATGAAACTAAAACTGAGTGTCACAGGTACTTTGGGTGGGTTTATTAGGGCTTTTAGTTTAAGGCAGTGGTTCTCAACCTTCCTAATGCTGTGGCCCTTTAATACAGTTCCTCGAGTTGTGGTTCCTCGAGTTGTGGTGACCCTCCCCCCCATCATAAAGTTACTTTCATTGCTACTTCATAACTGTAATTTTGCTGCTTCTATGAATCATAAACACCTGATATACAACTCTCGTAAAAGGGCTGTTTGATTTCAATGGGTCACTATCCAGAGGTTGAGAATAGCTGCTTTAAGGTCGCAGGAGTTCTCTAGAACCATAGTCCCATGACTGTAGTGGGTATAACCAACCACTTTCTTATTGGTCTTGAGGCCTTTTTCATAGGAAAGAACTCATGCCTGAATTTGTAAATCTGGCCAATAGCCCACAGCTGGGAGATCATAGGCCCTAGTGGGGAATATAGTATTATTGTTTCACTGAATGATCAAGTTGTTGAAAAGTACGCGGGGCTCTAACCAGATTACTGCTGCACATACCTATAATCGGAGATGCTTCGTACAACATCGGAGGTAGCATCTTAAGGCCAAAGTTCATAAGATAAGTAATGTAGAGTGATTGGCTCTTAATGCCATAGCTATATCATCTCATCATACAGAAGTAGCAGGATTGTAAGGGCCAGAGGTCAGGAAGGACTGGGTCAGATAGGACACTCATGAACTCGACAGCTGTATTTGCCTGCTCAAGTCTTACCTAAGATCAAGCTTGCCAGAAGACCAACAATCCCACCTCTAGCTGAGGATCTATTGACAGCTGCTGGCCTTTAGAGGAGGGAGAATCAGTCTTCCTTAGGGCCGGGGCCCTTAGTAAGTTGTCCGTGCTCCAGTGGGTGACCCACACCCACAAGTGTATGCACAATAAACACTGGACTCAATGTTGTTGGTTTTAAAGAACTTGGGTGGGAATGAGGAGGAAGGGGAGTAGACCTTGGAGGCATCAGGGGGAGTAGAGGAAGGTGAATATGATCCAAATATATTTGCATGCATGTATGACATACTACATGAATTAATGAAAATGGTATATTAAAAATACATCTCATCCATTATTGGTAAGAAGATGTAAGTAAACTCAGTCTCTCTCTCTCTCTCTCTCTCTCTCTCTCTCTCTCTCTCTCTCACACACACACACACACACACACACACACACGTAGGAAACGGGACATGTTGAGAAGAAGGGGTCCATCAGGAGAGAGGGGGAGATCAGAGGAGAGTGAGGAATAAAATATCTAGGAATCATACAAGTGCCTGTGTAATTTTAAAAAATTAAATAAAGCAAATGGTGCTTTATTTAAAGTATTTAAAGTAAAATATCCTTAAAGGCTGTTGGATTCATTTGCTTTTGCTTTGCTTAGACGATTCTGAGACACTTTATTAAAGTAAGTTTTTGGATAAATTGAAAACTGGCAAATAAACTACTTAAATGGACAAGGCTAGGAACCACACACAAGTTGCTCTTTTTTTCTGAGTCAGAAACCATGCAGATGGCATTCTGTTTTTGAACTCCTGATCTCTGTACATGGCACGTCATCACCTACCTCCTCAACCCTGTTGGCCCGCGACATGTTTCCTACCTTCCATGCTAATTGCATGCACTTTCCCTCCCTTTGAACTTGCTGTGGCAAACACAGTAATATACAATGACCCGAGCTAAAACAAGGACATGCCTCTTTGAACTGAGGACTCTCAGTAATCAGAAATATGTTCACGCTAAGCAGTAAACGGCCTCAGCCTGTGGTTTTATCACAGAAACAAGACACAAACTAAGACAGCAACTAAACCTCAAACTTGATTGATGACATGGCTGGTGGAGAAGTGGGCATTTAGCTAGAATTCCAGGCAGCAGACTGGCTGTGACTGGCTATGCACACTGCGGCCCTTATGAGCCGTTAGCAGAATGAGATCAGAATATGGAATTTCTAGATTCTTAATGGTGTTGCGTGTCAATTGTAATGTTGTAACTTTATAATAGAGTGTATAGGACTTTATCGTTAAGGAGGAAAGATTTTTATATTAGAAGCTTGCATCCTAATTTTACATGCGATATATTCTTTCATGCATGTTTACTTATGTATGTATATATATAATATGTATGTATACATATAATATATATGTATGTGGTGATATGTGTATAATTGTTATATGTTAGTTCTGTTAAACTCCTTAAATCGAACCTATTTTCCATTTTAATTATCTTTATATACTGAAGGCCTGTGGGCATGTCTGATGCATAGCAGAGGCTCAATGCATACCTGATGGCTATATGAACATACCTTAAAGAAAGTCAAGATTCAAAATAAAAATCCAGTATTATTCAATTGATGTAGGAGAAAAACTGCATTAAAAATGGTCAATTCATTTGTGAAAAGTTTTATGTTGTTGGATAATAGGGCTTGAATATATACTGATAATAAATGATAAAAATTGTTATAAAAGTAACTTATATGTGCACATTAAAATGTAGGCAGATGTACACTGTGCTCTATGCTGTGTGGCCAGTGGTAAACCAAGCCTCTTGAAATGCTTCACTTCTATTTCTTTCCTGATCTTTCACTGACTTAAAGAATTGTTAAAAAAATCAAATTTTAATCATTTTATGAATTTCTGCCTATGCTGTTCCACAAATACCTGAAGCTCAATGAATATTTGCAGAAAGTATAAAGCAGCTTTATTTTATTGCTCAAGCAAATCAGCTTGAAGATACAGGATTTGCCCATTGAAATGGATGAAGACAAACGTCTTTCATCAACATGTTAGTTTTCTGTTGCTGGGTAACAGATAATACATTTGCCGACTTCACACAACATCCATCCATTAGCTCATACTTCTGTAGGACAGAAGTCCTTTATAGCGTCTTCTCAGGCTATCACAAGACTCAATCAAGACGCTGTCAGGCCTGAGTTTCCATTTGGATAGTCCACTCCCAACCTCATTCTGTTTGTTGGAAGAAACTAGTTGCTTGAAGTTACTGAACTGAAGTCCATCCTTTCCTGGCTGTTAGCAGGAGACTGTTCTTCCTACTGCCACATTGCTTCTCCAATGTCTACTCCGCAATGGTGCACCAGCCCTGATGTTTGTGCTTCCGTTGTCTGTACTCCAGATCTGATTTCTAGGACTCATGTGGCAAAGGCAGACCCACCTCAGATGACCTCTTGTAATTGATGTCATTTGAGATCTTTTTTTTACCTGCACAAGCCTCTTGCCACACCTATTATATGGTCATATTCATAGAGTCTGCCTGTGCCGGAGGAAGGGATGTTCTGAGGATCATTTCAGAAATCTTCCTACAATACTGACTGGGTAATGTCTTTACTTTAATTCCATGATAATCACTCCAGGGCTTTAGTGTGAGCTCAGGTGGTCCCAATTATGTTACTAGGTATGCCTGTGTGTGCCTATGTCTAGTATATGTGTGAGAGAAAATGTGTATTGTATGAGAAGTTGGATTATTCTGTGTTCAATAAATAAATGACGACCACCTGAAAGGTCAGATTTTTTATTTTTTTTTTAATTTTTATTTTTTGAGACAGGGTGTATCTGTGTATCTAGCCCTGGCTGTCCTGGAACTCACTCTGTAGAACAGAAATTTCTGAACTCAAAAATCCACCTGCCTCTGCCTCCCAAGTGATAGGATTAAAGGCGTGGGCCACCACTGCCCAGCAAAAGGTCAGAATTTTAAAATACGAATACACCTTTGTCATCTGAGATCTGGGGTGATCTTTCTTCTTCTTCACTACTTTCTTCCTTTGTTTAAGATATTTTATGATCAGCAAGCCTTTCCTCTTTCTCTTGGCTAGCATAGTGCTTTATAAAAGTGGAAAATGTCACCCACAGCTTCCGATAGAAGTAGCTGGATATAAGAATTTGGTGCCCAGCAATGTGAGCTCATCTTGTGATAACCACTTTAGAGTCTGGGGTGCCTAGAAGTCTACTACTAGTTTCTTATGGAACTAAAGTCGTTACTCAAGTTCTGTATAAGGGTTTGACTTGCAAATGTTTCCCTGGAGATAGTGTAACCCTCAGCACATATGTGGTGACAACTGCCATTGGTCAGAACAGTGAGATATGAGGCAGCACTCAGGAAGTGTATATTAAAAGGTTATCTAGGAAACCGCTTCAATTCCATTGTTTTTTTAAGAATGTGTGTTAGTCATATGGCTTAGAATTTCAGTGGAAAAAATGGAAAGCTTTATTGTAGTCTGAGGATTCGTTGCTTGTGGTTCGTGGACAAATGAGGTTCAAAGATGAACCTCAGAGGGAGTCAGGGGCTTTTTAAAACTGAAAGTGTTTTATGAGTTTGTAGATGCTTACTCCTGATCTTCAAAGGCATTGAATAAAGATTTTAGGTCTACTCATGGGTCTTGTATGACCAAATAATTAAATACCATTAGGCTAAGTGTGAGACTATCTTTTTATGAACTAGAAAACTGATGCCCACTGGAGGGGATATGTGTGATATAACTTTCCCCCACCATGCTTCATAACATAGGTTTAGGACTACATGGGTGTGACAAGGGTATGTTAATGCAAACAATATTATTTCCCTTGATTTTTTTACATACAGAGTATCCTTTAAAAATGATGGAAAAATGAAGAAAATTTACAGTAGATAGAATGTAAATGCCATGTGCCCTTAGAGATAAATAACAATTCTATCACCAGCTGCTAAGTAAATAAGTGTTATGGAAGATTCTATTTATAAAACAAAAGTATATTGACAATTGTGCGTGTGTATATGCACAAGTGTTTCTTAGTTCCTTCTGGGACTGCCATACAAATTAGTTGTGGAGAAATAGATTTTTTTTTTTTTTGTAGCTAAATTAAAAACAGGTGGGAAAGCCAAGGGATTAATTACAAAGCGATGTTGATGATAATGGCAAGAACACTGTTTGAGTGACTATGACGTACTAAACACAGCTGTACTGAGTGATTTATTTGTGTCATCTCATTTAATTTAATCCTTACCAACAACATTCCACAACTTAGATGCTATTACCCCATGCACAAATGAGAAAACTAAGACACAAATAAGCTTATTAACTTGCCAAGGTAAGGGTTAGCAAATAGCATAGAAGAATTTTGACCCTTGATGGGTCAGCAAATGCTTGTGGTCCAGCCACTACACACAATCTCGATTCCCAATAAATACGACCAAAATAGTGGAATAGCTAAAGAATTGAATGGCAAAAAGATATTAATTTTCTTTAAGACACATTCACTGAGCCTTTTTCTCTACCAAAATATTCACATCCAAATGCCAGGGTTCTCTTCTTGTCTACAGGCTTTATGTCTTCTCTATTGTGTTGACACTTTTTTTTTTTTGAGGTGAAGATCAGCTGAATCAACAGGAATGAGGCCCTTTTAAGCCAACGTCTCTTAATGTCAAATGTAGTTGTATAGGTAACGAGACACCAGAGAGTCAGATGTAAATCTTGGGGTCAGAGGCAATCAGAGTAGAGTTTTGTTTGTCCGTTGAACTAGAATGCCTACAATTACTTGCCTACGAGAAATCTATGTTTGTCTCTTGAACAGTGTGTGGATTTCCATTTGGTTTTGGTGTTTAAATATGTCACAAGCAGGAAACCCATAGATTCAAAACACTTTACACACACAGAAAATATGAGGAATAAAGAGCATAGCCCACGGGGTTTTTTATTTTAGAGCTTAGGAGGAGACCTGGATTTGGGACGTGGTTGACAGAGTGCAAAGGTAAAGAGGTGAGACTGACCCGGATGGTGTTGCGGGGTTTTAAACTGTGTCCTGGTAATAAGAAGAAACATCAATCAAAAGCATTATGAAGGAAACAAGTGGGCAGTGGTTGTACTGAACAGACAGCCAACTGCAGGAGAACTGAGGGTCCCACCTCCAGAATGACAGCTATCTGAATGTCTCAGAACGTTATGAAAATATTTGTGGAAAATGGCAGTGATTTACTGGGGCTGACTGGGAAAGGCAAAGCAAGCCTGACCTTGGACTTCTTGGCTGAGGTGAAAAGAAAGGCCTTGGCCCTCATCCACTGTGCTTAACAAGTTATCAGGCAAGTTCCTGCTTCCCTGACCCATCTCCTCACACCCAAATGGAAGGGCCAGGGAAGGAATAATGTCTCTGGTGACCACTGAGAGAGAAGGGGGATTCCTTCACCCTGCAAATTACCAGAACTTCTGAAAGAGGGGGGGAAGGCTTTCTTCAACAAACACAGAAATTAGGTAATATCCTTCAGTTTAAATGTTAAGTAAGGTTTTTTTTTTCCCCCACAAAGTTTGTTTGAAAACAAACTGTTTTCAATAGGAACACGAGTCTTTTCAGGTTGAGAACTAGCCCAGGGAGGTTGTTCTGCTTTCTGCTTCTGACTTTGGTCATCGGGAAGGAAATGCATACCTATTTGTCATTGATTCAGTAAACAGAAGAATTTGGAATTTACCTCAACATTCACCTTATGTATTCAAAACCAGTAGATCTGGGAATACAGTAATGGGCAAAAGAGATCCGAATCGTGACCCTTGGGGAGCTTATCTGCTTGACAGAAAGGACAATAAAGAAATGGGATGTGCTGAGGAGGCTGGGAGACGCTTGGCTGTGCTGCTCGGATGCGCTTACCTGAAGGATGCTCTTACTGCCCAGCTCTCAGTAGGGCTGACAGGGGACTGTCATCCTCCTGGCATTCTTCCAACTGTGGGAAGCTGCCACAACAGGAATGATTCAGCTCTGGGCTGGCTTCTGAGTAAGCAGGAGACTACAGAAGAACAACTTCTAGTTTCAGGTCTCCAGCTGGTTAAGGAGGTCACTGGGGTCTGCGTGGTAAACTGACTTCACCTTTGCCCAGTACTTTTTTTACTTTGTTCTCCACTGAGGGCCAGGACTGGGTGTGGTGCACAGGAACCAAGCTGAAGAAATGCCCTCACTCCCAGCGTCTTGGAGGCTTGGCATTGCTTAGGAGTGACTCCTAACTTCAAAAGAGTTTTAAAATACACAAGTAACTGTCAACAGGGCATCAAAGTTTAGTTTGTTTTTTATTTTTTATTTAATTTTATTTTATGTGCATTGCTGTTTTGTCTGCATTCATGTCTGTGTGAGGGTGTTGGATCCCCTGGAACTGTAATTATGGACAATTGTGAGCAGCCATGTGGGTGCTGGGAATTGAACCCAGGTCCTCTGAAAAAGCAGCCAGTGTTCTAAACTGCTGAGCCATCTTTCTGGAGATATATATATATAATTTTTTTTCTTTTTGGATATAGTCTCACTATCCCAAGCTTGTGTTAGAACTTCTGATCTACCTGCCTCAGTTTTTCAAATGCTGGGATTGCAGATGTGAGCCCACCACATTCACCTTAAGGTTTTGTTTCATGAAGGTGATTTAAACAATCTGGAATAAAAATTTAGATTAAACTTCAATCCTGTATGGTGTCACAAAAATCCAAATATTTCAGAAATATAATAACGAAGGCATGGCTTGTCTTACGTACACACATATCCCAACTAGTCTTATCTCCTTGACTGAGAAGCTGACAAGGTCTTTGACGCCATTTAAATAAAAACAAATAAACAAATAAACAAACAAACTGCCCTTTAAAAGGACCATAAAATTTAAAAAGCATTCCCATGAGGAGATCACAATAGCCATAGCTCTCTATAATTCTTGCCATATTCTATTAGAGGTTATTAATTGTATATTGTAATATATTAAATATTTATACTCATCAGGTAGAAATGATCAATTAATTTTTTTTACATTTGTGTGTGTGTTTATATGATGGGGGTGACTCATATATATAGTGCAGGTCTGGGTGTAAGGATAACTTGCAGAGTTGGTTTTCTCTTTCCACCAGTGGCTAGCAGTATTAAGCTCAAATTGTTAGGTCTGGAACCAAGTGCATCAAAACAAACAAAAACCAAGAAAACAGACAGTCAAAGAGTTTATGTTTTACCCCCAAATACAGAGTGGGATCAGAGTCTAGAGTCTTACTCTGGTCCCCCGGCTTCAAGGCCTTGCTTCTTCCACGGACACAATGTTGGAGGCAGTTCCTACAATCTAATTGAATCCGTGTTCCCTTATGGGTTCCTATTTATAAACCAGCCATTTGGCTGAATCAAGCTCTGATCCTACTATCAGAATTTAACACGGGGAGAGAGGAACACTTACTGCAGGCGCGAGTTCCAGCTGGTGCAGCCACTATGGAAATCAGTGTGGAGGTTCCTCACAAAACTAAAATAGAGCCTCCACATTACACAGCTATGCCATTAGGCATATACCCCGAAGACTCTTATTCTGCTACTAACATCTATTCATTCACAATAACCAAGAAATGGAAACAGCCTAGATGTCCAGCAGCTGATGAATGGAAAATGAAAACGTGGTACATTTACACAATGGAATATTGTTCAGCCATCAAGGGAAACAAAATTGTGAAAGTCACAGGTAAATGGATGGAATCATTCTGAGCGAGGAAACCCAGACCTGGAATGATAAATATCTCATGTTTTCTCTCATTTGTGGGTGCTAGTTCCGAGTTTTCAGATATGTATGCTTGATTTGAAATGCACATAAAGATCAGTAAGTAGCAAGGGGCTATGGGGTGCGGCTTTAAAGGGAGGGGAAGTAGCAAACAGTGATGTGGAACCTTAAAATGAATTAATGGAATGGGAAGGGTTAAATTGCAGTGGGAAGAAGGGTGGCAGGGAAAGGGTGAAATGTGAGAAGGGATGCATAAAGACCTTATGAAAAAGTCATATGGAAACCTACCTTTTACTCTAGGAAGACACACACACACACACACACACAGGAGGGGGATATTAAAATACAGTTATCCTATAGGATAACAATATCCTTACTAGACATAACAGATTAAACAAAAGCCCAGGTCCAGGAGTGAGTTTCTTCTGTTGGAATTGTTTTCCCATGAAAGCTCATCGACCTCCAAATATCGCAGGCTACTGCCAATGTGTTACTTGTTACATTTTAGAACTTGCAGTTGACCCTGCTGCCAAAGACACTCTGTACTTGAGCTGAAGAGCATGGCTATATTAAGCCAGTACTGACCTGTAATCTTCACTTCTTACTGGCTAGCTTTCATAGTTCTGGAAGGTGCTATGCACGCTAATCAGAGGAGAAAGCGATCGTCCATCCTATCCAGTTCTGAATGCTGCAGGCTACAAGAACGGCTGGCCTGTTAAGACATGCCGACTGTTGCAGTTGTAGCATGAAAATCATGGGAGTACCTAATCACATTCTCATTGGCTTTAACTCACTCTCCACAAGGTGAACTGATACCTGGTACCACTATTGGATCAAGAACCTGCAACTAGACAGTTCCATAGGCCTAAGGGGAGAACCTACCTGCTAGGTTGACCTAGTATTAAACTGATTACTAATGACTTACTGTTATATCCACAAATTAACATACCTTTCAACTTTATCAGAGGAGCTTCTGTTTACAGTAGATGGTATTTAACATAGAGGCTTAAAACTGGCAAGGATCAAAGAACAAAAGATAGCAAGATGCTTAGCCCTAAATAGGGCATCTATGTTACATCCTCTTCTCCCAAGCCTCAGGGACATTGTGAAGAACCAGAAAAACTGTAAGTGTCAGAGACTCAAATGAATACAAGAAAATACTATTCTCTGGATATCATAGCACATCAGTACACACAACCTAAAAGCACGACTAAACCGTGTGCAAGCTCAAACTGGACAAAATCCCAGCATGGAGAGGTAAGGTGGACATGAGCCGATGTCAACATTTTAAAATTTAAATGGCCAACAGACTTGCCCTCTACTGCATGCTCAGCAGGTTGTAGTCACATAAAGCCCCACACAACAGGAGGAAGACGATATCCAGAGACCTGCTGGCTATCATACCATGCAGCATTGGAGAGGGAATACTCCCTGCCTGCTGCCCTCAGCATGGGTGGGCAGTAGACACACAGAGGCCTGCCTGAGACCATGCTACTTAGTGCTAGACCTCCCCTAGGCAGCACAATGGAACTGGCCTGATATGGAGCTGGCTCACCACTCATTCATGAAGTGGAGTGGGCTTGGGGTGATGCCTTCCCTTCCCTTCACCTTTATCACCTGTGGTTGTCTAAGGAGGTCTTGAGAGCAGGAGAGCTAACCCTGCCCCTCAATGGGTATAGCACTTAGGAGAGAAGGTCCTTCACCTTGCAGGGGCAATAGAGTGAAGCTGGCCCTGATGGTATAGGCAAAGGTGAGCCAGCCCTAAGAGTGTAAGAGTGAGAGGACAGACCCTGCTTCCTGCCAGTGGTGGCGTTGAGTGGTCTATCTGGAGTAGTGCTGCAGAGCTTGCCCTGTTGGTGCAGATGTGAGAGAGCTGGCAGGCTGATCAGTTCATACTGCATACACCCAGGTCCAGGGTTTTGAGTTGGTCTACCCCCAAATCAACATCATCTGTCAACTGTTGGAGCACATGAAAGGGCACGTTCTGCTGATCCAAAGCTGCAGGATCTCCATGACTCAGATCAATGACTCGATAACTGGGAGGAGTCTCAGTGAGGATCCAATATTGACTGTGTGACCGAAGCCAGAGATCTCAAACAAGACCAATGAGTCATTGCATTGAACATTTGCAAGTGAAGGTATGTGGACCGAGGGGTAGACTCTGGGACACACCATGACACCCTATAGCTTCCTCAGCAAGATGTTTTCTATGCTTTACTTGTATTTTGTTGTTTTTTGTGTTTTTAATTTTCTTTTGTGGGTGAGGTCGCACAGGTGGAGGGTAGATAAGAGGGGATGCGGAGATGAGCGGGACTGGGTGTGCGATGTAAAACTCACAAAGAATTAATAAGAAGTAAAAAATAAATAAAATAAATGGCCTTTATACACTTTTCAAGAGTTGTATGTTGTACATGCACAACAGTTGACTCTGTAAAGAATGGATTTTGGTAACATGTCATTGTAGGTTCACAGACTGTGCTACTGTGGTGTAGGAGGAATGTTGATAATGGGAGGGTAGTGTTCCTCGCGCCTCCCGTGTCCCCTTCGCCCGTGGAAGAGAGACACGAGAGGCAGTATTCGGGTGGTTACCACAGAGAGGCTTTATTCATATAAGCAGAAGCAGAAAGACGGAAAGACAGGAAGAGGCACAGCTTAAATACACCCTAGAGTGACGTGTTCACTTCTGATTGGCTGTTCACTCATTACCCATAATACGCCCCGGGACGGGCAGTGACTTTTGGCGCGCTTTCTGCCTTTTGCACCTGCACAGTCAATTGTTTACTAGTGGGGAGGACACGATGTCCGGGCCATCTTGGAATGGCGGATGTATCACCGCTAACCGCGGCTTCCTACAGGGTAGATCTACAATGTCTCTCCCCCATGATTACTTGAGACCCTCACAATCCTACCTACCCCTCAGAGAGAATGTTCTGCTTCATGGATGGTCAGAGAACACATTCCCTTCCTACCACTTTCCATTCCCTTCACTGCCCAAAATAACAGCTCATTTCCTGGGTGTTGAGGTTTGTTCTGTTGTTATGTATTGTAATGCTAACTACTAACCCTAGTTGCCTCAGAGATGAGGAGATCCTCATGTACACCAAGTGATGCTATATAACCTTGCCCCCAAGTTATCCCTGATTGGTCAAAAAAAGATATCTATAGCTAATAGCTGGACAGAAGAAAGGTAGGCAGGGCTTCAGTTACCAGGCTTGGGGTCTGAACAGAGACCATAAGGGGAGTGCAGGGTGGAGAAGAGAGGAGAAGATGCCATAGGGTAGATAGATCATGAGAATATGTCCGTGATGGCTGGCCAGTTGGAGTAAGTAAGGCCCAGGCAGAACATGGCAAGTCCTATTTCAGGGTTGTTGACAGGGAAGTAGACAAAATAGCATAGAGGGTTGATATCTGCTCAGGTCTGATGCTATTAAGGCTGATTACAAATATAAAGGTCTTATGTTTTTTATCTGGAAACTGAATGATCCAAGGTGGTGTAGAAACCCCGAATAATTTTTATCACAACACCTGGGGTCTGAAGGAAGAGGCCCCTCTGCACCAAAGTGAACAGATTCTCCCAACATTAATGTTTACTTGCATCAGAAAGTGACTTGAAGAGCAGATCTTTACTGAGTAAATTTATGGAAGTTATTATGATGGCTCAAGACACTGCTGTTGTCCTTATGAAAGGAGGAAAGGACAGAAACACAGACAGAAGACAAAAACAAAACAAACAACATCATTGACAACAACATTTCACATTAACATGGAGCAGACGTTACAGTGAGACAGCTTCAACCCTGGGCGGCCAAGGATTGCTGACAAATGCCAGAGGCCAGAAGAAGCAAGGAAGCCTCCAGAAAGAACATAGCATGGCTGTTTTCCGACTGTTCTTACAGCTGGGCATGTAGCCTCCCAGTCAGTGAGAGGAAAAATTCTGCCATTAATGCTACTGGGTACATAGGGCTTTGTTTTCAAAGCACTATAGAAGACAAATATAAATTTTTGTACCCAGAGAAATTTTACCTTTATCATTGCAATCTTGCATCTCCAATTTCTTTTTCTTGAGACCTTTTATTTCTGTGATCATTCTGCATTTCACTCCACTTACTCTTGCCTTCATTTGAGAACCAGACCCAAAGACTCACATACCCCAGACAATGCTTTACCAATTTGCCAATGTGCTATATCCCCACCCTGTGATAGTCTGTTCTTATATATACATTAAGTGCTTAAGTAACTATCTTACATGCATCCTAAGCATCTTTGGGATGGCTATTTTAGGCTTTTCTTAGTTTAGTAGGCTAACCTATCTGATTCCTTCATGTGTTGCCTCTAATCAGACAACCTCTATTCTAAGTCTTTATTCTGCTGTTGCCCTCTTGATTTCTAGAGCCCCTTGGGAAACCTTTCTCTCTGCTCCTATGAAGCCAGTTGAGGTTTTAAAGAGCTAAACTAGTCCTTTCTCCTGTGGGAATATTTTCCCATCATTTCCCCAAAACATAATTTTGTTTTCCCCGAACTCCGAACTCCTTTGTGCTGTGTAGTCACCACCACATTTACATATCTTTGCATTCACTAATGATCTTGTGACCCTTTCAACCTCTCTGATGTGATGTTTACACTGTTTAGTACCAAAGATGATGCCTTCACCCTTCTTTATATGGCTCATAAGTACTGAACACAGCGATAAGAACACATTAAGACTTAAATAAATTCATGACTGAAAATTACAGAGCAGTCATGGGTTATTCAGAACAGATAGCCAGTGATTTTCAGTGGGGGACAATGTGTCCAATCAACCAGAATTCTCTGAGGAGGTCACTAAGCATGTGGACATAATTTCTTTAACCTTTCAAAAAAACGTCTTGACAAGCTTCCACACCAAAGGTTATTTAAAAATAAAAATGAGTCACAATGAGATTGTGGGGAATGTTTTGTCATGGTCAGGGAGCTGGCTTAGGGCTCGGAAACAGCCCAAACCAACTGCTCTTGTAACAGATTCCATATGCTCACAACCTTCCGCCTGAAGAAAATAGGGCTACTTTCTAACTGGGAAGGTCATATGTGGGGAGAACCCCCCCAAAAGAAACACAACTCGGTTTTTTATTACCATGTTTCGAAATAGAGATCTTGTCAAATCTTCCCCAGAATGCCAGATCAAGAGCGACCTGGAGATTGGCTCCAACCATCTTTGGGAGGATACATGTCATTGGAGAAGTGACTGATGAGTCTGAACACTGGCCATGGTTAGAGAGCATGAGAGGAGACTGTGCAACAGTGTGATTCAGAAGGTTCCAAGGTAGCCTTTACTACCGGGCAAGGGAACCAGCGGCTTAGTTATCAGCCTCAATGTTAAAATACTTGATAAACACTTTTTTTCATGTTCATAGTACTCCTTTATTTATTTCTACCATGCAAAGTTGTAGACTCCAAGAACTACACCAGCCAACAGAACATGCTTGTGATGTGAAAAGTCAGTCTACCAAAGCAAGAGAGGAGACGAGCACCCTAACCACTGGATGGCAGCACCCAGAATGTACTGGAAACATTGTGATTTGATTTTGTTGTTAGTTTTGTTTGTCTGAGACTGGGCCTGAGGACTTTTTCAGCTAGTGGCATCCTAGGTGTCTCAAAAAGACACTACTGACAGCTGTCAATATGCATGGTGATAGACACACAGTTTGCAATGATGTACCAATAAAATGCAGGAGATGGAGAAAACTTCAGAAAAGATTCAGAGTTAAAATTATGGCATGGCTGTTAGTTTTAGTCCAATGGTTGGCTGCGAGCATCTGCCTCTGTATTTGTCAGGCTCTGGAGGAGCCTCTCAGGAGACAGCCATATCAGGCTCCTGTCAGCTAGTGCTTTTCAGCATCCACGATAGCATTCAGGTTTGGTGACTGTATATGGGATGGATCCCCAGGTGGGGCAGTCTCTGGATGGCCTTTCCTTCAGTCTCATCTCCATATTTCCTCCCGTGAGTATTTTCTTCCACCTTCTAAGAAGCACTAAACACTTCTTTAGAAAAAATAACTAGAGGATGTCTGGACCATGAAGTAAGACTGCCTCGGCAGCTCCCTCTCTCTTCCCAGTTCTCCTTGGAAATTCCGGTCAAGCCAGAAGTTGCAGTTAGAAAACCATAACTTCAGTCAACACACCCACATCCCTCAGCTATTGGTCATTAATCTATCACATGTTTTGGGGTTTCATTGCATCCTAAGAAGTATTAGCATTCCAAATGGACTGCTACTTGGGAAAGGGTTGGGGGAGTTCCTGTTAGAAAGGCTGCCCACTGCTGAGGGGGAACAGCGGTCTTGGAAAGAAAAGAGAACATGAACACAATCTGCATGATCATAGTCATAGGAGAAAAGTCTAACAGGTCTCTGTAGAAGACAAAATGGCTTCTAGAGCCATCCTGAGAGCATGTGCTAATACAGGGTTCCTGGGATCACCGAACCTTTGTAAAAAGGTCTTGTAGTCAAGGTATGGACAGCCATGGGTGGTGTGGTGCAACCCTTCAGTTGTATATTTTACAACTGCATGTCTCAAGTCTGGAAACTTCTGAAACAAGCAATCACAGTGAATGTGTGAATTTCAACCTCTACCCTTTCTTCAGCTTCCTATAAAAAGGAGATCCAAACAGACACGAAGAAGGTGCAAAGCTTGTCTTATTTTAGGTGTCAGCCCATCTGCTGGAGAAACCAAGATTAGAACAGTTCACAGGAAACTCATGTATTGAATTAAGTAGATAACAGTGATTCTCCTGTTTAGCAACCCAAATACATAAAGCAGAGTCAGGCAAGATTGAGCCCAAACTATGATATTCAGGGATTGGATTACTCTGAAAGGAAATGCTATTCTTGTTATCTTTTACTTACACACACACACACACACACACACACACACACACACGTATATGTATGTATACACATGTATATATGTATATGTATGTGCTATGTGTGTATATGTGTATGTATATATATATATGTGTGTATATATATATATATATATATATATACACACATATATATATATACACACACACATGCACACACACATTTAAGCCCTGCATTTCCTTTTTTGCCAGCTTACCAATTATATGTATGGACAGAAGTACAGTAGGATGAAAGAAGCCAAGTCTGAAGGAGGTGTGGTTGGGAGGAGTTGCATTAGAAGTCCATACATTTTGGAAAATAAGAGCTATGAAATGGCTTCTCCAACAGAAGGACACTTTAACTTTGTAAACCAGGTACAAAGCACAGTCCAAAAGGTCTCCTGCGGATGCCTTGTTGGATAAGGTCTTGTCTCAGCTGTCCTAGGCCTTCCTATGCAAGCCCTTGTAGGAGTGGTGGGAGCCTGTATACAGCAAGTCTTCATTGGTCTGTCCATCATTATAAAGCTCTGTTTATTTCTGTTCTTTGATAGCTGACTGGCCTTCCCCTCTGACACGGTCATACTGTATTACGGTAGCTATATTTTGCAGGAGCTGGGTTTTGGAAGACAGATGGGAGTTCCCAGGCTGAGAAGTGAGATGAGAAGTTTTCCAATGGGGTGGTAGCTCAATGGCCAAGCTGTCTCCTACCGCATGGCAAAGCCCTACATCCAAACCCTAGCACTGCGACAAACAAAAACAAAATAGTTCCTGACACAAGTCTGCTTGTGGCACATTTGGCTAAGGATGATGCTACCACCTGGGTCAGGGTAGTGCTGGAGGGGGCCTCTGGCTGTGTTAATAAGCTGGAGACCATGCAGGAGCTGGTTTACAGAGGAAATTTCAACCAGTGGAAGGCTGGAAGCCAAAAAAGACTCATGCTTGGTCTGTATTGTAGAAATATCACCAGAGGCACAGGGCATGGTATAGATTAAACTATGGTACCTGGTCAGTTCCTTCTTTAATCTTAACCTTTCCACATCCTTCACTTTTCTCTATGAACTTCAAAAGCCCCCCTCCCCAATTGCTACTGTTCTGTTTCTAAGTGGCAAAGGGGACATTTGTGAACTCTGTTGAATTTCTCACTACTTTTTCCATCAAAGCAAACATACCAACAACAACAAAAACCACAACCATGGCATTCTGATCTTCTAGTTAAAATTATGGTTCCCTTCATCCCTAGAAGCTTAAGACAGTAAGACCTACAGAGCTATGGGGTCCTCTTTGTCTTAGCACTCTCCCTTTCTGTTCTGAATCCTTCTATTGAGCCAATAAGGCACATTCTTCCTCAATAGGCACATTCAGGTACCTAAGGATCCAGTCTGGTTCTTCCACAGCTCAGTTGCTGGGTATTTTCTACATTCACTGTCTTTTTTTCTAAGTTACTTCTCAACCAGTTTACATCTAGGTTTGATTACAAATTGCTCTGGTCAAGGTTCTACCAAAATCTGAATGGCTAAGTCTAAAGAATATGTCCATTGCTTTTATTTGATATAACTATGGCATTTGTGTGTGTTTGTGTGTGTGTGTATATGTGTGTAAGTGTGTGCACCTGTGTGTGTACTTGATTCATAGTTATGAGCTTTTAAATCACATTTCAATTAAATAGTTTAGATTATTTACCTTAGGTGATAATTTAGGCTGTGTATTAGTTACTTTCTATTGTTGTGATAAACATCAAGACCAAGACAATTTATATAAGAGGAAGAAGAAGAAAGAGAAGAAGAGGAGGAGGAGATGAAGAAGAAAGGAGAAGAAGAAGAAGAAGAAGAAGAAGAAGAAGAAGAAGAAGAAGAGGAGGAGGAGGAGGAGGAGGAGGAGGAGGAGGAGGAGGAGGAGGAGGAGGAGGGAGAAGGGAGAAAGAAGGGAGAAAGAAGAAGGGATAAGGGATAAGGGAGAAGGGAGAAGGGAGAAGGGAGAAGGGAGAAGGGAGAAGGGAGAAGGGAGAAGGGAGAAGGGAGAAGGGAGAAGGGAGAAGGGAGAAGGGAGAAGGGAGAAGGGAGAAGGGAGAAGGGAGAAGGGAGAAGGGAGAAGAGAAAGAAGAAAGAAGAAAGAAGAAGAAAGAAGAAAGAAGAAAGAAGAAAGAAGAAAGAAGAAAGAAGAGGAGGAGGAGGAGGAGGAGGAGGAGGAGGAGGAGGAGGAGGAGGAGGAGGAGGAGGAGGAGGAGGAAGAGAAGAGGAAATGTATTTTGTTTTATGGTACCCAAGAGAAAAGAAGCCATCATGGCAGGGTATTGTGGTGCAAGCAGCAGACATGGCCATGGCAACAGAAACAGAAAGCTGAGAACTCACATCTCAACCACAAGCAGGAATATGGAAAAGCAGAGAAAAGAAACTGAAAAATGGTGGGAAGCTTTTGCTCTCAAGTCCCTCCCCATAGTGACATACTTTATCTTGTTCACTTTTTCCTTTAGAAGATGCTCACAGCTAAAGTATGAGAACCTGGTATTAATGACATAGATCTATTTATTTCCTGGAATTCTTTCTTCTAAATAGGTTTGGGGAAACAGGTAGTACTGGAAGCCGAGATATGTTGAGGACATAGAGTAATTTTGACATTGTCAGGACTTTTTAAAGTACAGAACATTGCCTGGCCATCTTCACACAAAGGAAAAGCTACGTAAAACCACGTGGACAAACTGCCTGTGGAGAAGATACTTAGGTGAATGTGATGATGGAGTGAGGGGCATAGGAAGACCCATCCACAATGCCACACTGGGGTGCAGTTGTTCTCCTTGTCCTTGATATCACTGTCTGTGGGTTTAGTTACTAATTGCTAATTGCACAATGCAAATTTTAGGTATGGAATTCCATAAAAGCTCATAAATTTAATACAGTACACCCTTCTGCAGTGTGATGAGAACTCATGTTGTGCTCTCTGCTAGAAAGAGAAATCATGCTTTGTTCAGCATATACTCATTGTATATTCTGCCTGGCCTTTTGTGCATCAGTGATGTGTTGTATTACCACAGTGCTTTGGTGTAACTGAAATTTTGCTTACAAAGTACCTCAAAGTGTAAGATCACTGATAGAAATGAGGCTCCTGGCACCATATATGAACAGTGTGATTAACTCTGCTAGAATGTGGCAATGCCCAAGATATGAAGAAAACACACAGTGTATTCAAGTTTTGTATTCTGCCTCATCAACCTTCCACAGGGGATCTTACAGTTTACCTTTGAATGATAAAGGGAGACTCCTGTTCATTCAAGAAATCAGATATTAAAAGTTTACTAGCATCAGAATACACAGAGCAGTTTTTAAAGGATAAATTCAAAGCTGGGCATTACCAAATGAAGAAACCAGGAGGGCATGAGGTGACATATTATTGGTCATCAAATTCTTGGCATGGAGCTTGAAAACAGTAGGAAAGAGTATCAAGTAAATATAAGAAGCAGTGTAAAATAAACTAAAGATGCTTAGAGTGATGAGGTAAACTGAGAAAATGACTTCCGGCCTCCATTCTGCAAGCAGAGATTATGCAGCAGGAGAGATAGCATTCTGTATCTCATGTAAAGGGGAGGGACTTGAGTAGGACACAACCAGGGCAATGGAGTTTCCAGTTCTTATTATTTAAGAGGAAGGACCTCAGAGGAAGCCATGGAGTATTTGTATGGTCTTGGGAGGTTCCTGGGTTGTCCCTTGGAGAATTTGGAAGTCAGTTTTCTGAGGTCTAGTCAGACCCAAATAAAGTCTCAAGTGTTCACCATTTTTGTGTATCATTTGTGGAAGAAGGAAGAATCAGAAGTTGAGAAATCACTGGCTCCCACCAAGAGAAGAAATGGATAGGTCTCCTTTTGGGAATGTGACTGAGGAGGACACCCATGTGACTGGGTGAGAACTCCCTCCAGAAGGAAGGGGGTGAGTAATGGGGCCAAGGTTGCCTCAGAAAGGGAGAGCGTGTTTGCCGTCCTGTGAGAGGAAGAAGCTGTGTAAATATTAGGCTGTCTTTTTTATTAAGGTTCACATACAGCAAATTATTTTCAGTATTTGCTAATACTTTCTACTCCTAGTGTAGAGTAAACCCTTCCAGCAAGCTGTGTCAGTCAAACTCTTCTCAGCAAAGGGCTGGGGGTTTGCTTTCCTGCCATCAAGATACGAGTCTTTGTTGAAGGTCAAAATGCTTCTTTTGCCATAGAGAACATCTCAGAAGAAGCATTTGAGAATCAGGGTGGGCAGGACAAATATACTGAAAGTTTGTACATTAAGTTGAAAACTTCTCACATATGTAACTTTCCAGTTTGAGCTGTTATTTAACCATTTAATGAGCCATGAGATCACAGCCAGACCTGGAAATGTTTTACTGGAAAAGTAAGTCACACTTAGGACAGCTTTTGGTTGTGGGGCCACTTTTCTCAAAGTTCAGACACCGGGCACTGCTCTCTGAGGAGTTCAGACAGAAATCTATTTTATGGGGATGGTTACCCTGTGAGATGATTGGGAAAACATTGGAAAAAGTGAGTTTCCTCATGACATTTGCTGTCTCTGACCTTATCCCGAGGAAAATCTGAGGATCAATGGATTCCATAAAGGGAAGTTTGACACCTCCTCAGGAAGGTCACCATGCCTGAGGTCAGGGTTCATAGGCACCTCTCTCTGCCAGCCAGTTTTCACCTGTGCATGCTTTACAGTTTGACTAAGAAGACAGACATTTGTGAAGTTTGTTTCTGACCATGTCTCTTCATGATTGTGTTCAGAGTGCACAGAAGATAGTCAACAAGGGTGGACTTTAAGAAACTTGAACGTTTCTGAGTAAATCATGTCTTTGAATTAAATATAGAATAAATCTATTAAATTATTGAATATCAACATCAAGCACTTAAAAATTAATTTGAATTTCCTTAATCTAAACTGGCCTTTTATATTTTGAGAAAGTTCCTGAAGGCCCAGCATCCCTATAGGTTAAATCCATGGTGAGTCTTGACTGCCTAGGGCACCATGACAGAACAAAGAAATTGTTACAACCCCCACCCTCACCCCACATCCAGCTTTGAGCCAGCATCAACAATGGCTTCTAAGAGTTTTTACTTAGCATGTGGGTAGCTCTGTAATCTCCCAGATGTTGGCTATTGCTTACTCAGTCTTGGGGAATCTTGTAAGCTAATGAGTTTCCTGAGTCTTTCTTGCTCTCCCCGACTGTCCTGTGAAACCTTGTGAATGTTTCAATTAGGAGGACACAGCTTTGGTGGAAGGAGACCTTACCTTGTATGTACCAAAGGCCAACTGTATACTGAGGCAAAGAAATATGTGGGTAAACTTGGGCCTTGAGTCCAAATCTGTCTTTCACTTCTGTGTGACCTTGACACATTCATATAACTTTCTTGGCCAAAGTTTCCCTGTATGGAGAAGCAGCTTCCCTTAAACTTTACCAGACATCTCTGCTTACCTGTCTTCTCCATAGCTGTTCTCATCAGATCCAGGCTCAAGATTAAATGCATATATGAGGAGAACACTGGTTTCTGGCCAATAGTATGCAGGAGTAAATGCCTCTCATAGGCTTAAAAGAATGGGGTTGTCGTCAAGCAAGTTGACAAACCCCGGGACACCCCCTGCTCTTCCAAATTTAACTTGGTTACAGAAAAGTGGCTGTTACAGGCGCCACAGTTCTCTCCAACTTTTAGGAGAAAAATAAAATAAAAAACAAAGCCCTGCTTTTACTGAATAGATAAAATAGAATGCACTCTATCATAAGATTGTTGGCCTTTTCCTAAAAGTCAGGCAATCAGAAGGCATTGACAGAAGCTGATGATTAGATGCTGTAACTAACTTACTGTAGGTGATTTCAGCAGCAATTGCACCTTCTAGTTGTTTTTTCATCTTGCATCTTTCCTATTCCTTTTTCTTTTTAGAGTCCTATTTCCCTGTGATTTTCTTTTACTGGCTACCCTACAAGGCAGCATGTTATAATTTACAATGATAAAATTTCTCCTCTAGGGCAGCTGTCAGGGGGCTATTAGCTTTCCTGTAGCCTGACTTGTTAGGGGTATTGAACAAGACAGTAAAATATGGCTTCAAGCACTATTGTCTAAACGAAAAACTCTTGGTCTGCAGCTTCCAGAGAAGTTTGCATCTTCATCCCACTGACCCTGCTCCAGGATTCAAGGTAGATGCATCTGACTTTTCATCCAGAGCAATAGAAGCAGAATTTCCCTGTAATTGGTGGCTCTTATGTAAATAGGCTGGAGCTCTGTATGCCTCATTTTTTTTCCCCAGACCCTTGATGTCCTACCTGACTGTAGAGTATCCTAACACTGAAACTTGAAATCTCTGGTCAACACTTCCTTGGATGTGCACTGTGATCAGGAAGGCAGAACTTCAACAGCTTGGACTTTGGTGCACACTGGATAACAAAGCAGTCATTACGTTTTTCCCCTTATGACACAGGGTTACCTGCTTAGCCCAGACTGATCTCTAACTGAAGACTCACTGCTTTAGGCTTCTGAGTACTGAAATAACAAGGTAAACAACCATGTTTGACTGCTACCTTTTATTTTATAAAAGATGACCCACAGATAGATATGCACATTCTAGACAACAGGGTTGTAGTTGATTTTAATGAACCACAGTGGGGCTTGAGATTATTTTACATATCCTTGGGTCAGGAACAGGGACTACCAAAGACAATGGTTCAAAGACAAAACCTGACCCAATGACTGCTTTTGTAGGTAGCTACTAGAACACAGCCAGAAACAGATTTTTTTTTTTTTTTTTTTTTTTTTTTTTTGTATATAGCTATGTTCATACCACAAAGGTGGAGTGAATATGGTTGGAAACATGTCTTGGCTTGTCATAGAAAAGGATTGCTGTGGTACCTCTCATCCATGATTTCATATGAGAGTGGCCCAGGCTTCAGCTTGAGGACACATGGATCTGGAAGTCCTCCGGTCTGATGGATAACCCATGTTGTTTTCATGATATGCTGAAGGATGGAAATATAGACAGGGGAGATTTGCTACAACTGTCACTGCTTGACACTGTGGCTTTAAATCTCAGTGAAAGTGGTGCTTTGCTCTGAGTCTTCCTAAGTGTTTTCTGCTATGACTCCTGTAGTGGTAGTTGAATAATCCTCTCTGATCTCTTCTGCCCCAATGCTCTGGATCCTCTAATGAAAGACACACATCACACATCACACACACACACACACACACACACACACACACACACACACACACACAGGGATGCATGTATGCATGCATGTATGTGCACACACACGCAGTGTTTTAGTTAGGGTTTACTGCTGTGAACAGATACCATGATGAAGGCAACTCTTATAAGGAGAACATTTAATTGGAGCTGGCTTGCAGGTTCAGAGGTTCAGTCCATTATCATTAAGGCAGGAAGCATGGCAGCGTCCAGGCAGGTATGCTACAAGAGGAGCTGAGAGTCCTACATCTTCATCTGAAGGCTGCTAGGAGAATACTGTTTCCAGGCAGCTAGGAGGAGGATCCTACAAGGTCTCACCCACTCCAACAGACCCATACCTTCTAATAGCGCCACTCCCTGTGCAGTGCACATACAAACCATGACACACAGCCTTATATTTAATACGCCTTAAACAGCTCAATGGTTGGGTCACTTCAATTCTCTATGTTGTTAGCACATTCTTCCCTCTGATTTTCCTGAATTATTACTTACATATATATATATATATATATATATATATATATATATATTGGTAAGTAATATATATACCCAAACGGTATGTATGTGTGTGTGTATATATATATATATATGTATATGTATATATATATGTATATATATATATATATACATATATATATACATATACATATATATATATATATATATATATATATATATATATAAATAAAAATTCGGGCTGCCCCCTACCCAGACCTGCATCCCTCCTAAGCCACGATCCCTGACTCTTATGTGTTGGCAGTCTTTCTGTTCTGCAGCTCTCAAGCCTGAGCCTTCTGCTTCCCTGGCCTGGCGGTTCTTCTCCCTGGGTTCTCTTGCCCAAGAAATCTAAAGTCCTGCCTCTGTCTTATTGGCTGGCAGCAACTTTATTTACCAATTAGAACCAACTAGGGGTAGGGACCTGCAGTGGCTTACCTGTGGGATTCTTATGTAATTCTTTGAGAACCCAGTTAATACAAGCATTAAGTCAAATCCACAATAAACTCCGTTTGACCAATAAACAGTACACAGACTTGAATATATAAGTCTACATAAAATGAGCATACAAATAAAACAGTAATTGATAATAAAGTATAAAATTTACCTTAATTTTTTAATGAATACATATAAATTGGCCATTTATTAGCAACAACAAGAGTAAATTTGCATGCTAATGAGGTGAATGTTCTTGTTATTTTACACAAGGAATTAAATTGGCTGAATTGTTGGCATATTAGCATTTTTCAGAATTGATTGTTATTTTATGATTTTATGATTGTTGTGACTACCAATGCTGCAAATGTTACTTCATATAACTATATGGTAGGGACTGCAGAAGTTCAGAACCATTTCAGAAATTCCTGGAATTTCTGTCCTAATCTCAATTTAAAACTCATCCAATGACTTTCTATGCAATTGATGCTGGGAACGCAAGCAGCAATTCTCAAAGACAAACATTCTCACACAACACAATCAACTTGACAGTGATAAGCTGAGGAGTGATGATAGGAAAATATTAAGAGTCTTTTGTTTTCTATATTAAACTATCATTTTTCTGTTAGAACGGCCACTTCATATGTACAGTAACACCACTGCATTCCTAATACATGGCAGTTTCGGGTGTTTCAGGTAGCTCTGGTGTTTCAGCTAGCTTTCACCACTGTTGGATGGCGTGGGGGGGGGGTGAGCACATGATGCTCTGTTCAGAACCAACACTGCAGTGAAGCTGTAGGCTATAGCACATGTGAATACTACCAGAGATGTGGAAGAACCACACAGAATTTATTTTGAATTAGATTTCTTCGTGCTTGTAGAACTTTTCCTGTTGTCAACCTCTTGTGGTCCCCGCATTTGGTTTTATGATCCTATCTAAGGTCATTGATCCACAGCTTAAGAAGCTCTGGTTTAGTCTATGTGAATACTTATAGCCAAGCGGTGTTATTCTTTAGGTATAAACTGACCAGATAAAACTTGTCCTCAAGGACAGATGGATGATGGACTGATGTGCAGGTTAGGGGGGGCCTGGGAATCTGGGATGGATACCCATTAGCAGTGAAGACAAGATCTAAGACAGTCAAGTCTGGTGATGGTAAATGCTCCACGGCGTTCTCTGAACAGCCATTCTCTGCCAGGCCTTGCCCTAGGTGCCAGAGTTGCCATAGCACAGAAAGAAACCCTGACCGAGCCTTACTGTTTGCCCGTTTTTGATATCCTGTGATCAACTCTCTGTGGAAATGGCCCGGCTAAAATTTTTTGTTTAAAATAAATGGCCTTGTATCACATGGCTTCTACTGCAAATGGCCCCTACCAAGAGGTAAAGGATGCATGGTATGGAAAGGAAAGTTAGAAAAATGAATCTTTGTCTCTTTAAGATATCTTTAAGATATCCAGCAGGGGCCTGGCATGCGGTGGGTACTCAGTAAATACTTTGTGAATGAACACTTAGCCACTTTCATAATTTATCGTCATAGGGAACACAGGGGGCAATGCATGCGGTTCTTCATGAGGCTTACAGCTCCTTAAGGCAAACTAAGCATGTGTACATTGTATATACGAAGTGTGCCAGAGAGTAGCAGCTGCCAGGATCTGGGGTGTGTGTGCGTGTGCGTGGCAGGGGGCGATATTAACAGTCTAAAAGTATTTCTGAAAATAATTGCAAACTTCACATTTGATAAAGCAGTCATATAGCTCAATAACAGAAAGATAAATACTATAGTAATACAGGCAAGGTCTTGAACAGATATGTCTCTGAACAGGCTATCAAAATCACCAACAATATATGGAAAAGATACTTAACACCTCTGATCGCTGGCGAGATCCAGTTCAAATCACGACATCTCCTCATAGGACGGCTATTTCTGTAGAGAAAAGAGGTATGTTTTGCCTGGGTGTGGAGGATGGTAAGCCATAGTATGCTGCTAAGAATGGCAGTTGGTCCAGCTATTCAGAAAGCATCACAGAGGTTACTAAACAAATCAAAAGGACAGCTACCCCATGAGCCCACAGTCCCTATTTTGGGTGTAATGCCAATGGAGATAAAATTGTCTCCTTATAAAGACACCTGTATTCCTGGGTTCCTATGCTCACAGCGTGCTGCACAATATCAAACACACAGAGAAAAGCCCCCCACCCACGGACTGTTAGATAAAGATAATATGGTATATTTGTGCTTGTGTGCAAGGGAATGTAATTTAGCCTTAAAAAGAAAGAGATGTTGCTATTTGCATAACATGGATAGACTACTTGCAGGATACCATGCCAAGTGAACTAAACCACATGCAGAACTGAAAAAATTAATGATTTCAACTATATACAGAATGAAACAAAGAAAAGGCTCAGGTGTACAGCAAGAATTAAGATGACTATCAGTGTCGAGGTTGAGGGCAGAGAAGAATAGGTCAAATTATACACAAATCCAGAGACGTGGAATGAATAGGCTAGGTGTCTAATATACAATACAAGGACTAAACAGGACTAATTTAATAAAATTATTTTGTATGAAAGATTCTTGTCAAATTAGTAGATAGTAGACATTCTTCTCTGAGGAGGCAACTACAAAAAAACACTATACTAATCTAGTCCACTGCCTCCATAATGATCCCATATAACATGTTATAAACTCCAAACATACACTGTAATATATATATATATATATATATATATATATTCATTTATTTATATATTACTCATTCGCCGTGTGCATGTGTGTGGACATGCACAACCCATGGTGTAAGTACAGAGGGGTTTAAAGGAGTTGGTTCTCTCTTTCCAGTAAGTAGTGTCTGCAGCTTGGAGTTAGGTGGTGAGCTTTGAGCGGGATTGCCAACTGAATCGTTGCTACATTCCTTTTCTTTAACCTGTGGCATCTTCAGATGTTAAATATAACATCAAGAGTCTGCAGAGTGTCAAGTTGTTGACTTTCAGATTTATTTGCAGCCTTGCTACTACCGCTCGTCTCTATTGGTTCAAACAAATTCAGGGCTTGCTTTCTTAACGGCTTTTAGGCACGAGTATAAGGTTCCTCATGGTGCTGAAACCCCTGCACGATAAAAGCCCGGGCTGTAAATTTTGCTATGCTTCCCTGCTAAATGAATGCTTTGAGTGGAGACAGGCTGCCGGGAGCTGGAAGTTATAGCTCAGAGCCAGAGCCGCTCTGTGGCTCCATCTGAGGGAGTATCTCAGCAGAGCTGATATTGGGAAATATGTGGATGGGGTGCTGCACAAACAGTGGAGGGGGACAAGGTACACCTGGCCTGGGTCAGCTCATTGGCTGAGCTGCCATCACTTGGCACGCTTATGTCACAGTAGCATTAGAAGACAGGGAGGAATGAAGGGACATGATGTTTGATAATGCGTCTTTAGGGAGACTTATCCTCTCTGACACTCACTTTTTCCTGGAAGACTCACAGATAAATCTAGGAGGAACTTGTTTTTTTTTTTTTTTTTTCTTTTCTTTTTCTTTCTTTTCAAAGTTTATATTTGAAAAATATGTTTATAGTTTATAAGTATACAGATGTACAAGCACAATCTAATTAAAGATAGTAAATATTGATTGACTGAATAAAAGTTGTGTAAAAATATTTTCATCATTGTATTAAAAGTACCTTCAAAAACATTAAATGAGTTTCCACAAATGTGAACTTATACCTGTAGAACAAAACATCCACTTGGTTGTTTTGTTTTGTTATTTCTCATCTTACAGGCATTACTTATCCTTAGTATATGCCTGAGGAATTACATCAAGATTCCACCTTGATGACTATACACTAGGGTAAATTTATAGAAATTAATGATTTGATTAAAAGTAACCTCATGATTTGGGGGAGTGTGTTTTGTAGCTCATTCTGACCTCCAATGTACCCTCATTCTGTCACTACCTTCTAGGTTCAGAGATTACATACATTTGCCAAAGCAGCTGGCTCAGGTTTGTTTAGAAAACTAGGCTCTCACAGCATGAAGATTCACTTTCAATAGAGTATAAATGGAGACAAGTCTGCAAACCAAATGCTCAGCTTCAAGTCCTGACTCTGGCTAGGAGGAACTTGTATGTGGAGACAATTTGTACTCAATACAGTATTTAAAGAGAAGACACATGAATAGTATTAATTTGCTTAGAATATTCTGGAATTAAGGAATTGCATTTCTTTCCCATAGTTAAAAAGATTGAAAGGCTTGACCAAATGCAAAACATTTTTTTTTTTAATTAAAAATTTCCACCACAGATGCTGGAAGTGAACTCAATGAATACCACGCAGTCGGAACATAGCTCAGGTCCCCACCAGAGCTATGCGTTCTAACTGCAGTCCTCTTCATCTGAAGGAAACACAGCTATGGCTGAAGTCAATGTGATTTTCAGCTGTGAGATTTCAAAAACAAAATTACTGTATGACCTCGTTTCAGTTTTTCATCAGTTTTCTTTTGGTGTGTTTTGATTGACTTTGATGACGATAAATCTCTTGTAATGCCATAATCATAGACGCAAGTCCACATCAGTTTAGCTTAACATCTGTGAGGAAAATGTGGTGTTTGATTTGTTCCTTTTTAATTTGCAGTTTGGAAGAGTTTGATGAATCTGCTGGTCCAGTCATCTGTTGTGTCTTAAGTTACATCCATGAGAGGTTGTCATAGACCCATCTGTGTGGTTAACTAAGTACTGGCAACTAAATGACTATGGATCTGTAACTATATTTTAAAAAAAAAGTGATGGCTTCTCCATTTAGATTGCAAGTCATTCTGTAAGCAGTTCAGGCAGCTAGTGCTTTGAGTCGCCTACCATGAACAGAAACCGCATTCCCTTATCAGGTATCATGGCTTGTTACCCTGGCTTTCAAGACCATGTTGAGTCAAAAGTCTAGCATTCGTTTTCTTAAAATCCAAATATTTGGTTTTGTTAAATCATGTTTGGAAACTAACTAGTTGAGCTGTCTCTTGAAGGAGGCACTCCCAAATGGAAGTGTGTGTGGACCAACATGGGCCAGGCCACACATTCTCAGCCCATTTTTCAATTTGTCTTTTTTTTGTGTGTGGTGCTGGTGATGGAGGCCAGGGTCTTGACAAGCCTGTGAGTGTCCAGTCACCGAGCCACACCACAGCCTCGTGCTTCCATTCTTGCTGTTGTGTAGCTGAAACCTTAGATGAACCTCGGGAGGCTGGCAATCAGACGTAGCAAAGCCAAGCCAAAGGACAGACACCGCAGAGACTGGAGGGGCATTTGCCAGTGCCATGTTACTTATCCAAAGGCATGTTTGGTGTATAACCTGGGTAAAGTAAAAACAAGAGGTTTAGGACTTCAAACATTTTAAATTGGGCCTTTCTTTGCATATATGTGTCTGTGTGGGTGCATGTAATTTTATGTGGACATGTATATAGAGGCCTGAGGTCAGTATGGAATGCTTTCCTCTCTCAATTTATATCTTAACTTTGAGACAAGATCGCTGAAACATGGAACTCATCCATTGAGCTAAACAGGCTGGCCAGCCAGCCCAAGAGCTCATCTTGTCTCTACTTTCTCAGTGCTGTGATACTAGGTATACGCTTTCATACCTTTTTAGATGCGTTCTGGGGATTCCAACCGCAGAGCCGTCTGTGTGTAAGCACTTTATAAACTGAACCATCTCTCCACCTCCCAAGCTTTTTGTTGTTGTTGTTATTCATTTATTTAACTAATTCTGAGTCAAGATTTCACTATGTAGCCCAAAATGTTCTCAAATGCAAACATTGCCTGCCTCAGACAATGGGCCGATTGGTGTGTGCTACCATGGCCAGCTGCTTAACTTCTGATGAGATGTTTAAAAAGGACAAAAGAAATGGAACTTGACTCTCAGCTTAATGGTGACCATACATTGAAGCTAATTAGTACCTGTACACAGTTGGTAAAAAAGATGAATAGAAACCTAGACTGTGGGGACTAAGATGAATGAAAACAGACAGAACCTCACTGTTTAATGTCTGCCAGTGTGTGTCCCTGTGCAGAACAATACTGGAAGCCTGAGTAGATGTATAGGCAACTGGTAGATGTTTTTATTTCTTCATGTGTAGTGGGCACAGTGAGACTTTTATCACTTCAATTTTATTTCTGAACTCAGAACAGGAATGTGGCAGGTTCCCAGTTTCTCAAATACTAGCCAGATGTCAATACATTGACTATGTGACCAAAATATTTTCTGGTCAAAAAGTTGCTGGATCTGGCTTTTAGAGTTAGCTGGTTCTACTAGAACCCCAATTTAAGAAGGCAATAATCCCTCTTCCAAGGTTATGATAAACACCCCAGGGAAAGTTAATCAGTGATCAACACGACAGGCTACGTTTTATAGCGTTTGCGTGGGAAATGATATTTGAAAAAACATATACATACATATATTTTGACTTAAAGTTTGGAGTTTGTATGGTTTATACAAATATTCAAAATTTATTAAAGAAAGAATGAAAAATGGAAAACCAAGATGAAAAATAGACACTCAATTGCAACAACTATGAATAATGAATCCCTTCTATGTCAAAGTGTCTTTTCCAAAGTTAATATTTAGGATGTGATAGGTCTTAGCATTTTCATGAGGACAGACATAATGCATCATTATTGATGCTTAGAAACTGGTTAAGTATAAAATATCTCTGAGAAGATTTTTTTGTTCCCTGTAGACTTTGATTTTTCAAACATCTTACTCTGTATTAAAAGAGATGACACTTACTGACAAATGTATTCCTATCTCCCTCCCTTCTTTCATCCACCTGCAAGCTTTCAACCCAAAGAGCCCCACGGGGTCCAGCCAAGCCAAGTCTGCTCGAATGGAGAGAAAGAATGAATGACACAGAAGAGGGTTTCAGAAACTAGCCCTTGGGTCATGCAGCTGATCAGAAGCCACTAAATGGCCATTGTTCACAGCCAACTTTTAAAATGCTATGCTTAAGTGAACTTAAAGAAACAAAGGCGTGTGAGCTAGCCCAAACGTGTATCTTTGTTAACTGAAGGTCGACTCAGAAGGGCCAGCAATGTACTTGCTTAAGGATCAACAGGCAGCATTTGAATTTCAGGTCAATTAGGTCAATGTAACCTGTGCATGGCATTCTACTACAGGCCTGGGCTGGTGACTCATCCCACGGTTGTTAGCAGCATTGGCTTTTAGGGGCTGACAAGTGGTATTAGAAACATCCAGTGCTTGAGTCAGGGCACCTGATTTAAACAGTGTGGGATATCTTTCCACGGCCTTGCAACATCAACTTCATTATTAAGTTTCTGTGTCCTGAATTGGACCCATTGAAAGGATCTTGAGCAATCCCATTGTCTGTTAGCCACACCCCAAGCTGACACAACTTTTCTATAAAAAAAATATCTTGTTTGCTTTCTGCTGTCATTCCTGAATTTAACTTGCCATCGAATTATTGCCCCTGCTTCTCACTTTTGGAAGGTGATTACAAAGTTTGACTCTTGAGTTGAGATGCTGGGGAGGGAAGTGGGTCCATCACCTCAGATGACCTTGAAGCCCATGGGATGAGGGTTTTGTTTGTGCACCTGTGGCAATAAGAGGGGAAGAATTTGGAATCCTCTCCATCACGTCCATCACAGCACAAAAGGCCATGGGCACAGAGCTGCAGGAGACTGAGGGGGCCCTTAAGACAAACCCGGCACACTGAAGCTGACTTTCTGAAAAGGCTATGAGCTGAAAACAATGCCCACAGCCTGTGTCTGGAGTGAGGTAGAGCCTGCCCTTTGGGAGAAACGGGAAAAACAAAACAAAACTTCCCTCTTTTGGTGAATCTGGGGTGAGGTTTTGACGGGAGAAGGCATCTTGTGATGCAGTGTCTAAATCATATGAAACCTCATTTGTATATCTTCGGCTTTCAAACATGTCAAATTAGACTAGTAGGACACTTGAACGTCAAAGGTGGAAAGGTTCAGTAGAAAGAGAACAGGGCAAGAGATCTGGACTGCAGTGTTTCACTATCACACCTATGCATGGTGACTTTGGGTAAGTAATTTAACCATTTTAGGCACCTCCCATCTCTCTCTCTCTCTCTCTCTCTCTCTCTCTCTCTCTCTCTCTGTGTGTGTGTGTGTGTGTGTGTGTTTTAAAGCTTTCTACATCACTTCTTTTTTTATTTTTATTAGTTCATTGAGAATTTTGTTCAATGGTATACCTCCTCCCCAAATCCTCTCATTCCCTACCTACCCAATTTTAAAGAGGATTTTATATCTTTAAAAGGAAAAAAGGGGGTGTGGTAAAAGTCCAATTTGGGCTGCCTATAGATTTGTAGATGTGTGACCTTCCACTGAACCATTCTCAACCTACCCAGAGCCACACACTTGAAGATGACTGACTGTCCTTCCTGGCAGCTATCAACTACCCATAGCTACTCAGCAAGTGACAAGACTTTGTGCCAATTTCTTTTCTCCATGATTGGATTTTCTCTGGCCTGAGATTGCATATGTCTTGCTTGCACTTACGGTCACAACTACTGTGAGTTCATATGTGTAACTGCCCTGTTGGGTCACTCAGCACCTCTGGCTCTTATACTCTTCTGATTTCTCTTCCAAAATGAACATTTGGGTATAATATAAGTGACCCAATTAGGGGCATACATATGAACCTGCACATATGTCTATATGAATACATAAACACAAAAACACGTGTGTGTAATGACATAAAAATATTCTGGTTTCTGGTTATACATTACGGAGCTATCAATCCATACTGAACAAAATCATTGAACAACTTGAAAAATCAACAACTCTTAGATATGGAGAAGAGGAGTCAGAGGTAAATTGCTGTCCTCAAAACTGGATAAACAGGTAGATACCAGAGCAGAAACCTTCCCTGGAACAGCTGCCTAAGCAGAATTGTTATAACTGCTGCAGACTGGTGAGGACCAATGCCTAAGTCTAAACCACCAAGGGAATCACCCAGCAGGGGCCCACAGGAACCTGGCCTGCATATGGTAACTATCATAAAAAAATCCCCTCATGCTTCTGTAAGGGACTGGGAGAAAGAGAGTGTTTTAAAAATAATCTAGAGTGCCAGGAGTGGTGGTGCACTCCTTTAATCCCATCATTTGAAAGGCAGAGGCAAGCAGATCTCAGAGTTCGAGGCTAGCCTTGTTTACATAGTGAGTTCTAGGACAGCCATAGCTGCATAGAGAGACCCTGTCTGGAAAAAGCAAAAACAAAACAAAACAAAACAAAACAGTAGCAGCAGCAACAAAGCCAGAACAATCTGTTGCTTACAGGTCTGCCTTCAGGAGAAACTGTTGAACCTGCCTAGTCTTTTGGGAGCCTTACAAAAATGATGGAAGTCACACTTAGCTGCAGCTAGATCTAGCATTCCCTGTGAGAGAAGGGAACGACCCAGCTCCAATCATACCTCACTACTGTGGTTTCAAAATTACACAGATGCCATATTATTACACGCATCACAGAACTATGTAATCATTTAAAAGTTCTTACATTATAGAATTTCTCAGCATACCGTATCCCAATCTAATTTTCCGTACACCGAAGCCAAGTATTTATAATGATATGTTATGTGCAACTCAGCCATGTTTAACTAATAGACACACATGTGCCTAAGAGTGTACACATAAATTTTAGGAAACATAAACAGACCCATGTTAAGGATGTGCACAAGCTTTGCAGAGCTCAAGATGCAGAACCTTAAACATCATAGCCACCAACCAGTTTTCAGTGACCTCTGTCTTATGAGTAACTGAGATTTAGTGACGCATTCAAGAATAGCCTCTCCAGAAGGTGAGTTCACTGTGAATTGGAGAAACTTCATACACTAGTTCCTAAAGACAGAAAAGAAATCCCCCCCCCAAAACAAACAAAAAACAAGAACAAAAACAAAACAAACAAAAGCCACAGTTGATTGGGTAGATTTAAAAGCATGTGTTAAGATAACATTCGTCAATAATTCGTAGACAACTTTAGTCTTTGTCAACGTGTCCAAAGCTCTCTTGGCTCACTATTCTCTTTGCAAAGAAACCAACATCCTTCAAACAAATGAAGGGATATATAGATTCAGCTAAATATTCCCAAAGACGGTCCCCTTAAGAAGTGATCATTTCAAGGCTGGGATGTACCTCAGTGGTAAACTGCTTGCTTAGCAAGGTCCTGGGTTCAAGCCCCAGTATAAAACAACAACAAACAACAACAGTAACAAATAAACAAAAAAAGCCCCATCATCTCAATAATAGTTTTTAGCCCATTCTACACACAACATGTCAAATCTCATATTTCACATGGGGAGGATTTCCACATTCTTTGGGTTTCCTTGAGTTTCCTGTGTACATCTGTCATGCATGTGGAAGCATGAATGGGTCTGTGTGTGTTAGCAAGCTGTTCACTTACTTACCTTGTGGGTGTGCTTCTGAATGAGGGTAAGTTAACAGTTAAGGACATGCGAAGCTATAGCAAGAAAGGAAGAACTGCTAGCCCCCAAAAGTCCCAACAGCCTGAAATAATTCTCTCTCTTTTTAACTTGATCTTTTCATATTTTGGAGAATTCTGTAGAGGAGTGTTGTAGAGCATCTCTCGTCCTCTCTCCCTTTGTCCTATCCGACTCCTTCGACCTCTGCTTCCTCTCTATGTCATGGCTTCTTCTTTAATTATTAGTGTCACACACACACACACACACACACACACACACACACACACACACATCATTGCTTATTATTTGTCATTTACAAAAGTCATGCTCAACTGCCACCTACATCTCATTTGGAGAGGGTGACTTAATTAACCCAACCATAAGACTAAGGAATAGGCATTTCCCATTGGACAGCAGAAGCATAGCATCCATCAGGATTGAAGTTTTCACCACTGCCTTCATGGGTCTCTTTGTACCTGTGGACTGGCTGTCATAGGATTCCTGTGAGGTTTAAGATCCTGACTAGAGATGAGTGAGGTATTTGAAAGGAGAACAAAAGCAATGAGAAACTAGGCTCTTATTGTCTGAGGACTGTGGACAGAGGCCTTGCCTATGCATACCCCTCATCCTGGAACTTGTAAATGGTTATCTTCTCTGGGTAAGTGTCCTGTGATTTCTTTGCTACATCAAGTAACCAATGTAAGAGCAAAAAAAGGTATCTTTGTCACAAACCTGCTTCATCATGTACATTTATAAATCAACCCTACACAACATTGGAAATAAGTAGATTTGGACTGGCACTCACATCAGATGTGGAAAATTTATTTGCCTACTGGCTGGGCCAATTTTTTTTTTCTCTCAATCGATCATAGTTTGTACAGTATATATTTGTATGATAAATTCAATGCAATAGGCCAGAATTGTATATTCTATTTGGTTCTGCAGAGTGAAAATTCAGTTCACCAAAATGAATTAAGATAATGCTGTATTTTGTTATTGGTTAGCTATTCAATTATTCTAAGATGTGTTTCTCCTCTGTCTTACTTGGCATTCAAAAATATTCATTAACCATAATGACTATGGAATGTGAAGAGCTTAATAGTGACCAAATATCATAGATTCTATCTAAGGAGCATCAAGCAAATCATGTTCTAGAACAATATTCCATGCCCCTTCCGAGTCCCCTTCGCCTGTGAAAGAGACATGTGAGGCAGTGTTCGGGTAGTTACTACAACGAGGCTTTATTCTTGTATCAGCAGAAGCGGAAAACCCCAAGCCTGGGAAAGGCACTGCTATATGTACCCTAGAGTGGTGTGTTCACTTCTGATTGGCTGTTCACTCATCACCCCATATTACGCCCCGGGATGGGCAGTGACTTTGGCGTGCTTTTGCCTTTTGCACCTGCGCAGTTAGTTGTTTACTAGTGGGAGCACAGGATGCCCACGCCATCTTGTAATGGCGAATGTTGTCACGCTCACTGCGGCTCCTAACAGAACAATTTATCTTATTCAGAATTCTGGGAAGTCTAAGTACAGTTACCCTGTCACAGATTTGGGGACCACAAGCTCACTACTGATGATGCTGCACTATAATTCTACAAACATTACCTCAACAGTGGCTCCACCCTCATTATCATATACTTTCCTATCTAAGTATCTAAGTCCCTTGTTCTGTTCTTAAGGAACTGTTAGATCACGGGGTTTGTAGTTTTGGTTTGTTTGTCTGTTTTGTTTTTTGGTAAAGTCTAATGTTCTTTCTATTTATTTATTTTATGTATATGAATACACTGTAGCTACCTTCAGACACACCAGAAGAGAGCATCAGATTCCATTATAGATGGTTGTAAGCCGCCATGTGATTGCTGGGAATTGAACTCAGGACTTCTGGAAGAGCAATCAGTGTTCCTCCTAACTGCTGAGCCATCTCTCTAGCCCATCCCCCCTTTTTAAAATGTGCCTTGGGAATAAAATTAAAAGTATGACAATGAAAGCAAATGGAGAAATAAAGACTTACATTACAACAGGGCTAAAAAAATGAAAAAAATCTATCAGAATAACCATTGTATAACAAATAGAGCTATCTTGTGTCAGGACAGATTCAGTTAAGTCTACTTGCTGGGAGAGATAAGATGGGCATGGTGAAGTGGGTATCGGTAGTGTAGCTCAGAGTGGCTGTCCCACTGTTCAGTGCTTAGAAGCATGACTTTCCTTTTACAGGGTCTATGTACATGTCCTGCATGATTGACACATTGAACTACTCAGTTTCTAGGGAAAAACTGGAAGGGTGAACAAGCTCCAAGGCTACAAATTCTGGGTGAATCAGAAAGTCCTGAAATTAGGAAGGGAGACTGAAAGTTCCATACTGGAGAGTCACTGGCCTAGATTATATCTGGATTTTAGGAAAAACATTGCCATATAAAATGTTATAAATAATTATAATCACAGAGTCATAAGAATAACAATAATGTTCATCATAGTAATACAGATGCTTGGACAATGCTCAAATCCCTTTTCAAACTGTTTTCACATCTATTTTTTAGTCTAATAATTCCAGTCCTCCTAGGACAGAAGTATTAAGTATCGATTGTCCCCATGGTATGAACAAGGGAAGCAAAGCCAGAGCAATGACTCCTTGGTCCAGGCCGTGAATGCTGGTATCTCAGTATCCAGAGGGTCCTAGCCTGTTGTTTTGTTTGTTTGTTTTTTACAAATGTTCTTTTAATTTCTTCCTTTTGTAAATGTTGGTGGATCTTTCTTGGGGTTTCCTGACCAGTGTTGGTCTCTGTTATGCATAGGCCACTGGGTGGGTGGCGGTTCTCCTTTACAACCTCTTCATACAACTCCAAGCACAGATTTTTTTGTTATGATAAGAAGAGCAGGGGTGGCAGAGGTGGTGGTGGGGTGTGTGTGTGTGGGGTGGGTGGGGGGGTGGTCAAGAAGCCGGGGTAGGACTGAAGTAGCAGAGAAGAAAGTTGCATGTCTGTCTTGGGTTAGCCACACGGACTGTCTGTTAATATCTCCTTAAGCAGTCGCTGGCCTTTTCCAATGAGTTTTCTGTGGCAAATAACTCCAAATGCTTTACAAAGAGAATAGCTTGCAGATGTGGATATGATAACCTGCAGAGCAGGACTTAAATATAGTAATTGTCTCGAGCCTGCTCTTAACTGTGGCGACAGAGTCTCTACTATGTCATTAGGGAAAGAATTACTGCGTCTTGGAACACAGCGAGCCAAGCTTCTGGCAGCTGCTGTCTCTTCCATGTTTTAAACAGAGTTAATTGGCTCCTCACCAAACCGATTAGGGCATGAGGTTAAAACACGTGAGGACAGAAAAGAATAAAGATAACTGGCAGATGCGAGTGCCCAAAAGATTTTTTTAAAAGATTTTATTACTATTGCTATAATAGCAGAGAAGCAATCACCTATCTCTTTGTGCTCCTCTCATTCTCTTTAAACCCAATTCCTTGTTATTGTCTCCAGTGAGATAATGGCAATTTGAAGGTAAATGGCTTTGCTTTGCAGAATATTTTTCATCGGCCCATTTCCCAAGGCCCTTCCTACCTTGCCCTGTCAAAGAGAACAGCCATAGAACTTTGGGGCCAACGAAATGGAGGTTATCCAGTCTCCATGTTCACTTAACAAGTAGATATGAGTGCTTTGGGAAAGAGAATTGTGATTGATTAATAATCACAGAAAGACATGGAAGGTGCACACTTTCAGGCTTTGTCCTCAAATGAAATATAATCACTGAAAACCATTGCTCTCTTTACAACCTCGATGAAGACCATAATTAGCTGGCTCACTGTCTGGGCTGATTTTCTTGGAACAATATTTCTCCTGAAAGATAAATCCCAAAGGTGAATCTAATACTTCCCATGTGATCTAGCTAAACCAGAGACAATAGGAACATGATATTCATTAAAGCATATTGCCATCGATATAGACAATAATAGCATTCGTTACTTGGCTGCCATTTCAGTTTTGTGACTCATGGTGATATTGTGGCCCAAGTTATTATTATATAGAAGTCATTAACATAGTATGATTGGAAGGGTACCACAAGGCCTAACCATTTCCAAAGTATGTCCCTACAACAATACTCACTGCTGCTCTCTATTGGGGTTAGTCTCTCAGGTTAGAGAACTGGAGAATAAATTGAATTTAGACTATTTCCATTGCTATGTTAGAAATCACTAACATGTTGATGTGAAATGGCTTTTCCATTGTCTCAAGAAACATCCTTAATTGCTTGCCATGTACTAGATATGTTTTAGGCAGTGCAGAGAAGATAATGAACAAAAGAGATGAACTTACTTCCCTAATGGGGCTCAGACTATAATGTGGGAAGGAAAACAGTAATGATGAGCAGCAATAAAGGAGATGGTAATAAAAGCTATGGAAAAAACTCAGAGGAGAGGAAAAATCAAAGTGCCAGAAGAAGAGATGGGTATGTTTGACATTGGGTGGTTAGAGAATGTCTCATTTGGAAAAGTTTCCTAACTTAAGGAAAGTGCTGAAGCCACATGAAGATCCATGGGGAGAGGACCAGGGCCGGAATAGCAAAGCAGAGTTGGGGCACCTGACCTGGCATGATTGAGGCAGAACAAGATGAGAAGGTGGTGAGAGCAAGGATGGGTAAGAACAGCAAAACAGCAATCGGAGGGCTGAAAAGGCAGAGCAAGCAGTAAAATATGTCCTGTGCAAGCATGAGGACCCAGGTTTAGTCCTTGGTACTTGCATTAAAAAAGCCAGGCATAGTGGCATATGCTTATAATCTCAGAGCTGAGAATACAATATAGTCCAATTCAGCTAGTTCTGAGCCACTTGGGAGATCTTGTATTAAAAAAATAATAAGGTGCTATCCAAGATTGATCTCTGGCCCTGACATGTGACATGCACGCCCTCCACACACAACCTGACACATGAGCAGACACACACACACACACACACACACACACACCAATTATAGATAAGCGGAGAAAGATGACAGGGTCAGATTGTGTAGGCTGTGCACACTGTTGTAAATTAGAAGCTCTTGGTGAACTCAATATGAGCAATTTTCATTGAAATGACTGAGACAAAGCCCTGATTAGAGAAACAAGGAAATACTTTGGTTTGCAAATGACAAGTATAGACACAACTTTGTTTTGGTGGTAGTGATGGGGATCGAACACAGGGTTTATAGGGACTGAAACATACTAGGCAAGCAGCCTGCCACTGAACCACATCGTTGTCCCAGGCACACATGGTACTGAATTTTTCTGTAAAAGATGATACAGAAATGAAGAGCAGATGGAGCTACAGCTAGGGGGTTGGGGGAATGGAGTCAATCAATTATTGGTTTTAAGATGAGCATTTTTCTCTGATGGAAAAGACCTAGGAAGAAGGAATTTCTAATTGATGGTTTATCATCAGGATCTTGAATGGATGAAACCCAGGACAAATAGCTTTGATGGGAAGAATAAGAGTATGTTTTTTGGATTATTGTACAAGTAGCCTGTCTGTGATGTGTAAGGAATTGTTAGCCTGTCTGTGATGTGTAAGGAATTGTTTCCAGCACTTGGAGAACAAGATAGATATGGTTTCTGTCCTTAGAAATTTTACATTTAATGGGAAAGACAGATAATAAGCAGGTAATAGAAATTCAAATCGCTTATAACTATAATGAGAAATGTACAAGATAACAAGGAAAGAAATGGGTACTGGTCAGAGAAGCATCTGCAGTTATAATCTATTTTATTCTCAGCAAGAAATTACATCCCAAACCTGAGTAAATAAGGGTGGGCCTCTGTTTGATGTCCATTGCATTATTTGCCTATGAACACTCCTGGACTTTCTGTGAGGTGAGCCTGAGATCTGAACACACAATTGTATTTATCAAGTCAGAGGTATAATTATGGGAATGTAGTAAGACAGTAGCAATCAGATAGAAGTGGATACTGGCAACTGGGAGATACCCTCTGCTGCCTGGTTGGAATCTGGCAAATTTATTTGACAGAATTTTTCTAGGTCTCTTCTGGCTCAGGATCTCTGTCCCAGCAAGGAGAAACAAAGAAGAGCAGGTAAAGTTCTGAGCACTGGTCATGAGGGCTCAGTCTTAGGGCAATGTAGATGATTGGTAAGATATTAAGCCAGTATTGATTAGGAACACTGAGTGTCTGACAGAAGGATTTTAATTACAAAGGGGAATATGAGTTAGCATAATCTGAGAACTTGTCAATGTGGCCATTAACAAATTAACATATTGTCCCACTTCCAAATTTATGTAAGAACAATGCCAACTTGACTGGTCAAGGCCAGTATGGTGGTTTGAATAAGTATAGCCCCACAGCCTCATGTATATGAGTGCTTAGTCAGCAGGGAGTGGCACTATTTGAAAAGATTAGAAGGATTAAAAGGTGTGGCCTTGCTGGCGTAGATGTGCTCTTATTGGAGAAGATGTGCCACTGGGGATGAGCTTTGCGGCTACAGATTAAGATGTAGTTCTCAACAACTGCTCCAGTGCCTTCCTGCATGTTACCATGCTTCCCACCATGAACGATAATGGACTGAACCCCTGAAACTGTAAGCCAGACCTCAATTAAATGCTTTCTTTCTTAAGAGTTGTCTTGGTCATGGCACTAAAGCAATACAAAGATGACTAAGATACCCAGCACTCACAATTCTACATCATTTGTAAAGAGAAAAGGGAATTGAAATCCACAGGGTGAATAAAAAATGTCAATCAAAATAAATGCCAAGTTCCAAGATATTTTGGAAATGCAAATACAGAAGGGAAAAGATTTTTAAGCTGCATGATGTCATGAAGGAGCTGTCTAAGCGAAGACTATTTTGAGGAAGAGCCTCTTGTCATTGAAGTTACAATTGTGAGGCCCCCACATGTGTGGAGGTGGAGTGACAAATGTTATTTTTAAGTAGTCTCTAAACTTTCAGCATGTCTAATACATGCCTCAGAATGGATTGGAGCAAAGATTTACAGAGGCTCTGTGTGACTCTGAGAGTGGATCTCAGGTCATATTCTGGATATTACTGCCTGGCATTTCTCCCCTCCTGTGTCTTGAGTGCCACCCATGGCAGCCAGGGTTTCTCCAGCCTGGCTGGGTTGCATTGCAGTGAAGCAGCGACTTTAAAAAGTTTACAGTTTACTTCAATCTACTCAAACCTAATCATGGCTTACAGTGGGCAAAATTATCCCTTCCTGCAAAGTGAGGCTCAGATCTCTCTGCTGGGGTTCTGCTCTGTTCCTTATTGCATGCAAGGCAGGTTATGCTAGCCTTCATAATGACCCTAAGCCTTAATCACTCCCATCTGTCCAATATTACATGGTAATTTGGTAGTGAAAGAGTACTAGGCTAGGAGCCAGTTTGATTTCAGTCCCTAATTAGCTGTGTGACTCCAACAGAATGGCTCCTCTCTCCCTCTCTTGCTTTAGGATCTCTGCCTCTCTGACTTGGGTCTCTCTACTCATTCTCTTACCTCCCAAAATGTCAGGGGTGGAGACACAGCTCTAGGAAAGTATCTTGAGACTTCATACTTAAGTATGCAGAGGTGAAGGGAAAGGAGGGAAGTGTCCCCATCTCAACCTTACACACACACAAACACACACACACGTATACATATACACATTCACATACACATACATATGCACACATAAACATATACATACATATTTACACATACACACATATATACACAAACATAAATACATACACATGTACACATTCACATACAAATATATACATACACATATACACACAGACACACCACACACGTACACATACATACACATCACATACACACTCACATGTATACACATACTCATACAAACACACATACACATGCGTACACACAGACACATACATACATGCACATACACACATACACACACATACACACATACATGCACAAACATATACAGACACACACAAACATGCACATAAACACAGATACACACAAACACATACACACACATACACATGCAAACACACACACATACACACACATACATACACATCACATACACATACTCACACATACACACGCAAACACACACACATACACACACACACACACACACACACAATCTCCTTACGTGGGGCTCTGTCTTCTCCCTCCCTCCTATAGTGGTGAAATGACCCAGCCCCACCAGAACTCAGATCTTCCACTTGAACTCCCATTAATTTCCTTTTTCTCACAGGCTCTTTTTCATGTCTTTCTCTTCATTGGCTCTCATATTCCCCAAATAAGTCCCCAATTATACAATCATGGTCTCATATCTCTCCAAAGTCTTCTCTTGCCCAGTTACTGTCTATCTCACAGACTGTCTTTGAGAGGACAATCTGCCCTCTCAAAGGAGTTGCCCCTTGGGCCATCTTAGCAAACCCTCCAGCAGGTCCAACAGCCTCTACTGTCTATAGTACCTCTTTCTTTCTCATCTCTTCATACACTCGCCCCACAATTTCATGTCAGATGAGTAGTCTTGGTGTATGCACTCACACCACAGCCTGAACACTCTTCACTTCTGAATATAGGACTAATTTGATTACATATCTTGTATAATTTCTAATTTAATTTAGAAACATTCATACACATCTGGCTTTTGTATGTACTAACATTAGTTACTTTTTAAAAGGTCCACCAGTGACCTACTCTTAACCTTTCTCACACTTTGGGTACATCTGTTTCACTTTTTTTCCCTGGAAAGCACCCTCAAAGAGCTTTGTTCTCTATTCTGAACCAGTGACCCCCTGCCTACCTACCATCTATGGGACCTCATTTGACTGCCACTTGATGACGTGAATATGATGCAGAGAACCTTTACTTGGCAGCCATTTGTGAAACATATTGGGATCAGAACAAAATGGAAAGAGGAACAATGAATCAGTGGGCTTTTGAGTGAGCTCAGACTTGAGAATATCAGCAGAATTTCAAACTCTCTCATAGCTCTCATGTTTAGAAGGCCCCTCTTCTTCTTTCTGTGTTACTCAGGGTTCAGTCACATGAGCAGGGACTCTGGGAGTTACAGGACAACATATGTACTTCCTAACTAGATTGCACAGTTGTGGGAAATGAGGGGAAGTTGGGGGGACAGACCAGAGGCTTTCCTAGCTAGTCACCCAAGAAGCCAGGCATGTCCAGACACATAAATGTGGAGGTAAGGGCGTGGGGAAAACCTGTGGCTCTCAGTACGTGATGATCACTGAGGGGAAGCCTCATTTCTGGTAGTCACCAGTGTAGAATAAGGGATGAACAGCAGAGGAGAGCCAGGGTAAACTAGGTCCTTCTGTCATTTGGAGTCTGTTGCTTTCAAAAACTGCAGTGACTTCCAGAGGACCAAGGCTACTGCCTTTCTGTCTCCACGTTTGAAACTGGTACCTATGTTTGGCCAATTTAGAGCCATTTGGATAAATGGAAAGCCATTCTGGCTTATGAAATTGATTGTTATGTGTATGACCCTAGCCTTCTTGACTTTACATGTCTTAATCTCCAGTAGCTCAGAAGGTGACTGCAATCGGAGACAGGGTCAGCAGAGAGACTGTGAAGCTCAGAAAGGGCTATTAGGATAGGCTCTTACCAGTGTGACTGGGAGCCTTCTAAGAAATATTGACATTTCTTACAGAAGGAAGACTATATGAACTCAGACAGAAGATCCAGCTTTAAGCCAAGGAGAGAGACCTCAGGAGAAACCAATCCTGCAACATCTGATGTGTAACTTCTCATGTAATAGATTTCTTTGTATAAGCCTCCCCATCTATGCAATTTGCTATATCACCCTGGTAAACTAATGCATTGAGTAATGCAGCACAATGACTTACACGTCTTATGCTAGGGTTTGGATTCTAGCTTCAATATTGATGTTGTTATTTGTTGGAAGCCGACTCATAGCAGAAAGCAGCTATCAGCTTTGCAGCCATCTCGAGCCATATACCCTGACAAGAGACTTGTTTTTCAACAGCCTACAATAGCTGAGCACACTCTGATAAACATCTTGTTTATCCCACATATATTGTTTTGCTGTTTGGTGCCCCCAGCTGCAAGGCACATGTGCTATTCATGCCTGCAAGGTGCAAGGTGCACATGCTATCCACGCCATACACGCCTGTAAGACGCATGTCATATCCATACCTGCAAGGCACGTGGTATCCACGCACCTACAAGGCACGTGACAAAGTGTATAAATACCCCGTCTTCCCTTCAATGAGAAAGAGAGAGAATGAGAGAGAAAAGGAGAGACAATAAGAGAGACATGAAGAGAGACAATAAACAAGAAACTGAACTTGATCACGCACCCTGTGTTGTCTCCATTCTTTGCATCTCTTGCTAGGCCCTGACCCGCTGACCGGAGCAGCAGAGTGGGCCGTGACATTTTGACCTCAAAGCGTGGGGCAGAACAGTCTGCGATACAGTAGCTCCAAGCATGGGTCAGAGAGCAGGCTGGAACACAGTGGCCGCCCACCGGGCAGTATGGGTCTCAACATTTTGGCCCCCAAGCATGAAGCAGAGAGCGGGTCTCAACAGTTATTAATGAAGGGTGTGCAGCAAACATTGATAATCATTGTTGATACAACAGCGATCCAATGTGCTGGGTAACATTCTAAACTACTTACATGTATTAGCTGGTTAAATCCACACGGCAGCCTGGTAAGATAGATACTATTCATAATGTTTTTATGGATGAACAAAATGAAGCATGACTAACTCAGCTAACTTGCTTCAGTAATGTACAGTAACGCACAGTGATGAAGCTAGAATCTAAACCCTGGTGCCTATTTCACCTCCTTCCACCCCTTGGGTCTCTCTGACCTCTAGGACACCTGACCTTTCTTTCCACTTGAGCAGTGTCACTCTGCTCGCGGCACATCTTGGTTTAATCTTCCCCTTTTTAGGGTCATGAATCTAACTTCCCTGTCCTTTCAGTGAATTTCTGCTTTTGTTCACAGGGGCAATCTGCCAGGGAATCCGCATGTAGTCCTGGTGCACATTTGGTTCCCTGACCACAGCAGGACTGTGATGACAAATGAATCTTTCCCCGGGGAGTAGAGACGCATCATGTGATATAGGATTGCTCACATGGAGAAAAAGACCCGGGTAGTCCACATTTACTTCTAGAACAACACTAGGTTTCTATGTCATCTTTCACAGTGGTTAGGGACATCCAATTCTGAGGTCACCTGAGTACCAGCTGATGTTAGCACTGATCCTGAAGCTCAAGAAATCACAAATTTGTGAACCTACTATTTTTTGTATCAGGCATCAATTAATCTGCTTAAACCATAAAGATATGTGTATATGAATGGCCAGAGTTCCCAAGATGGCAGATTAAACTCCATTTGGAGTGAAGAGGCAAGAGAAAGGCACTAGAAATGCCCAAAGATACCTTGAAAACAGAGTTCTCACTTCCTGTTGCCTACAGATTGAATTACAATTACCCAACCTGATTTCAGAGACAGTCCATACAGTGTGAAGTTGAATCCTTTTCTGACATTGAAAACACACATTTCTTTTGCATTTTAAAAGATGCAAATGACGTTGTATACATACCCTGTAGGAAATTTTGTATACATACCCTGTATGTATCAGTAGGAAAAATGTTATCCAGCTAAAACTCTGATATCAGACTTAGAATCACAGGATTTGGAGTTTGCCCAGCTGGGTTTTAGTCTTGCTTTGGTCCAGTATTTCCTCTAGTTGCCCTAATTCCTTCCTTTTGGGAAAGTAACATATATTTTGTTCCCATTGTAAGTTGGAAGTATGTAACTCACTTTATGATTTCACAAGGGGCTACAATTAAGAAAGTACGTTGATTCTCAGGAAAGACTTTGATACATGGACATTCAAACTGTCTTGAGATTGTTAAAGAATATAGCTTTTGAAGTTAAGCTAAATAAATTTTGCATTTTATTATGGCCATAAGCCTATGGGGGCTACTGAGTGGAATGTGGAACTTAGATGAGAATGGTCCCTAAGCTAAAATATATGAATATCTGGTCCCTAGTTTATGGAACTGTTTGGGAAAGCTTAGGAGGCATGGCCTTATTGAATTTTTGTGATTCTCTCTCTCCTTCCCTCCTTCCTTCCCTCTCTCTCCCCCACCCCACCCCACCCTCTTTGACTCTTGACTGTGGATCAAGATGTGAGCTCTCAGTTGTTTCTTTTATAAACTCTAATTCTTGAAAACCATAAACTAAATAAAATGCCTTTTTTTTTCTGTAAATTGACTTAATCATGGTGCTTAGTTATAGTAATAAACAGTAACTAAGACAATAACTAACTCCAAACTTCATTTATGTCATAGTTACATGATGAAACTTTGTTAACACTTTCCTTTTGCTGTTCTATATTTGACTTCAAAACTACTTGGGAATGAAAATGAAAATAGTATTACAAAGAGAAAACTTTAGAGAACATAAAAGGCAGGAGTGCCTTAATGGCATGTCACGCCTAGCGTCTGTCATTTACATGGGATCCCATGCTTGGTATGGTAAGTTGTGTCTATTTTCTTGAAACTCTTTTATCTAACAGTTAGAAGAAGAGGCTGTATGCTTTCACTTTGCAATGGGCCTCTGAAAAAGATGCTCCTACCTAAGAGCTGTCTCCATGCCGGTTCTTCTTGGCATGATTGCAGATTGGAGCAGGATAGCAGTGTACAAAAAATGGATGACTTAGGGTCTTTGAGCCACAGTCACTTGTCTCTATTCTATTGCTGTAGCTTAAAAACACCTACTAAGGCTAGGGATGTAGCTCAGTGGTAGAATATTTGCCTTGCCTGTGTACAGCCTAGGGTGCCATCTCTCACACCTCATATCTACAGGAAAGTGGCTAAAGATAGGTAAATTAGTGTGTTTTGTGAAATTTATTTAAAATTTATTTATTTTATTTAAATTTATTTATTTTATTTAAAAATAAATTTATTTATTTTATTTAAAAATTAGTGTGTTTTGTGAAATTTAAAAACAAATGGAGGGAATTTGACTTATGGACTTTAGTTTGTGAACTCTGAACCAGACAAATATTTTGGATCTAGGTTACCATGTCTGTCTAAGACAGTGGTTCTCAACCTTCCTAAGGCTGCAACCCTTTAGCACAGTTCCTCATGCTATGGTGACCCCCAAACATTTTCATTGCTACTTTATTACTAATTTTGCTATGGTTATAAATCACAATGTAAATATCTGTGATATCCGGTGGTCTTAGGAGACCCCTGTGACAGGGTCATTCAATTCACAAGGGGATCAACCTATAAGTTGAGAACCACTGGTTTAAGACACCATAGATGCTGTGGAGAATATTCTACCATCCTTAGCATACATGGAACACGCTTATCATCTTTGCAAAAGCTAAACTATTTATATTGTTTTCCCCTAGAAGTTATTAACATGCTAAAGTTTTATGTTCATTAGTAAATTTGATAATTTCATCAGCTTCATTGTGATTTATTCTATAAAATGGATTGAGACTCAAAGCTTTTTGCTCACCATGGCACTGTATAGAAATGTCTAGCTGGATACGGGACAAGTTAATAGGGAGTAGCAATGTTTGCAGATACTTTATTTCTTAAAAAAATAACTGATAGCAGATTTAATGTCAGCTTCGCAGAAATACATTCTCACATATTAGCATATTTTGTGTATTTTCTTTTTGAAGCAGAGTCTCATGATGTAGCCCAACTTGACCATGAACTCTCCATCTTCCTGCTTCAGCTTCTCATATCTGGAGGTTGTGAAAGGATCATTTAGCTCATGCTGTCAGCAAAGAAGAGATGAGATGGGCCGATGGAGATATTAAGAGTAGGAAGGGGGCAGGGTTGGAAGGGTTTTGACATTGAATCTGTATGTGATCCTGGTGCTAGGAATGTAAGACTGTCACTATTGCTATCCAGTAGCCCTTTATATCACAGAGCCTCCAATATTTGTCCTGAATTCCATCTACCCAGTCTTACAAACTCACAAACCCTAAACCAATTCTTACCTTGTGCTTCTTGATGTAGGACTGCCAATTCTGAGGAGTGGTAGAGAAAGAGCTGGGTGATAGCAGAAAATCCCTCTCTGTGTCTTGAATTTTATCACTGCTGTAGGGGAAAATAGAATGTACATGAAGTATTTCTAGTACCCTGGAGAGAGTTATGTAGTTCCTGACCCCTTGGAACAGGTAAAGGAAACCCCCTTGCATAGGCTTTGCATTTAGATCTCCCAGGTTATAGAGAACTGACTCCCCAGATCCAGGTCCAGGAAGAATAGCCTGTTAGGTTTCCCCAGTTGTCAAGAAGGTTAAACAAAGGCTTGGAATAGAAAAGAAAGGGTCTGATAAGAGGTCTGCTGGTGATATCAAAAGCAAGTGAGCATTGGAAGCAAGGAGAAGGAAGAGGGGAAAGAGGAAGAGAAGAAGGAGAAGGAAGGAGAAGGAGAAGGAGAAGGAGAAGGAGAAGGAGAAGGAGAAGGAGAAGGAGAAGGAGAAGGAGAAGGAGAAGGAGGAGAAGGAGAAGGAGAAGAAGGAGGAGAAGGAGGAGAAGGAGGAGAAGAAGGAGGAGAAGGAGGAGAAGGAAAGCAAGGAGAAGGAAGAGGGGAAAGAGGAAGAGAAGAAGGAGAAGGAAGGAAAAGGAGAAGGAGAAGGAGGAGAAGGAGGGGAAGGAGAAGAAGGAGGAGAAGGAGAAGGAGGAGGAGGGGAAGGAGAAGAAGGAGGAGAAGGAGAAGGAGGAGAAGAAGGAGAAGGAGAAGAAGGAGGAGAAGGAGAAGGAGAAGAAAAAGAGAAGAAGGAGGAGAAGAAGAGAAGAAGAAGAAAAGGAGGAGAAGGAGAAGGAGAAGGAGAAGGAAAAGGAGAAATAGTCTTAAAATGAATAGAGCCATATAGAAAGACTTCTATGCTTTTTTTTTTTTTTTTTTTTTTTTTTTTTTTTTTTTTTTTTTTTTTGAAACAGGGTTTCTCTGTGTAGTCCTGGCTGTCCTGGAGCTCACTCTGTAGACCAGGCTGGCCTCGAACTCAGAAATCTGCCTGCCTCTGCCTCCCAAGTGCTGGGATTAAAGGCGTGCGCCACCACCGCCCAGCTATGCTTTTTTTTCTATAGTTACTCTATTACCACAAAAAGATATAAAATTAAGTTCATTTCCCATAAATTTTTTGAGTCCAGAGCCATCTGGATTATCATTAAAAGATCAGCAATATAAAATTTTGGCATTTAAGATGAAGTAGAATTGGTTTCTAGGTCAAGGGGTTACCATGGGAACTATAATCTATTAATCTGTACTCTTAAAACAGTGGGTATTTTTTTTTGTTTGTTTTTAGCTAATAAAACAATGATTTCAGGTTTTTTAAAGTTGTTTTTCTCATGCAGAGAAAAGCAGCCACATAAAAGTAGGACACCATGTTACAGAGAAACTTGTTGACAAAAGTAGAAGTGGAGATATATAGTTGTTCCTTTGGTATCCATGGGAGACTGGATCCTCAAGCCCCTTATATAAAACTAAACACTCTTTGCACAGAACTGATCTACATCCTCCTGCATACTTTAAATTATCTCTTGATAACACTAAATACAATGGAAATGCCATGCAAATATTTGCAACCCTGTGCTGTTTGGAGAACAAAGGCAAGGTGGGGGTGGGGTCTACACAGGATGGTGACAGTTTCTATTCAGAAACACTACACCTTAGCCTCTCACAAAGTTCACAGACCTTTCTTAAGACTCCTGGGGATGAGAGTACTAGAAAAAATGGAAACCACGGGCACACATCATCCAGTCTTGAGAAAAGTATAGCATTACTTTTGCTGGATGCCACTCCATAGATGTGAATCCTGGGGACTGGGATTTAGTGGTTGTAGACAGCTTGCCTAGCCATGCATAAGGCCTTGGGTTCAAGTCTTGGCACCTCAAAAAAAAAATCTAACTCACACTCAAGGTATGTAACTACTTAAAGGGTATGAAACAAGGAGGCACAGATTTCTGAGGCCAGCAAAAGAAGTCTTCAGATTTAGTTGTGGTCAAAATCCAAGACACCCTTGTGCCACTGTTGGAGACATTTAAAAAACAAAGCTGTAAGTATCAACCATATGACCAATTGAAGAGACTGGGTCAGCAGGACAAACACCCATTTGAGAACATAAAGTCTGATGACTGGGAGCTCACTGGTGTCACTTCCATGGTGTTTTTTTTTGCTTGTTGCTAATTGGTAAAAATAAACAAGAACCACAAACAAACAATCCCCACAATCTAAAATCTTGTTAGCAAAGCAAAGCAAAGCAAAGCAAAGCAAAGCAAAGCAAAGCAAAGCAAAGCAAAGCAAAGCAAAGCAAAGCAAACCTGTTCATATGAATGTAGCTCCCTCTAAATTCTAGGGTCCACAAGATGAGCAGGAAAGAGAGTGAGCATCTGCTGTGACTCAGTTTGGTCATTTGAATCTCTAGAGTAACAATTCTAAACCTGTGAGTTGTGACCTTTTTTGGTGAGGGGTTGAACAACCCTTTTATAGGGGTCACCTAAGACCTTCAGAAAACACAGATACATTATGACTCATAACAGTAGCAAAATACAGTTAAGAAGCAGCAACAAAAGTAATTTTATGGCTGGGGGGGGGTTACACAACATGAGGAACTGTATTAAAGGGTTATAGCATTAGGAAGGCTGAGAACCACTGTTCTAGGTGTGATGACTAGTGTTATTTGTCACCTTGACAGAATCTAGAGTCACCCAGGAGATAGGTCTCAATGCATGTCTGTGGAGGACTGTCCTTATCCATGATTGTGGGCAGGACCAAGCCTTGACATGTTTAAAACAGAGAAAGCGAGGAGAGCACCAACATGCTGGTGTCCATTGGGCTTTTCCTGCCTCTGTGACTTTTCTGCCAGAACAGACGTAACCTGAATTCTGAACCAGAATAAGTCCATTCTCTCTTAAGTTACCTTTACCAGAGTATTTTACGGAGCAACAGGAAAAGAAATTAAGTCAATAAATCATACATATCTGAGAACCTACATCTAGACTAAACCCAGTATATAAGTCCAATGTGGCCAGTGTGGTGGGAAGAGGACCCAGACCCCAGCTGGATAGAACCAAACAAGACGGTAGCTTTCCTTACCATGCTCTCTATAAAAAACATTTGTTGCTTAAAAAATTAAATTTTCCTTGCTTAGAAGGAGAGTTCATATTTAGAAAGAGATACAGAGATACTGTGAACCAGGAAAAAAAAATGGTTATCTTAAATCCTGGCATTCCAAGTCCTGTTGGCTTGTGGCCAAGCTTCAGGATGCTTCTGAGAGCTGTGTGGGGAATGCAAATTGGGATGTCTAACTCTCTTAAGGGCAGTCAGTAGGGCTGATGGTCTATGCTGCACGCTGTGAATCTACCACTCAGATAACCGCCCTCTTTGCACCACCAGAAGCTCCAGACTCTGGCCTAAGCCAGTTCCCTATTTTGTCCAAGTTGCTCTTAGTCTTTAGTATTTAAGCCAAGGCTTTGTTCTACACACAGGCTGCTATTGACTGGGGCTTCTTATCTCTGCCTCCACAGATAAGTTATACATTAGCAAGACTATTCAGGGGTGGCCTGTTACAAATGAGAATGTCTAACTCTTCGGTAGCCAGAGTAGTGCTCACGGTCAGAAAGGCAGTGTTCACGAGTGCTGGGCATCTTGAAGGTGTTTATAGAAGTGGTGTACAGAGGGGTCTAGGAAGACACTCCTAGGCAATCAAGTTGTGAGGAAACATGTCCCTTGTTCAGATCTGTGTTCCAATTGGAAGTTGTATCCAGTAGAATTTTTATTTTAAGGCTGGTGTGTGTGTGTGTGTGTGTGTGTGTAGGTGTGTGTGTGTAATATGTGTATGTGGTATGTATGGTGTGTATGTGTGGTATGTGTAGTGTGTGTATGTGTTTGTGTGTGAGGGGGTGTACATGGTGCGTGTGGTATATGTGTGTGTGGTATGTATGATGTGTATGGTGTGTGTGTATATGTGTGGTGTGTATGGTGTGTGTGTGTGTGTTGTGTGTGTGTGGTATGTGTGTGTGTGTTGTGTGTGTATGTATGTGTGTGTGGTATGTGTGTTGTGTGTTGTATGTGTGGTGTGTGTGTGGTATGTATGGTGTATATGTGTGGTGTGTATTGTGTGTGTGTGTGTGGTACGTGTGGTGTGTATAGCGTGTATGGTCTGTATGGTGTGTATATGTGTGCTGTGTATGATGTGTGTGTGGTGTTTGTGTGTGTATGTGTGTATGTATGTGTGTGTGTGGTATGTGTGGTGTGTGTGTTTGCATACACTACCACCCCTTTAGGGATTGGAAGTCTGCCTTGTACTCATTTCAACTCTGGAGGTCAATGTGGGAAGTCTACTCTGGAAGCCTGTTAGCTTATTGTTTCCCTCTTTGCACGGCAAGGCTGCGACGTGACTTTAGCCACACATGCCCCTACCCTCAGCTAGAAGAGAGTGAGGCAAAGCATGTGGGAATTCCCACAGTCTGCCCCCAGTTCCTGGATTGCCCTGTCCTAATGCTTTGAGCCTGCTTTACTTAGACAAGTCGATGCTTGCTCAGCAGCCATGGCCTCTGGCTCAGGGTACCAGCACCACTTAGTTTGAAGAAAACAAAGGCTGAAGAAAGAAAAGAGAAGAGAAAAAGAAAAGAAAAGAAAAAAGAAAAGAAAAAAGAAAAAACTTCCCTGGAATCTGTCATGCATGTGAGAAGGAAAAAGAAACAAACAGAAATGTCAGAGCTGGAGCTTTCATGCTGATAGGATCTGGAAAAGGAGACTTTAATTTTTCTTCTTTATCTATTATCACATTTTCAATTCACCCCGATTATTAAGTGTGAGAAGCACAATCATAGATTATTTCAAGAAAGGGAGGAACTAACTTTACTAACAGAACAAATGACCTAGGCTATTTCTAGTCATCTGGTCATCTCTCTCAAATATGTTAAGACTATAAATAGGAAATAGGCAGGGGTTAAAGAAAAAAGAAGTCCCAAAGGAAAGAAGAGAGGTGAACAGATAGAAAGGCACACAGGGCATGTCGGTGGCCACATTCCCAGTCAAACTTTGTATCAGTTCTTCTGGCTAAAGAATGTCTGTTAAAGGTGTGTTTACACTCACAAAGTTGTTTCATAATGTGAGTTAATGATTGTCAGAGCTCTTACTGAATTTTTGGAGTGTGTTTTAGCCTATTTATCAAAAGTTAGTCCAGGCATAGGCTGACTTGCTGTAGCTTGACCTAATGTGAACAGTTGCCACAGGCCACTATGACATCTGGCTGCCAGTAGGGACATGGTGATCTTTTGGTTCAGGCTCTGGTGAGGAACAAGCTCCTTTCCCAGCTAGTGTGTCTTGGCTTAGGGGCCTGAATGTCCTAGCTGAAAACTGGCCACAAATGTTTTGGAGACTGAGAGTCCCATTTGGAGTCAATGCCTCAGTACTGGGCAGAAAAAGTAGGTCTAATGGCAAGTCCTCTGATGAACAGGAAAGCACAATTAATTTTTCCCTTTATTAATAAAAAGAATTCATTCCAAATTTCAAGAACTCAATTCTAACTTTCAGTGTAGAATATTCAGCACATTTTTATTTTTTCCCCTTCATGATTTTCGCAGAGAGGGCACTGCTCTAAGAAGGTGGGAAGCAGAGGACCAGGAGGCCTGAGTCCAGCCCCACACACTCACTTCCTGTTGTTGGAGGCCCATGCACTTGTTCACTAGGGGCAGCCTGAGGGAAAAGTGGCTCCAGGGTCCTCACAGATGCCATAAAATTGCATGCAAGCGCTGGGTGTACATACATGTTTCCAGGAGAGAATGAATCAGGCTTTTAAGTGGGATGTCTAAGGATTTTCCTAAGAAAATGTCCAACAACTTGGGGTACAGTTATTATTTATTGATATTGGAAACAAGAACTAACATTTATTGATGTGCTGGGGCTTTTCCTAGGCACTTGACAGCTCACTCATTAAACCGTGCCAGCATGGCTTCACATTCATGAGAGGAGGTGGCCATACAGCATGACCTTGTTTATTTATTTCCCCAGCTGAGAATCTTTTGCTTAAATTTATTTTTAAATTTTTTGGTTGTTATGAAGAAGAGTCTTATGTCTGAGAATCTCACCCCACCTTCCTTCCCCCCCTTCCCCACTCGACACCATTTCTTTCATTTTAAAGTTGCTGTGCCCTCAGACCCTTGTCCCTCAAGGTGAGTGAGTCGTCAGGAAGTCTCTGCATTTCTGGGTGTCTGTGTTCACTCCAGAGGCATTAGAATTGGCGGGACTCCTCATATAACGTGCTGCTTCCTTTTTTTCATTCTAAAGCCATTCAGCTGGCATGTGAGTGGTGTGTCTGTAGATAGCCCCATAATTTTCTGAACTTCTTGTACTCCACAGGGACAGACGTTCTAAAGTGGACCCTCACCCCCTTTTTCTCTAAGTCTCTCTCAGCAAATGCTAGGTGGGCCAGGAGAAGACATAAAAGGATTCTAGCCTGGGTCAGGGGACACCGCTGCTAGGGTTCATGAGAATTTCGTAATTTCTGAGATTGCTTGGGTTTACAGTAAAGTGCACCAGGTAAGCCTGCATGGGGGGAATGTGACAACGAAGGCTTTTAGCACACGTGCTCAAGTGGATTTTTCTCCTGTTAGCCCACAGGATCTCAGAGACACCATTCACTTCTCCAGTTCCTGGTCTCTATGCTTGTAGACAGGAGGCATGTGAGTTAAGAATCCGGCCAGGAGTAAATGGTAATGAAATTGGCTATTACCATTTTTATTTCTTCACTTGTAAATTATGAACACTTGTGCTCCTACTGGCAGATCTTTTCTTCTGCTTTCAGCAGCCATCTTGGAAAACGAGATATCCTCTACCCCCTTAAAAAGGCTCTGTTTTTTTTTTTTTTTTTTTTTTTTTTTTTTTTCCCACCACTATATCACTTAAGGTCAAACAACAGAACAGGACACTCATCAGGTTGTGAAGAAATCCTGTCATTTGAGTGGGAAATGTCTACATTCTCTGTTCTTAGGAGGAGGTTCTAGCTGACTCCCAATTTCCCACAGTAATAAATGCTTCTCTCTAACCCTTCTGCTTTCTTCTCTTAAAATAACCGCTGGCTCTTTCAATCTTCTGAGAAGACTCAGCACATGGCCAATGTGAGGCCTTTTGTTGCCCAAGCTGGAGCGTCATCAAGTTGTTCTGACAGTAGGGCATCTACCAGACACGGGTGTCTATGCAGAGGGCAGGCTTTGGTGAAAAGCAATTGACTACTGGATAAATTCACTTTCTCAACAGTTAGGCTATGGCATTGGAGACCCCACTCTGGCTACAGTGGGAGGCTTTAGAGAGGATTTCCTAAATCTGTTTATGCCTTTTTTGTTCCTAGAGGCACCAACTTTTCCTTTAGCCCTTAATACATTATGTCATTACGTAGTCAGTAAATGCAAAGATAACTGTTTCTTCCCTCTTTCTCTCCACTTCCATTGCAATGCTCTGTGAGCACAGAAACTTTGTTTTTTTCAGTTTATTGCCATAGATATGCCTGGATCTGGCAGATAACAGGTATTCAGTGACTATCCCTTTAATGAAGCAAAATTAGAAAAAATGGTAGTTACCTTGAGATATAAAATACCTATGGTTTGTCGATTTCTGATATTAAACTTTGCTTCTGGTACACTGTGCCAACGTGGGACTGTGAGTATTTAGTGATAGGTGGAAGGAAAGGTACAGACTCAGGATGTGAGTTTGTGCTGGCCACAGCGAAAGCAGTATCTTTAGATTCTATACTAAACTATTTATACTGTAAGACTATATGTTTTCAAAAATAGTATTTCTGTTAAAAATCAGACTTCCATACTGAGCAGACCAAATAAGTAGTTTAGAATAAAATAATCTGCTGTCAGAATATGACCATAAAGCTATCTCAGGATGAAGAAAATGGCTGTCCAAACATCACAGTATCATGACATAGAAGCATAAGCTTTCTGTAAATATGTCCTCTTTGCTGGTTTGAGAGGCCGGGCAAAACGTGGCTGCTCACTCAGTCTTTGTACAGTTTATCAAAGTCTCAAATGGAAAATATACTCTTGAGGTTTATAAGACTTTAACAAAGAAAAATAGAAGAGTTCTCTCATCTGCAGACCCAGCACAAGTATTAGCGTGGCCTGCCAAGCTCAAAGTAGAACAAGAATGTGGCGGTTGCAGCCAAGTTCAGCTCTCATAAATCCAAATGTGCATTCCTTCTACTGGAGGACGGCTTCCTTCCGGTCACTTGGAGGAAGAGCTGGCTCTTCCATTGCTCACATGTGCCAGCCTTGGAAAAATGCTATAAAGTAAATAAAAACTCTAAATTAAATGAACATGCCCACGAGATATTTTCTAGCCTACAAGCTCTTTCCGCGACATCTCACGATGATGCTAAGCAGATGAAGCTGTATAGCCACAGCCAAACTTCATCTCCACGTTTACCAGTAAACAATAACTACGGCTACCAAAGGCACTGGAAAAAGAAATACAGAGGAGGAAAGAAAACTCTATTCTGCCCCACTTCAATGAGGAACATTTAGATGAAGACAAAAGTTACTACTACATTGTGTCAAAAAAAAAAAAAAAAAAAAAAAAGTCACGTTAACAATGGTGTTTTGGCTAAATAGCTTCAGGGAGGGACCTACTAAATTTTCTTCAGATATAAGTCATATGGTCATTTTTTGCTGTGTAAGCAAAAAAGGACCAAGCTTAGCAAGGAGCTATGCGTGTCATCAAATATGTTTCTTTCAGTTGTGTGTGTATGTGTACATGTGTGTGTATGTGTACATGTGTGTGTGTGATCACTATTAGGAACCATGGCCAAACTGTGATGGTGACATACATGGATACCCATTGAGAATTCCCCTGAGTTTTAATGGGAATGAAAACGGGGTCATTAGCACTCAAATCTTCTCCAACAGAGATGAAGATGGTATCTGTCATATGTCAGCAGACAAGGAACAAGGCAGCAGCAAGGAGGAGTGTGACCAGGGGCCCTCCTTATTCCAGCATAAGCTAACACTGATTTCAAGTCCGATGAAACCTTCCAAACAGATTGAGAATGAGAAGGGTTTTGCTCTGCCAATAGATTCTGATGATCTTAGTTGCTGTGCAGTGCTGAGTTTACAAGGATTCGTATAGCCACTAGCCATTGAAAATGCCCAGGCAAACCAACCTCTGGGTGACAACCATGGATGCACAGTTAAAGCTCGTCATCTAGCCGAACATCACTGGGAAACAATTGATGATTACTTGGTAATGACTATTGGCCTCAGGAAGTGTGGTACTTGGACTTCCAGTGTGTAGATAATAAAAGATTTACTTCCTTCTTGAAGCTAGATAAAAAAGAATAGAAGACTAGGAAGGAGAACCCTGTCCAGTTCTATTTCCTGGCTACACTCTACCCTATCTGGGGAGGTCGAGGAAAACACAGAAGGTGCTCTTTCTCTAGGCCAAGGAGGGGACTCAGCCGGGAGATCTACTGCCCCCTTATGATGTCAGTACTTCTAGGATATCACACACTTTGCAGACCAAGCTCAGATACTGCAATAAGGAAATAAACAAATATGGGCACCTCGGCTTGTCCCTCAGTGTGTCACAGGTCAGTACAAGCTAACCAATGGGAGGATGGGATCCAGGTGTCACATGCAGGACATTGCCAGCTGCTCAAAGTCAGCTTTGCTGGAATATGGGAAAATTGCCCCGGACCTGGAAATGTATAGAATCAACTATTTTGAGATTAAGTAAATAAATAAATAAATAAATAAATAAAAGAACAGACTCTTGGCTTGAGGTTGACAGCCTTGGACTAAATATTCATGAGAGAAATGAAAAAAAAAAAAAAAAAAAAACCTGACTCGAAAGACCAGCCCCTTTTGGCGTGAAATCACGAACATCCTTTTCAATGACATCAAAGCATGGCCTTGAGTCCATTGACAAGAAGACACTTGACTTTGTTCTCAGCCTGAGAATTAACAGTTGGGCCCTGCAGCTCTGTCTGTGGAACTGTGAGTTACACAAGCAACGTGGGACGCCAGGCACCATTGAGGCACAACTGATGAGTGACAACAGTTGGAAGCAGAGGAGGAGAGAAAAACTTGAGAGAGAGAGAGAGAGAGAGAGAGAGAGAGAGAGAGAGAGAGAGAGAGAGAGAGAAAGCGCAGATGCTGAGGGGAAAGAAGCAGGAGACACTGCAGCTGGAGGGGTATGAGCACAAGACCAAGAGGATTGAGAAAGAATGCTCTGAGACGATCAGAAGGCCTTCCAGCTTCAGGAGGATCCCATGTGAGCCCAGGAGGAGGCTGGCTGCATGGCTGCCTTGCTGGCCCAGGAGATGCTATAGAGATAAAAAATTGGAAGCAGCTAGTTACAGAGATGGGTGATAATCACTGGGCTCCTTGAGGATGCAGACGGATGTTAGGAAACTGTATCTGAGGAATGGCAGCGCCAGGCTAACGAAACCCAGATGTACCTGCTGAAGACCAAGGAGCTATACTTGGCGGTGACATCTCTTCCACTGATATTGCTCCCAGTGCAGGAGCCAATATATAACCACAAGTAAGAGGATCTGAAAGACCAAGGTGCCAAGCCAATGCTCCTGCATGGGACTCTCCAGTAGGGCACCTTGGAGGACCATGCGAGGAAGAGTGCATCACCAAGGCTAAGAAGAATGAGTGAATACAGCAGCAGCCACTGAGTCTGAGTGGTCCTGGGCCTGAGCCAAGAGTAAAAGGACTCACAACATCATCCACAAGGAGAACATTGCAAGGCTGAGACAAGGACAAGATGCTGTGACAGAGCAGCCCAGGCTGGGACCTCAGGTGCCTCACAGCAGGGCTATCACACTTGGCTCTGTGGGGCTCTAACTTCAGAAAAGCCCTGGAAATGTCTCTTAAGAGAGATTAGTTACCAGACAGAACTGGACTGCATGAAAGCCTTTCTGCCTATCTTTCCGATTGCACCATCAATGCCAATTAGGCCTCGTTTTGATGATAGTTATGGGATTGCTCTCCTGGAATTCAGATTCTTCTAATGTCCAGCAAACTCCATGCTGGCTGGTATAACTAAAATTTAAGTATCACTAGGGATTGCGCTGCAGTGAACATTTGTGCCTGTCATGTTCTAGCTTTGAAGTGAGCTCAGATTGACTGCTTTTCTTTTAATTCCTATGAAGGATCTACCTTTGTGTTTTGAGGGATGAAAATTATTTTAAATATTGAATATACTGTATGTTCCCTGTCTTAGTTAGGGTTTTACTGCTGTGAACAGGCATCATGACCAAAGAAAATCTTATAAAGGACAACATTTAATTGGGGTTGGCTTACAGGTTCAGAGGTTCAGTTCACTGTCATCAAGGTAGGAACATGGCAGCATCTAGGCAGACATGGTGCAGGAGGAACTGAGAGTCCTACATCTTCATCTAAAGGCTTCTAGCAGAATACTGGCTTCCAGGCAGCTAGGATGAAGGTTTTAAAGCCCACACTCACAGTGACACACCTACTCCAACAAGGCCACACCTACTCCAACAGGGCCACACCTTCTAATATCGCCATGCCCTAAGCCGAGCATATATAAATTATCACATTCTGCTACAATGAGTTCTTTCTCCCAGACAGCAAGCTGTTCAGGCCTCCAGCAGAGTCTGCTGCAGTCACTGAGAGTGTAAGGAACAGGACTCACCCATGAACAAAGGTTTGTTGTCATGACTACTTGTTACAATATATTGATGAACTCATAGAGCTAATAATGGTCCATAAGAATTAAGTAGTAAAAATCAAATAGGTCGAGACTAACAAGATAATTGCAATGTTCCAATGGAGAACCTAGACCATATCAGGCATTCTTACTCCTGAAACCATGTGTTTCCATCTTCTCAGGGGGGCAGCTGTTGGTAGCTTCATCCAGTACCCTGGATAGGGCCAGCCCACATCTTTCATGTCTGGCTTCACTGACTCTGGCCTTGCATGACTCAATGTTCCCAGTGAATCTTGCAATAATTAACATCCTCAACTCCACCTCTTCATTCCTCAGAATGATTTTACTGCACAATGGGATTTGGCCTTTTCCTTCAGATCTAAATTCTACTCTAAAAATCCTTTTCTCAGCCAAAAGAGCCAACTTGTGTTCAAAGCATATCATTTTAATGACTATAGTTTTAGGACACATTTGTACATATTAGTAGGTTTTTACCAAAAGTGCATTTTAAAGCAATGGGTACAAACCACAATTAGCATTCAGATGGTAATTGATGTTTCTTTTTGCTCTTTTTGATGTGGCTATGCACATCCATGCATACAAATTATTGGGACAGCAAGTTAGGGTGGGGGAGAGGAGTCTAAAGAGAGGGACTGGTCTATGAGGTATCTGCCCTCATGGGTGGATTCACACTGCAAAGGGCTTGTTGGAGGAGGGCTCACTGTCTTGATCTTCTGGTGTGTGAGGATACATTTGTCCTTTACTTGCCATTTTGCCATATAGGGTTGTAATGTGCAGGCACTTCCTGGATGATAGAGCCTGGATTCTGGACTTTCCAGCCTTCAGAATTGTGAGAATTTTATATACCACTCAGAGACACAAATATTCTCTCATCATATGATACCCCTATATCTTCTACTTACTCAATTTTTTAATGTCTATCTTCCCCTACTAGGTTGTAAGCACTGCCCCTCAATGTGGTCATTTATCACTGTTGCATCTAAAATTTTACGTGACATTCACTAGTCTATATATTTGTCAAGTGAACAATTTTATTTAACCCTCAGCATAAGCCTGTGAGATGAGTTTTAGTAAACTTTGTTTTCCTAGAAGAGAGAAAAAAAATATGCGGTAAGACAATCTGCTTTTCCAGAGTCACGCAGTCAGTAACAGTAGTATGGTCCTGCTGAGCATCAGAAACAATGCTATGCTAACACTTTTGTTTTCATGAGATTCTCCATAATATTTGCCAGCTTATTTTGCCTCAGCTTTATTAGAAATTCTGTCTGAAATAAATGGGGTCATAAAAGGAATAATTTCTTAGAGCAATGGGAGAGGGAACAATGATAGATCCCCAGGGAAAGTAGAGGTGCTACAAAATGGAGTGCCGGTAAGGGAGGATTGGATTTACCCTTGCTGTAATACCCCCTGGGTCCAGCCTTTACCTTTGTTGAGAGCAACAGAAATCTCTTGGTGTCTGGTAACCTTTTCATGGTTCTCTAGAATGGATTGGTTCCAGATTTGAGAGTTGTTTGTTCTCTGTCATTGGTCCAAATCCTAGCCTTGAAGGCCTTGCTACATGCTGATGACACAGGACAGAGAAAACTTTGATGCTTGACAGTGGAACAAATCCACAGGTTTGTAACCCTGGGGCACAGAATATCAAGCCTGTCCCACGCACAGGCCACCAGGAGTTAGAGGTTCAGAAGAAAGAACAAGAAAGCAGAGAAAGGCTCAGGGACAGTGTGTAGTCTCTGGTCATTCTGGGCCTTGTGATTGTGCTTACTCGTGCCACCCAGCTATCACCCATGGCTGATAAGCAACCAACAGAGGATGACCTGTAGGAGCTCTCTTCTTTTTGTGTGCCCCTCTGCTTTTAAATCTGGACCTACCTCTCATTACTCAGTTGTGGAAGATTCTAGAGCCTTTGTGAAGGACTGCAGAACTGGCAATTTGTGTATTCCATGGGTCGATCCACAGGACATGATGAAAAGAGGCTGGACGAGAACAGTAGAGCTGGAGTGCGCATCCTTGTCTGTGCTAGCTGGCTGGTTTTAGACACATCTCAGCAAGGATTGAAAGAGGACTGGCATCCTAGTTAGAACCCTCCATCTCCCTAACCCTGAAGAATTGCTGGCTATTCACTGGTTTACTAGTCATACGCCTCTGTGTCATGTAGCTTTCCATTTCTATAACAAAATGTCTGACATAATCAACTTATAAGAGGAAATATTTATATTGGTCCACAGATTTGGAGATTTTTCAGTCAGAGATCCATTGGCCGCCTCGTGAGATATAGCACAGGATGACACAGAGCACATACCAGAGTGAGCCATTCACCTCATGGTAGCCAAGAAAGAAAAGGAGAGAGGGAGAATTCTACTGTGCCCTTTGAAGGCATGCTTTCAGTGATCCAAACCTCTTACTAGGCCCCACCTCTTAAGCTTTTCAACACTGGATACTGATATGCAGGGATCAAACTTTCAACACACAGGGCTTAGGAAGACATGAGATCAAGCTTCAGTATCTTCTCTCTGTCTAAAACTTCTACCTTCTGCCCATGGAATGGACACAGACATGGGAATGGCTGTATTGCCAGCACCTGGACATGGTTTCAGAAATGCTGCTATTTGGGGTGTGTGTGTGTGTGTATGTGTGTGTGTGTATGTATGTATGTATGTAGTTCAGTAATAGAGTTAGGTTCCATCTCTAATATAACAAAATAAGACAAGACAAAATTATATAAACTTTTGTAACCAAAGAAACATTACTATTTTTTTTTCATAATGACCCCAAAGCTGAAACAGCTCAAATTTCTGCCATTTTTCTGGATGGATATGTAAATGTCCTATAAAAGGAACTCACAACTGTCACACACTATGACAAGCATGAACCTTAAAAGACATAGTTAAGCGAAATAAGCCAGTGACTTTATTAATATGAAACACCAAAAATGCAAACCAGTCGAGACTGAATGCAGGTTCCTGTTTCCCTAGCGGTGGAGGAGATGTGAAGGTGGGTAAGAGCTGCAGCCTTTTGTTACTGGGATGCTGAAAGTATTCTAGGACTCATTACAGTGGATACGCCCGCTGGGAACACACTAAAGACACTCAACTGCACATTTTAAGAGGGGCAATGATGCTTCTGTGGAGGCTGGAAAAAGGGAGTGAGGGAAGAGAGAACTGAGGGGAAGAACAAAGAGTCTGAGTTGATGGCTGTAAAGTTTTATCATACAAATTCTAAACCTTGACCTTCCCTAAGTTTGGGTTGAACTAGAAAAATGAGTAAATAAGTAAGTAAATAAATAAATAACAAATCTCAATGCTTCCATTTCTCCTTTCTCCACTTTTCTTACTCTACCACTTAAACTAATCCCAAGTACCATTGTGTCCTGTGCCCTAGAAGTCCTCCTGTTAGGAGGGTGGATTGTATTTACCACAGTAAGGATATCCTTCCTCCCCAGAAGCCCCTGAGCTTCGGGTTGGGCAGAGCTCAGTGGATCCTGTACACACTGGCTTAGTGAATGCTTCCATTCAAAAAAGAGTGATGCGCTTTTTCCACTGGGAGCTGAGGCCAAAGGTTCGCTCCCTTCAGCTCAAGCCGGTTTCTTGCGTGGCATTCTGCCGAGTTGTTTCCATACCTCATCTGGGAAGCTTTTGTAGCGTTCATAATTTCTAGTGAAGAGGAAAAAGTAAACGAATAAATAAAACCAAACCTTAGGCCTTCACCTGCTGGCTTAAGTTTGCCAGGACAGACTTGTAGATTTATTTTAGGTCTTTTTACAAGTCCATAAGAGATGGGCAGAGGTTTAAAAGTGAAGAAATGTTCTGAGCACAGCAGATTGTGGTGAACAGCAGTGTAGTGTGAGTGGCTGTCCTCTGAGCAGAACAGCCTGGGGCATTCAGCTATATCTGCTTTCAAAAAGACAGTTTATAACCAGTCATGGAACAGGGTTCCATGTTGAGGGTCATGAGACCTGTGCATCCAACTGCTGGCTACCACCTGTTGTATACATCTGTCTTAACTGCACATAGTCTGGGGGAGGGGCTGGAGCATACAGGGGCTGGAGGACTAGAGGAGTGGGAGGACTCTGTGTGGCTAAGGGAAGTCCTCTTCCCTATTGGGTACAGGATTTTCAGGTGTGGTCTGCTGTGGGAGGAGAACTGTACCTAACTACATCTATACAGAAGCCCAGTGAATTAGTTGATCCCCCAGAGCAGAACTGAGCCTCAGTTTGTCCTTAGGATCATAGGAGAAGGGATACATGTAGCTTAAGCCTCCCCATGGGAAGGAATTTTAGCAAAACAATATGTGCAAGAACAGATTCCTGGGGTCAAGTTTGACTAATGCAGGGGTCTCTCTCTCTGTCTCTCTCTCTCTCTCTGTCTCTCTCTTTCCCTCTCCCCTCCTTCTCGATAATACACATGGATATACACATACAATAACCCCACACACAAACATATTTACATACACTCCACACACACTAACACAATTACATATACATATGAATACTCAGTCACACAATACAGTTACACGCATTCACACAGACACATATAGTGACACACACCAACACACACACAGTCTCATATTCACATACACACAAACTCACACACATTCCGACATACTCCCAGATTCACACATATCCATGTACACATTTAAACACACTCTCACACAAATTTGTGTATACACAAATGCACCCACACTCACTCATACAAATTTACACATGTGCACACTCACATGTTCTCATGCACACTCACACTGTCACACAGATTCACACACACACACTCACATGTACTCATATGCACACACTAACACTCATACACACACAAACTCAGTCTCACTCAGACATACTCATACTTGCACATATATACTAAGTCATGCACAGTTATATATTTATAATCACATGCACACACACATGCACACTTATTTTCACATACTACATACTGGAATACAAACTCTTGCATGCTCATATACATACATATATATATTTACATATGCACATACATACATACAAACTTGTACATTGGTATAAACACTTCCACTGACATACATACTTATACATACACATAAATGCACACTCAGCCACACACTCCTGTTTACAAATGCTCTCACACAGAAAACCCTACTGTGGCGGTTTGAATAGGTATGGCTCCCATAGACTCACACACGTGAATGCCCGGCCCATAAGGAGTTGCACTATTAGGAGGTGTGGCCTTGTTGGAGGAAGTGTGTCACTGTGGAGGTGGGCTTTGACGTCTCATATATGCTTAAGCTGTGCCCAGTGTGATATACAGTCTTTCCTTGCTGGCTGCAGATCAAGATGTATTACTCTTGGCTCCATTCCCAGCACCATGTTGGCCTGTGTGCTGCCATGCTTCCTGCTGTGGTAATGACAGACTAAACCTCTGAAACTCTAAGCCAACCCCAATTAATTTTTTTCTTTTATAAGGGTTGCCTTGATCATGGTGTCTCTTCACAACAATAGAACTCTGAGACACCTACACACTCATATGCACACAAACACTGTCCTACCCACACCCATTCGTATATCCACATGCTTACACATTCACTCTTCTCCACTGTTTACATCTTTGCATTCTGTGTAGAAGGACATGGCCAGGTATGAGCTGTTTCTAATCTATGAGAATATTAAGGAGGAGAGTAAAACCAGGGCACTTTTCTATTACCCTCACTCCATGTGTGGGGAACATATCTCCCTCATGCAGTGCACTGGTTATTTTGTAACTCTTTTTAAAGAACATTTATTTATAGTGGTAGTTCTGAAACAACACACTACTTGGTTATCTGAAGAAACTGTTAATGAGCATCTGCTGATCCCAGGTTCAGAGTTCTTGATTCAGTTTTAGGCTGGTCCTGAGTTTTGCATAGCCAAAGAGTCCCCAAGGCATGCAGAAGCTGGTACTTTGAGGATCCACCCTTAGACACAGGTTATAAGACCTGTAAAGGTTGGGCACGTCTTTGTTTTACTGAATATCTAATTGGTGTGTGATATTTCACACGCTCGAGTGTGTGATATTTCTCATGATTTAGAAACGCAATTTGGTCCAGTGACTTGAAGGTGAGGATTTCATAGCTCATTTCTGATTCTTAATCTTGATTTGAAACTAGATGGCCATTATTTTGAGTTTAATTGTTTCATTGCAAACATCAGGCTCACTCCCAACCTCACATTCCCAGAGGAACAGTTGAAAGCAAATTCTCAACTGACTATGTTCTGTGACAGAAAGAGGGGGAGGTGGATAGCTGGCTGGCTTGTTATCTATCAACACAGCAATCTAAAATTCAGTGCTCTCAGTGAGTCCAGGAGGACCAGAAGAGTGAGCAGGAGCCATTTGCAGAGCTGTTTCCAAGGCACTCAGTCTTCCTTTCTCTCTTTCACTGGGAGAACAGAAATGTGCTGAGGTACCACCATATGAAACTTGGTATGGCTTCAAGAAGAATCATGAGAAAGGTTGTGTGCACTAGCAGCACAGGAAGCCAGCACTCAGTTCTGAAATATATTTGTGAGGTTGGCTGAGTCTTCGGGACCAGCGAGTGGTGTTCTGTGTATACATGGTGTCTTGGTAGGGAGGAATACATACATGTGTTCTTTCATACTTGTGTCTGCTTCATGTTTGTTTTAAAACAGAATTTTGAGCTTTAAAATAACTTAATCTAATGTTTCATGCCTATCGAATTAGGAAGAGTAAGTCTGCACACTCTGAACACAGCTATATGTGTAAAGATAGACACCATAGACTTCCCCAGAAGCCCTCACACTCTTTCAAACAACTCACTCTTTGTAGGATGATTACTGTTCATTCTTCTGACTGCACATGCAGTTTGTGGATTATTTAAGTTAAATTTGTGATTTATATATATCTATAAAGTATGTGGTAAAACAAAAAAGTCAGTGCTAAAATATATAAAGCAAAATATAGATGTTTAGATAGTTTAACGGTAGTTTGTTTCCATGAGTGTGTAATAGTTCATTGTGTGGATATACCACAGTTTATTTACTTTTTATAGTAACTGCAGTACCTTTCAGTGTGTGACTATTGTAATCAGACTTGCTTAGAGTGCAACATGTTCAGGAGTGAAACACTAGGTCATAAGTTGTGTAATATGTGGCTTTAGTAGATACTGAGAAGTCCTGATGGTTTCTATAGCAGCTTTACCAGTTACTATTTTAATCAGAAACGTATGAGAGTCGCTTGTCTCTATCCAGATATACACGACAATCTTTATCTTCCTTCAATCCAGCCATTCTGTCATTATATGGTATTGAATATTTTATGTATATGTCCATGCTCAAATCTGCATTCTTCGGCTGCCATCTGTACACGAACACACGTGGACTACTCTATGGAGGATGTTATAAAGCTCTCACTCCTTCCTATTATTGACAAGAAATCTGTGCAGATTCAGGTCCGATTCTTCTGCCAGATCTGTGTTCTGCCGGTTTCCTGCCATGTGAGTTTCTTTTTCAAGTTCTTTGATGTCCTTTTATGAACATTTTTCTTGTGTGATTATTACCTTCTTGAGGCCTGTTATTGAAAGTACAGTGCACTTTAAGGACTTGACATGTTCTTCTGAGAGTTTAATTATTCAAGTTCTTCTCCAAGAGTTTAATTATTGTTTTACCTATTGTGTTAAAATTCACAATCTCATTGGAATTGATTTTTGTCTAGGGTAAGAGATTAGGCTCAACACTCACTTTTATATGTAGATATTCCACATTGTTTGCTAGAAAGACTATCTTTCTTCATTGTGTCTTCCATAGACCTAAAAGTATTCACTTAAGGATTCTGCCAGTGACTTATTCAGGGTGGCTCATGGACTCATTTTTCAAATAGAATTATTTTTCCACGTACAGAAAGATCCTTTTCCTTATCTGCTGCATCCAACATGCAGACCACTGGGTTGGTTGCAGCCTCATGTAGCAGAGGCTAGCTATGAATGCAGCCCAACAACAATAATTTTAAATATATATATATAATTGTAGGTTGTCAATATGGCTCAGTAGATAAAGGCACTTGCCTCCAAGTCTGACAACATGAGTCCAAACTCCAGAGTCCACAGGATGGAAGAAGAAATGAACTCTGTCCTTTGTTACACAAAGCGGTGGCATGCGGCACACACACACACACACACACACACACACACACACACACACACACACACATTAATTATAAAAACTTTAAAAATCCTTAAAACTTAAAATATTGTGAGGTTTTTTTTGTCTTTAGGCAATTTACCTTTTATTAATAATAGTTCTTTGTCGTAGGATAAAGACATAGAAAAGCAAAAGGATGCTTCCATGCATAGTACATGCCAAAAAAATTAATGATAGTGGGATGCAAAGTGGACAAGGCCTTCTCTAGAGCACTTTAAAAAAAAACCACTTGATTTTCTTTTCTTACCATTTAATATATTCAATCATTTACATAATAAGTTTCAATATTTTTCACCCCTATTTCCCTCCATCATGTCTACCCCTTCTGTTGGCCCCATTCTTTTCAACAAGCACCCCACTTTTCATGTCTTCCTTTTGCGTTTGATCTACCATGCTGAGCCAGAGTGACTTGTCTGAGTGTAGATGAGGAGTTACTGGCTTAACTGCTGCTGGACCACTGAAGAGCAGAATCCCCGCCCCCACCTTCCTGCCTTTGATGACATGGCTCTGAAGTGGACTTTGTGGCTGATAATGCCACTTTGCAATGCTAAAGGTTGCTACATCTTTACCACAAATACCACAGCTGGCAGTTGTGTCCCAGGATCTGCCCCCCCCCCCCCCACCATGTCTATTCTCTCATTTCTAGAGTAATGATCCTAAAGACACTTTTATCACAGTCAGTAAAGCACTATTAATTTTCTGTGGCTGCTGAAACAAATTATCACAAATTACTGGCTTTAAACAGCAGAAGTTTCTTTTCTATTGTCCTAGAGGGCCTCCAGTCTGAACTCACTATAAACAGACCCAAATGGGGGTATCACCAGAACCACCCCAGAAATACCCAGGACCAATGAGTTGCATACTCTATCCAAATTCTGAGCCTATAAAACTCCAATTTCCCTTCCCTGTCTCCCCTCTTTTCTCTTTGTTTCCCTCTTCTTTCTTCTTTCTTCCTTTGTAACAGTATCTTGCTAAGCCTAAGGAGCCTAGACTGGTCTTGAACTTGCTACCTGGCCCAGGCTCCAGCTCAGGATTCTCATTCTTCATCCCAAGTGCTGGGGCCACAAACAAAAGCACACCTAGAAGCACACCAAAACTTCAAGGCAGTCTTCAAATTCTCTGAGACTAGTTCCTCCTTCCCATCATCCTCTCTGTCATGTGCAGGTCCAAGGTCCCTCTCAGAAAGACACATGTGAAGGCATTTATCAAGCACTTTGATAATCTAGGAGCTTTCTTCCCATTTCAAAATCCTTTAGTCAGTCACACTGGCAGACACATGGTTTCTACAAAAGGTGACATTGCAGGTCTCAGGTGTTTGCAACTGATCTCCTTAGGGGACTGGGGTTTTGTTTGTTTGTTTTGTTTTTGGTCTATTGATATTTCAGTCAATCCCTACAACACTGTAAAGTTTAGATTTGCCTGAAGTGGTGGCACAATCTTTAATCTTGGGAGGCAGAGTCTGGGGATAGTTGTGTATCTGAGTTTGAAGCCAGTGTGGTCTACTAAGAAAGTTCCAGGACAGCTGGCTACACAGAGAAACTCTGTCTTGGTGGGGGTGGAGATGAGGGTGGGGTGGGAATGGGGATTTCACATTGAAACATAACAATATGAACAGATGAGAATAGATTCTTAACTAGATTTTCTTTTGTAGAGACTTAATTTGCTTGCAGTCTTTTTCCATCAAGGGCAACATAACACACATCTTTGTAAAGCATAGCGTTAAGCAATTTGCTTCTGTAGGATCAATTCTAAAAGACGCTATTAGCTTTTAGAGTATGTGAAGTTAGAATTTTGATAGAATTGTCAGCTGCCTATCCTGATTTATGCTCTTTCTATCCAGAGTCTTCTTTTCCTACCAATAAAAATTGATCATCTGTTTCATAGCAACCAGCTTAGGAGATGAAGATAGTGATACTGTAAGTGGTTTAGCAGACACAAAGATGCAATAAGAAAACGTTGGTGTCTCAGTCTATCAGGCTATTGAAACAACGAACCTGGGAATTTCCCATCAAGCTGGTACTAGGAGAAGGAAAAGGGAACTTGTCTCCCAGAAAGAGACTTCACATAGCGTCACGTAGCCTTACAGGATGAGACTGAAGCCCAGATTTTTAGCATATAGGCGATTAGACTAAGCGACTCCCATGGACCTAGCAAAGGCTTATGTCATTACCCGCCACTACAGCTGCTGTGTGTACCAGGTATGGGCTGCATGTAAAAGGATTGCCGAGCACCCCAGCACAGTGTTCCCACACATTCCCGCTGGTCTTTCTTTCTCTCTTTCTGTCCTTCTCTGCATCCCTCTGCCCATCCCTCTCCTCTGCTCCCATGGCTCTGCTCTGTCTGTCTGTCTACATGTCCACTTGTCTTCCTGGACCTCTTCCCAAGTCTCACTCCTTTCCCTTCCCCCAATAAACTCTCTTTATAGCAGATCTGTTGCATGAAGGAATTACTCAGGGGCACACCTTGGCATGGGTCCACCAGGTACCCCCTGCCCACTATATTTCATAACACAGATAAGGATGAGCAATGCTGGGAGCAGCCACACCTTGATTGGGCTGCTTAGATGTGCCTGTCCTTCCTTGACCCTCCTTCAGACTGTGCCTCACTTTAGGACTTGGAGGGTTAGCTGGATCTTTGTCCCTCTTCTCTTGTGTGTCTAGTTATAAATGTGTTGCTTGCCTTGACTTAATTACTGCATGCAGCTTGCCCACTCCTTTCTTTTTTTTATCATTCTAAATTCTGGGCCAAAGTCCAGGAGGGGACCTGGCTGCAAAAGCTGACTCGGGGACCCTGAAGGCAGGGGACTCAAGGCCCAATTGCCAATGTTAACTTCCGTGCTTCACCCCTTGTGGTATGATTGATCAATGCAACAGCCCAAACTAATCCCTCTTCCTTTGTGTTCCCATCCTAAAAAAAAAAAAAAATGTTGTGCAACTTCCCTTCTGGGATGTAGTTCCAATCCCGAACTGGCTAACTCCCTACCCTCGAAGAATATAAAACTTTCATTTTTAAGCTTCTGTCTCTGAAGTTAGTTTTCTCAGTTTCCACCTCAACCAACAAAACTGGCTTTTACACTTCACCTGTGGCAGGTTTTATGTAAAATTGAATGAAATGTTAATTTTCAATTTACCTCCTAAAAAGGTTTGGGTCTGGTGATTTCAAATGCTTATTACGGAAACTTGGGCTAAGGAAAAAATAACCTGATTACAAAACTTAGGAGGAATAACCCAAAATAGCTAAGCATTTCTTGTTAAGGGCTCAAAATACCTGAACTGCCTTTGTTAGACCAACTTAAAGTGTAAAATTAAAAGATTAACTCAAGACTCACCTGTATGCGTCTGCCTTGGTTCATTTAAATTGTGCATGCAGTGAAGATACTGAGATGGGCTAACTTTTGCTTTGAAATAGTTAGTTACTAAGAAACATTACATGGTGTTGTGAGTAATGTAATTTAGGATCTAAATTTGTTCCTAATGTATCTCTTAGTCTCTCTGATGTAGGAATTAAAGAACAGGGCTCAGAAGAGATCTTAGGACCATTTAGTTTTATTTGGGGGGGGGGGGGTCAGGAAAGGCGTTGGTTTTCTTGGTGCCTTCAGGTCCAGCAACCCAAAGCTTCTGTTAAAGGAAATTGAGAAAAGGTCTTTGGTGGAGGACATAGTTTTATTCTAGTCCCAGCTTGGGAAAGTGGAGTAGGTATGCAGCCGCCATATTCAAGCTGGTAGGTGATATGGGGAGGGGGGCTGCTGGGGTGGGGGTGAGGATTCACTGCTAGAGGAGTACTTTGTTCTCCAGAGAAAATTCCTTAAAGGGTAGAGATTTGCTCTGACTCTCCTGGAAGCTCTTTTCGGTGGACCAAAGACCAGCTTCTCTATTAACATATTTAAAGAAGGATGCGGGCAAAAATTAGAGCACCAGATGAAGAAACTCTAGTTTGCAAGAGAATAAGCGTGAGAATAAGCGTTGAGTGAATGGGTGAGCCTGGTGTGGGTTTGTTTGCTTTGCAAATCAACCCTCAGCCAAGAGAGCTACTTGCTGTCTGAGACAGAGCTCCTTTAAAAACTTACACGTGTCCTTGGTCAATTTTAGTCTGTAATAAAACTACCATTGTCTAAGGTGTAACGTTAGAGGTAGAGTCTCCATTCATTGGACTAAACTACCATTGTCTAAGGTGTAACCTTAGAGGTAGAGTCTCCATTCATTGGACTATTAAAGCCCAATATACAACGTTACAGATCCTATGACATAACTGAGAAATTCACTGTCAAGTTGCCTTTGGAAGTTTCCTTTTCCTTTTCTGCCTTTAGGGATAAAAGACAAGGGCTCTTTTTCCATCTTCCTCTGAGCTTTCCTTCAGTCTCCCCATTTCGTTAAAATAGTCATACTTCCCTGGAGTATTGAAAAACTTGGCGTCACAATAACCTGTGCTTGGTGCTAAGTATTTTGTATAGCTAAAGCTGTGTCTTCTGTTAGAACACCAAGTTTGTTAGGGTGCTACATGTGCTATACTTACGCTCTTCCTAGAGAAGGAAAGGAGGGGGAGGAGGAGGCAGTAAAAGAGGTGGCAGTTGCAGAGGTGGGAAGCTGCTGCTGCAGCAGCAGCAGCAGCAGCAGCAGCAGCAGCAGCAGCAGCAGCAGCAGCAGCAGCAGCAGCAGCAGCAGCAGCAAAGCAATGGGTTATGATGTGACCACAGTAAAGGTGACCCTCCCCCTTGTTCAGATTTCTGGAAGCTACTTTTGGAAAAGAAAATATCAGAGAGACTCTGGCATTTTCTTTACAAGTTAATGAGAGGGAGAGGGAGAGGGAGAGGGAGAGAGAGAGAGAGAGAGAGAGAGAGAGAGAGAGAGAGAGAGAGAATTGTGTGAATAGCCTAGTTCAAATCTACGTTTTCTTATAGAGTTTCTGCACATGCTTTCTCCATGGTTCATACTATCTAGTTTTGATTGCTCTTCCCTAATTGTAGCTAATAGCCTAGTATTTTGACCTGTTAATTGATTTTTAGTTTGACTCTGCTTATGTGTCTTGAGTTTTCATTTCAATGTGTATATGATGTAGGAGACAATGGTGTAGCCAATTAAGCAGTTTTGTAAGTTTTCATTTTTCTAAACTGTAAACTCATCTAGTTACTGGTATTAAAGGGACAGCTTTTTTAACTTTTGTTGCATAACTCTTCATGTAAGGTGGTTTATGTCTGGTTCTGGTGTATTTTACTCTAAATCAGAACACGGAGGTGAACATAGTATTAGCACAAAGCCCTTTCATGAAGATGGAACCACAGGTGACATGCATGATGGGACACCTGAGACTCTGAAAAGAAGCCACTGGTGACCAGTTGGGCTTTCTCTGCTACAGGGCATCCAGCTGGGGGAAGAGGGCCTCGGGAGCTTCTCTAGTGAGCACTGAAGTCACCTGTGGACCTTTTAAAATGCAAGTCCCAGACTTTCACCACAGAAGGATGCTTGTCTTGTGTGTCTGGTTTGGAGGTTTAGGAATTGACATTTCATTTTGAGACATATGGTTTGAAAACGGAAGTTTAAAAAGTATTGTCCCATGATTCACATGGAATTGTCTTAGGAGAAACTGAGATGTAAGTTGTGACTTGAAAGCACAGAATATTAGAATGAGGAGTAGGAATTGGGGTGGGGAGGGCGGGAATGAAGAAAAGAAGGAATAGAGGTGAGAAGGGAGGGCAGAAATGAAAGGGGCTTTGTGACATAAACAGGACACTTGTGCTGGGAGCGACTGAAGACACCTCTGCCTGGCACCTGAACAAGGTCAGAGTGGAAGAGCAGAGAGACAGGCCAGGGCTAGTGGAGGCAGTTCAGGTACCAGTCCTCTCTACTCAGGCAGGGCTTGATACAGGTGTCCTTTGTACAGGCCACATATAGACTAGTGTATTACATAGTCTGCCCATTGGTTCCATTGGTTCAGGAAAAGCCCACTGTCTCTCTCAGTACAGCTACTTGAGGAGAAGAGGTAGAACCTTATTCTACATCTCAGTGGGTCCAAACTTTCACAGTTCCTCAAGTCTTTGTGTAGGGACAGCTTTATTGTTGTAGGAGAAACATGCATTCCATGTGGCTAAGTGCCCTGCCCCCTCACCCTTACAGCACACTTCTTCATCCAGAGTCTCGGGTTATCTACTGAAGAAGCTTTCTTCTTTTTCTTTATTCTCTCCCCCACTCCCCCCACAATTAAGAGTTTGGTCAAAGTAGATTGAAGGCCAGAAAACACTTGGCTGAAATTCCAGCCTGAGGAGTGGTGACTGGAAAGCGCTTATTTATGTATCCCTCGACTTGGAATAGTAAAACATTTAAAAAGGTATGGTGTTTAATCACGTCTGAGCCCGAGGAATGTAGAGGCCCTGTGAGGAATTCTGTTTCCAGAAGATAAAAATAAGAACCGGGTATCTTCCCCGGTTGAGCTTCTCAGGACTCCTGTCTCCTGTCTGTGTGCCACTTGGTCTTACAATTTGTATTCTGTGCTGGTGTGCTGCAGTTAATGTTCAAGTCTCCATGACTTCAAGCACCTTGAGTCCTCACCTCATTTCACCTAGTTCTCCCAGCATGCATCTGGTACAAAGAGAACAATGCATGTCACTCCTCAAAATGAATTACTCGGTCACATTTATACCTCAGCTCATTACTGCTTCTAAATAGTTTGGGTTTCCTTCACTCCACCCAGTCCTTGAGAAGTAAGCAGATTTTTTTTTTTTTGACTCTCATATTTAAAGGATAAAACCCACCAACAAAAGGTGCTGAAAGCGAGATGAACAAATTCTGTTGCCTGGAGACTGAGCTTATCATTTCAGTGACATTCTTAGTGTCTCCTTACACAGTGTCTGAGAATCTGAGATCTGAACCTGATCTCTTTAAATTGCAGGGCAATATATGGCAATTACATCATCTGCATTACTTTCAAACAGGGAACTGCTATTTTTAAGTAAAGACAATCCCTACCTTAAAAGATAACATTACTTACTATGCAAACTTTTGGAATCAAATTTCAAGACACTAAAGGTTAAGGTATCACATCGAACAGATTTGACTTCATACATGCAGGAATGTACAAGTCATTTTGAAAGGTTACATGCTAAGTGCCAGGCTTCTTGACTTGTTCTGGGCCTGAAACACAAAACCAGTGGGCCCCAAAATTTACACCATGGTCTCATATTTTCCTCTTAATACACTGATGTATCTAATTCTTTTTAGGTGAAAAGCTTCCCCCATAGGAAATAAAAGGAACAGGAATTTATTACTGTTTGTGCAGGGAATATGCTTCATGTGAATACAAATATGTTTAATTTTAGACTGGCCACAAACCTTATGAAGCCTCTACTGGCATCTTCAACCTTTTATTGCATATCAAGTTTAACCTTATTCTGGGTTCTGAAATCTCCAGCCAAACTTCCATTGTGGGGAAAAAAGAGACATGATATTGAGAAATCATAAGATAAGAATAATATCCAAAGCCAGAAATGATTCTTTTGCTACATCCAACATTTGCCAAAGCTTGATTAAAATATACTTTGGATTTTGGGTGTTGCATTATATGGAACACATGAAACACACACAAAAAAATTGATACTCGAGAAGATGAAACCTGTCAGATGGCATCAGGGATGCTTCTAAAAGATACATAAAGTTAATAATTTTGGCTACTTTAAATGTATGAGGAACTGAAGGGATTCAGAGATTTCTTTTTTGCATTCTAAAAACAGTGATTATTTCTGCTATCTCTATCTTCTGATCTGTGGTGGTCAGACATGATAGTCATTGTGCTTATGGTGAAAGTGGAAACATGGATAAGTCAAATGAACCTACATACATGATGAACAAGGGGGCAAGGTAAGACCAGACTCCAGGTCTTTCGATCTCCAGTCTGATGCAGTTTCTACTAAGACTACAAGGTGATTTGATGACCTGCACTTCTGAATGAACTATCTAAGGCCTTTTCTTATTCCCCCAATTACAGCTTTGCTTTTGTCAGGGCAGGAGCATGGCTTCTAGATGAAGTAATTTTCCACTATTTGAACTATGTGACATCATTTCTATTATGTATGTAATCTGCTGCTCAATTTCAATGATTCTCATGGTTTGAAAAGAGGAAAACTGTGTTCAGCATCACTTAATCTTTGATGTTAGAAGGCTGCCTAATCTAACTATAGATTTTCCATATCCAGGAATACAAAACAAAAAAAAAAAGAAAAAGAAAACTATCCCTTCTAGGCTGTTTGGACATTTTTTATTTCTGTAGCCAAATTGTAAGACCTAACTTCTTAAATGTTGGTTCCCCTGAGTTCAGGAGGCTACGCTGGCCCTTCTGGCTCACCTTTCATCTCTGTATACTTAAGTAAACCTCTTAGTCAAATTTCTTGGGTTCTGATGTGAACTAAATTGTGTGCCTACCAATTTCAAATGTTGACTCCCGAGTGTCCATTGTGTATTTGCCATGGTTTTGCAGAAGTGGAAGAAAGCTGAATGAGGTCATATAAGCTCCAGTACAATAAGACTGGTGTATATCTAAGAGTAGGAAGACACATGCCCTAGTCTTTTATTTATGGGATAAACACTAGGAACAGAAGTAATATGAGAAGGACAGAGTTTATTTCAGTCTTTAGCTTACACTCCTTCATGATGGGAAGTCAGGGAAAAATTTAAAGGAAGAACCTGGAGGCAAAACTGAATCAGAAGTTATGAAGGAATGCTGCCTACCATCTTATTTTTCATGGTTCTCTCAGCTTGTATTTTTATACAACCCAGGACTACCTAGCCAGGATTGGCACTACTCCCAGTAGGCTAGACCCTCTCACATCAATTGTTAATCAAGAAAATGGCTCAGGTTGTCAGAGTTGCCTACAGACTACCTTATATGGAGATATTTTTCTTAATTTAAATTTCCATTTCTCAGATGACTCTAGCTTGTGTCAAGAAAAAACTGAAAAAGGCAACACATGAAGGGAAAACATAATCATAAGAAGGACATTGGTAGAAATATGCACATCAATGGTCAGTGTGGATTCAGAGAGAAATTAAATTGGGTAGAGAACAAATTAGAAAACCAAGGCAATAAAATCCCTGCTCTAAATTGGCAAAGATCCTGGCTACATTGTGTATGAGGACAAGGCTGATGTTCCAGGACCAGGCTTCTCATCCTGCAGGGATTTGACTGCTACATAAACCTGAGAGCATAGTTCTGCCAGATAGTGCCATGGGGATGATGAAAGTCAGAGCATCTGGGTAGAAAAGATCATTCTTGAGAATTAAGAGTTAATGGAATTTACCTTCCTAGGTTTGGCTAGCTCACTGCCCAGTTTATCAGTTTTGTAATAAGAATGTTTATATTTTATTCTTGTTTTGTAAGTATCTAACAAAAGTCCAGTTTCATGGATGCACAGCTTTAAAGTCCAAAGGACCTGTATGGGTGGTCTACAAGGCTTGGAGGATCACAAATGTTAGCTCAGACTAATATATCTAGCAAAATGATCAATCAAAGAAAGAAAAAAATAATAAAAATAAATTTAAGCAACTTCTGTCCACCAATCCAGCTTTATAGAAGGTACTAGAAAGAAAACTTTAGTCTGAAGACCAAAGAGGACACAAGAAATAAGTAATTCCAGAACAGTTCACCAAAAGAAGAAACAAAACCACAACAATGAAATAATCAGAATTAGTAGACTCTGCTAAATAATAATCCAAAGTATAGATGGTCTTAATTCCCTAAGAAAAAGACAGACTGACAAATTAGAAAGTAGAACACATCTTTCTGCTGCATCCAAGAAGCACCATCAAACAAGCTCAGAAAACATCTTAGAGCAATGATTCTCAGCCTGTGGGTGTAGGCTTAGATTTTTTTTCAAAACCTACTTTATTTAGGGTTCTTTAACATTTCAACCTCTCTTCTAATCCACTGACCAGAGGTAAGGGAAAACAACTAATAGGAAAAGAGTGTTGTGCACCTGTTTATAAGCAGTTCCTTGGGTGATTCCATTTTTTGTTGTCATGATACCAACTGTATAGTTCAATAACAAACACCAAACATAAACCAGTAGCAGCAACATGATCCAGCAGAAAGAGCAGTGCTCTGCCAGATCTGCAAGAGTCAGTGAACGTGTCCAGAATCCTCTGGAATACCATGAGTTCTTTTGCATGTTTCTCTCTACAAAGGGAAGACCAATGCACTGTTTGTGGGGTTCCATTTATATTTTTTCTAAACATCACATGCCCTCTCAAGTGTCTGTTTTCAGCAAAATATCATATCCCCTCTCACAAAGACAGCTTCCAGAAAAAACATCACACGACACAACTGAGTTGTTAAGAAAACCGGAAATTTCTACTTCATGTGGATTTTGAACCCCACAGGGGTTGCATATCAGATATCCACATTACAATTCACATCAGTAGGTAAATTACAGTTATGAAGTAGCAGTGAAATAAATTTATGGCTGGGGATCAAAGTTTTTGACTGTGGAATGGCAACCCCATCCCTCCACTTGATGCCCCATCTTTCTACTGGAGGTGGACTCTTCAAGTTCCCTTTCCCTACTGTAGGGCATTTCATATAAGGTCCCTCCCTTTAACTCCTGAGAGTCCCTTACCTGCCAGGTCTCTAGTACATTCTAGAGGGTCCTCCTACCTCCTGAGGCTGTAGGGCAACCAACTTTATAAAAGAAACAACATATCATCCAAACCTTGTAATGACCTTGAAGAAGTGATAGTTGAGTTCATTAGTCAGGACTCCCTAAAGTAACAGAACTGATAGAATGTGTGTGTGTGTGTGTGTGTGTGTGTGTGTATGTGTGTGTATATGTGTATGTGCATGTGTGTATATGTACATACACACACAAACACATATATACACACATACATACTCATATACACACATACACATACATACATGCACATACATACATATGTACACACATATGTACATACATACACACATACATGCACACACATACATATATACACACATATGTACATACATACACACATACATGCACACATACATATATACACACACATATATACACACATATACACATACACACATACATGCATATACACATACATACATGCATATACATATACACACATACACACATACACATATACACACATATACATATGTACACATACACTCGTACACATATACATGCACACATACATACATACACACATGCACACATACACACATACACACACGTACACATATACATGCACACATACACACATGCACACATACACACATACACATATACACACATATACATGGAATTTATTAAAGTAACTTATAGGTTGTAGTCCAGTAGTATAGCAATGGCTGTCTCCTGACAGAAAGACCAAGAATCTGGTAGTTGTTCAGTCTATGAGACTGGATGTCTCAGTAGGCCCATATGAGTGTGGGAGTCCCAGGGAAGCCTTAGAGAACTGGCAGTTTACAGTCCACATTGGAATTCCCAAAGAAGTAGGTTCTCACACCAGCAAAGAAATGACTCAAGATAAATAAACTTCTTATTGAGTGTTAAGTCAAGCAGGCAAAAAGCAAAAATTTACTTCTCCCATATCCTTTTATGTAGCCTGCTACCAGAAGGTCTGGCCAGATTTAGGGTGAGTATTCTGGTCTCAAATGATCCAACCAAGAAAAAAAAAATCACTCATATATATGCCTAATTTCTGGAGTTTTGGTAATTCCAGGTGTAGTCAAATTGACAAACAAGATTAGCCAACACATTACATATTTTACCAGACAAGTACAAGTACCAGATCCAAATTGTATTATAAAACTATAATAACTGAAGCAGTATGATATTGGCCTAGAAACAGACACTCTGGTCAATGAAATGGAATTTAAGAGCTGGGTATAATTACACACACACACACACACACACACACACACACACACCAACTCCTGATTTTGAACAAAGTAAAAAACACACATAGGAGAAAAGTCAGACTCTTCAACAAATGGTGTTGGTCAAATTGGTTAGCTGCATGCAAAAGAGCAAAAATAGATCTATATCACCCTGTCCAAAACTCATCGCCAAATGGATCAAGAACTTCAACATAAGACCTGAATCTGATAGAAAAAAAGTGTAAAATCGACGGGACCCATTGTTTTAGTAATGGGCTTTCAACAGGATGCCAATAGCACAAGCATTGAGATCATTAATAAGTAAATGGAACCTTATAAAGCTTAGAGGCTTCTGGACAGCAAAAGAACCCCAAAGAGGCAAAGAGGTAACCTACAGAATGAGACAAATACTGTATCAACTACATATCTGAGAGAAGGTGTGTGTCTAGAATATATAGAGAACTAAAAAAGCTGAACACCAAGGAAACAACCCTGCTTTTGAAAAATGGGGCATAGAAGTAAACAGATTTATCAAAAGATACAACTCAGATGGCTGAGAAACACTTTTAAAAATGGTCAAGTTCCTTAGTCATCAGGGAAGTGAAAATTTAAACTACTTTGAGATTTCATGTTACACCTGGCAGAATGACCGAGTTCATTAATACAAATGGCTGCACATTCTGGTGAGGATGTGAGGAAAGGCTTGTCTATTCATTGCTGGTAGGACCGCAAACTTGTACAGTCATTATGAAAATAAGTATGCAGGTTCCTCAAAAATGATGAAAATATCTACCACATGATCCAGATATACCATTCTTGGGCATATTCCCAAAGGACTTTATATTCTACTACAGAGACACTTGCTTATCTATGTTCATTGCTGCTGTATTTATAATAAAAATTGTAATCAACCTAGTTATACACCAGCTGATGAATGGATAATGAAAATATAGTATATTTACACAATGTCATATTATTCAGTTGTTAAAAAATAAAATTATGAAATTTAAATATAAGCAAGTGGCATTAGAAACAGTCATCTTGATTGAGGTTACATAAATCAGAAATGCAAAGATTCCGTGCTTCATTTTATGTGTAGATGTTAGTTTTTAAGCTTCAGATATATTTTCTCATTTAGGATAGCCATAGAGGTCAGGCAGAAGAACCAGGCGTGGGGAGATCTTCCAAGGAAAGAGATCTAGAGTGCAGTGCTATAGAGAGATGAAGGGGAAACTGAAATAGGGGATGTAAAGTGGAAGATGGAATGTCTGGACAAAGAATATGATGTGGAAGACATAACCAATACTAAGGGCCCAGTGAAATGGCATGTGGAAATGAAATATTGTAGAAGTTTCTAAAATGTATAAAAAGAATTTAAATGGAATTACCATGTAATGGAGGAGACAATGCCCCAACTAGGTAGGCTTCATATACTCCCAAGTAAAGTCCCCAGTGCCAGGAATAGTTACATCTTGTTGAGTTGTAGGGGTGATATTTAAAAAAATGACACCTGGTCCGGCTTGTTTTCGGGCAGCTGCCATGTTCCTGCTGCTCCTTGGCTCTGACCAGGGCTCTTTCTAGCTAGATGCACAGGCTCTGGCACCCATGAGATGCCAACAAGGGGGATGACTCTGTCAATCCACCACGCTGCATCCACAAATCTCAGCTGAACCTCAGACAATATGTGGCATCCTCACAGTACCCAATAGAAATGAGACTCTTAAAGCTTAATGATTAAAGGATTTATATATTTAGAAATGTTCAATCAACAAGATGCCCACACAACTAGAGTTGTTACCCAATATCTAACCTTTTGATAGAAGTTGCTACCCAGGACAGCTTTTGACCCATCCGTGGTTCTGCATGGTTGATAGCCTCCTTCTTCTTCTCCCCTTTCTCTTTCTCCCCTCCCCTTCCTCTCTTTCTCTCCCAGCTCCACCTCCTCTTCTACTGCCTAATCACTGCAAATACAGTGTAGCAGAATAAGTATCCTGCTACATTGAGTCATTGGTCAAAGAGCTCCCATATTCCCCATGAATTGTATGGATAACCACCAATGTTATTGTTATCCTCCACAATATGGTGCTAAGACCCTATTGCCATAGATACCACAAATATATGTCAGTGAACATGGAGGTGGTACCCAACTAGAACCTTCCTCTCTAATGGCTAGTACTCCTAGTGCAGGAAGGTGCTATACAGGTTTCTAGAGGAGAAAAGACATCAGTCTCACCCAGCTATAAAACCTGCAACAGTGACCTACCTGCCAAATATATTATGGGCTAGTGACCCAAATGTTACGAGAATAGCCACCTACATTTTTATTGGATTTAAGACCCAGTTCATGGGATAGAACCCACACACGACACTATTAATAAGTCCAAAAATCTGAGACTAGATAGGTCATGATCCCTGAAAGAAAACCCACTGCTATTCTGTGAAATGAGCATAGCCACAAAATGGCTGTTAAGGACACATTGCTATAGCTCTGGAGCACCGTATTGTTTCATCCTCATCAGACAAGCTCCCTGTAGTCAATTGTAATTAACACAGAGACTCACAACTGGACAGTGTGCAGACAGTGAGAGACCTTTCTCAAATGGAAGGAATATCTATATCAAATCCCTCCCTTCAAGGCTAAGGAATCTATGAAGAAGATTTTAACAGCCAGAGGTGGTGAGTGACTCCAAGGAAACATTGTCTTTCAGAAACATCAGGGCTGATCTGCATATGAACTGTGACAGCATGCAGAAGACATGCACAAGCCAGGGAAACACTTCCACTTTGGGGAAGGAGAAGTGGGCACAAAGTCCTACTTTTGACTAAGAAGCTATTTGCATTTGGTACCTGCGGGGGTTGGGGGAGGGAAAATCAGGTTTCTCCAAATGTCTTGATACTAGGGGTATCAACCATAGTAATGGACAAACCATGACCTGCTCAGGAATACTTGACCAACACAAAACATATTCCGTGTTCCTTATGTGCCTTTTGTTATGGTTCGGTGTTTTTTGTCTTTTAGGTTTTTGTTTTGTTTTCTCTTTTTTTTTGTTTGTTTCTTTGGCTCTTTATTCACTTTAGAGAGAAAGAGAGAAAATACATGAAATTGGGTAAGGCAGTGGGGAGGCTCTGGGAGGACCTGTGGGATTGGAAGAATATGATTAAAACATTTATATGAAAAAATTTAAAAGATAATTTGAAAGTATTAAGATAAAATATAAATTACAAACAAGCCAAACACACACACACACACACACACACACACACACACACACACCCCTCACCCAAAGCATTCTCAATATTAGAAAGGTCACCGCTTCACAGTAACTACATGTAGCAACTGTATTAGCAGGGCTTCTTTCAGTACTCTAATCTTCAGGCAGCGGTCACTACAGATGTCAGGAGAAATTAAAGAGTGTTGAAGATGAAAACTGCCCACAGAATTTCTTTCTCCACTGTATGGTTGTTTACATAAGTGCTGGTTTGAACATTGACACTTTGCATTATTTTTGCAGATGTTGTCAATGAGAAAGCCAAGGGTGAAATAACTTTGATAAATATTTAGTACAAGCCCAGTGTAATACAACTTATAAAGAATGTAATGCAAAGTTGGTTTCTAAGCAAGAATTTGTATCATCATACCCATGACCAAGGTGACACAGCATGATGTGGCCAGCGACAACAGACTGTATCCTTTGGGTCACATTTCCTTCCTGTGATGTGTAAGAGTCCATAGATGACGCATATAATAACTAGTAAAGTTTGTTTAGATCATCTCTATTTATCCCTAAATTTTTCTTCACTTTCTTAGGGTTCATATATTTCCTACTGAAAACAGGTAGCAGGGGTATTTTATGCCATCTTGTTCCTGGGCATACTGAATGAGATCAGGCTTTGTTCTTTGATTCTTTTTCAGAAAATGAAGAATCTGCTTCAGCTCTGACTCAATTAACAGGATGTTTTTTTTTCTAAAGTAAACAGGCTCTAGTCTTTAGAATGTCCTAATTCACCTCAGCTCTGGCTATTGATCGGAGTGCATTACCAGAGTGTTAGCATTCATCCGTGTAACTGGATGAGAATACCTTCAGAGACGGTGGAGGTAAAAAGAACAATGCCCGCCTATGCTTCTTGTCCTGATGAGCTGACTTCCTTTCGTGCATCTCACTGCTTGCTCTCTTCTTCATTATCTGCTGTGAGGAGGATCAGCAAAGGCAGAGCTAGTGGACCCGGCTACCCAACTGCTTCTTTTAGCCGCCTGGAACTCACTGAAATACTTTAAAGTACAAATTAAGCAGAAGGCTGTTTTGAGACAAAGTGAGCAATGAATGGTTTTTCCTTTGGGGCTGACAATACTCAGGAGGTTGGTAGCACTAGGGCCGGACGTTTTCCTCTGGTGGAGAGAACACATTCCATTATTCAGAGAGAGGAAACCAGCCTCTCCCCCCCCCCCCCCCCCCCCGCACAGCAAAAGCAATGAGTTTAGTATCTTCAGACCAGTTATTAAGCTCCGCAGTATTCCCAAAGAGTACTCAATTTTCCTTGGCACAATTAAAAGCCAACTTCTGTAATTAACAGAATCTTAACTACTTGCTACCAGCAGCCAGCAGTGGCCTGTTAGACGGATGGTTCCAATTTCATAAATAACACCAGGAACTTTGTAGATGAGGTAGATGAGGTATAATAATGTTTCAGAATTTGCTTATGAATCTTGAGAACCTATTGAAATGTGGTTTCCGTCCACAAAAAAAGGTAACATGGTTCAATGTCAGGGGATCCCCAGAGTTTTAGCAACTGTTTTACTGGCCTATGAAGATAAATGTCAAATAGTCCCTAAGGTCAAATAGATCCTCGGTTCCTCCTCTCCATCTCTGTCAAAGCTGCCCGTGGCAATCTTCCTCACTTCTTGACATGACTCTAGCATAACTTCTGCACTGAGGAACTTCCCAGCCTCAGTGAGCCACGGTGAAGTGGCAATAGCACCAGCTAAGTGTGCCAGGCTTCAGCTTCCATGGCTGCCATGGCTCTGCTCAACTCATTTCTCTCTCTCTCTCTCTCTCTCTCTCTCTCTCTCTCTCTCTCTCTCTCTCTGTATGTACATGTCTCTGCCTGTCTGTCTCTCTTTCCTTTCTTTGTTCCTTCCTTCCTTTTTTTGAATCCATGTTTTTATTTTTAGCACACACTCAGCCTGGAAACTACACACCTTCTTTAAACCCATTCCCTCTTCCTGATTAATTCCCATTGTCATAAAGAATTCACTTAGTTGCCTCTTCCATCAGCAACCCATCCTGACATCTGTCCTCTTTCTGGCTCATTTAGGTATCCCTGATCTAGCTGTCTATTATCTCTCCTGAACACTCTTCTTTCTCACTAAATCCCACAACACACTGTGATACCTGTTTGGGATAAGCACCAGTATTCTTATGCAGTTTTAGGATTTAAGAGGAAGCAGCATGTACAGAAATCTCAACAAAATTAAATGAAGCATTGAAAAGAACCAAAGAGACTACATAACATATGATGATGTTCAATGTGTATCTTTTTTTGCCTATGTATTACAGTACATAATAATATGTATACTATTTCAATATTCATAATGTGAGTTTATTTTATATTACATAAAACATGTTATAATTTATATTATGAATATAGGATTGATATAAATGTACTTACACCAAATTATGTATTAAATAGAACCACAAAGGAAGGGAACATGTTTTATCCAAGTTATTCAATCCACAACCTACATTACAATTTCTGTGCTAAGTGCCTGGGTGCCATGAATGGTAGATCTTGGTTTCTCTTGGTCTTTGGAGAGCTGACAGTCACATGAGCTTCTGAAACACCCTTCTTCTACCAGTGGCTCCTCATGAAACCCATCCAGAAGCCTTTAGAAAAACTGTTCAGTGTTTGTGTATGTCTCCATCACAGATCTTATTCTAAATATTTCTTTAAAATTCAGAACATAGGCCATATTTTTATTAAGTGATAGATACCAAGGTTTTACATGCTATGAGTTTAGACCAAATTTAGTGATTGTTAGGCATACTTTACTCACCATATATAGCAACAAAGATTTTGGCCTTAGGAGCATTGAAGAGTGTCTCTTTGGTCCTTGCACAAAAGAAGGTGAACTTGGCTTTGAGGTATTGATCTTAGTCTACTGGAGGGTCATATGAGGAGGAGGCCACACTAATCAGTTCATTGTGGAGGTGGGAGTTTCCATCTGTGAACTCAAGGAGGATGGCAACCACAGGAATTTGATCATGAATTTGATCCAGCTACCCCTGCTTAGATACTTGATCCCAGGAATCTATCTCAAGATACTCACTGATTTACAGCTGTAGGATCATGTGGGGTACTTCACAAACACACAAAAAATTCCTCTCTGGGAGCCAATTCTATCCTTCAGAATTTCCTTACTCTTTTACTGTGATGGGCTTCTAAGTCACTTCTTAATGCCTTGAAAAAATTCTGTGTCCTCCATGAAGTGAAGTCTGTATGTTTAAATGTTAATGTCATATGTGTGTATAAATTTAGTGACATAGAAGAAAGCAGACAAGCTCAAGATATTTCAGGTATGTGGCTATCAGATGGTTCAATTTTCTTTTTTTCTTTTTCTTTCTCTTTCATTCTTTTTCTTTTTTTTTGTTTGTTTGTTTGTTTTTGTTTTTTGTTTTTTGTTTTTTTGAGACAGGGTTTCTCTGTGTAGTCCTGGTTATCCTGGAACTCACTCTGTAGACCAGGCTGGCTTCGAACTCAGAAATCCGCCTGCCTCTGCCTCCCAAGTGCTGGGATTAAAGGCGTGCGCTACCACCATTTTTTTTTTTTTTTTAATCCTCTTCTCTCCAAAGGAAATTTCATGATGTTTGGGGGATATTTTAGTTGTGAAAGTTGGAGCAGAGAAGCTTTGGGCATTGAGTGACAAAGCAGATGAAATAAAGCCGATCACTAAATGCTAAATAAACGATATGAACAATTTTCCTACGAGTTAAGGAATGGACTAAGTTAGAGAAGAAATTAGAATTTTCTCTATGATCACAGACTTTATAGAAGCAAAACTGGTCTGTGCAGTTTTGGGTCCCCAGAGCTTAGCATGTACCCAGCATGTGGCAGCTATTCAGTGAGCTCACTATGTATTTATGGGGTGAGTGTAGCATGGAATTGAATAGGGAGAACAGATACTTTCTCTGAGGTTGAGAAGAACAGCAGAAGTCAATATAGAAATGGAGATTTGGGGCTACTATACTCTATGCCCCATGTAGTCAGGGGACAGTGTCAATATATAAGGCTATGGTCAGCATTGCAAGGAAAAGGATGTTGTTGCTGGTTCAAGAAATGTGAATTTGGTTTATAAATGCTGGGAAGACAGACTGATTCCATTTGACTCAAAATCATCTCAGTCTCTTTTCTTTTATTTGCTTGCTTGAATCTGGATAATGTCTTTGGCTGCCTCGTTCTGGGGTCAGATGGCAAATGGCAATGTCCATGTGTGGAGGAAGGTATTGCATGAGCAGAACCTTCCTCTTTATTGTTATCTGTCTTCTTTGCGCATCTGTTTGAACTGATATTTTCTTGGTTATCCTGTCAGAGCTCCCTGCTCTGGCAACTCCTGACTCATAGGTGGAAAGAGAACTGCCCACCCAGCATGTGCCCAGTCACTTCCTGGCAGTCCTAAGGAAGTGCTCACACAATATGACTATCACTGGCCAATGAAGCTCTACTGCCCTGTTAACTGAGATACTGCTTAACTCAGTATCTCAGTTACAGCAGCCTTAATACAGCTACTGCTTTCTTCCTGGAAAGTGGAAGGGAAGGAACAGAGAAGAGGGTTGGGTAAATACCCCACTGACCTGCCTGATTCTCTTCCTCCCTTGGCTCAGACACGGTAAATAGAGAAATAGCCCTGGGAACATCATACAGGAGTGTACAGGACTCCATGGGGTGGGACTAGAGAGAGATTTTTGATTCAGAACAATTACTTTCTCCAAATGATTGACTTGCGTTTGGCAGCAAGAGCACCTGAATACTCAGGTGAGGACCAGCCAGAAAAGGGCGCTGAGTGGTAAGACTCTGATGACTGTTTTTCATTAATAGTAGTATTAATGCTGAGGATGAATGCAAGTGTTACTGTTATGCTTAATGGATGGTATTAATAAGTAGTATCTTGACCCCATATTCTCTTTCAGTGACTCTTACTGTCATGATTGGACTTCAAATTTGTTTAAGTTGGAACAGTGTAGATTGTTGGCCTTCTGCTTTACAATGGAGGAAATGAAGCAGCCCAGAGAGTTCATTTGAGGCTTCAAAAAGTTGCCAAGTTCTCCACTATGATTTTGCATTGTCTAAACTCCATAGGACACTTACCAAGCACACAAAACTTCCAAGGTTGAATACATTCCTTAAGTATGAAACCCGTGATTTCATAGGCACAGTTGAAAATGGTTGTTAAAGGAGTTTATTCTCTCTGCTATTTTAAAAGGATGGTATTTATGGGTTTTATTGCATTTAATGTAGGCACACTTATCTCTGTTTTCATCATACACTAGGTTTATTTTTCAACTCTGGAAAGGAAACTCATCAACTTTGAAGTCTTATTACGGTCAGCATTTGTCTTCCTAACCTTTTGGGCATCCACCAGAGAGTCTTCTGGAAGCCCTTCCCACTTTGTTTCATAGCAATTCCCAAGGCAGACAGACAGAAAACTGACGAACTTAGACTCTATACATGTAGAGTCTTCAATGAGTCCAGCTACCCTGAGTCTAGGGTTTCTGTTCTGAGAACAAGACCTGGACATCTCCCACAGATCCAGCCTGCCCACACGTGTCTCAGCCCACACAGCCGAGCTTCTGAGCCATGAGTTTTAGGCCATTACTGCCTCTTTGCTTGAAATTCTGTCACTTTCCTCTCCCTCGGAGGCTGTCACTCGAGCTGTCACTTCACTCTTTCATCTTCCAAAAGACTGACTTTTCCCCACAAGCCACAGTTTGGTGTCAAGTTTCCCAATGGATGGGGCCTTCTCCATCTTTGACAATTTTCTCAAATATTGTCAGCCCTGATCATATTTGAGTTTGATGTGCTTTTTCTGGAAAAATGACCTTTTAGCCCAGAGACCCTTTTCCTTTCTTTTCCCAAGGCCTACTGTGACAAACATGATGTGTTTTTCACTGGTAGACCATCCTGGCCACTTCCAGGTAGAAAATGCTTTCTACAAAAGAATGCTTTCTCTTCCACTCTTGAGATTCTAAGAATAATGATTTCAGTACTCATTGCTTAGTTTCTATTTCTTTATATATTGCAAAATAAATAATAATATCATTTTGCATCAGAAGGCTACAAGAGGGGGAAAGAACAACATGTTAGGTACTGTCAACATAAGCAGTAAATATCTTTTTCCTCTGTCATGTGACTGTGAAGAGGGACAAAGGATTATCTGACTCTAGGCTATCCCCTAGTTTGCTCACCAACAAGCTATGTGGTCAGATGGATGATGCAAGGCTGATTCTGTGTTACTTATCAGTTACCGTGGGGTACATCTGACACCCTGGTCCCTGTTTAGCACCACTGAACTTTACACCCATTATTATACATGTCTGGATAAGATTCCCTTTAGGAATAGGTACATGCCTTCAATTAAAAAATTGCTTTACTTTGAAATTTTCAAGTGTGTTGAACATAGCAAATATTCAAATAATAATAAAGAACCCACTTGGATCATTTCATATCCGATTAACAAGAATTAATACTTTTCATTATTTGTTTCAGATTTTTGTTTTGTTTTATTTTGTTCCTATGAAAAGGTCTAATGTAGCTCAGACTGACCTCAAACTTACTAGCTAGTCCAGAACGACCTTAAAGTTTTTGTCCTCCTATTTCCCTCTCCCAAGCACTGGTTTTACAGATGTGAACCAATGGACTTCAGGTTTTTAAAAAGAAAAAGCATTATAAGTTTTTTTTTTTTTTTTTATTTTCTTCCTTAGATGAATCTTCTTCCTTGCAGTGGGGAAGTACTTGCTGTGAGCTAAATATCTGCAGATGTCTCCATTAGGAAAATGTTACCTCCCATATCTTTAGATGTTATATAAATCATATCAGGCCATGTATAATGGCCTGTGGCTTGCTTTCTCCCTTTCATTTCTAAGTTTGATGCTTAGCCATACTGACACTCCAGTGCCCATGTTGTAATTGGCTCATTTTAAAGGCCATGGAGAAGTCCATAGTGATTCATGCTTGGCTATTTCTATGTAGGTGATTTCCATTTTTAATCATAACAAGTGATGCTGTTATGAATATTTGGTGCATGTCTCCTTGTGCACCTGTGGTAGGACCCCACTCCCCTTATCAGAGATGGAATCTTTAGGACACAGTGGGAATATATTCAGTTTCACAGTGCGTTGACAAACTGTTCTTCAGATCACTAGTGGATATTCCCAGGCAGACTTGCCAACTTCCCATCTCCCCAGATTCTTTTCAGACTTCTTTAAAATACTTGGAAATGGCTCCAAATCCAGTAGTTATGGAATAGTCTTCCATATGCAGTGCACATCTAACTATTCCTTCTTATATTTTTATAATTAAACATTTTCTCTTGGAGAGGATAAGTTTTTATCTGCATCAATGTCCTGTAGGAGACAGATGGCATTGCACATTCAAGTCTGGATAATATGTGTGTGTGTGGGGGTGGGGGTGGGGCTCTTCACCATGTTGAAATCATGTTTTTCTTTTTACGCATAAAAAATGTTTCCTTCTTTCCTTCTTCCTTTCTTCCTTTCTTTCTTTCTTTCTTTCTTTCTTTCTTTCTTTCTTTCTTTCTTTCTTTCTTTCTTTCTTTCTTTTTTACTTTACATGACAGAGTTTCTTTTTGTGGCCATGGCTATCCTGGAATTAGCACTGTAGACCAGTTGGCCTCAAACTCAGAGATCTGCCTGCCTTTGCCGTCCAAGTGCTGGGATCAAAGTCATGTGCCACCACCACCTGTAAGAACATATTTTCTGTTCTATCTTGCTATGAATGCTTTTAGTTTTCATTTGTTGAAGGGAAGGGGGTTGGTTCAGAACTGCAGTTGTTGTTGATTTTTTTCCATGTGTATGTGTGGTGTGTGTGTGTATGTGTGTGTGTATTTATGTGTGCTTGCAAGTTCACATACACAGTATGTACATATTCCTGGAGCCACAGGGTTAGTATTGAGTGTCTTGCTGTACTACTCTTCAATTTAGCTATTGAGACAGGCTCTCTCATTAAGTCTGTATTTCACCAATTGAGCTCACCTATAAGCTGTGTGGCTCTGCTTTCCCTGAGCTGGGATTATAGGCACATACCACCATGCCCAGTTTTTACGTGGGTGCTAGGAATCTGAACTCAAGTCCTTCATGCTTGCATGTCAAGTATTTCATTGACCGGGCCCTCTGTCCATCTGAGGCCTGCGGTCTCTTTTGTTGGCTTTTCCATTTGTTCCTGGAAGTGTGACAGTAAGTGATTCTGGGGCAGCGGTCAAACTTGGTTTGAATATCTCCCTCTCAAAATGTTTCCAATTTAGCTTCTGAGAGAAAAAATCTCAGATTCTGCTGTCCTCACTTGCAAAAGTACTACATCTCTCTAGATGGGAGCAGTGTAAGAAATTGATTTGATACAGAATATGTCCTGTGCTTCATTTAGATTATTTGAGATAATGTACCTTGTTCTTGCCTCCACCCCTTAGTTTCTAGTTCTAAGTACCATTGCTTCTCTCTTCTCTCCCTGAGAGTCTCTCTCTCTCTCTCTCTCTCTCTCTCTCTCTCTCTCTCTGGTGATAGACCCTAAGATACAAGCCTTGCCCATACTAGGCAAGTGCTCTCTACCTCGGCTACATGCCCAGGACCACCAGTTATATCTACCACCTCTTGCTTTGTGTTCTTAGACAAATTATGTAACTTCTACAACTGAGCCACAATACCTTTCTTATCTGCAAAGAGGGTAACAATACATGAGTATATACCATATTATATATGGTATAAGCATGTATATATAGAAATGAATATATAATATGTGGTGTGTGTGTGTGTGTGTGTGTGTGTGTGTGTGTAAAATTAAGGAGCATATGTAACCCTATACATAAATCATGCAATGAATGTAAACTCCTGGTTGTTGCTAAGATGGGGAATCTGTTATGTCTTAAAGTGCCAAATGAGAAGAAAATGAAGCTCAGGCCTTACCTTGAAAGAGACATTTGGCTAGGATGTATGATAATGCGTTCTGATGTCAATGACAAAACCCATACAGGTAAAATAGGAGCTGGAGGAGGGAAGTTTGGAGAAGTTGATAGAAGTCTTGAAAAGAAGATGTCTATGAAACGAAAACTGACTAAGTAGATATGTCCTGGTGAGACTGGGAGGGAGATCTCCAAGCAGAGAACACAGTGTGAGCAAAGCATAAAGTTTTAAATTGTCCATCAGACTTAAGGGTTAAGGTTTGGTGCCTGTGATGCAAACCAGAAGAAGAATGGGGAGAAAATAAGGTCAGATCTCGAAGGGGAGAGCATAGCCTTTCAATGCTACTATATTGAAAGTACATTTGAATAAAGTCCAGGGGACACAAAAAGCTAATGAAGGTTTCTCAGAAGAGTAGTGTGGTTTGATCTGCATGCACAGAAAAACTATTCAGTCCTTCTTTGACAAATTTGATGGGTGTTAATGGATTTTTAAGAATATAAACTCTGGGGCTGGAGAGATGACTTGGTGGTTAAGAGTACTTGGGTTCACTTCTGGAACTTGGTGGTTCCAGAGGACTTGGGTTCAGTTTTCAGTACGCACACTGTGACTCACAAGGATCTGTAACTTTAGTTGCAGGGTATCTGATTTAATCTCCTTGCCTTTGTTGGAGACTGGTTCTAATGTGTTGAATCAGTTGGAAATCTGTGTGTTCAAACACTAAAGGTTCTTGTCCCTAATTGGTTTTTGATTGATCAATAATGATGCCAATTAATGGGGCATGGGGTGGGACCCTTAGGGTTGTGCAGGCAAGGATGCAGAGTGAAAAGGAAGAGAATCACCATGAAGGGTAGGATATAGAAGCAGCAGGAGATAAAGCCAACCAGCCATGTAAGGCTTCAGGTAAATGGTCACTGGCCACTTCCCCTACTGGCAGGGGAAGGTTTAGGAGTGCCCAGCCTTTGAGGTAGGCAAGGCATTTTAAAAATAAACTAATGTATGTATGTCTTTTATTCACAGATCCAAAGAGAGCTCCTAGACACATACATGCTCTCTCTCTCTCTCTCTCTCTCTCTCTCTCTCTCTCTCTCTCACACACACACACACACACACACACACACACACACACACACAGAGCTGTCTGATAAATGGTTAGAATAACTGTTCCTCATTTCTTAGCTTTGTGAAATTCCACAGTTTATTTAACCTCTCTAAGCCTCAGTGTACCTCTCTGTGAAATATGTCTGGTAATGTGTTTTTTTTTTCCATGAGGTTATTTGGGGATTAAATATGATTATTCACACAAAGCCTGGCACCCTGCAAGGATGAAATGAAATAAAAATTCAGGGACCTTACTGACTTTGAATGTATTGGTTCCCATCCAACTCATACCAGGAAAGAGCTCGTCACTTTGAATTGCTTCAATTGTCTGGGTCAGTAAATACTAATGCAAACTAGCTGGGTGACGGAATTAGTTATAGTGAGGGTTGCACAAAGAAGATACATTGGAAGACAGAAATAAATGACAATAGCAAATTAACAAAAAGTTTGTGATCCTTTCGGGTGATGAAAGGGAATATGCATGAAAAAGATTTCAGAATACTTCCAATAAGAGATGCCAACTAGCCATGGTGTTAGCAGGAGGACATAGTTAATGTAATGAATGCCGTTCATCCTTTGTAGAGTAACTCAGTGGTGGGTGTATGACTTCTATTCAACAGAAATGCTCCGTGCAGGACTAAATGTTGCATCTTCACAGGAAAATGCACACTAGTGTACACAATTCCTGTGTGTTCCCACCTGGGCCTTGTTGTACATGTGGAATCCTGGGAAGAAGGCAAAAGGAGAGTAGAAGGAAATGATGTCAAAGCAGAGGCTTGTTCTAGAATCTTCTCTGGTATTTGGTTTTTACCCCATCTAACAGATGTTAATTGAGTTTCACAGATCCCTAGGTAACATATAGGGGGTCCCACTACAAACCCAAGAAGTAAATCGGTAAATTAATAGTCACATTAGCTCTCATGGTTCTGGAGAGAAGAATGACTTGTCCTGAGCCTGTACAGCATCTCGGTGACTCCTGTACCTCCTGGGCTGACCACTATCCTGCCACAACAGGAACTTGAGGGACAGGCCAACATGTGTGCATTTGCCTGGCAAGTGGTGTCTCTTTCACCATTTCCTGTTCCAAAACTCTGACTTTCTAAGGCTATTATCTGCCGGTGCTCATGGATGCTTAATATGAAATCAAACTTAACATTCACTTTCGCAGGAATGATGGCCCTCTTCACACACACACAAGGATTCAAGGAACAGAAAACTAAAGACAAGCTAGTCTACTGAAATGCTATCTTTAATGGGTAGAGTATTGAGTGAGTGGACAAAGCAAAGCAAATATATGCTGTGTAAAAAATTGTGGAGACCACGGCTTCCCACTGGACAGGAGGTGGGGGTCAGTCTGCCTGGCCAGTGACATCTGGCCCACTGCCTGTTCAGTAACTGGAGTTTTATTGGAACATAGCCATGTTCACTCATTTACACTTCGTCTATAGCAACAGAGCTGAATGGTCGAGATGAGACTGTGTGGCCCTCAAAGCATAAAATATTTACGGAAAGTTTGCCAACCTCTGCCGTAGAAAATCAAACCGGGTTCTCTTAGTTAGCATTCATCAGGCTCCATTCTCCCTATGAGTCTAAGAAGAGTTTGGAAGCATGTTGCTCCTTGCAGGCTCAGGAGAGATGTGAGAGTTGACCCTGGTTTTCAATAAGTGCAGCTACTTGGTCTGCATTCTGATTTACACTGTCTTGCTGGTAGCTGAGGAATTTTTAATTACTTGACCCCTCTTTTCTGGAATGGTGGCAGGGGTGAGAATCTGGTTCAGAGGGATTGGAACAGGAGCCCCTAAACCTTCCTCTGTATAACCAACCAGCTCTGAAGCCACTAACGTAAGACACAATGTCTCCTGCCATGGGCAGGCACGATCATTTCTTCACTGTGTGATATCTCCAAAACACACATCTCAGTCCATGAGATCTTTGTTAAAGATGCCCCAGTGACGCACTTCTGTGGACAGAGAGAAGCCTACTCTTGTGAGCACATTGATTAGTTTTAATGTCTCTCTCTTCTTTCTGATCGTGAATTCCATTTCTTTCTTCCTTTCCTGTACTCTCTGAGTGCTTCTAAATCCTGAACTCTCGGGTTGACCCTAAATTCCACAAGAACTAGCTTGGAGTGAAGTTTATGTTCTCATCCACCTCTTAGCTTTTCCCCAATGAAGATGTCATGCACTGTATAGTTCTCACTCACATCTGCCTTGCCAACCTCGCACTGTAAGTGCAGGCAGGATGGTAGCAGACAATGCCTTCAAGTGCATTCATGGAGCCAATGAATTAATCAGTTAGTGAATGATGCTTTTAAATAAAATATGATGTTTAAGAAAAAATGTAAATAAGGCGTTACAACAAAGTTTATATTCAGGTTAAAGATGCTGCTGTAAGGCTAAGATAAGAGAGTCTACAAAGGGCAAGCTTCATTCCCAGATTCAGTACATGAGATCCCAAGGAAGCAACTGAGCCCTTTCACAGCCCAGTTTCTATGTATGTATTGTTAAAATAAAAAAAAAAAAAAACATTTTCCAAGATAATTACATTCTCTTCAGCTTTGATGTTCATATTTGTTTCTGACTCATGGTCTTATTTGGCTATCTAGCCTTCACGAACCCCACAGCCTAGATATTTCAAAGGAGTCCATCCTTGGTACTAACAAAGTGTTGGTGAAAAAGATGGGCTCTGAGAGAAGGATTGCAGGAAAGAAAGTGGTTCTTAATTAGATCTCTACAGAGGTCACATGCAAAAGGTTAGAAATGCTAGCTTGTGAGATTTCTATAGGCAAAAGAGCAAGAATGACAGTGTCTATGGGAGGAGTGGGGAAAACATTATTTCCCCAAAGGCCATCTTCTCCCTGAAATGCAGGAGAACTTACTTCTCTAACGTACATATAAGCTCAACGTTTAAGACATGATGAGTGCATTTTAACACTGTGCTTTAAGATTCTTCCCCAAACCCCTCAGTACCATCTTTCTTCCTCCTTTCTCCCATCATTTATTCTTTATCTAGTTGATACCATATAAGCCTAAAATAATCTTTTGCCAGCTTCCCATCACAGGTCCAAGTAATACATACCTAATTTGATGAAAGTTCAAAGTTTATTAGCACAAATGAGTCAATATGCCCTTGGCTTACTAGCAAGGCATTTTTAGCTGCCTGAGAAGGTACTTAGGATCTCATATAAGTTTGAGACTCCCAGAAAATCCAGAGGTGCACCTAGGCTGCTTTCCCTGTCTGTCTGTGTTTATGCTCAAGGTCGCAGGTCACTGCCCTCAGGGGCCTGTGGGGAGGAGCCATTTCGCTTCCATGCCTGTGAAGTTCTGGCAGATTTCATTTCAGAAGAGATCAAGGCTCCCAAGAAGGAGGCCCTCTTGGCAGGCAGCCGCGTGAGTTCAGATTCCACATCGCCTTTGTGCTTAGTATTCAAGGCAAAGAGTTGTCACAGTTCAAATTTTTATCAAAGACATTTCAGTAGCATTTCCTGTTCAGAAAATATAGCCAGATCCGGAGAGGAGCTGCCTTTCTTGCTCTTCAGTGAAACCCACCCATCAGCAGAGGTTTGAATAGATGAGGAGTTAAAAGCTTCACTTCTTAGAGCAATTGTAGGCTTATAGAAAAATGGGCAGAAAGTGTGGTTCCTTTCCTGCCTCTTGTTCTCCCTGTTAATTGACACTGTTCTTCAATGTTACATTCATGCTCATAGTTTCACACTCTGGGCCACTCAGACCTATTGGTTTTGACAAATATGCCGCATTTACCATTTACCAGCACAGCATTGCACATGCAGAGAAGTATGTTACATACATACATACATACATACATACATACATACATACATGCATGCATTCATCTGGAGGAGTTTCATTACCTATGACTCCCCTGAGATCCTTTCTCTGTGCCACAGGAGCCTGGCAGCTACTGAGCATTTTACTGGTTTGGCAGAGTTCTCTTTTCTCAAATGACATATAATTGGAAACACACAGTGTATAGCCTTCAGTGGGACTTTTTTTCATTTAGTAGGATGTGTCTAAGCTTCCCCTAGGTTTTATATGGCTTGATAACTCATTTTTTTTGATACCTGAATAATGCCTCATTGCATGAATGTGTTCAATTTGATTATCGGTACCAGTGGGTCTCAGTCTTCCCAATGCTGTGACCCTTTAATACAGTTCCTCATGTTGTGGTAACCCCCAAGCATAAAGTTATTTTTCTTGCTACTTTTTAACTGTAAGTTTGCTATTGCTATGAATTGTACTTTAAGTATCTGATATGCAGGATGGTCTTATGACCCCTATGAAAGAGTCGTTTGATCCCTTTGCTGTTATTATAAATATTAATGTGAATCTCTGTGTCTTTCAACAGTCTTAAGCAGCCCTTTGAGAGAGTCTTTCAATCCCTTTGGGGTTGCGACCCACAGGTTGGGAACCACTGCTCTATACCTACTGGAAGACAGCTTGCTTACTTTCTAGTTTTTGATTGAGCCAGTCTAAATACTAGTGAGTTTGTTTAAAAATAAGTTTATAATTTCTTTGAGTAAATATCAAGAGACTTATTATTTGATTTATATGGTAAGAAAATGTTTGGGTTTATAAGAACATGTCAGTCTCTTCCATAGTAACTATAGCAGTTTCTCACCAGTGATGAGAGAGAGAGCTCCTGTTACTTCCCACACTCATAGCCTTGGATGTGGTCAACGTTTTGAATTCTGGTTATTCTATTAGATGGGTAGAGATTCCTAGTTATTATTTTAATTTGTAATTCTAAAATTTGGGTGATATGGAGTAGTTTTTCACGTTTTTGTTTGCTATCTGTATTCTTATTGATGTGTTAGCTTTCTATCATTGTAACAAAGATATTTGAAATAGTCCACTTAAAAGGAGGAAAGATTGACACAGTGAGGTTTCAGTCGGCGTTGTTTGGCACTATGCCTTGGGCCTTTGTCATCACAGTGCATCATGGTGGACATGCACAGTGCAAGAACTGTTTACCTCGGAGCAGTTAGAAGGCAAAGACAGAGCAAAGGGGACAGGAAGGGCTGTAGTCCTCATGTTTCCTTCAAGCCACACCCTTCCCAATGCAACCTTTTCCATAAGTCCTCACTATTAAAGGTTTCACTGCCTCCCAGTACTGCCACAGCTAGGGGAATCCATTTACACTTGTACCTTTCAAGTACAACAATACTGTTAGCAAATGAATATATGAAAGTATATTTCACAGACACTCAGGATACAGATAAGAATAGGTGATTCAAATGAATTTTTAATTGAATAGTCTAATATTTGCCTATATTTAAACAGGTCTATTTGTTTTTTTATAATTGGGTGTTAATAGTTCTTTGTATATTTGGGAAAGTTGGTTTTAAGAAACTTCCTATGTGAAGCCTGAACACCACACTACCGGGACACACAACGGAAGCTTCCAGAGAATGCAAGTGATGTAATTGCAAGAGGATTTTATTGTTTCAGTGAATTGGGACCTAGCTCTCATGTAGGAGAAGAAGCTGCCATGAGCACACTTTGGCAGAAGCTTATATACACCTTGGCCAGGCAGTTTTAGTGACAACAATTGGGCAGTATACTATTGGTGGGATAGTGTAATCTTTAAACTGGTTGGTTGGCATTGGTGGGCTGTTGGGGGCTTTCTAAGGGAGAGTTATCTGCTGCCAGGTGACTTTATTCTACAGATAACCCATGTTTTTTCATGGAACCATGTGGCCACACCCTTCTGGGAAGGGAAGGGCCCTGTGTTTTTTTCTGGGACCGTGTGGCCTCACCTTTCTGGGAATAGAGGGAGTCAGGGGGTAATTTTCCATTGACATGAACTTTACACCTGCTATGACCAGAGTCATGGGAATCATGCTTTTATTGGGTTCACCATCTAGTTGGGAATCAAGTGATCAGTTACCATAAATATGTTTGTGCTAGCGTGTAGGATACAATCTTGGTATTGTTACCACTTGTTCTGTTGTGCGTAACATGGAGTAGCACAGAACTCATGTATGTGTGTTAAGTTCCTAGAGTCTGCTCTTATTGGCAATACAGGGGCTAGCATTCCTCTTTACTAAGTAGGTATATTCTCTGTAAAACCACTTGTTTTTATTTTACTGTCTTTAAGGGTAGAAACAATCTTCAGTAAAAGAAAGCAAGTCTAGCAATGTGCATTTTGTTGATCTATGGTGTGATGGGTTCATGTGAAATATCTACCAGGTTATATGTGAATTTAGTGATGTTAGGGTGGAAGAGAGTCTGAGACTGGGGGTGGGCGGGAGGAGATTCTGAGACATGGAGGTATTTCCTGCTTCCACACTTAGGGAGATGAGGTGAACCCAGTGGAAAGTAGATGGTGGCGCTCAGTTAACCCTGTGCTCCATTGAACAATGAACAAATGACTGCATTTGCTTAGACCTTTCAGACCATAGCATTATCTTATTCACCTTCCTAATAACTTTAGGTAGCAATGACTTGGGCTTTTGCCGTGTGGACTCTCCAGTTCACCTGTGGCTGAGGTGACTGACACTCAGCTCCATGTTGGAGTGTGGAGATATCTTATCATTGGAGATTATAATGGAGTGTTGGGATCTGGGATAACCTAAGTCCTTCTTAAAACTATTATATAAGCTCTTAGTTTTACATCTAATGAATGCTTCTCTGATACAGCAAAATAAAATGTCCCCTACGTTTTATTTTATCTTACTTATTTCTTAGCCATCTAGGGAGATTATTGTTTTATCATTTCAACTGCTTGTGTTTTATAACCATACCACCTTCCAGAGCTACTTGGATTACATTTGTACATATATGGAGGTGTCAGGTAAGGAGGGAGAGGAGAGAGTGGGGGTAAAGTAAGTAAGCAGAATTCTATTTCTAAACAATGAATGTTTGTTGGCCTGGCTTTTATCCTTCTAGGTAGAAGAATTCACAGGCTTTGTATTAGTCTATTCTAAATTGCACTAAGTTCCACAGGTCTGATCCTGAGCAAGACCTTACTGGCTCTGTTAAGTCCCTAGAGGGGGAGGTTGCCAACCATGTGACCACAGGACCATGTGACCACATGACTGTGGGACCATGAGACCATGGACAATGTGACCATGCGGCCACGCTAATGCACACAGAGGCTCAATCAACCATGCACATCACATTTTCTTTCAGTTGTCCATGGAAGCTGGGAGTCTAAGCTCTTCCCATTGCCTGGAGCTGTGTGACCTCTTGCCCAATTACTAGCTGCTGGAGTTTTAAGAACTTTTATTGATGAAAAGCATGACTCATGGTGTTGACTGCTCTATGTCCTGCTGAGGTCCTGCTGAGACTGTCTTAGTTTGCCTGAGAGTACTTGGATTCTAATGGTTTTTCTGCCCCTTGTCCACAAATAGAAACCGTGTTTATTTTTGCTGTAGAATATACGTAAAGTTCAGTTCTAGGAAAAGAGGAAGTACATTCTAATAGCCAGAAGACAGACTCAGAACTGAATGAATGTTTGAGCGCTATTTTAGTTTTGTTAGGAACTTCCTTCTACAACAAATGAGAGGACCTACTGATACTGGGTATGGGAAAAGGAGGAATATTAACATTTTCACTGACTTCCATTCCAGTCCCTCGAATGGAAGCCACAGATAGCACAGAGCCAAATGAAAACTACTGTTTGAATATTGTGGAATAGGGTTGCAGAGCAGGATTGCAGCTTTGCATCTTGAAACCGCTGCTGGAAAGTATGTGGGTTGTAAGACAAATGAGTGGATGCAACTCCGTGGTAGCCACTGAAGTACTCACCTTGTATAGGTGGCCGCATCCCTGATCATGCCTTCTTCCACGTGATTGACTTTCTGGTATAGATGGCTGCAATTTTGGCCACATTCATACTTTTTTCTTAAAAAGATTTGTGGAGGTAGTTGTCAGTTTTGAATCCATAAATCCAAATCTTACTTCATCAAGGAAGACTTTCTATCCTGTGAACCAAAAATGTAATTGTTGAAAAGCCTTTGCTAGAAGGGACTTATACTGTACAGATTCACTTTGTTATGTAAAGAAGATGTGAGCTGTGCTTGTGGGACTATATTTATTTTCTTTCTGAGAGTGCTATATTTTGCAAAGAGCAATGTTTGCGGAAAGATAAAATTGAATGCTTAAAAAAAAAAGGCAGTCTTCCTTCGATCGTCAAAAAGTAACCTTTTATTTCATGAGCCATTTGGAGCTCACTGCAGATTGTCGACAAAGAATCTAGGCTACATTTTTGGGGTTTGGAGGGTTTTTTTTTAATCCCCTAAGTAGAGCAGAAGTGATCTCAGAAGTGTTTCTTCCACCCAGGGCAACAAGGGAAGATTTATTAGGATGTTGCTGGCAGGCTTGAGGTGCAGGTTTGTGTATTTTGTGTTGTTTTCTCAGTCCATGAGAGCTGGTTCTGGTCCCTGTGTATGTTTGAAGTCTGCACAGGAAGTTGGGCTTAGAAGCGCCTCATTTCTAGATGTATTCCAAGGCTCTGGGACCAAGGGCCAAACTCTGGGCCAAGAACAATGAGGAATGTTAGCTGTGGTGTGGAAACTTGGGCCGGAGAGAAGGACATTGCCCTGGTCCTGTGGCAAGAAAGCCAGTGGCTTGGTGACTGGGAGGGGTATGGGAAAGGACACTGTGACAGGGCCATCATCTAAGATTTCCTTCACTAGCTGTATTTGTCTGACCTCCAAGGTGCCTGGCCATGGTCCAGTGTGGTAAGAGCATGGCTGTGAGAACCTGGACCACAGTCACTATGGAAAATGCAGTTGCCTCATTGTGGAAAGATTTTACAATCTGCAGTTTGCTATATGCCAGCCACCCTCTCACGAACAGCCTTGAAAAAAATTTAAAAATAAATTTAGAGTTTATGTATCATCAAAACTTTATGTGCCATAGAAATGGTTCCTCTGGGACAGCACTCAGATCCTTGCCTGAGCCACATCTTCTGGAGGGCTTGTGTTTGGTGATGTGTCGATTTAATTTTCCCAATTCCTGCCAAATTAAATAAATACTCACATTCTTGATCTGGTAACATAGAGAGAGTGGCCAAAGGGATTTGTGATCAAAGGTTGCCCTCCTCCAGGGACTAACAGTTGAGTGATGTACATTAACATATTTTAGCCTCAGACCAGTTGACAGAGAACAGCTAGGCATATGCCTAATGTGGAGACATGCAGTGAAACATCAAAACAAACAATTCTAATTAGGCCCATCCAGTCATGCATGGGCCTCAATTGCGTATCCTTTCATTTGAAGTGGGTCAGCGGGACTCGGAATGTTCCATCTGCAACATTCTAGTTTCTTAGGATCATACTGACCAAAATTAATTGGGTCTGGTTCACTCAGTAAGAAACCAGATCACTTTAATATTTGTACAGCTTTTAACCTCTTCTAGATAAAAACCACACCAAACCAATTCAAACCAAATGGGATGTGTTCCGCATTCAAAAACAACCTATTCGTACTGATGTATGTGGAGGCCAACACTTTGTCAACTGTGTATTTCGCTGAAAGTTAGTGTTAATCCTGTGATTCTCTAGAAAAACCAACTCCACCATTTTGGTCTAACTGTAAAGCAAGCATTATTAAATATTAAACACTGAGAGAGGGACTTTGGTCAGGACCATTTCCCCAAATTTCCCAGCTGGAATGTCCTTGAGTGGGTGTTGCAGGGTCTTGCTTATAAGGACAAATCTGTAGTGCCCCCTCCACCCCTATACCTTTGAATGAGGCTTTGCCATTTACCAAGAACCACAATTCCCAACATTCGAGAAACTTATTTGGTTCCTGAGCAGGTGGGGCTTACTGGTTAATTTGGGGCATTGCGCTTAGTATTATGGAGCTTTGTTCTGGTGTTTGTCTGTTTGATTACTATGACCACGTCGTGTTTACCTTTCATTAGAACCTAGATCTTGGTTTCAGCGTTAGATAATAGCTGAATTCCCACCATCCACACAATCAATTTGCAGATACCCTCTCATCTTGGACACTACTGTCATTGTGTTTGCAGAAGTTGACATGCACCCTGCTATGATAGATTTCAGGGGCATGTTCACTCAAACCACTACCACATCACGGTAAGTGAGCTGGCAAACACAAGTTGGATTTTTTTTTTATTCTAACAGGACAGAAATTACCATGTTTTAAGCAGAAGCCTGGTGCTGTTGATGCCATACATTTGGGAACCAGTTCTTCAGCATATTGGGAAAAGGCTACCAGGCGAGTGAGAGCAGTCTTTGCCTTTCAAAGCTGAAGTATTTCAAGTCTAAGCAGAATGACCTTTGGCCATTAAATCCAGCAGGAAATGGAGACATTGGAAAACTCAGAAATGTGTCAAGCAGGATCATGGGGTGCGTGTTTGCATCACAGGTCCTAACCCAATGCATTTGCTTAAATCTTTAACTTCTAAAAGTTACAAGCAATAATAAGTCCAGGTTAGTGTGTTTCTGTTCCCTGTGCAAATTATTTCATTAAAAATATTTAATGCCCACAGTAGTCAATGTATGGATCTTCACACCTTTAATTAACCCAATTTTATAGTAGGAAGGTCCAATTGCATAGTTAGAGACAGGACATTTTTTTTTTTTTGACATTTCTGATCTTTTAAAGTTTATAAAGCTAACATTTCCCCTTTTTCACTTAAGAGGAAGAAGAACGTCTTCTTCTAAATCTTTGTCTAAACACACCTCCACACACAGTATGTCTAAAGTTTTCAGTTAACTTTATCACAAAATAAACTTATATAAAAGTTAACTTTATACTCTTTCATATTCAAGTTTCTAGGAAACTCCACTATTATAATCTAGGTTACTTGGGCTACTAAAGCTGAGAGAGCACACTGTGGGAGGATAGATACTGTCCTCCACAGGAAGAACAAAACATAAATAGTATTTCCAAGGAAGCCATCTATTTAGACTTGGACTAGAATGCTTTCACAAGCTTCCCAGGTAAATTGATTTAAGTCAGTACTTGAACATGTGACAACAGATACAAATATCTCCTCCCATAATTATACCAGGAATATCTGGGTAGAGTTTTAGCTACTCCCAAGTCCATTAATATCACCAATATCTTAATTACATAAGTAGTCTATAGTAGGCATATTTTAAAAGTAGGCATATGTTAAAAATCACTGAAATTTCCAGTCATAAAGATTTAGAAAACAATATATTCATTTCCATGCACTGTCCCCAAGCTTCAGAAGTTAGCAACAACCTGGATGGATCTTTCTGTTGCATATCATGTCTAAGGACATCTTAAAGTAGATAGAAGCTGTGTCACTTGCTCTTAGCATTCTCTAGTTGCCCCAAGAAATAATGCACCTCCAATAAGTTATTTAATACAAAGGGGTCAGTCCAGATATCAAATACACACAGATAACACTGCTCAGCAGGCTGTGTTTATGTGGTTAAGATTTTATATATGATATATATATATGATATCTATATCTATCTATCTATCTATCTCTGTATCTCTATCTATCTATCTCTGTATCTCTATCTATCTATCTATCTATCTATCTATCAATCATCTATCATCTATATCTCTCTCTATATATCACACATATAAATATGTATATAAGCAATAGCAACTAAAGGAAAAGAGGCCATGGATTTGAGAGTGAGTGAGGGAATAGAGGGAATACACAGAAGATGTTGGAGGGAGGAAAGCGGGAGAATGATGTATTTATAACTTCAATAACTAAAAAAAAATGTAATTATAAAAGAGGCTGGGTCACTCATGTGTCCTCAGCCTAAGATTCTATTTCATAACACAACATACATGGGGATGGATTCTTGACCAAGTTGAATGTGAGGGGGTGACTTCAGAATGTGAGACAGGAGGTGAATAACATTTGTGTATTCATTTTCATACATTTAAATTTGATATTGCTAAATATCTGCCAGGGTTTGATAGACAAACCAGGCCAACCTTTTACAGCACATTTTCACCTCTGAGAAATCAATAATTTAGTAAATGAAAAGCAGCCACACCCAGTTGTTTACCTCCTTCTTGTAGGAATAGAACACACTAAATTGAAAGCTACAAGATCTGTTTTTGGTCTGATGGAAAACTCAAATTAGAATCTGCAAAGTGAAATCAAAGCAGGAACAAGGAAGTCGGAGGTTATACCACAGTGATCTGCAAGTGGCCAGAGATAGCCCTCTATCCTTGAAGGTTATCGGGAAGTAGCAACGGCCTCAAGTAGCTTAGGAGATGGGTAGACAGGTTATAGACAGGTTTGTGGCTGCAGCCTTGACACGAGCAGCCTGTGTGGACTCGACTCAAGTGTCTCAAATGCCAAGGACTAGGAGAGATGAGTCTGGCTTGTTCCAACCCAGAAAGTAAGAGCAGAAGACAGAGATTTGGTTTTGTTTTGGTTTTTTTTTTCCTCCCCTTCAACATACTGAAGAATATTCTTCGGATGTATACACGAACGTTGAAATGTTTATTTGTTGTGTGTGTTTTAAGTAAGCAAGCCTTGTTCCATTTTTCAAGTATTCATCAAAGAAAGTATCTTTAGTCTGCTAAATAAATGAAGAATGGAAGATGTCAATGACAAACAGTGCACAGGAAGCAGTTCTTTCTTGTGGGAATAAATGTGTAGTGAGATAGAGAGGGGAAAAGAAAGCACAGAGGAAAGAAGAAAAAGAGTTTAGGTTGTGGCAGGCAGGTAAATAAGGTCCCAGCAGTGAGGCCCAGTGATCATCAACCATGATGTTGGTGGCCCAAGTGCCAGGGTTCAAATTCTGTCCCTGTCATATATTAGCTGTCTCTTAAACAAACAATTGTCTCTGTGTGTGTGTGTGTATCCATATGTGTATGTGTGCATGTGTGTATGTATGCCTGTGTGTGTGTTTGCATGTGTGTATGCATATGTGTATGTGGGTGAATGTGTGTATGCAAGTGTGCATGTGTTTATATGTGTGTGTGTGTGTGTGTGTGTGTGTGTGCACGTGAATGTGTGTTGGAGAGAATGGGGAGTTGAACTTCTGGCTTCACATGAACAACTTATGGCTTCATATATGCTAGGCAAATATCCTACTTTTGACCTATTTCCCAGCCTTCTTTCTTTATTTTTTATTTTAAGACAGGGTCTCACTAGTTGGCCCAGGCTACCTTTGAACTTGTTATGCAGCCTGGGCTGACTTTGAACTTTCAGTCTTCCTTTTTTAGTTTTCCTAGGTAGCTAGAACCATAGTCCTGTGCCACCAGGCCTGTCAGCCCTTTTCTAGCCTATAGTGAGCTCTCTGGAAGGATCGTTCAAAGCACATAGGAGGGTATTTGTCATCAAGTTGGAGGTTAATGCTTCCTGTCAATCTGTATGTTCTCTCCACAATTCCTGCTCCAAACATTCTCCCTCTCATCGCCAGGGTCAGTCTGGTCTTTTGCATGACTGTACAGACAAGACTGCACATAAAATTTTATCATCACGTTGTCTGTGGCTTCTATTTCTGCAATTCTTAATTTTCACGTCAAAAGAAATTCCAGAGAGAGAGAGAGAGAGAGAGAGAGAGAGAGAGAGAGAGAGAAAAGATATCACCAAATTTTCTGAAATTTAGGAAACAAAACTAGGGCAGAAATAGAAACCACAAATATGGACATATTCAAGCCAGAATTATATAGAAGCTTAGCAAGAAAGAATATTATGTCCTATTGTGGTTTATCCACAAGTTAGAGTGCTGGCCTAGCCAATCCAGGCAATTCTGTTTTCTTGTCTCATAAGCTCCTGTGTTTTAGAAGAGTGGAGTGGCAGACAGCTTGATTTCCTGATAGACTGACTGCTTTCTGTGTCAGGGAGATGCTCCATCAGGACTATGTCTTGGAGAATGCGGCAGTGACTCGTTGCCATAGTTTCTGAAGTGGGACTCTGTTCTAAGTCCAGCAAAAACTTCCCCTTTCATTACGTATAGATCTTGCTACATCCATTATTTAATTAATTATTTATTATTATGTTAATTTATCTATATATTTATTTATTAATTAATTCCCATTTTGGTGGTTAGGAGAGGATCCATATAACAAACAGGCCTAAGGTGAGTTGATTAAATGAGGTTGTAGCTCAGCAACACCCTCACTCAGCTGCTAGCACACGACTTCACTGCCTCCTTCTCCAACCTGAGACCTTAGAAAGATGGTAATCCAGTCTTTGCTAGTAATCCCTCCCTGTTAGTTTTTTTCTCTTGGTACTGTGATAGAATACACAGATAAAAGCACCTTAAAGGTAAAAGGGTTTATTTGCATCACAATTCCAGGTTACAGTTCATCATGGCTGGGAAGTCACAGAGCAGATCGGCATGAGAGAACTGGTCATATTTTGTTGACAATCAAGAGCAGACAGCAGAGAATGAATCCATGTCTGCCAGTGCCCAGATTGCCTTTCTCACCGTATATACTCCAGGATGTAAAGAAGTGGTTCTCAACCTTCCCAATGCAGAGACCCTTTAATACACTTCATGTTGTGGTGACCCCCAACCATAAAATTATCTCTGTTGCTACTTCATACTTTTAATTTTGCTACTGTTATGAATCATAATGCAAGTATCTGATATGTAGGATACCTGATGTGTGACCCCTTTGACGGAAAGATGTCATGACTCAGAGATTATAAACCACTGTTCTACAGGCAGTGGTAGTGCATGCCTTCAATTCAAGCTTTCCGGAGGCAGCAGCAAGTAAATCTCTGTGAGCGTGAGGTCAGCCTGGTCTACAAAGCAAGTTATAGTACAGCCAGCACTACACAGAGAAACCTTGTCTGAAACGTAAATGAACAAGCAAACAAGTAAATAAGTAAGTAAGTAAATAATTAGGTAAACAAACAAACAAACAAGACCACTGTTCTAAAGGAATATCTATCATTAAAATGATTCTCTCTATACCATCTAATGGAATTGAGATAATCCTCCAGGCCCAGAGTCCCATTTCCTCCATGATTCAACATTGTGTCCAGTTGAAAATCAACACTAACCATCACACATTTGAAGAAGGAACTGGCTTGACATCTTGCTCATTGCCCAGTCCCAGCACTTAGATGTGTGTGAATATTTCTTAATCTCCTCACCAAAGTGTTCCTCCCAGCAGAGAGGGATCAGTGTATTATCTGGACATATTCAAAAGGATAGATTCACAATGGGATGCTCAATGCAGGAAAACCTGAAAACCTGAAAACCCTCAAAAATTGCAAAGGTAAATTTACTTAAAGTGAGAGAATGTTCGCACTATGTTTGAATCCAGCAGAATTTTTCATTTAACTTCCCCCCAAGGCTATTTGCACCCCTTACCCCTGTCTCCTTGGAGAGGATGCAGTGAGAAGCAGAGGATGGTTCCATTGCATTTTGCATTGCCATTCTATTCGAGCAGTTATGCAAGCAGGGGAGGGGGTGCAAGCATGTTCCATTCTTGAAGCCCTTTGATCACTTTTGCTCTTACATAACTCCCCAACAGCTGGAGCCGTAAACTTTAAAGTTGGCAGGATCATAGTTCGTATTGCGAAAGGAGACTCAGCCCAAATTTGAAGAGAAACAGTGAGATATTTTTAGTGATTTCAGTATCTAGATTCCTAAGCATTTAGTGAGCACTGGGGGGTAGCAAACAATTCTTCTTTGCTAGATGTCACCAACTTGACTGGTACTGTTATGTTTGGGTCTGGCTTGGGAGCATGGGTATTCTCTCTCTCTCTCTCTCTCTCTCTCTCTCTCTCTCTCTCTCTCTCTCTCTCTGTCTCCACCAAGCACTGCCAAGAGAATCAGAGGTATGCTCATTGTAATGGTCATGGCTTCCAGGAATAAATCCACACCAACATATGCTTTATCCTCTTATTGGCTCTTGGTCCTGTCTCACTTGGGAGATCCATCCTCCTCTTAACAACATTTGTTCTTCATTTGTCCTCATCACTCTCCTCTCAAACACACCCCTCCCCTCCTGGTCTTCCTTGCTCTCTTTTGCCTACCACTTCCTCTTCTATCATTTCTCCTTCTGTTCTTTTCTACTACTCTTTTTTATTTTTAAAGATTTTGCATTTAAGTTTCTTCCTTTGTCTGATTGTCTTAGTTTCTGAGTTTGAGACGGGGTCTTGCTACATAAACCAGGCTGGCTTCAACCTTGAGACTTCTGCTCTAGTCTTTTGAATGCTGGGATTATAAGCTTTAGGCTTCACATCAGGCTTTAGACATGAACATTTGTCCATAGAAATAGAAAGGAGTATGTTTATTGCTAGCAATACTGTGTCATACTGAAAAGGGGAAAATGTAAACCCCACCCATTCAAAGCTGTTATCACTTCTACATGAAGTCAATGGCAGATGTAGAAATAGGTTTATGAAGAAATCATTAAACTTCCAAGTTGCTCAAATAAAATGAAAGAAAAACAAAATTGTGCTTTCTGCAGCGAAGCAATTGGAGGACATCATAGATATTGGCTGGCCAGTCAAACATTTAGAGTTCTAAGATAACAAGAAAGTCATGCATCTCACTTCCTCCTGTTAACCTTTCTTTCCAACAAAATAACTGAGATGTAACCATAAGAGGGCTCTGATTTTGTATCTCCAGAAGTGGCAGGTCATTGGTGGGGAGGATGATGCTTGATGAGGTACCCAACTGCTTTCTGCTTGGATGTGAGGTCCACTCCCACAGGATGGAACTCATGTCTGATTCTGTAAACTTAGTAAAGACCCCAGGGGTAGTGAGGTCATATGCCCTACATGGGGAACCTACTATTATTGTTTTACTACATGATCATGTTGTCAAATGCCTTCTACATTTTTCCACCCATACATTGATGTTATGCCCAGCCTTCATTCGAGAAGCTTCTTGCTGCAGCTTGGCCAGTTAATGCACAAAGCTATTAACTGGCCAATATGTTGAAAATAAGTGACATTAGATTGCTCTGCCTTAAATGGACCAGCTATATTGCACTGTTCAAGGCTCAGGGAATGTCCTAGTCACTGTTTTATTGCTGAGAAGGGACATTATGACCAAGGCAATGCTTGTAAACAAAACATTTAACTAGAAACTTGCTTATCTTTTCAAAGGCTTAGACCATTGTCATCATAGCAGTGGAGCATGAAGGCAGGAGAGAGGGGGAGAGATAGAGAGAGAGAGAGAGAGAGAGAGAGAGAGAGAGAGAGAGAGAGAGAGAGAGAGACCTAGACCTGGTGTGGGCTTTTGAAACATCAAAGCCCATTCCTAGTGATACACTTTCTCCAACAAGGACAAACTCCTAATCATTCTAATCCTTCCAAACAATTCCATTCCCTGGTGATTCTTCATTCAAATATTGAATGATAACAAGTCTATGGTAACCACAACAAGTAATGTCATGAAGAAGGAGCAGAAACAATACAAGAGGATGAGGAGCTGTGGAACAAGAAGACATCTTCTGGGTATGACATAACCATGGCACTCATAAATTCACTGTTGCTGAGGTCATCTTCACAAGACCTGCATGAGACTGGACTTGTGACGCTATTTTAATATAGAGAAGGGAACCTCTTGAATATAAAGTTTAGGGTTTTAAACTTGTGCTTTTTGAAAGATGTTTATATAATTGAAAGGCACAAAATAAAAAACTTATTTGTATTAAAATTATAGGTGCATTTTCATGAATGATTTATTCTCATGGTCATAAGTTGCTGATTTTTTCCCCCCTTTTGCATTGAAGAGTTGATGTGTCTGTTTTTTTCTTTCTTATAAAAATGTCACTGGGCCAGGCCCATGACTATGCTCATAGGCCAAGGAATAATAAACTCTTCATGAAGTTAAACAGCAAGTGCTTCATTATGTTTTAATATGAGTAGTAAAGATGTGCCCTTGGAGATAATGATGACCTCAGTACTTTCCAGTTGGCATGGATTTCAGAGTTGGTGATTGACATTGCAGGTGCAATTCAGATGCAAAGACAAATGCCAGCCATCATCCCCTACATTCTCCTGCATCCTGGTTAGGATGCTGCTAGAGATGACCTATGTCAGAAAAATTTCTGGCAGTGTTAAAAATTCATTTTGTGGCCAAGCAACTTGTAAAAGTTACTTTTATTCACCTGATGTAACTGTTGTCTTGGGTGCTTTCTGCTAAATAAGCTCATCTTTTCTAGTTGTTTCTGAGCTTTTTTTAGCTGGTTCAACTCAGCTGGTCTGGCTCAAACTTCTCTCCAAGCTGACTGATTCAATCTGACTTCTCTTGGCTTCTCACTGAATTGCTCTGCTTGGAAAAAACTTCCTCTGAATTCCACAAGCTGAATTTCACTGACCACACTGACTATAGAAATTGAACAGAACTGCATAAACTCAACTGAACTCAACTGTATTCAACTGAACTGCACTGAAGTGAACTCATTCACCACACTGACTCCCAACTGACTGAATTGCTCTGCATAGAACTGAACTGATTTACTCTGTGCTGCTATTAAATAGCTTTACTTTCTTGTACTGTTCTTGTGAGAATAGGGCATAATCCTATTCTGTCAAATCTTTCTCTGATTCATCACTTTGGTTGTCCTTTAATTAGACATCATTGTTTGTGATTAAAGGTCTGTACTAAGGACATGGCTGTATTTTAGCTAGAGTGATGAAATGTATATAGTGTATCTTCATTCCAGCCAGCTCACAAGAACCTAGAGAGTCTTTGTATGTGATCAGAGCATCAATGTTACTGGATTAAAACTCCTTTATACAATTCTTTTAAACAAAAAATTCCCTTCTCTTCCCCCTCCTCCTCCTCCTGCCCTTCTTCCCTTCCTCTTCCTTCTCCTCCTGCTCTTTCTCCTCCTTCTCTTCCTCCTTCTTATTCTTCTCTAAAAGAATGAGTTTGTGTGCTTCAAAAGGAAGAATGTATGCCTAGCTCTTATTCTCTACTAGAGAGTTCACACTTTTAGGAATCTGTGCCAATTATGACTCATTTGAAACAATCTTTCTTTTGGGGAGATTTTCTTTGTATTATACTCAGTCGAAAAAAATCTAGGATAGGACTTGATGTGAAGTGAGATATTTTAATGTTTTCCAAACCTTATCTTTATTTTCCTTTAACCAGCCTCCTCTCTCAGAATGAGCATGATGAGAGTAGCTGACTTGGCTATGCCACATGCTTTATCTTCAGAAAGCCTTTCCTCACACAGGCTGCTGTCCTTACTTGACAGATCTGTAAAATGAGGTGCTGACAAGATTAGTAATATGTCTAAGCTCTGACAGCTCATAAAAGGTACAGACAGTTTTGTACCCAGGCATGCTGACCTTGAAACAAGCCAATAACTTGTTATAATGCTATCCCACTATTGAAGATAATAAGAATTGATGTTTTGTTACAAAAATTACAGAAGTCATACTATGTGTTAGGTTTAGTTTCTGAATTAGGGACTGAGAATATTGAAGCAATCATGATCACTGTCATCATGGAACCTAGATTATGGAGAAAGATATTAACAAGATAATTAAAAAGCAATTCATATAATTAGAATTATTATGCATGAGGAGCACCTATAAGATGTTATCTATTTACTCGCTGACTAAGTGACATTAAAAATAGTAAAATGATGGCAGAGGTGGCAGAAAGGGTCTGACGTAGTGAGTATTTTCAATGATGCAAGGTGGATATTTCTTATTTCAACTATATTAAATTTATTAAAAGCATAACATCTCCTTAAAAGTATTAGATACAATATGTACTTGCTTTTATATGGTCATAACTAGACCATATTTTACTTAGAAAACTAGCTGCATAGTCATAAGGTTTAGAACCAGATGTCTTATGATAACCAAAATATGAAAGATTAAAAAAATGAAAGGTAAGGGGTTGAAGAGGCAGTTCAAGGAAGCCAGAAGGTATTTCAGCCAATGTGGAAGGACAAAGTCTTTGAAGATGTTGAGTTGCACATATGCAAAGGGTTGCATATCACAGGATTACCCATTGATTCCCTCATTTCCCTAGTATTTTAAGATGTGATTGTTCTATTCTCATGTAATCCATAGGAATCAAATTCTCTATGAGTTATAAAATTAAGTAACTAGACTTTGTGGAGTAAATAAGCTACCACATTGAATAGAGAATGCAGAAACAAATATTGTACAAGGATTCAGTAGAAGAGTGACATTTAATATTAACAGAGAAAGCGCCAGCAAATGAACATCCATTGGCAAAATAATTGAGATTTCTCATTCTTTACAGCAAAATAAATTGCAAATAGAAGAATTCAAGTTTATTTTATCTTCTAAAATTCTGGAAGAATTCATAAAATAATCAATTAGGAGTCTATGCAAATAATTGTATAGCTCTCTTTTTGGCAAAGAGCCCATTAAGAACCAGGACCGGTTTATACATTTATCTAGTCTTGCTTGACTATTCTCTTCCATAGTTCTTGTACTAACCTCAGGCTTGTAGGCTCCAAAGTCTCAGTTGACTTTGTGGACATGCAAGTAACTTATTGGTGTTTATCCTATCTCTACTTTTCTGTCCTTGGAATCAGTGTCTGTCTACTGTGGGTAGAGTGGCTGGGATCGCTGAGAGTTTCTCCACCGAGAAGTTAGGCACAGCTGCTGTGGCTCCACAGTTCCTCACGGAGCAGTCCCAATGACATGAGAAAGTCCATGGGTTTTTACAGGCTTTAATGTCATGGCAGATGATGGATGGATCTGGATGCACACCCCCTCTCCCCCCAAAACCCAGGGCAGACCTGAGTTAAATAGGGAGGGAGAGAGGGGGAGGGGCTGGGGAAGAATACTTGATTGGATCCACCCTCTGGCCTTCAGGTATCTCATTAGTATGTAAATCTCTCTAGGGTCTGAGGCCTATGACTGATGGCCATAGACCTCTCTGTGGGAGGGTCTGTGGAGAGGGCTGAAGCTAAATGAAAAGAACTAGGGCCCAGGAGCAGAGCTGAACTCCTGGTGTCCAATAATGGTCTGGGGTTCCAAGCTCATGCTAGACCAAGCATCCAGTTGCTTCTCACAGCCCACCACCCCACCGCCCCACAGTCTACCAAGAGAACAGTAGCATTTTAAGCAGCAGGGGAATTCAAAACAATAGTTCAAAACAATAGTTAAAACAGGACTCTATAAGAATATAAGACTTTGAGACTCCTGAACCGTATGACAGGAGCATGCTGTCTTCTCAGAGGCTCCACCCAGAAGCTGATTCAGACAGATCCAGATACTCACAACTGAACAGTGCATGGAGCTTAGGGAGTTTTACAGAAGAATAGGAGGAAAGACTGTGGGCCCCAAAGGGGAGAGGAACTCCACAGGAAGACCAACAGAGTAAACTAACTTGGACCCTTGGGGCTCTTGAGTCTGAACCACCAAACAAAGAACATACACCAGTTGGACCTAGGACCGTATATATGTAGTAGATGTGCAGGTTGGTCTTCATGTGGGTCCTGAACAACTGGAAAGGGTGCCATCTCAAAAGCTGTTGCCTGTACTATTGATATGTTCTGCTAGCTGGACTGCCTTATCTGGCCTCAGTGGGAGAGAAAGTGCCTAGCTGCAACAGAGACTTGAAGTGCCAGGATAGGGGGGATACCCAGGGGGACCCCATCCTGTCAGAGAAGAAGGGGAGGCGGTATGGTGGAAGGATCGTCAGAGGGAGTGACCAGGAGGGAGGCAGTGAGCAGGATGTGAAGTGAATAAGTAAAAAATTAAATTAAATTTAAAAAATGCAAGAGTTCTCTATAAAAACTGTGTGTGTGTGTGTGTGTGTGTGTGTGTGTGTGTGTGTGTGTGTGTGCATGCATGCACATGTGTGTTCTGGGGCTTCTAAAGGGAGGCTTTGAAGCACCATTTTTCCTCAATTCATGTCAGTAGTTCCATCTCTCATGCAAAAGTTCTTTAATATACTCAGAGTTCTGAATGCCCACAATCAAAATGAGAAAAATGTCTTACTTTTTTCAATCTCTTACACTTTACACTAAAACTTAGCATTCTTGCCAATGATGAATTTTGACAACAAAAGACATCAGTCTTTAGTGTTTACCTGTGCTGTCGTTGTACTGTTAGCACTGATATCATTTACCTTCAGTACTAATTCTAAATTTATGAGCCTTATAGATGGTCATATCACCCTGAGTGCACCTGATTGTGCCAAAATATGAGACTCATGTTAGGCTTATCAATTAATATGTTTTTAAAAATAAGAGTATTTGTGTTTGGAGAGATGGCTCATTTATTATAATCACTTGCTGCTTTTTCAGAGAAGTCATGTTTGGTTCCTAGGATCCACATGGAGGCTCACAACTGTCTAAAATTCCAGTCTCAGAAGACCTAAACTTTCTCTTCTTGCTTCCACAGTCTCCTGCATGTAGGTGATATACATTTAAGCACGCACCCATACAGATAAAATAAAATAATAAATATTTTTATGTGAACATTTATCTCACTTTTATTTTAAGATATTTTGAGAAGTGTATTTCAACATAGTTAGATTCTTTTATATACTTTTCTGTTTTGTACATTTTACACTGTTACTTGAAAGTGTGACTGTGGGCTCAAGAGCCGGTTCAAAGTTTCTGTATTATAAAAGCATCGAGAACATTGTCCAAAGGTTATGTACACAGAAAAGACAACTGTCAGAAAAACAGCCCTCACCCTAATCACCCATCTCACTAGGTGATTGTAGAGGGTTTTGGTCAGCATGCAGACTCAGATCTTTCCCCCTTCTAGTCCTGGGCAGTGAAAAGGATGCCAGGTATGGACTCTTCCATGACTGACTGTCTTCCTTGAGATTGGCAGGGTCTTCTCCCTACTGCTCTTCATCAATGGGTGTAGGTGTGGCATTGTGCATGTGCACATGTTTTTGTCTAAGAACAACTGTGGGGGTTGGTTTTCTTCTTCCACCAATAGGTCCTAGGGATTGATGCCAGGTTGTCAGACTTTGTAGCAAGCACCCTAGTACATTGAACCATCTTTCTATCTCATGATGGGAAGTTTTAATACTTTGACTTTCTCCTGTTAGCAGAGTAAAAAAAAAAATTGCCTAATTTTATGGGGCTTTAGAGAGCACATTTATTCCATAGGGATTCATACTTAGTCATGAGCCTCAGTACATTAAAAATAATATAAGTCAGAAAGAGAATTAGGCAAAGTAGCTAATGTATGGGGACAAACTATTAGTTTTACTAGAAGTCAAAACAATGAAAATAAAAGCAAGGTTTTGAGGTTGCTTACCAATGTGAGAAAGTTTAAAAATATTGCCAAATTCTGTTTGATAGGGATGCAGGAGACCAGGCAATCATGCCTGTTTGTCTTCAATTGTTATTTATTAAATATACTAGTTGTGGGTATCTTCTACCATGATCATTTCACATCTAAGAACTTACCTTAAGACATTGATCATAAATGGCAAAGTGGAAACATACACTAGGATGTTCATTACTGCTATTCATGGTAGCATACTATCAGAACACAGGGTATACTGAGTTTATATGGAATGACAGCAAACTGTCTAACATCACTTGTCTTATCTTGCCTATGTGTTATCAGCTATTCCAAGAAAACTATTAAGAGAAGGCTGGCCTTTTCACTTTCAGGAAGCTACACATTGGACATCAGGAAATGGAAGTAGTGCCCAAGAACTGTCCTTCATGGAAAGCAAGTTCACACTGTGGTAGTCAAGCCAGTGAGGAGACAGTGAAGATACAAACAGCAGAATAGGGAAGGCCCTCAGACAGGAGACAGAGCCCTGTGAATCCCAAGCATTGAGACTTGTGCTTCCCTCCTGGATGTCACTGTTGGATGGGAAGGGAATGGGGGCATGGATAGATGCTCAACCTGAGCCTGTAGGCTGCCCACCTTGACCTACCCTGGTTACAGGAACTTGGGTCAGACTGAATGAATTTCCATTTCCAAGGTATATGAAGTAGATTAAAGACCAGAAGTATTTTTCCATATATATAATGGTTCATTGAGGGAGAGAAAGTGGCAGAGGAGATGAGATTGTCAATAGTAGTTACTCTTGAGTTTCTACTCAATCTGGCAGGAAATAAAGACTCGGACTTAATAAATAAGTAACCAAATGTGAAGATTCTGAATCCACAAACTTGTGTCAAACCTGACACATGCTTCCTACTAACTAAGCCTCTTTTTTGACTTCTCTGCTGTGAGAGGTGAGAACACGCCACTTGGCCTGCTCAATGGCTTTGGCTAGAAAGACAGGTGACCAAGGTGTACTGAAGTGGTTGTGTGCAAATCGGAAGAAAATGGGAGTCTGCAGTGCTTCCACAGAAGGAGACCTAATGTTCAAAGAACAGATTAAAACACCACCAGGACAGAGAGACCAGGAAATGGGAGAAAAAAAAAACCAGTTTGTCTACTTTTCACTCATGAGGCAGAAATTGGGTCATAGCCTGTTCCAACCCAGTCCTCAGGTAGGACACTCAGGCTGCCAAGAGTTCTGACTGGAAGCCACAGTGGGGCCTTGAAACTGCAAATAGCCCCAGGATTTAAAGCCAATGAAGGCAGAGGGGTTGAAGGAAGGCAGAGGGGTTGAAGGAAGGCAGAGGGGTTGACAGAGAGCACCAGATTAAACAAATGAGGATCCATGGAGAGCTACAAGTCAGATGGCAGAGCTTGCTCTGGATACACATTCTTCTGACACAGGGACCCAGGACTTCAAGGCATACAACCTGTGTGACTTTGGTTTGGAAACTAGTTTTCAGGAGTTTGTGCAAATGCAAATGATTTATCCTTGCTTGTTCCTTAAGATTGTTCATATGCTTCCAAGTCTAGAACCGGATGTCATAGAACAGGGAAATAGAGTCCCACCCCACAGAGTAACTTTAGCTTGTGGAGGAAGCCCTGAATGTATAAAGTCCTGTGCAAATTATTGACATGGGTGCAGCTATGTCAATAATTCCAAAACCTCAGACCCATAGGAAAGAGTCAAAGCCTTCCTCAGGTTAGGCTTAGAGACATGGCAAAGTTTTATAGAAAATGCTGACATCCTGTGCAGAAAATATTCACTACAGTGTTCTCTCTACAGATATTTTTACAGCCTAAAGACTGCTTTTACTGTGATTAGCTAAACCTGCCTCATTGATGCAGCTACATACCGTAAACTCTATCTCCTTGTCTAGCTTCATACAATAACTTTACACCTCTGCTAAACTGTATATAACAAAGACAGTCAGCTTGCAGAGTTTTTCTGTCTCTTTGTCAGGAAGCCCAGGTTTGATCCCAGCTATTTCCATCTGTCTGTATGTTTGTCTTTACTTCATTCCCTTGTATCCCTTAGTCAGGGATAAATCCCTAGAACCATGCAAGGACCTGGCAGTGACAGCACTGTGTCTTAATTTCATGGCTGGGGATAAGGGAAGGGTCACCACTGGTTATGGTTTTGCTAGTCTCCTCTTCCAGCCTCAGCTGAGCTCTGTTAAGTCCTACGCAAAGGAGTTCAGAGTGTCAAAGTGGAACTTTATGGACTTTGGGTGCTGTGGTAACTATTCTGCACACATCACCAGAGTTCTCTTTGCATTTACTGAGTGGCTGATATCTATACAGTGAGAAGGACCCAACAACTAGGAAGGTTAGGTAATTTGTGTAAGATCTTAAAGGTAGTAGGTATCCTAACTGACAAATCCACACATCTGACCCATTTGTTGTTGAGGTATGCCTAATGTTGGGTGTCTTTGAAGATCTCCAGGCTTGTTCCTGGGCTTTGGCTGCTGAGTATTTTAATGTGCCTCCCCCACACATGGCTCTTCACATACATACGTATAACCCATACAACACATGGGTTATACATAGATCCAGAGTAAGTTGGCGTAATATTAATCAACATCCCGACTGTGCCATTTGAGGTACTTCTGAGACATGGTAAGAGTGCACTTAATTATGTTGCCATCAAGGCTTAGAAGGCTTACAAGCCCAGAGAGCCTCCAGACAGCCTTGTTCTTACTTAGGTCTGTATGCCACATAGTTTGGCCATTTGATGTATCCTCTATAAATTCTGTTGGCAAAACTACTCTCAGAAGCTTTTGTTAGAAAGTGTAGAAATGATGATTTGTTTCTTGACTCATTTGCCATTAGTATCTTTGTCTCTTTTTTTTTTTCCCAAGTAAAAGCTTGGTGGGAAAACATTAAACCCTTACTCTGGCTATCACTTTTATCAAATATGTGTGATTGGTATAAATCAAACAACTATGGACTCCCTCCTTCCTCAAAATGGTTCTAGCATTGTGATGACATAGATTCCACACTACTCTGTGATCAATTTTTCTTATCTCTGATGAGATGAGGTTGGCAGAGGAACAGTGGACAGAGAATGACAGATAACTGCTCTACTCAAGGCATACAATAATTTCTTTTAAAACTTTAGAACATTTCTTTTAAAACTTCATTACATTTTTTTATTTACTGGGGGGAGGTTGTGTATGCATATGACCTGGTACATGTTATGAAGGTCAGAGGACAACTTGCAGGAGTTAGTTCTCTTCTGTGGACATTAGGAATCGGATTCAGGTCATTAGGCTTGACAACAAGCATCGTTACCTACTAAACCATCTCACCAGCCTATTGTTAACCCCTTCCTCCCTCCCTCCCTCCTTCCCTCCTTCCTTTCCCCCTTCTCCTTCCTTTTCCTTTCCTTTTCCCTTTCCTTTTATTGGAGATAGGGTCTCTCTACATATCTCTGTTGATCTTGGAATTCACTATGAAGATCAGGCTGGCCTCAGAGATCCACCTGCTTCTGCCTCCCTAGTGCCGAAATTAAAGGCATGTGCCACTGCCCCTAGCTCCCTATTCTTAACTTTTTTCTTTTCTATTATTGGATAGTTTATTTACATTTCAAAAGTTATCCCCTCTCTAGGTATCCCCTCTGGAAACCCCCATCCCATCCCAATTCCCACTGCCTCTATGAGGATGCTCCCCAACACACCCACCCAAGCACTCCTGCTTTCTTGCCTTGGCATTCTCCTACACTGGGGCATCAAACCCCCACAGGACTCAGGACCTCTCCTCACACTGATGTCTAACAAGGCCATCCTCTGCCACATATGCGACCGGAGTCATGGGTCCCTCCATGGTTGGTGGTCCAGTCCCCAGGAGCCCTGGGGGTTCTGACCTGTTGACACTGTTGCTCCCCTCACAGGGGTGCAAACCCCCTCAGCTTCTTCAGTCTCTTCTCCAACTCCTCCATCTGGGACCCTGTGTTCAGTCCAATGCTTGGCTGTGAGCATCTGCTTCTGTATTTGTCAGGCTCCTGCAGAACCTCTCAGGAGACAGCCATATCAGGCTCCTGTCATCCACAATAGCGGCTGGGTTTGGCGACTGTATATGGGATGGATCCCCAGGTGGGGAAGTCTCTGGTTGGCCTTTCCTTCAGTCTCTGCTTCACACTTTGTCTCCATATTTCCTCCTATGAACATTTTCTCTGAAGAAATTGAAGAAGACCTCAGAAGATGGAAAGATCTCCCATGCTCATGGATTGGCAAGATTAATGTAGTTAAAACTGCCATCTTTCCGAAAACAATCTACAGATTCAATGCAATCCCCATCAAAATTCCAACTCAATTCTTCATAGAGTTAGAAAGAGCAATTCTCAAATTCATTTGGAATAACAAAAAAACCCAGGATAGGAAAAACTATTCTCAACAATAAAAGATCATCTGGCAGAATCACCATCCCTGACCTCAAGCTGTACTACAGAGCAATAGTGATGAAAACTGCATGGTATTGGTACAGAGACAACCAGGAAGATCAATGGGATAGAATTGAAGACCCAGAAATGAACCCACACACCAATGGTAACTTAATTTTTGACAAAGGAGGTAAAACCATCCAGTGGAAAAAGGACAGCATTTTCAGCAAATGGTGCTGGTTCAACTTGAGGTCAGCATGTAGAAGAATGCAAATTGATCTATTCTCATCTCCTTGTACAAAGCTCAAGTCCAAGTGGATAAAGGACCTTCACATAAAACCAGATACACTGAATCTAATAGAAGAGAAGATGGGTAAAACCTTGAACACATGGGCATACAAGAAAATTTCCTGAACAGAACACTAATGACCTATGCTCCAAGATCAAGAATCTACAAATGGGAACTCATAAAATTCCAAAGCTTCTGTAAGGCAAAGGACATTATCCTTAACTTTTTAAATGAAAACTTTATTTGATATAAACAGAGGCAAAAAGAGAAATGTTTTCAATATGAGTAATTGACTCTTGAGAGAATCTAGGTCACAGATAAAATAGACACACTCTGAAAAAATTTCCGTGATAATTTTTTCCAGTCTGCACATGTAATTGAACTTTGAGTCCAGAACATTCTACAGCAACTCTATGGGAAATCTACATGAGGCCTTTAGCAGGAAGGAGGCGTGTCATGATGTGTGGTGCCAATTGTGTCATACCTCAGGTGTACTGTGTGACACCTGCACCTTAAGTTTATCACCTCCGTGGCCTACTTGGCAGTAAGTAATATGGCCTTTCAGAAGTGAACAGGACAAGATATAGGCATCTGGCACTCAAGTGTTTGCTTTGTATCTCAATTATGTCAACAATTTTTGAAAGGTACATTTGACACCGGCAGATTTGTGGAGGGGGGACCTCTTTGGCTTTACAATTCTAAAAATATCACCAGTGGTAACAACAAATTCTCAATACATCATGCCCACAGGTACTAAATGTTCTTTGAGTAATTTACGTGTGTGAATTTAGTTAACTCTCATGTCATGGGCCAAATGATCAGTGAATAATGGAGGTGGGAACTGAAGGCACATCTATATGACACCAAAGACCACTCTAAAACATCTCTTGTATTCTAGAATCTTCTGTGGTGAACTCACTCATGGATTAAAGCTTCTTTGTAAACTTTCTTCCCTAAGCTGTAGCTAACAGAAAAAGGAAATCACAGTATTCAGAAGTAACTGAACCATAGTCCCCACCAAATATTCTCATTTGTTATACTTGAAACATTTTTTTAAAGTGAGATAACTTTCACTGAGTTGAAATGGTTTTGTATAGCATGAGACAGGATTTCAAAGCTTCAGAACATGGACTAAAAGGCTCATCACATGCCTTGTTCCAGAGGAGTGCTTGCTAATCTGTGGCATGTCAGAGCCTGAACACCACAGAGAACAGTGCTATCACTTTCCAAAAGGAATCCTCCCTCATGCCCATGCCTGTAAGTGTCACAAGGCTCCCTCCAGCCAACTGAACAAGCTTCCAGGCCCCAGAGAGCAAGACAACTCCTTGTGAGCAGGCTGGCAGAAGGATAAGTCATGATTAGAAACTGAGAGTCTGTGTGTGATGTGAGATTGCCACATAGTCACGAATGGAATCTGCACAATGTGGACTTCCTCACGTTCCTTCCTGGTAGCATGTGGTGACATCTGACCAAGCAGAGGTCTTCAATAAATGTTGATGAATGTGATAAAGACTTACATAATGACATGCCACATATGAAATGTTCCTGCAATAAAGAGAGACATAATATAAATAATATATTGGATATAGTGTTTGGTGTGAGAAATTTACAGTTTCATAGCTTGTAAAATATTAGGGCTAGGAAGAAGATGAGAGGGACAGAAATCTGCAGCTCCCTCATTGTTATGCTAATAAAACAGGTTCTAGTGATATAGTGACTTCCCCAAAGGATGTTTCACCCTCCCACCCCCCTCATACACACACACACACACACACACACACACACACAGAGAGAGAGAGAGAGAGACATACATACACAATATATGTATATATGTACACACACATATATACATATATATATATTTGTTTATTATAAATGCTATGTAAGCTTAGATTTAAAAAGCTATATATATTGACAAAGGTGGTGCTTGTTTTTAAAAAGATCTTTCTTTTGGAAATGGGAGTAAATATCTGATTTGAGGCCCACTGGCTCAGATGTACACATCAGAGGATATATCTGGAAAAGTGCAATATCTGGGCCAATTGTCACTCTCACAGTAAGGCCATGTGTACTATGTTTGGAAGAAAGAAGTATTAACTTCATAGTTCTTGATGCTGTTCCTAAGAATATGTATTGACTGCATAATAAGAGTGTATCCAAATACTTCTGAGTTTATGCTCTTATTTCTAAAATATTTTGGGCATGCCTTCTCAAAAAAATACATGAACATTTTATAGTAGACTACTCTTATTTACATATGAACAATACATGTAATAGTAAATAGGCTGACATGAAAATGAAATGAAGTCTTTGTGCACATGAGTGTCTTAGATACTTTTCTATTGCCGTGAAGAGACACAATAACCGAGCTAGCTCATAGAAAACATTTAACTGGGGGGCTTGCTTACAGAACTAGGGCGAATCCATGACCATCATGGCAGAGAGCTTGGCAACAGGCTGGCAGGTAGGCATGGCACTGGAATAGGAGGTAAGAGCACACATGCTGACCACAAACAGCAGGTAGAGAGCGTAAGACTGGCCTGGCATGGGCTTTTGAAACTCTCTGAGCAACACCAGACTTCCTAATCCTTCCCAAGCAGTTCCACCAACTGGGAACCAAACATTCCAACATCTGAGTTTATGGGGGCTGCTCTTATTCAAACCATGACAATGGGCTTTATCTTCCAGATCATTACTTTTGTGGATATTTAATGGAAGAAAAATAGAAAAAAAAATGATAAGGAAACATGTTAATTTTAGCAACTACCCTATGAATTGCATGAGCTGAGGATGGTGCCTACTTAGGTGTGGCAGAGTCATTACCCATCCTCAATATCAGTGAACATCACTCAGATGTCACTGTCCCTTAGTATAGCTCAAGAACTATCTTTTTGTTTTAAATTTCTCATGTGCTCATCATGCCCTCCAATCATCTCCCATAAAGATCAGATAAAGTTTCTCACAGTTCTGTTTCCCATTGCTACCTACCTGGTTTTGAGAATCAAGAGTCTAGTGACAGAGTGGTAAGCCATGATCATACAGCATTGTTCCTTGTTCATCTGCCCTGTCTGTCTCGAGTGCTGGTATATGTGAGGTGCTCAGTTGTGTGCGGTGAACATCGCAGCTTGTTCTGTGTGATTTCCCCTCTGTTCTCACGAAACACTCACATTCAGTTTGTGTTTCAGGTCTTCTTATTGGATGCTAAAGCTACCTGGTTTATGTCCTTAAGCTACAAGCTTCATGTCCTTGCCTCTGCTTCCCTTCCACAACTCCCTTTTTATATACACAATGCACACATATACAGACAATCAGACAGACCGACACAGACATACACACCCACAGACAGACAGATACACACACACAACACACACACACACACACACACACACACACACACACACACACACACTGCAACTCTTCTGTGAATCTTTGCTGGGGACCTTCCTCTTCCCATGAAGTGCATTGCTTTCATCCTTACCCGCTCCTCAGCATCCTCAGTGTGCGGTAGCACAAAGCCTAAGCTCAGGTATTCCTGCACTTGCTCCCTGATTGTTCTTGTACCTAAACAGAGCCTGTGGGACACAGTGGAATGCAGTGGCAGGCTGGGAGTCAGGAACTTAGCTCTTTAATACCAGCCTTTCTGTAAGCTAACTATTCCACTCAACAAACCACGTCTTCTTCATTAGGACTTTCTTCTTTCATTAAATATTAGGGCTGTAGCTTAAACGTTCTACATTTTCTTCCCTTTCCAAGGCTGAGGTATATGTTTGTTTTTCCCCTTTCCCCAGAGTAGAGATCATACCTTCCTTTTATAATATTCATATATTTGACACATGACCCACAAAAGAGTGTTTCACTATTATCTAAAATGATCTTGTGGTTCTCAGTTTCTAGCAAGGACTTTTACAGTCAGCACTGCATGATTGCTGGGAAGAACGGCGCCATCGGGCATTTGAGTAGAGGCTGATGACCTGTGTCCAGAGCTGGTAGCCTGCCTGCCCGGTCTTAGACCAGCTACATCCCACACCACTAGCTTATTGATTTCAGCTCCAAGGCCTCGGCATCTGTCTTGTGCAGCAGTCATTTGGAGGTGATAATTACTCCATTTCAGCTCCCCTCAAACAGTATGATCTTCCAGTTTTTCAAAGCTTTGCTCACCCAGATCTCTCCCAGTGTACCCACCTCTCAGCCAACAGAAGCTATACAGCCAAGAAGGCTATGTGTCACCTGAGGAGGTCATGAGACCTGCCTAGAGATATGAGCATTGTTCCAGCCAGTGTTTTTGGGGAGGTTCCAAAGTGACAGGACATTTAAGGAAGCCACTGAGTACTAGGCAAAGGTCCAGGGGGAAGGGACAGGGACAAAACACAGCTGCTCATTTAGTCCTTGGGCAGTAAAGACTGAAACATGCTGTTCCTGTTCCAGCAGTTAAAAGGAAGGTGACAAGTAACTTGAGAACAGGCAACTTAATTATCACCAAAGCTTCCTGGGACACATAGGATGTTCTTAGCACAGATTCTACAGCTTAACGCTTGCAGTCCTGGTCCACTGAGTCTGACCAGAAGAAAACAAGGAAAAGCAGGATCTTTGTTATTCCATAATACTTACATTTGCTTCTGGGTTGGCTCAGTGTAAGATAAAAGCACCGAACTGAATATTAACTGCAAAACGTCCCCAAAAATGTGCAGTGCAGATTGTCTTGGTACTTGCTTCTGTATTTTATGTAAAATGTAACGTTTCTCTAAGAAGCTTGTCTCCTCCACTGAGCCATTGATCTATGTGAACATTCCTTACCACCTCCCCTCTCTGCTCCTGTCATAGGTCAGGCTGTCTCCTAAGTACTAGGGACAGAAAGATAAAAGAGCCATGGTCACAGCTTTGCAGGCTTTTGTGCTGAAATGAGGAAGATGAGTAGACAGCTCATTCTGAGGTGGTGAGCACCAGGGCTCCTTTGGCCCAGTTACACAGCTTCTCTCAAAGCGCCTCCCCAGGTTGAACTTACTTCCTTTGTAGCCAATTCTGCTCTGTTTCTCCCATTCAAATAACAGTTGTCTATGGGCAGGGATTTTGTGCAGGAGTTCTATACTTACATGCCTCACACCTAGTTCCCTGACTGGCAGGAGATAGAGAATACTCAATGGACTATGGTAAGTGGATGTCACAATTTCTTGTGAAATCCATTTGCAGGATGAAGGAAATTACGGGCAGTGGGTACTGTGATGGATAGTGCTGAGTACAAAGTTTCTGAAAGCTAGAATATTTGTGAACGAAACTTTGAAATTTAAAGTTATAGGAGTCATAGTGTTAGATTATATGGAATTTTTAAGGGCATATCCTAGATGATCTTATGTGTAGATTTGGAATAACAGCCGCCTAATTTCTTTCTTTATTTCCCCTTTAGGATAAAAGCTTTGAATGAAGCTACCCAATAGATATGAAAGAAAAAACATAACATGACTTCAATATTTTGCTATAAGCCTGACACCTGTTTCCCTGACCAGCTGGCCAGACACATTTCAGGGCAGTGGGCTGAACATTCTGAGAGAGGAAAGAAAGCACTATAGCTCTTTGCTTTCCTCTGGAAAACCTCAAGGTCATGTTAACCACTCATAGTAGCACATGGATATTTTGAAAGCCCTTGTGCCTCCTGTCCCACCCATGGGGTTAAGGCTGTGGAGTGGGGACCTAATAATGAGCAGGCTATTCTGCTGGAGAGATGCTGAGTCACTGCCGCCTGTGTTCATGGCCCCTCTGTCAACAGGTGCAATCGCCTAGAAAGTTTTGTGGTTCAGGACGTGACAGGGTGAAGACAAGCTGGGCTGCTAACAAGTGTGTCATTTGGTAACTCTTCTGATTACCACCTTCACAGTGCAAGAAAGAGCAAAGCTTCTCACCCACCCCAAGTGTAGACAGCCTTTAATGAGGACGCATTCCTACCGAGAGGCACAGCTACCAAGGCCAGCATTCCAGGAGGACATTCATCTTCTTCCCTAACATTTCCTCAGGGCAGAGAGAGGCCAAAAGTCTAGTAACTCGTGACGTATGTTGAGAACACTGGTCACTCACAGCTTGACCCTGCACAACTGGGAAGATGCAAGGTAGGAAAGAAGGTGAGAGCTGGAAAATCAGGGCCAGAAACTTCAGCCAGAGGTTAGAATTTATACTTCAGGATGGCTAAAGAACTAGAGTGAATACTGGTGCTCATTGTAATAATCTTAATAATATAATTATGAGATGAAAGCAAAATGGAAATTCTTAAAGTCAGAAAATAAAGTTTCCTAATAAAGCAACAAAAATTAATATCAGACCTCAACAGAACCAATAGAAACCATAATTGTATGATGTTGCTTAAGAGATGGAAGATAGTAATTACCGTTTGAACTCTTTGTGGAGGGAAAGAAACACCAAAAATGAGGGTAAAATAAATGGTATTGGTACTGAGAATGAAGAACTACTATTTTATTCACATATGGTAGAGTTATATATGTGGAAAGTCTGAGATAACCAGCAAAACACTGTTAGATTTAGTGAGTGCAGCAGAGTTCTATGATATGTAATAAATGTAAAAAGTCAATCACTTTTCTATTAATATCAACAAATGAAAGGAGTTATAAATTAATAAAGGCACACATTCCCACTTACACTCATCTCTTCAAGATAAATACTTACTAGTTTAGCCAAATATGAACAAAATTCTGATGCAAGGAATGAAGAGCTGTGTAAATGAAGAGGTATCCCATGTCCATGGAGAACAAGGTTGAGCACTGTGGAATCTCAGTCAGACGCAGCATGTTATCTTGTGGATAACAATAAACTAATTATGGAATTTATCTGAGTAAAAAAATTCAAACACGACATTAGGATGCCAACTCAGAAGCCAAGTTAGAAGAGTCCCCATACTCACCTTTAAGACTATGTAGAAAGCTATAGCAATTGAAACAGTGCAGGATTGGCAAAAGAACAGACAGACCAATGGGTTGGAGCAAAGAACACAGAAATGGCACAGAGATACGATCAACTGATCTTTGGCAAATCAGAAAAAGCAACACACTTGGGAAGAGGAAGTTTTCAACAGATGTTGTGGGAGGAGCTGGTCACCACATGCAAAATGACGAGTCAGCTGAACAACCTTATGATTTGGATGAGAAATGGCCTCCAGCATCTTCCGTGTTGGCACTCTTTGGGAAGGCTGTGGAACCTTTAAGAGGTAGAACCTTTCTGGAGGAAGTGTGTCATGAAGGACAGACGGTGGGGTATTACATCTCAGGATCGCTCTGCTTCCTGACTGTGGATACAAAGTGAGCAGCTGCCTCAGACACCTGTGTCCACACCCCTTCTACTGCAATGAATTATGTATCCCTTCATACTACAAGCCAGAATGGACCCTGCTTTTCTGTAAGATGTCAGGGTTTTTTTCCAGATACTTTCTTACAGCATGGAGAAAGATAAAGAAAATTTGTAGCAGAAAGTGAGATCATGATGTGACCATGTAGTTCTTAGACTCTTGGAACTGATATTCAGGGAGGCTATGGAAGAGTTTGGAACTCTGGGATAGAAAAGCCATGCCATGCTGTAAGCTCAGAGGATGATTCTGGTTGGAATTTATAAGTGTTAAGAGAAATGTGGACAGTGGAGTCCCAGTTCATTAGGTTTCAGAGGGGATCGAAGACTCTCTGAGGAGCTGGACTAGAAATCATTTGTGTTCCTCTCAATCTAAGTCTGTTTTCATTCTGTCCCTGCTGTGAGAAGCTGTGAAGTTTACATAGAGACTCCAGAATGTTGGAGAGGCCAAAAGCTTGAGACAGTAATTGAATATTGTGAGCATGTAGTGGGGCTGGCCCAAGAGAGAGGCACCAGATGCTGCAGGTAGCAGAACTGAAAAGGTAGTGCCAAGGGCATGTCCTCCCATTGAGGCCCCACAGACAAAGCTATCCTCTGCTACATATGCAGCTGGAGCCATGGGTCTCTCCATGTGTACTCCTTGGTTGGTGGCTTAGTCCCTGGGAGTTCTAGGGGGTCTAGTTGGTTGATATTGTTGTTCCTCCTATGGGGTTGCAAACCCTTTCAGCTCCTTCTGTCCTTTTTCTAAGTCCTCCATTGGGGACCTGGTGCTACTCTAAACCATTAGAGATTTCTATGAAAACATTGATGTAACTGATTTTAAAGGAAGTTGTAGAAATTAGTCAAGAGTCAAAGAAAATCAGATTTGACATTGCCTGAACTGAGAAGCTTTTTTAGTCAATGAACTTCTAAGGTTTGAAGTTTCAGTGTTGCAGAAGTTAGCACTATTTAGTCTAGCTTGCACAATACCCAATATATACAAATATAACAATAAAACAATTGCAAGTGAAAACCTCAATACTCCTGTAATCATTTGAGAAATATAAGCAATAGTTAATATTGTCTTAATCTGGTTAAAGTGGCTTTACCCTAAAGATTTATCACACATTTATTTAAGAGTTGAATCTGAGTTTCCCCTTTCAGTACTGGGACTTGGTACCAGAACCTTGAACAAGTAAGGAGGCAACCTACTAAGAGAACCTGCATAATTCACTGTAATTTCTTCAAAGTGTGGTTATACAATTCAGGTTTTGCTTGGGTAAGATGAGTGGTTATAATAAACAGGTCCAATTCCCAGCCTTGATCCTTGATCCTTCCCTGGTGTTTTGCAAGATATTCTTTCCTGTCTCTAGGAACATGCCTGATAGATATAGGAAAGAGTCAAGACCTAAGAAAATGGCAGAAAAATAAATATATAAATTATTGTGAGGAGTCAAAGAAAATCAGATTTGCCGTTGCCTGAGCTGAGAAACATTTTTATTACAATGAACTGCTAAGGATTGACATTTCAATGTTGCAGAAGTTAGCATTATCTAGTCTAGCTTGCACAATACCAAAATTATACAAATATAAGAATAGAAAACTGCATACCAATCTCACTAGGGAGCATGAGTGTAAATATCAGAAATAAAAGCAATCAAAATTCCAGGCTACTGAATTGACCAGTTTGATTGTAGTGAGTTCATATGTACAGTTTAAGCACAGGGTTATTTAAACCTACTTGGTGTGTTCCAAATATATTGTGACAATTTAGATGGTGAGTACACAGAAAATAAGAACCAAAAACTTAGAAGTAAGAAGAGTGAATGAGGCCTCAATAAAACTCCTGCATATAAGATACAAATAAATTATACATTCCTTCTTCAACAGTATATTTAGTGAATATAGTTAAAAATATATTAATGTAACCAATGGTGTATAGTGATACATGTTAGTGATGAGATAATTAGTGTAACACTTGGCAGATGCTATTGTTGTACAAAACATCTTTACTTTTCTGTCCTTGTTTATTCCAGTGATATGCTTATCTTCTCTTGCCACTTATGAAGGGTGTGACCATATGGCTCTACCAGTTTTATATGAATCTCTAAGAGTCCTCTTGTTCTCCTGTTCTGTTCCAGATCCATAATACACCTCAGATAGAAATTTCTGAAACAACCTAACATGCAGAAAAAGCTAAACTTAGCTCCAAATTAGAGTTGAAGTTGATCTCAAAACTTAGAATAAGAAATAAATGCTTCTGTTGCAAACCATGGAGCTACTAGGGTATGCAAACATTTTCACCACAACGGCTGATTAACACATGAGTTTGTAAAAACAAAACAAAACAAAAAAAGCAAGCAAGCAAACAAACAAACACAAAAATCTTTCTAGGACAGAACATTGTAGTTGCAAATTCTATTCTAGATCCATGGAGAGACACTATTCCTTTTGCTTGGGTTACATCCATGCCAATTACTATGTCTGGGATTAAGAAAACAAATGGATTGGGCAAACCTAAGGGATTCCTTTAGCATTGACAATAGGTTACATTTGGTAACACTGGTGTTCCTTTATTGCCCCCTATTTAACGATGTAGAAATGGAAGAAAATTGACAGAAGAAAAAATGATATTAGAAACATGTGGTGTAGCTAAAACCCTGAGCACTACAATCACTTACATATTTTTTTTCATTTATTTGTGCCTCTAATATTTCAAAATGCTAATAACTCAAATTGTTGATTTATGAGGTCTGGTTGTCTGTATTCTCTTGGTTACTATAGACTTTTTTTTAAAAATTCTATTTTAGCATTTGATTCTGTTTCATCAATACAGGGGGACATAATTATAAAAGGGAAGGTGCTTCCCTTTATAAAACAGTGCTTCTCCTGCCACTCTGCAAGTTTGACTGCGGTACTCTACAGCGTTAACTGAAGCCTCCTATCTGAAAATTGGAAGAGTTGTTGAATCCAATGAGACCCAATATTCACTAGGAGACTAAGAAAAGACTTCTTGCTAATCTAATGAGTTCTTCTAGAAGGAGCACTACAGGTTACCCAGAGGGTCTGAGGATGGTTTGCATGTATTGAATTTCCTGCTGATGCCAACAGAGAACGAGGGTTTTCTCGATAGCTTGGCACGTGGGCAAGAATGGGAGAAGGAAAAGGGGTTTTAAAGTCCTAAGTTTTAGCATACCTTTCATGTCCAAAATCAGTGACAGTTCTTTCTCTGCTTCAGGTGCGGTGGTTCTCAACCTTACTGCAACCTTTTACTACAGTTCCTCATGTTATGGTGACCCCAGACATAACATTATTTTTATTGCTACTTTATAATTATAATTTTGCTACTGTAATGAGTCATAATGTAGATGTCTGTGTTTTCTAATGCAGTCTTTGGTAACTCAAAGGGGTTGCAACTCACAGGTTGAGACCTACTGCCCAAATGCAACTACTACCTTGTCTTTTTCAGAAACAATTTCCTTGCATTTTCTTTACAGTTATTTGCCACCTCGCGTGTCCATTAAAAAAAATGTCGATGTTGTCTTTTTAAAAAAATGATTTAAAGTCTACACATTACACTAGTATCTGCTTTCTTGTCCTTCATGGTTTCCTTTGAGAGACTAAAGTTTTCCACACATGTAAATGTTAAAATTGCCTATGTACAATTCCATGCAGCAGGTTTCTCTTCTACATTTCTCGCAAATGGGTAACGGACCCAGGGACTTACTCCGACTCGTGCCTGTTCCTTTGGCAGTACTAAAACGTACTTAAAGATCTGATGACCATGTGTTACTGCCATAATAGGGGAGTCAGCAAATAGCCCAGAGCTTCACTGTGAGCTGCCAGAGGAAATGACATGATAGAAAGAACACCTGATTAATTCCTGCCCCCGAGTCCTCAGTTTCCCCTTGGTCTCCCTGCCATCTCCCGCACTGATGTTGACGCTATGGAAGTCTTTATGCTTCTCACCTTCTATTAGCTGCTGTGGTATTTTAGCATTCATGACAGTGCTTAAAGGTCAGCCAGAGAAAACTGATTTTACTACATCATTGCTCTGTGTTTATGTTCAGAAATTATATTCATAAATATTCAACAATCATCACATATAGCTCTATAATTTTTAGATCTTACTCCAAATGCTGTTTGGTTTTAAGTTTTAAAAGATTTACTTCTATTTTATATGTATATATGTTTTGCTTACATGTATGTCTGTTTTCCACAAGTATGCCTGGTACTCACAGATCCAGAAGAGGCCATGGAAATTAGAGTTACAGATGATGGTAAGTTGGCATAGGGGTGCTGGGAATCAAATCCAGGTCCTCTTCAAAGAGTAGCAATTTTCCTTAACTGCTGAGCCAACTCCCCAATTCCAAGATACTGTTTTCCATGATGCATAAAAAGCCTAAAACCATCTGTTAGTGGCCAATACATCTCCTGTGTCCTATTGTCCTACATTTATTGAGCAACTGATTGTTTTCTCAGTGAGTGCTGATAGGAAAAAGATGGAGTAACACTTTGCAGGGACCCTTAAGGTTTATCACAGGCACAATCTCTCTACTTGTGGGTATGGAAGCAATTTTGTCCTGTTTTGCTTTTAATGAATTATCCAAGTGAGAACGAAGTAACAAGAAATACACTTGGTTGGTTGTTGGTGGACGCTCATAACCCTCCACAGCCTTAGAAAACACAAGACCCACTGATTACGTGACTGTGTTGAAGAAGCTTGGAGACCTAGAAATTTGATACAATTTTTCTGCATTTCATTTTCTTTGTCTTTGCTTGCTTTTCTTTTAGATAAAAGACAATGAAGCCACAAAACACAAACATAAACAACTAAGCTCTCAGCAATATATAATTTAGCAGTCTTCCCATTTTGGCAAGCCAAATGAAAGACCTTCATATAAACAGATTTTGAAAAAAAAAGAAAAACTGCTTGTCAACAGCATCCATGGGTCAGGGACAAGGGTAATGAAAAATAAGAACTAGGATTTTTCAAACATCCTATAATTCATAGTATTATTTGCTGAATGATGAGTTTTCTACTCCTGCTATTACCAAGCACTATAAACTGGCTTGCTTAGAATAACACAGGTAATGCTTCGCTGGTTCTTAAGGCTAGATATCTGAAGTCAGTGTCCATGGATTAGTTCCTTCTGGGGATTCCCAGGAGGACTATTCCATGCCTTGTTCCTAGCTTGTGTAGTTGCCAGCAGTACTTGACACCACTCATTTTTTAGCAGCAGTATCCCAACATCTGACCCACTCTCTCTATGTCCTCTTGCCTTACAAAGACCTCAGGCACTGAACTGAAGGCCCACATATATCTCCACGATCTTTACTCATTCCATCTGTAATGGACCTTTCTCCAAATAGATCAAAATCTGGAGTTCCAGGTGGCTATGTATGTGGGGGAGAACACTAATTAACCCACTGTAATGTGTAACTACAATGAAAATTCTAAACCTTGTAGAAGTCACTCAGTTGGTAGCTATTTCTTTTAAATCATAACAAACTAGGTCGTACATAATCTTCTATTTTGATTGTGAGATTAGCTTTTAACACCTGAACCATCCCCCATATATTTTTTAATATTCTGTCTTTGCTTTAGTTTACTTTCAGCTCTTATATTTAAAGGTTTTATTTATTTAGCCTCTTTCCCATACATTTCTATTTCCCCTCATTGAACAACAAAAACAGAATCTTCTAATTAGATTCAAGAAAATACATTAATAAGTATTTAGCGATTCTGTTCTCCTAACTCTACCAGTTACCACTATTTTTTGCCTTCCGACTTACAAGGAAAAACTGCCAGCGGCAACATCTTTTATAGCACCAAGAAAAATGTTGAAGTTGGCAAATCCCAGGCACTGAAAGAAAAAAAGAATCAATGTTGCCCATTTGGGCAATGAATTTTACATACAAATATTTTCACCCCCGAAAAGTATCAAGGGATTCTGTATTGGTCTCTTCCTCTTACAGAAGGTTTCATTGTTATTAGAAATTTATTTATTTTTTTACATTTCTTTCCCCAAAGCCAAAGATACTGGAAATATTGTTTTAATTTATTGTTCCTCTTTATGCTGCCTGACAGTATACTCAAGAACTATCAACAAAAATACTTCTGAAAAATGGCCATCCAACTTCTTCAATGAAGTTGTTATCCATTAATTTCACTTTATTTTTGGTTCTTCTAGTCATGCCTATTTTCTTTTCTGGATTGCTGGAGCTAACTTTTAAATACTGACAAGAAGCCTCCAGGAAACTAAAAGACCCAAGACAGTCGAAAGGTAGGAGAGTCTTCTTGTATGTGTGTAAACCTAAGTCCAAGAGACAGTGTGAACCCGCAAGTATGTGAGAACCTTAGCAGATAATATTAAATACTCTGCTTTTCATAGGGTTTCTAGTTTTACAGTCTTTGGTATGTTCACAAATCTTTAAGGATGTAAGCATCTGTTTGTATCAGAATCGGGCTCAGTTGAATATAGAAGAATAAAAGGTGGTGCAAATCAAACAGGAACTTGTGTCTCTGCAGGGAGCAGTTCCTTCCTTTCAAAACCTCCTCTATATTCCCCATAGTTGCCTTACCCTTTTCAGCAAACCTTGTCAGACAGCAGTGTGCAAGAAGAGCATGTCTTCTTTCTTAAAGGTCACTGTCTAGGAGCACCATTCAACATAAATTTTCACGTCATTGGTGGGAGTTGATCCCGCGGTCACATCCTGTGCCTTGGACATATATAGTCCCAGCTGAAGTAGAATCATACATAAGCAGTTAAGAGTACACGTGATAAAATAGAGAACGCTTAATTAAATTTGACTTTAGGGCCTATATTTTCTCATAAGTATGTAGCATGTGGGACACAGGGATCATAGAAGTTGTTATGACTTCTGAGAAATTTAAATAGAAATAGCTATCTTATTTATGTTGAAAATTAATCCCCTTTTCTGAGAGTCAAATTTGACTTATCCATTTTATAATTTTATTTTCTGAATCTAGTAATCTTATTAGAAATCTGGATTTTACTATTAAAGGAAGAGGTGGAGAGTTCGTTTGATTTGTCAACCGCCCACAATCTAGCATCATTTGGGAAGAGTCTCGGGAAGTTATTATCTAACTAGTGTTGACTTGTGGGCATGTCTATGGGAAGATTATCTTAATTAAGATAATAGATGTGAGGAAGACCAAGTCTGCTGTGGGTGGCATGGTAGGTCCTGCACTGTATAACAATGGAGAAATTGAGCTGAGCACAGATTAGCAAGTGGACATGTGTGCATTTATTTCTCCTTGCTATTGATGGTGGATGTGGCATTGCTAGGCTTCCTCAAGCTCCTGCCGCCGGGACTGTCCCACAATGATAGACTATAACCTGGATATACGATACTATAGCCTTTTCTCCCCTGTGTTGCTTTCTATCAGAATGTATTATCACAGCAACAGAAATAAAACTGCGACACTGGGGTGGGGCCACACCTTTTCTGGTTCAGCTGTTTGAATCAAGCCAAAGCAACTCATTCTACTCAGTTGTAGGAGTGAGTTAATGAACACGCAGGACTAGGGGTGTATCTCAGAAGAGGAGCATGTTTCTAGTGAGCACTAGGCCTTGGGTTTGAGGCAAAAAAAAAAAGAATCATATCTTTATCATCTTTACTAATGAATCTATATTAACAAATCCTTACACATAATGTCTACACCTGGGAGCATTACATAAAGTAGTTAATGTCTTAAACCAATGAACCCGTACAGGACTTTGTGGTTTTCTGCACACAGACTAGGGAGATATACCCTTTGTAAAATTCTTTCCCAATGTCATGGGTAGAAAGACACAGCTTTTTTTTTTTTTTTTTCCACTGTAGGTTTTTTTCTTTGAGTTTGACACAAAGCATGACCATGATCCTTTCAGAACAATCTATTTTTAACCCATCACCATTTTTTTAATGCCAATCTAAGGATACTATCTGTTTAACTCTTTCAGTCTCCTTCGGGCTATGAGAATACGCTCCTGGGAACACTATTTTTACTTTTGGCACAGACAGACATTCTCAACACAAAAGTCCTTTATATCAGATCAAAAGGCGTCTCAGCGAGGCTAGCCTTCATCCCTGAATGGGCCTTCTGACCTTTTGGATGGTCTGGCTTCTAGCAAAGGAAGAACACTCTACCTTGATATTTACATTTCATTTAGTGGAAAGAAATGAAACACATTTTAAATAGGATGCTTCAATACCTACAGGTCCTCACCATTCCATCCCTGTGCATTCTGGCTATCACACATCATGTTCATCTGACACAGTTTTTATCCTGTCCTTTTCTCCACACCATCTTTGCTCATCTGGCTTCAATGACAACAGTTTATGGCAAATAAACATATGATAACATTTTTTTTTCCAAAAAAAAAAAAAAAGGCAGAACAAAAAAGAGTGAATGTTCTATTAGAAGTTATTGGTTTTCTTATCCTTTTAGATTCTAAAACTACTAATTGATTCATAATTCATTTCCAGGCTCTGATATGTTTCTTTTGGCTGCCTCAGGGTCATGATAAGCAAAGAAAATCTGCAGAGAGCAAAGCAAGAAGCAACCTATTCATGGCTCAAGCCGGATGAGCGGAAGAGAACAGAACCCCTCCATGGATTAAATGGGATACTGCAAAGTCAGGCTTAGTGACTGAATGATCGCCAAGTTTATATTAAAGGCCTTATTTCCATTTACAAAATGATTCTCTTTGTATGGTTCAAGGATTAATGTGCTGGGCATCTTCCCAGATTCAACTATTTATTTAAAAAGGCTTTCCATGTCAAGGAAATCCAGGTTCTGGAGTGATAAATGTAATGAGGAGATGTGTGACTTGAAGTTCTGCCTGATTTCAGGTGTTGAACAGCCTCCAACCATTTTTACTGGAATGGGAGAAATTCATCAAACGCCATGACTCCATTCCATTTGTGTTATCACTTCCAGTCCAACGAAAATGCCCTGGACGCCGAGGAGGATGTAGATGCCTAACAGTACCAACACTTAGCATATGGCCACATGAGACTAAACGTCAGGATGAAAGCAAAGGAACCAGACAGTTCGTCTAGAAACTTCCAAGTATTAGCAACAAATCTGAATGAGGGTTTGAAATTTTCACTTTTTATCTACAAAGATCTGAGGTTGTCTTGGTGGGAGATGTGTCTTGGCAACAGCCAGCATGTTAAACTCCTGGAGACCATAGCTGGCAATGCTGTGAATGCCATTATAAATGGGCATGTATTGCTAGACATTTCTGCTCAGGTGCTCTGGAGAATATTCCTGTGCCATTGTTGGCAGCAACTGAGTTGCAGAATGAGGCCTGATCCCTGATCATCTCCAACACAGTGCTCATAGAGTTAAGCCTTCTATAGACTTGGTACTCAATTTATGCCTGGTAAACAAGAAGTGTCTAATATAAAATTAACCAAATAGTTCTTGCACTCAGGAAAAGTGGTTCAAATCTAAGCCAAGAAAGTAGCATTTTAAAATTTTTATCTATCTATCTATCTATCTATCTATCTATCTATCTATCTATCTATCTATCTTCATCATCATCATCTATCTATCATCTATCTATCTATCTTCCTACCTATTATCTATCTACCTACCTAGTATCTATCTATCTATCTATCTATCTATCTATCTACCTACCTACCTACCTATCCATTCACCCACCCACTCATCCACCCACCTACCTACCTTCCTTCACAAATCTCTGGACCTTATGTGCCAGTGAAGAATAGTTATCACAGAGACTAACAAAGCAGTTAACAGCTAAGTTATGGATCAAAGAAAGAGACATTTCTTCAGAATTTCATGTGAAGAAACAGAAGAAAAGCCCACAGTGCTTTGACATCTCTCCTTGTCTCTGCATGCCATGAGTACCAAAAACCAGGTCCACCTCTCTGTTTCCTTCGCCCTCAACTTCTGATTCAATGCCGCTCTCTTCTCCTCCCTCAAGGGGTGTTATTTCCTTCATTACTCATGTGTAGGGTTCTGTTTAACTTTTTATTTTGTAGACATACTCAGCTGTTTCTCAAGTGAGAATTATCTTCAGTGAAGTAGAGAACAGAAGTGGGACTATAAATTGCAGCTGTATCTATTTCCATATTAATCGATTTTGTCTCAGAAGAGTAGGATTTTAGTCAGTTAAGAAGAATCAGACTTTGACATATGAAGAGAATGAGATCCAACAATGTGTGTAGTGTTCATAAACAAGTACTTTTTTTCATATTCCTGGGGTATATGCATGTTCGTGTGCATGTATGTATGCATGCACATGAGTGTGGACATGCATATATGGAGACCAGAGGTGGACATGGGGGTGTTTCCTCAGTCACCCTCTACTTTGTATTTTTGTAACAGGGTTTCTCACCGAGCCTGAAGCTGACTGACTTAGGTGGCTGGCCAGAAAGCCACTGAGATCCCTCTGTCTGCCTTTTCCTTCTGCCAGCGCTGCAATTCAGATACGAGCCCTGGGCACTCGGAAGAGCTTTCCTGAGGGAGCTACTTCCCCAGTCCTAACACAATTGCTTTCAGAGCCATCTCAGAGGTTTGATGGTAAGTCTTACCTTTAGAGTTGGATGGCTAGTCTGCTATAGCACTGCAGTGAAGCATTTAATAGGATCACAAACATTTTATACTACAGAATTGGCAATATTGGTAAAAATGCATTTGAAGGGACCTGACATCTTTGAACTTTAGTTATTTTCTAGATGTAGCTTGTCTGGTCCTTGTTTAGAAGACAGCACTTTCTCATGGAGGGTGGGCTAGGAGTCTAGATTCCTGCTAACTCTAAGTACTTCGTTCCACATGTGTTCTCTGGTAGTAAGTCCGTGTTGAATGTCCGTTTCTAGTGAAGGCTTTCAAGAGGTTTTTATATCACTTAGGGACATTTGTTTGACATATTACATTCTGAGGTTTCTTCAAGGTCTGATAAAATGATCTTACAAATCATTTCAACTTCATTTCGTGGGAACATGCTTATTCAGTACATATGATTTCTAGAAACTGATTGGTTATTGTGCAACTTTTGAAAATTCGATTGATTCTAGAATAACAAAACAATGCACTAAGAATAAGCACACGAAAATTCAAACATTATGGTTTCTGGCTAGACTTTCAGACATCATTGACTGCACGAGGACAATTCCAAAGCTGTAAACGTATGAGGTTAATTGACATGACTGCTCACACACTTTGTCTCCCTGTGCATGCTGAGGTCTCTTGTCCTCCCTGTCCTCCGTGTGACTGCCATGTCTCCATGGAAATGGTTTGCATGTAGCATTTGTTTACTTTAAAGTAGAAACTTATTGTTTATGGTATTCTGCTCCAGAACGCCGGGGCTTTTACATGTTGCTCCAGATGGAGCTGCTCTAGAGGCTTTGGCCAGATTAGCATAGTGTCGGGGGTTACAGCTCATCAGTGCTTTATTCCTATCCCAGTAAGATGACCTTAGTTTCCTTTTCTTACCTATCCTGTAAAATGAATAGATATTCATAGACACTGTCACATCTGTAAGAGAAGCTTTTTGCTGTCTGCCAGCACTCGATGTGGATGAGTATAGGGTGCCTACTTTCATTTGTCCTGTAGGTGATCAGATGCCCTGGCATAATAACCACCACAGCCTGCAGCACACTCTCTACAATGTAGTTTTGCACAGGTTTTCCCTTATGGTTCTCTTTCCTATCTTGCCCTCCCGTCGTACAGAATCACTTTTCTAATAAGCGGTAAGCATACAAAGTCTGTTTTGGGTACATTAAGGCTAACATCTTTTGAGACTCACCCTCTGTCCACATTTCTTTGGTCTTTCACATCACATTTTTATTAGAGAAAGCATTTGTTCTATACTATTGGACAGGTTGACTTACTGACTAAATTCCAAATCTTTTATAGAGATTTTACTTTGAAACAATATACTAAATATATTGTGTTAAATAAAAATATTTTCTGAAGAGAAAAGGAGAAGGAGTGGATGAGGGGACAGGAGGTGATAGAGGAAATGGGAGAAGAAGAGAAGAAACTTCAGTCAGGATGTAAAAGATAAATTAATAAAATTTAAAAGTGTTAGTTAAAATAATTTAAAAGTTCTATTACATTTTAAGTTTGGCTATGGCTTGCCTTATGTCCTCACTGGGCACTTACCCCATTGATGAACGGTTGCTTGGATAAATTAGTCTGTTTCCACTTGCTAAGGTTATTCTATGCTACCTAAAACAAAAGTAATATAAAAACACTGAGACAAATAAGTGAGATTTGATCCGCTGCCTGCATAGTCGATGTAGAACATTATCGTTAATATTGTTGACTATAAGTGATTATCTTAGGGCTATGTTGTTTTAAAGATTCTTTACCCATTAGACACCGACATAATTAAGAATTAAACAAGTGATATGAATGTATGTGAAAATGGAGACGAAGCAAATAGGCACATAAACTAGGCTTAGGTAGAGTTAGCAGAGAATTGATGATATTAGATAACGAGACTCATGAGTTTATTCATATTTTCTCTCCTTTTGTATATATTTGGAGTTTTCTGTAGTAAAGATAACTTACCAAGACAAGGAAACTTTTCCAGTGTCCAGTACTAACAGACAGGTTATATGCATAAGAGATACATAAATGGTAGAAAGATGTAATGACAGATAAGTGATATATATATACACATACATACATATGTATATGTGTTTGTGCATGTGTATGTATGTATATATTAGATTGATGATAGACAGTGTATAGACAGTTTCTATTTTCCAGGATTCAATTCCTCCTTAGCCACTTAGCAGAAGGAGTGGTACTTGGTGTAGTTTCACTGCAATGCCTTTGCCCAGAATACAGGCAACAGCCCAAATTGCTTGGAGGAGTCAGCATGATGAAGGCACATGGAAAACCTGCATGTCTAATTCCAAAGTGATTTTAGATGGACTCAAAGAAAAATATTCAAGGATCTCTTTTTATACTATAAATATTTCACTGATAGTATAAAAAATGATAAATAAATACCAGTGTTTTATATATGATATGTTGATATTACTTTAGTTTTATTATATATAGATCACTGGTTAATATGAAATATATTAATATATTTATTATAATTTTTACTTATGTAAGTAAATAGAATATTAATGTTTATCTATAATGAATGTAAGTGGATTTTAAATATATACTTGTAAAGCAAGGTCTAAAATGTGCTTTGTGTTCTAATCTTGTCTTGTGATAATTTTTGCTACAGCGCTTCTAAAATGTGCACCCTCATTTTCTTCTTCACTACACAGCATTAGAATGTGTTTTATACTGCAAGCCTCTTCTCATTGAGTAACAACCACCTTTCCCTCAGGGACTTATGGGTTTTTTTTTCTTTTTCATACTATAGTGCTGGCTGTCTTGATCTTGTGCAGATATTGTACAGACAACCACAATTGCCATGCGTGTATGAGTGCAGTAGTTCTATCATATCTAGAAGAAGACACTGCTTACTTCAGTCTTCCTCAACCTCTAGCACGTACACTCATTCCACTCTCTTCTCTAAGATGATGTGAGTGTGCGTGAGTGTATGCATGTGTGTGTGCTATTTGTTCCACTTGTGGAACATTTATTTTTTAGCATTTATTTCTTTTGGAGGCCTGTTTCAGAATAAAATGTAGCAGTGATAGATGTTAGCATAGTGTATTTTCTAACTTCCTTCTGATCCTAATGGATAAAATGCTTGGGACCTCAGTGTGCTCCAGCCTGGGAATCATGACTACACTAGCTTTTTCTGCACTGAGGTCTAATTGCAAAAGTCATTCTTGGGCTGTGCTATGCATAATAAATCTGTTCAAAGTAGTTGGCTTCGGATAAAATAAATAGCCCATGGCTTAAAAGCTCTAATTGAGAACACTATGTTCTTACCTTGCTTTCTTTGGAACTTCTTAAGATAATCAGTATTTTCTGTTTTAAGAACTTGTTGGAATGAATATTCCCCAAGAAGATATTTAAATCCAAGCATCCAGTACATAGAGTGATTAAAAGGTAGAAATACCCATTAAATAAATACTCATCAATATTATAAATGAACCAAGAATGCACCAGGTACTTGTCTAACAGACTGTTAATTTCAGAACTTGTATGTCAGATTTCATATCTTCACTTTTGTTCTGTTAATATTGATTTATAAATTAATGGTATTCAAATCTATTTGTCATATTGAACTCAGATTTACATGCTTTGAGATTCACACTTTAAGTAAACAACATATCTCAGAAAATGTCTAGAGACTTCAAATTGCATCACTTGGAAGTCTAGGATTTCATCCTTAGGCTCAGAGACTTTGAAGTAGGCCTAGAAAGTGACTTGGATTTAAATTTATATGTGATTTACTTGTAAGAAGAAAAAAGTGGTTCTTGGCCTTGCAAAGTAATAAAATAATTAACTTTGATGGAATGCTTCATTTCACAAGAGAAATGGAATTTCAGAATTGACTGAGGACAAACTCCAGTTACAATAGCTATAATTTCTTATGTAGTGTAAACATCATCTTATTCTCACTGTAGTTGACTGTACTATCCCATAGCATAGTTTACGACCTTTGTTCTTTTCATGATGTTACTGGCCTAAATGAACTTGAATATTTGCCCATGTTAACAGTGATCATCCTGAATTCATTTTATACTTCTCAAAATTGGCTATATTGTTCTTGAGAATGAAGGTGAACTATCTCTTTCTTTGTACCCTGTCTTCTGCCCCCCTTGGAATTTTGGCCAGCATTATTCACAGACTGGCTGACCTGTGGAGAATGGAACTTAGGATATTGAGCCTTATAGAAACTTATGAAGTCTAGTCAAAAAGGACAAAATTTCTAATCTATCAGCTAATTTCTTCCTACTGTGCAATTATGAAGCAGAATCTTGATGAGCATTTGTGTGGTTCCATCAGTTCCTTAATGATTTAGGAAACAGTCTAGCATCCAGGGTGCTTAGGAAATAGGTCAGTGCTGGATTTTGTTCTCTTGGCGGGAAATGAAAGTAAGTACTCATAATTTCTCACCCACAGCAGTGAAGATAGATATGTGAGAAAGGAGTTGGCAAATTAACACAGCAATTAATGTTGCTTGCACGTGAGCAAGTGTCAGGTTGACTTCAGTGTGTCTAAAATGGCTACTAAGATTGAGGTTGTCTGTCTTTTTCTGGGTTTTGAAACTTTCACCAAAGAAGAAAGAGCAAAGCAAAATGACTTTGTATATGTGTGTTACAATCTGTCTCAGTTTGCCTGACTACAACTTTGAGTTTCACCATTGCTGATTACTAACTGACACCTACTTGCAGCTTCTTTGGGCACCAGGCACCCATATAGTACACATACATATATTCAGGGAATTCTCATATCTATAAAAGTTTTAAAATATTTTAAAAATTATAGATAGCATGTGCTGATGAAGAGATGAGAAATGGAACCACTATGCATGGCCAGAAGAAATGTAATATGTATAGTTACTATATTAATATGACATGTAAAAATATATACAATATAATCATATATTTAAATATTTTTAAAAATAGTATTTATTAATTATATTGATTTTCAATATGTTTTATATTTATATTTGTTGGGAGCCGCAGTGAGCCTGTCAGCATTCGCCATTCCAAGATGGCGTGGACATTGTGTCCTTCCCACTAGTAAACAATGGACTGCGCAGGTGCAAAGGCAGAAAGCCCACCAAAGTCACTGGCCAATCCCGAGGCGTAATATTGGGTGATGAGTGAACAGCCAATCAGAAGTGAACACGTCACTCTAGGGTGTATTTAAGCTGTGCCTCTTCCTGTCTTTGGCCCTTCCGCGGTTTTCGCTTCTGCTGATACAGATTAAAGACTCGCTGTGGTGATACCCGAATACTGTCTCACTTGTCTCTCTTCCACAGGCGGAGGGGACACGGGAGGCGTGTGGAACATATATTAATATATTTATTATAATTAATATCAAACATAAACAATACATAAAACATATATATAAAATATAAATATTTAAGGCAGAGACTCAAAAGGATGCTTCAATCTTTGTGGCATCATTATTCAGAGTAGTAGAAGGCTGGAGAAATTCAGATATCTTTTGATACTTGTATACACAAAATGGCAGACACGTGATGAAATACACTGCAGTCTTAAGAATGATGAACTTCTGATACACAGTACAATGTACATGAGCATGATAGCATTGAGCCTGGCAGAATACAAACAATACAAGTCTGTCTGTCACACTTCTGAAGGCTTGGAAGTCCTCCATCCAATTGTTGTCTGGTAAGGACAACATAATAAGATATGACAAGACAGTATCTTCTCATGGTGCTCTCATGAGGTGAGATGAGCAAAATAACTTCAGGGCATCTTTTAAAGGCCCTTTCCTGTGTGTGACCTGTCACTCTCTGCCTCTGTGACCTCAAAACCTCCCATGGACCCCATTTCCTAATACTGTAACCAAGAGGGTGATGATTTCAACATAGAAACTATAATGGGACACAGTAATGACATGAGGAAAAATGCTCCCCAAGTACCAGCTTCTCAGATTCAATGGGTCACAGGGATGTCTCCATGTTGATACAACTGGTTATTGGACCTAAGAACTAGGACAAGATCAGAAAATATTAACCCAAACACTGACTGATCTCCTAAAATGTAGGTGTGTTCTGATGCCATAATCAGCTCTAAGAACACAGTCACCACATAAGTATGTGGTGCCAGAGAATGTGTGCAGGAAATGCATGGCATGCTGGGTTTCCTGAGGTTGGGGGATTTGTTTGGTCTTGACTTTCCTCCTTCCTCGGGAATTTATTATTTTCAGAAGCACTCTAGATGCACTCCTCTGTACTATAGATATCTTAGAAGAGTTCTAACTATTCAGGTGAGGAAGGTCAAGCCATATTGTCTCTTTACTTCAACTTTTGACAAGGCAGAGGGTGGCAGACATCAAGAGAATTATAGGCAAGGATATAGTTTTGTGGGAGAGTAACTGGCTAGTCCTGAAAAGCTCTTGTTCTGGCTCAGTGATAATCAACCAGGAAACTCAGGACAGGTTGTTTTTACTCAGGCCTCAGCTTCATCACAATATCTGTAACTTGATGATTCTGGCTCACAGCATCTGAGTTCTCTTGGGACAGTCCCTGGATAGTTGCCACCTTTTCTGGGTACAGTGATCCTTTGGGCTAGGCATGCTTCATGTCATGGGCCCTGGTTTGAGAAGTCATAGGAATTCCTCTTCAGGCATATCTCCATCTTGCTGTGCTCAGTCAGAGTCAGTACCATTGAATCCCTTTTCAGATAGGTTTTGGGAACCTCTGTGGGCCATATACTGAACCATAGGGACCTATTGGATCACTTTCTGAATGTTCCCCTAATAAAAGTATTTCAAGACACCACAAAGCCAGTATTATTATGAATTCCAATTTTGCATAGGTTTTATGATATTTTTTCACTTGTATCCTCAAGAAAAGCCAGTGTGTGTGTGTGTGTGTGTGTGCGTGTGTGTATGTGTGTACCTTTTAAAAATGTCAAAGCAAGGTTACTTTAGAAATAGCATTTCTCATTAAAGTTCATGCCAATGTTCTAATGCAAAGGACACAGGATTTGGATGTTACTGAGGTCCAGTGTCTTCTCTCCCTGAACTCTGCCATTTGTCTTAGTGGTATTTGACAGTCAGATAAAATCGAGGCAGGAAAGTAGCATAGAAAGTTCATAAGGCCTTACACAAAGACTGATAAATTAGCATAGGAGAAAAGCCTGCTGATAGAGAGAAAAGTAGAGCAGGCCCAGGCTAAGGCAATCTGGAACTAGCTGGACATGCTGGTGCTGCTACAGAGGCACTCCAGAGTGTCTTAAGGTAACTATGGTATTACATCCCTAAAACACACACCTTGAATCAAGATGATAATGAGATATGTGATATGTGAAACTGTATCTAGTATTATTTTTGACAGATTGAGCATGTGCAAAAAAAACAAAACAAACAAACAAACAAAAAACTACACAGTTTGCAAATAACCCCAAAGCCTGTGTGCTGTTTGACATCAAAGTCGCCATCGTTTGTCACTTGAGCTGTTAAGCTTTCCTCCTTGCTCTGGCTTGCTTTCTCCCTTGGAAGTGTATCTTTCTCTGCTCCTGTGGCTATTTACATGTGTAGCTAGCTCTAGGACACAGAAGATGGAAGTTTTCCAGAGGTGGTTACTTAATACTGATGTCTGCCTGTAAAGTCTTTTAAGAAGAATAAACCATTTGGATTTTTGATGACTTAAAAGACTGACATGTTAAAGCTTTTATAAAAATCTTCCTTAGAAAGTATACCAAATAAAACATAAATGAGATGAAAATCAGCTCTAGTGTTCTGTGTAATTCTTATTGAACACAGGATCTATATTTGAATCCTAATCAAAACAGTTAGTAGATAAAAATAATTTAAAACTTAGAGGACTTTGAACTTACATTCTTAAATAATTCCTCTCTTTACTTTTGAAGATTCTGTTACTATAAAAACTGCGCCAACTGAGAAGTTTCCATTTGCAGTAGACAGTGATTAACTCCCAACTAGCCAAGATGCAGAGAACAAAAAACTTCTGAATGCTTAGCTCCAAAGGATCCCAAAGCATAGGGATCATTGCAGAAGAGATGGAGTAAAGACTGTAAGAGCCAGAAATGATAAATGACTACAAGGAAATGATGTTTTCTGGGCATAGCAGGGTAGCTTGCTCATATGAACTGACAGTGGTTGCAACAGCACACATACAGCCTGTACAAGCCCAAGCCAGACCAATCCCAGGATGGAGATGGGAATTAAGCGTGCAATCTCTCTCCTAGCTGTAGAGCTATTGGCAATAGTTAGCTGCTGGAAGAGGAAGAGTCAGTTTTCTCTGAGTGTAGCCCTTGGTAGGTTGAACACATTCCAGTGGAAGGTGACACATCCAAGATTATTTGAGCATCCCAAATTGGCCTTGATGGGGAAGAAAGGACACAAAGTTGGGTAGATAAGGAAGTAGGGTGCTTCCAGGAAAGGTTGCCAGAGGGGGTGAATATGATCAAACTCTTAAAAAATTAATTACAACTGAAAATATCACAAACATGCTTATTTTGATATTTATTTTGTTTGTTCTTTGATATTATATTTATTTGTTAAATATAGGGACGATTTTAATTTATTTCCCTGTTGTGATAAAATACTCGGACAAAGCTATTTAAGGAGGAGAGAATTTATTTTGGCTCACAGTTCAAAGTTACCATTCATCAGGGAAGAGAAGGCATCACCGTTATATTTGCAGACATAAGAAAAAGGAGGTGAACAGATGCCTTCTAGTGTTCCTCTTCCTTTCTCTGTTTTATGTAGCCCAGGATCTCCTGCCCAGGGAATGAAAATGCATACAGCTAGGATGAGTCTTTCCATATCAGTTACAGACTTTTTAGAGGACCATCTGCCAGATGATGCTAGATTCTGACAAGTTGTCAGTTAATACTAATCATCTCAGGGTCTGTAAGCTAGGGTACTAAACTCATGTAGACCAGGTTGGCCCTATACTTGCTGTGATCTTCCTGTGTCAATAGGTTGAAAACTCAGTTGTAAATGTGAGCCACCAAATCTAGCTGCTTGCTTTTAAATAACATATCTTCACTTTGATTGAACACTGTATTTGTGGCCAATGTAGTACAATGTAACAAAAGAAAGAAATAAAGGGCAGTTGATCAAAAGGAAGAATTTAAGGTCTGTTCGTTCTTACAAAACTTGATTGTTGTAAGTAGGTAGTCTGGTGAAACACACACACATACACACACCTTCCAGAACTAAGTGACTTTAGTAGGATTGAGACTTATAGGACAGTTAAAAAATGTATTTTTGTGTATTAATAACAATCAGAAATAGAAACTAAAGTCTGTTTACAATAGCTTTAAAAACTTAAGACATACAGAGAAAACTGTGACATGACATAATTGTAGAACTAGTTCATGTTTCTGGACCAGAACAACTGATATTGCTGTGATATCAGTTCTACTCAAGTGATTTATGAATTAATATTTAAGTTTTTTCCCTTGGAGTAGGGAAGAATAAATAGGGTAAGATAGACATCGATATGGCGATTTTAAAATCCACATAAATACAAGGGCATAATGGTCTAAGAAACAACGATGAATAACAGATTCACAGAATTGTTGGATGCCTAGAATTTTCTTCTTACACACTTAGTATAATATCAGACCACTCACTCCCATAATGGATGCCAAATAAGTCACCTGAACTGAATACAGCACCATGTAATAAGCTGTAGTTTTGTGGCAAAATGATGTGGTAGAAAACAACACAAGTAATTTAAACAAGTTAGTCTGTTTAAACAAATGATCCAGAACAGCTGGAAAAGCTATTTTCAGATATTTATAATAATATAGGTAGAGTATTTATAAAGTGTCAAAGCACAAAAGTGGTAAAAAAAAAACAAAAAAACAAGCCAGTTAAACAACCCACAGAAGTTAAAACACATTTTTTACCAAGAAAACTGTACAAAGGACAAATATGTACATAAAGCAATGTTCAGCATCACTGCTTATTAAGGAAATACCACAATGAGGGATGAAACATACTTATAAAAATTGCACAAAATCCAACGAATGACCACATTGTCCATTAAGGGCCACACGGAAGAAGTGATACTTTCATATGGCACACAGGGAACACAAAAGCAGCAACCACTTTGTCAGTCTCTGAAAAACTGAAAGACAACTTGGGTGATCTACACATTCCACACCAAGGTATTTCCTCAAGATAAAGGGAAGCAGAAATCTTTGCCAAGACCTGTACAGAAATGCCCATGACATTCTTTGTAATAACTAAAGTGAGCAAGAGCCAAAGTAGTCATTAACAAATACATGCATGAACAAATTATTGTATATTGATATGACAAAACATTAGGCAATCAAAAGAATGACCTATTGACATATTCACTAGCACACAGTAACCATTCTCTATATTTTTGCATTAGTGAGTAATCACGTTATTTACCAATGAGTCAGCTTGTATATATGAAACTTATAAAATTCATATTAACTTCTAGTGAAGGACATAAACAGATTGGCAGCTATATTGATGTAGAAATATGAGAGAAGATGTGTAGGAAAAAACTACAAAGGTATTTGCAACTATCTGTTACCTTGATTCATTTTTTAGTAATGTTTGAAGGTAACATATATGTTTGTTATCTTGATTTGGTGACTTTTGCAGGGTCTATATGTAGATTTAAACTTATCAGTGTAAGTACATCATATGCATTTTAGGTCACCTTAAAAGTCCATGTCAGTTAAAACTTGTTAAAGGTGATGAAATGACTATAAACTACAAAAATGTCTTGCAATCTGATCACAAATGAAGATATTCAAATAACTAACATGGGAGAAACAAAATTAGATGGAATTATAGAAATATTAAAAAATATTAAGTCAAGCAATACCAACAAGTTACTACACAATTGAAATCATATTAAGAAGACAAACTTATAGAAAAAAAGGTATTTAAAATTTTTCTTAACATTAACAGAGAATTTCAAAAGTTTAATAATTATTACATTCATCATTATTATTACAAATCACCTTTACTTCTAACCATAAATAAGCTTAGATTGAGATTTTTTTCTATTTTTTTAATGGAAAGTAGACTTTTTTTATATACTACCTTATTATACTTCCCCAATTCCTCCTAGATTCTCTCTTCTTCCCCTCCCATGCAAAGCAACACCCTTTCTTTCTCCATTAGAAAACAAGCAGACAGCTAAAAAATAATAATAAAATAAGATAAGTAAGATAAAATAAATTGCAACAGAACAAAACAAACAGAAGAAAAAAGAGCCTAAGACACAAGATACACATAAAGACACAGACACATGTGTTTATAGACACAGAAATCCTATAAAGACACAAAACAGGAAAGCATGATATATATGCAAAAGACCTGCAAGGTAAAAGGGAAAACTCATTATGAGACAAAGAAGAGAAAACAAACGAACAACAACAACAACAACAACAAACCTCAAAAACCAAAACCCAATCCAAACCAAACCAAGCCAAACCCTTCCAAAAATTCTATTGAGTTCCTTTTGTTTTCGCCATTAGACTGAAATTTTTCTGTACTGTGTCTTGGACACCTCATCTCTCAACTCTTCCAAATCTACTTCTCTTCCCATACCCATCCACTTTTATATTTTCTTCCTTCCTTCCTTCCTTCCTTCCTTCCTTCCTTCCTTCCTTCCTTCCTTCCTTCCTTTCATCCTTCCTTTTGTTCTTTTAAATAAAGTCATCTCAGCAATTTCAATTAGTGCTATCTATACACTCTTAGGTGTTTGACCCTCTATTAGTCCACCTGCCAAGAACTATACCCTTAAAGAAAACAGATTAATTCTTCCTTTCTAAATAGCTACCAACCACCAAAGCTCCTCAGTTAAGGGTGGAACATCATGCCCACCTTCCCCCTTCATGCCAAGACACTGCCTGGTTTGAGCTTGCACAGATCGTTTTTAAGGATAATTTTCACTGCAAAAACTTTAAAGAAGAGAGATCAGTTGTGACCCGCGCAATCGTCTTGCCAGCAAGAACGCATGGGGACACACCAGGATCCTTCTGCAGCAAGCTTTATTGCGATCCCTGAGCCCTGAACAGGCGCTGCTTATATGCACCCTAGAGCGGCGTGTTCACTTCTAATTGGCTGCTTGCTCATTACCTCGTATTACGCCCCGGGTTGGGCAGTGACATGGCGCGCTTTCACCACTTGCACATGCGCAGTCCACTTATTACTTGCAGGAGCACCGGATGCCAGCGCCATCTAGTAATGGCAAACGTTGTCACCGCTCACCGCGGCTCTCTATAATCAGTCTCTTTAATTACTTTTCTCCAAGGTAGAAAAACAAAAAAATCTAATTTTACATGACTCTTCCTCACATAGTAGAGCAATGTTTTGTGTCTGTGTGTGTGTTATGTATGGGAAATGGTTACACTTCTATATGAAGTAATCTTAGAGTGGTAGTATGGTAGGTTGTCTTGACAATGTAACAGTGTTGAAGTATCTTAAATTCTGATTTGCCACTTTAAAGCATTAATAGAAATAGTCTTATAGTCAGCTTCACTGTTACCAAAGAGCCGTTAGTAAAAAACACCATATGCATTTGTGACCAAAATAATTTTAAGCAAATGAAGAAAAAGATGCAATATCTTTCAGGTAAACATTAGGCCTGTGGTGGTGTCACCCATCCTGACATCACTTCTCAGGCATCCTCTGGCATGGAGTTCCAGGATATGGCTGCTTGCTTTCATGGTTATTAATATTGTACTGGAAGGCTTAGAAAACTCAACAAAACACACAAAAGATTAAATAGAATGACCCAAGTGGAAGAATGAACTAACTGGTATTTGCTGGTAATAGGCACATAAAGATTAGTACAAGCCTGCAAATCATTAAAACTATTCACTTAGTAATAGTAAAGTAGTTAGTAAAGTAGTTAGTAAAGTCATCAAATCATTAAAACCAGTGAGAGCACATGAAAACTGTGCAGGCTGATATAGAAAAACAAAATAGTTCCTTTCTGGTTCAGTTACAGGTAGAAAATGCAGTAGAGAAGGGCTAGTCACATCAGTGAGGAAAGGTCTGATGTGCCACGGAATACATTTTGATGAGGTTTTTTTTATGTGTAGAAAACTTTATGGATGAAAGGAAAACTTGCGTTTCTGAAAACATGCACCATTGTGGGATTCAGAATGCTCAGTGTCACAAAGATAAATTATCTAAATTTACCTTTAAACATTGTACAATTTCAATTAAAATGACAAAAAATGATTTTTAAATATGGAAGCATGAGCTATGCACTTTGAAATGAGCAATAGAAAGAAGGGACTTTCCTCCTGGTTATTAAGATTCACGATAGAGCAATAACAATTAACCCAGTGTTATATTGGCTCATGGTCACACAAACTAATGGGGGAGAATAAGATGGTTGAAAGCACAGAGGCAAGGGCTGTACATCCCGAGTCTGAGGTTGCTGTGGTCTAAATGACTCTACCAACATTCACATATCTTTTGTAAAGCAAAAATCCAGTTATCTCCCTGTTCCCTCAGATACATCAGTTGACTTTGCAATCTCCCCCAAAATAACACACACACACACACACACACGCACACACACACACACACCATCAAAAAACCATAGAGAACATGTCATCATGGAAGCTGTGGTACATCACAATGCATCGCACACTATATCCCTCTGTCCACACATCTCTTGCAAATCTTCATTGCAATCAGTCACTGGTCTGGTTTGAGATCTCTGGTTTCTGTGGTGCCATCAATATTGGATCCTCACTGGGACTCCTCTCAGTTATCCTGTCATTGCCCTGTGTCACTGAGATCCTGCAGCTTTGGAACAGCAGGACTGGCCCTTTCACGTGACTCAACCATTTGCAGATGTTATAGATTTTGGGGAGGAGCCCTGGATCTGGGCCTGGGTGGTAGCTGAGCTGGTAGGCATGCCAGCTCTTCCTTATTTGTACCACCAGGTCAAGGTCTCCAGCACTGCTTTGGCTAGTCTACCCACTGCCACCATCAACAGGAGGCAGGGGCAGTGCTCCTGCTTTCATGTGCTAGATGCTGGCTCATCCTCCAGCCCAGCTCCACTGTGCTGCCCAGTCAACGCATGGGAGTGGGGTCACTTTCCCAAGTGCTGCAGCCTGAGAGAGGCCGGGCCATCTCTACTGTTCTCACTCCCTCAGCACTCGCTCTGCCTTGCCTTTGCCGTCAAGGCCAGCTCCACTGTGTTGCCCAGGCAAAGTGGCTGTGATCCAATCAGAACAAACTTTGCCTTCACAAATAGATCAATGTTACTGTCATTTCCCCCTCTTGTTCTATTGTTCTGTCATGGAATAATACTGTAAAAAAATTATTACAGGTGCCAGTACCATGTTTTTGTATTTTCTATCCTCCAGGGATAGAAGCCAATTGATTCCTTTAAAATAGTAAAATAAAATTTCTTGTCTCATATAATTTGTGACATAACAGGGACCATGGTCCTATGTCAATTATTTTGCTGATGGAAGTAAGTTACAGTAAATGCAGTTCATTAATTATTTAATGACTAAATACGTGTCAAAAGAACGATTATTTATAGGTGTGGGAACTGTCGGGGAGAGGGGATGTAGAGGATAGGTCCTTTTTTAACTCTTTCAATTAGAACTTTCCACAAAAGGTGGAATCTTTCAAATGCTCTAAAGAAAACATGAAGGCAAAAGTTCCAAGAACAGGAATGGCACCTGGTGTGTATTTACCCATGTAAGACAAAGCTTGCACAGCCAGGAAAAACTCAGAAGACTAAGGGAGCAGGGGAGCAACCTTCTGGGAAGTAGCTTAGATCAGTAAGAAACATAGGCTTCTGAGACAGAAAGGATATGAGCTCAAAGTTCTGTCCCTCCACACACTGGCTGTGTGACTTTGGCCAAGTTTCTTATTCACTAACATCCTCTTGTTCAGGCCAGAGGGAAGGCTCAATGGACAAAGGTTCTTATTGCCAAGTCTAGTGACCTCAGTTCAATTCCTGGGACCAAAGTGCAAGGAGAATATCAACTTCTGCAAGTTGTCCCTCTGAATATGCACACAAACACAAACACAAGCATACACGTACAAACAAGTGAATCAGTGTGATAATTTTTATAATAATTTCATTGCTCTTCTGTGAAATGGTGACAGTGATGTCTATGTCTACACAAACTCTCAGCTATGCAGATATCCCACAGCTCATTATGCGATATATAGAATATATGGAAAGATGTGATACAAGTGTGGCAGGCTACAAAGGACCATAGTGTCCAAGATTGTTCAGTGTGTTTAACCTGAGAGTGTTGGACTCATGGTATTAAGGATAAAGGTGAATTTAACCCCTGACTTGTCTTTGCTTTATGATCAGCAATGAAACCTTTTTATCCCATTTATTTCCACTAAATTTCAAGTTTCCCTAGGTCAGAAGCAATGTTGTATAATCTTGATTCCTACACCTGACAGCCACCACATGCATTCCTGTTATTAAGGAGAGTAAAATGCAGACATGGTGCAAAGTTACCGGAACTCTCTGCAGAGAAATGACCGGTTGAATGAACAGTCATAGGAGATGGGACAGACATCAAGTATAGGAGGACATGGGTGGTGACATAGAGGGAGGAGAGATGACAGGTAGAAATCTGCAAATGTAAATAGGAGGCTATCTCCAGTTTTGGCAACATGGTCACACAAACACACCTTCAGAGCAGAAGTTAGACGGGTTGGGTGATTTAGAGTAAATGTAACCAGATCTGTCTCTGTTTCATGTGGAGCAAGCATCAGCTCGTTGCCCACCTGTTGGTCTAGTTCTATATACCCCTTAATGTTAGAATGACTGGAATATGCAGTATAGGAAGCACAGGTATAATGCTGTAACAGGAACAGCGGGCTGCCTCTATGTAAACATGGGTGGAGGGTGGGGGTGGGGGTGAGGGGTGGAGGTTAAGGGGTGAGGGTGAGGGAGTGGGGTGCAAAAGCACCCCTGCAGGAGGGGTGCTGGGCAGCTGCAAAAGCAGCTCCTGCAAGAGGACCTAATTGCGGACAGCCTGAGGAACCAAGGATTGCTGGTACAGACAATGCCAACCAACCAGGAACTGCTGTTTAGAATAGATGCTTTCTTGGGACCAATGGGTGGAGGTTGCAACAGTGTTCAGGGAGCTTGCTGTGGCGGCATTTCTCACCTGCTTCAGGAGTCTGCATGGTTGACTCTGCACTGTCTCACCTCTAACCCCCAAGGGCAGGTACGGTTGGGTGGAGAGTGGTCCAAAGCACAGGCAACACAATGTTCTCTTTAAGCAAGTTTAGAGTTTTAGAGAAATCCTAGGAATGTGCCTCCATTCAGACTATTTAAAATCTGGAAAGAAAACACATAGGTATAATAACCCTGCCAGCCATCACTCTGATATTCTTATCTGAGCACCGAATTCGGTGCCTTATAAAATCATCTGTGATCCTCAAGCAATGTTGAAAGGTGAGCATCAATCTGACCCATTTTGCAGGAGAGACACTTAAGCTTAACATATCTACCCAAGACTGCATAGCCAGTGGGGGAAGATCACAAAACAGCCGACTGGGTGTGGTGGACATTAAAGTCTGCTTCTTTTTACCCACACGTGGCCACTGCTTTCATCTTCTCATGTAGTCTCCTCATTCGGATTCCTCTGATGCTTCTGGTTTACGCCACATACCCAAGAGCTTCCCAGATTTTATGTAATTAATTTTTCCTCCTATTTTGGGCATCTCATCTGGAGAAATAAAATATGCAAATCCAAATGTCTCCCATTGGAATCTAATTCGGAAAGACGAATGAGAAAAGTTCTACGTTGATCTGCACACCCATTTCCCTGGGTCCTGGCCGTGTTAGCCTTTTCCGTTAGACAGAGAATGGGGCTTTTGTTTATCTGAGGAGTAAAATGGCTTGCCTGGCAAAAAGGTAATACTCTTTGTGAGTTCTCTCTTGCAATATTCTATTAATTTTTCTTCATCTTTTTTGGAGTATGACACTAATGATCCATAAACCAAGAATCATCTGGGAGTTGAGATTCAAGCATCTACCCGCAGCAACAAAACCATTTTGCTGGAATTAGTTGCAGGATAAGAGGAAGTTTCTGACAGTATAATACAATAGTCATAATGCCTGTTATAGGAGGGCTGCAAGAATCTCACAAGGGACTAGGAGAGGCAATGAGCAGAAGACTACTTGGGCTTCCAGGAAGAAAATAAATGACTGGGGTCTTTGAAGGAAGCCCCCTCCCTTATCTCCAGCATCCCCATGTTTCTCTCCAACGACTTTAGTCTCTGCCAAATCAGAAACAAAGCTGAGAAAGCACTAAAAGTCAGAAAGATAGGCTAGAAGCTTCACAAAGGAGTCTACAGCCATGTCTTCCATGCCTTTAAAAATAATTCTTTACAGTTATAGAAGAACTTGGAGCATATCCATGTTGTTAGCCAATCCTGAGTATAAAACTCAATGCCAAAATAGTTTTTTACAGAGCAAGGATGGGTGAGAATTGAAAACACCCAGGTGAGGCTGTGAACCTCAGAGAGCCTGCAAATGAAGGCACCGTAACACCAATACCAAGTCCAATCTGCCTTCATCCCTGAAGATGGTCTCTCTAACACACAAATCTTTTATTTATTTATTTACACTCCAGATTTTATTCTCCCCCACCCTGTCCACCCTCTAACTGTTCCACATCCCATACCTCCAACCCACCCCATCTCCACTAGGCTGTTCCCACCCCTACCACCTCCCTTACTTGACCTCTAAACACCCTGGGGCTTCCAGTCTCATGAGGGTTAGGTGCATCATCTCTGATTGAACACAGTTAGGGCAGTCCTCTGCTGTGTATGTGTTGGGGGCCTCATATCAGCTGGTATATGCTGCCTTTTTGGTGGTCCAGTGTTTGAGAGATCTCGGGGGTTCAGATTACTTGAGACTGCTGGTCCTCCTACAGGGTCACCCTCCTCCTTAGCTTTTTTCAGCCTTTCCCTAACGCAACCACAGGGATCAGCAGCTACTGACCATTGGTTGGGTGCAAAAATCTGCATCTGACTCTTTGAGATGCTTGTTGGGTCCTCAGGTTCACCTACCTTAAGGTTGGTGCCCTCACTGATGCCTTCTCTCTGCCCCAAACATTCTTCCCTGCCTGGTTCCTGTCTTCCCTTGCTCAATTCTCATTTGTCTTTTGAGGCTCAGAAAGAACGTCACCCCTCTGTGAAGCTGTCTCAGCTTCACCTTCAATCTGAGGTACTTTACTTTAGCACATGCTGAATCAATGGGTCTCTAAACAGGTCCAGGATATGCCAGAATGATGGACAATGTATTTGGATTTCCTATGACTGTGCTCCCTGACATTACCTGTAGGTTGGTATCTATGCCCTGTGGGCTATTATAACAGAGTATCATAGACTGGGGGCTTATAATCAACAAAAAATTTTAAATCACAATTAAAAAGTCAAAAATCAGAAAGTCAAAGATCAGGGTGCCGGTGTGGGTTAGCTGTGCTGAGCACTTCAACCTTTCTGGTTTCTTTCTTTTCTTCTTCTTCTTCTTCTTCTTCTTCTTCTTCTTCTTCTTCTTCTTCTTCTTCTTCTTATTCTTCTTCTTCTTCTTCTTATTTTTTTTTTTTTTTTTTTCATGGTGGAAGGGTGGAACAGCTCCCTGGAGCATCTTTAATGAGAGTACCAGTCCCTTTCATGAGGCGTCTCCTTCATGTTCTGATCACCTTCAAAGCTACCTGCTCCTAAGAGCAACATCTTGGTGATCTGGTCTCAGCTCACAGGCGCTGCAGGAATCATGCCTTCAGATTATAATAGATCCCATGACTTCAGTTCTTTGTGTCTCTAGGGTCAGTTTGTTTGCTTCAAAAAATCAACACTTGACAAATATTCAGGGATAGGAACACTTCAAAAGAGGTTTCTAAGTAGTAGGTAATTAGTGAATTCTTTTCATTTAATCAAGTGCTTAATTGAATTGTAAATTTCGATGTTATTAAAAATTTAGTTGATAACTGTAAGCTTCATCTACTAAATCCTTTATGTCGCAGACATTACAAAAAATAAATCATTAGTTTTACATTTTTTGTTGTGTCAAAACATACAAAATTGATATGAAATGTACCATTTAACCATTTTAAAAACACAAGTCTGAGGCATTAAGTACATCCATAGTGTTGTGTGGTAGCCTGTGTTAGTCACTCACAGAATGTTTTCATTTTCCCACATGGAAATACTATGCCTACTAAGCAATAATCTCTGCCCCCACCTTTGGCAAACGCCACCCTTCTTGCTGTCTATTCAGACTGCACTAAGTACTTCATGTAAGTGGGATCAGATGCTGTTTGTTCCCTTGCATCTGGCCTGTTTCACTGTGCATAATGTCTTCAATATTTATGCACTTTGTTGCGTGTATCAGAATTTCATCTCCATTTAAGGCTGGATTCTAGTCTATTGTGCGTATGTGCCACAGTCTGTTTATCAGATGAGTGTCTGTTGATGGACATTTGGATTGTTTTCTTTTAGTGACTGTGAATAATTCTGCTATGGAGACTGATGATCAAGTGAGAATCTGCATGAGCCTTTCCACTTAATTATGTTGGATACCTAGGAGCAGGGTTGTTGGGGGATAGGGTGACTCTGCATTGAATATTCTTAGAAGATATCCCACTTTCCTGTGGCTGTAACATTTACCTTCCCACTAACAAGACACAGGTATTTCCATTTCTGTCTTCACTAATAATTGCTGTTTTTATTTTTAATAATCCTAATGTGTGAGTCAGTAGAAACTGATGGCACAGAAATTTAGACATATCTTATATTTAAAATTCGAGAAATAAATGGGTACGCTTGCATTGTGAACATGTGAAATTTGCCATTGTTTTAAAGCTGTGCTCTATGCAGCTATAGCTTGGAGTAGAGAAAAGGTAAAAATATAATAAAAAAATAGAAAGTAGGAGGAAAAGACAATGACATAATTTTCATGATCTGACATTCAACAATTTCTCTTGAGTTACTATTCTTTGCATGGTTTCCACGGGAGCTTCTAAACATATCTATTTGACAAATGGACAGATCAGGATCAGTCTGCTAATGACCACCAGCAAAAGTGGTTCCATATTTTTGCATTAGCCTGAGCATTTTTATTATTTTAGGGATGGAAAAAAACTTACAGCGAATTATCTATTCATAAATTTATGGTAGATGTGAAAATATTCATAGAAATTGTGGCTTATTTTTGTATAACTATCTTATAGTATATTAAGGCAAAAACCAATGTTATTACAATAGAGAAGTTCAGGGTTTCTGCAGTCTCTTAAATCCCTGGGAGGAACATTACTTCCAGCAGGGATCTCTGGCATTGGACGGCTGTCTGTGGGGAGGGCTCATGGCCCACAGGCCTGACTCTGGAAAGCATTTAATAAGAGGGATGTTATACAAGTGATTTTACAATAGTCTTCAAAGGGGGTTAAACACTCAGAATTGATTGATTTACAGTAATTTTGTCTTTCTGTTCTAAAATGTACTCACTGCAGGGCAATCTTATGAGACGAGAAGTAGGAAGGTGGCCTCCTTTTCATTCCATGCTCATTCCAGGAATGTGCCATCTACAGCAATGCCATTCTTCAAGTGTTTTACTAGACAGTTTTTTCACAAGATGTATTGGTGTATGATGATAGGAAAATATTAAAGACTTTATTTTACATAATTAAGTCATTATACTTCTACAAGAACAAAAAACTTGAACCCACAGCAGAATCTGCAGTTCTTAACATAGAACAGTCTCAGATCCAAACAGGGCTGTTTCAGGCATTGTTTCTAGGTTTTGCATAGTGAAACATGTATATGTTTCTAAACATGTGTGTTTAGAACCAGAAGGCAGGACATAACACAGGCAAACACTGATAAACACTCCCAAGCTTCAATACACAGTTCATATGAAATAATTTGAGGTCACTGCACTCAAACATTTTACCATTGCAAAAGTTTTCAGGAACCCTGAATTCAATTATTTAACCTTTACAGTGTCCTAAGCCTCTGTCTAAGAAGCTAGGTTGTACACGCATACGGCATTTAAACAGGGACAGACTCAAGTTCCAGAGCTCTGAACCTGTTTTCTTGTAAAATCTAAACTTCTTTAAGTCTCAGGTTCATCTCCTACAAAACAGGGCTCCTAATATCCATCCCACAATGTTGCTTTTAGAATATGTATTTATAGATAAGAGAGTGCTGCCAGTCAACCATCACATGTTTCCCCATTAATCTCGGCGGGTAACTCGGAGCCCTTCTTGAGCAACCTGAGAAGTTCTAGGAACTGAACAGAACAGGCTATGAAGGTGACACTTGCTCCTCACCCCTAACTCAGGCCTACAGTTATGACTCCCTGTGTTGGATTTATTATCTGTTCCTCCAAAGGTAAAAACAACTTTTCATTGTTATTATCATTATTAAAATGATGGACATGAATGTCCAAGCCATTTTGTAGCCGGCTCCATTTGCTTAGAATACTCCTGACCTTCCTCCTTTCTTTTGCTTAGAAGCCAATCTCTTCCCAACTGACTTAATGCTTAGACTTCTCAGAGTCTGCAAGAGGCACACAAAACTTACAGACAGAAAGAGAGACAAAGAACATATCTAGACCAACTTGTGTTTTGCTTGTTTTTTAAGATTCTGGGTCTGCAGAATTCTTCATTTAAGCTTTTCTGTACATGATGACATTCATCAAAACCGTCAGATCTCTCAGTCTGAAGGTTAGCTGCCATCTAGGTATTTCTAGAAAGAAAAATAGAGGCAATAATGTTCCCAAGGTCATCCAATGAGACATACATGAAAGTGGTAGGCAGCTTGAGTTCAGAACACTTGATGGATCTTGGTTTATAAAAATAAATATTTACACTTCAACCTTTATGCACCCTTTTGAAGTAGTCGAGTTTCCTTTGAGGCTTCAATCTCATGATCAAGAAATGTACCTTTGAAAAATAGTTCAGGTTTGAAGTTTCATTTCCTTGAGTTTCGCTGGAGAGAAAGATGGAAAACCATTAGTTTTTCCTAATGGTAAACAACGAGAAAAATGTTATCCTCTCAATCTCCCAGGCTCTAAAGTAGCTGGAAAGATTTCACTAACAGTGAAACAAAACAAAAACTGCTCTCCCATTGGGTTTACCAAATATTTGTTAGCAACAGGCTTAGAGGCTTCAGTTGGAATTCTTCTGACTGAGTTTTTCCTGACTTGAAGTCAGTGTTGGTATTACAAGCCATTTGCTTGGTCAACCCTTGAATAGTGCGCTTGGTTACCCTCAATGTTACAGTAATACTTTGTACTCCAGACTTTCTCCCAGAGTCACTTGTTTTCAAAACTTGTCCTGAATTAATTTCAATGGCTACCAATGTAAAATGCAGGTGGAAAGCAAATAGAATACTGTCCCAAAGTCTAGACATACCTAATCATTTTACTTAACACAGTGAGGCAGGAAATCACTGCGATATGAACTAAATCATGAGTCCCCCATGATGCCTACATATGTAGACTATCTGGGCTAGTATGGAGGAGTAGACCCTGTGAACTCACAGCTGCAGAGGACCTGAAAAGTCCTTCATACTTCAGAGCCCACCTGGTGGGCTGCAGAACTCAGTGTGAGCAGTTTTCTGCTTTTGCTCTCCAGAGGAGAGGTCTCCCTGGGGGATAAGTCGGACAATTTGCAAGCCTTGTTCTTGTTTCTTAAATGTCTTCATGCATTGAGGGAACATTTAAAAATAAAGACAGACATTTGTTTCTCAATGGTCACAGTCCAAAATGGCATTCAGAAGTCCTCCTTGCGGTCTGCAGCTCAAAAAGCTTTTTATGTCACTGCTCTAAACACAAAACCAGTTCGAAAATGAAGGAAAGCATTTTCACATTCCAAAATTGTGACCCAGAGTGTTGGCCCAATAGAATACTATCAAATAACCTCCTTCCGGACCGGAGATGCAGGGTAAGAACACAGCAGATGTCAGAAGGCCCACTTTGTGGATGTGTTTTAACTCCGGCTATCCTTGGGGTGGAGCCTGGAGGGAAAATGGGAGAAAACAAATTTATCTTTGGCATATATTGCACTGTGGTACAGCAGAAAACAACATGGGTTTCCGAGTTAGAGAACTCTCTATTCTCATCCTAGCTCTGCCATTAATTAGCTGAGAGACCTTGAAGATTAATTAACCCCGGAACCTCCATTTCTTCAACACTAATGAATGAAATCTGAGACTTCTTTCCGTTTTTTGTGCTAAAGAACATTTGGGATATATATTACATTATTATGAGAAGTACACAGTGAGTGGTAATTTTTTGTTCCTGCCTTTTGTCTCTCCCTCTCCAGCTACTGAGAGCCTTCTATGCTCAGCAAGGGATTTCATATAGCTGCATACAAGGGTGGCGTTTATCATTAATATTTATCCATATAGTGACCTCAGAGCTCAGCCTCCACCAAGTAGGTAATCCAAATGCCCCACCCTCACATGCACACCTGCCCGCCCCCTCACAAGATTCTAAGAGGTTTCGTCTTTTTCCTCCCAACTAAGTGTAACCTGTTCCTTATCACCTTCAGAAAAATAGTGTTTTACTCTGAAAGCATGCCTACAAACAGAGTGGGAGAATTTAAGCAAAGTAAGAACTTCCTTTAGAAATATGTACATATGGGGTAGACATCTTTGAGTGTCCCATTCTTCAGGGTGAATACACAGTTGACTCCTTTCAACTACCACTCCGGATAATGTATAGTGAAATTAAAATGTCTCTATAGTTGATGGTAAAACTCACCGAACTTGGAACTACCGTTCTAGATAGTGAGTTATTTACTGTACCTGTGTTCTGCCCTCCTTGCTTTAGACAGAGCTAACATTACTAATCCTAGGCTTGTTGCAAGGATTGAATAGAAAATTATGACAAAGCAGCGTGTATAATGTCAGACAGAAAAAATGTTCAGAACATTCAGGTATTTTTTATTAATGTTGGTATGATGGTTGTCTAATAATAGGGAGGCAGAAAATACAAAGACAGAGACTCCTACCTCTGAACTATAACTCATTCAAAAATGCAGAAGACAAAGGTAAGTACAGCTTATACTACTAAATAATCCCAAGTCTTTGAAGTTCACAGGGACGCTAGACGCCTGTGGATACATGTTCTCTATGGTGGCTTCCTGAATAGGCAGCTGTGACAGACAAGGAGGCTGCTTTACCAGCGAAGATGTTTCCTCAGTAATGGAGAAGATAGCCAATAGACAGACAGGGAGGAAACCCAAATCCAGCCAGAACAAAAATGGAAACAGGGACACTATGTTTGTTCTGTCTTTTTCAAATTAATATTCAGATGCATTTTGGAAAACAACATCTGGACTATTCATAATTTAAGTCATTAGGCACTTTAATTCCTGTGATAGAAACTAAAAACTCTATACATGTATTTATCGAGTTTTCTGTATTCTATATTTTATGATGATTTGATGTCAGAGCCAGAGATTGCTCGTGAATCTGGAGAAAAGAAGACTGCTAGGATTAGCTAATTCCCAGGAAAGCAAATAGGCTTGACAGCACATCTTTTCTTGGGTCCATGTTCCCATGGGCTTCCTCTCATCACAGTCTAGGACATTATCCTCCTGTTCATTATCTCTCTGCATCTGAGTATTGGACCACATGACCACAACCTGCCTGAGTTCCTGTCCTAGGCTCAGCTGCTTACGTGCCACACCTCTTCCTCCCTGCCAGCGCTGTACTAAAGTCCAGGCCTGTTCTTTCTCCTCACTCTTCTTCCCACTGGCCCTGGGCCTCAACCTTGTGGCTTTGCTTGAATAGAGTGCTCTCTTTGAGGGAGGGGAAAGGGGGCGCTGTGGAAGAGTTACAAAACATGTTTTCCATCGCAGCTATCCTCTGACCTGCTGACTTTGACACATGCACATAAAACAAAATTCTGACGACATGCAATGGCAAGCAAAGGGAAAGTTGATTGCATCTAGAAGTCTCCCGTTACTGCTTGAATATCTCAGGTAAGACTCTTGCTTGGAGTCTTAGAATCCTGGTCTATTTAAATGTAATAACAGTTGTATTAAGCAAAGAGCCATGCAGAGAACATAGACATGATAGTCCTTGTCACAGCTAATTCATACATAATGTGTTTCCACATTCATTTTTTTTATTGTCCCATTATTTTATTGCTAGCCACCAGGGGACACAGTTCAGTATTACAATATCTATTCTAGCTTATTCCATAGTTCATTGGCTATTATTTTAGATAAAATCATGAGATAAATGCAGTTACTTAATTCACATATACACTGTACAGTGATCAAATCAGGGTAGATAACACTTCTACCTCCTTAAACATTTAAACATTCCTTTGATTAGTTGGTTGATTATACTAATTGCATATATTTATTAGAAACAAATAGATTTTTCAATATAATGGAGAAATGTATGCACATTAAATCAAAGTAATCAGTATGCACATCTTATTACTGTGTGTTTGGAGACTTCAAGCACCATCTTCTAGTAATTCATAAAATGTCGTAATAATTATTATTAGCTAATGGTGCCAATGGGCTATATAACACTAGATCATATTCTGTCTGTCTTACTGAGCCTTCATGTCTGTTATTCACCCTCCCTCCATCTTCCTCAGCCTCCAAGAACCATGATCATATATTCCAATAGACTTCCTAAAGCATGCAATATGCCAGAAAACATATGTAACTTATCTTTCTGTGTCTGAGTTATTTCATGTCACATAATATTCCTGAATATACTCTGTTTTGCTGTTAATAATAGTATCCTTAAAACAAAACAAAACAAAACAAAACAAAGCAATTGTGGGGAGTGGAAGAAGCCCGAGTGAATGAAACCCTGAGGGAATGTGTACTATTGATTTGATTGGAGTCCTGTTGTCAAAGGCTGCAATGCCTCAGCCCTGTGGGAGTGGTAGAGCCTTCTCCAGACAAAGCTGATAAGGATGGCAACGGCTTCTTTAGGGTTTCTATGTGGATGGTGTATGCAGAAAATATGCACCATAGCTTTCTTCACTCAGATATTTACACTCCTAGGTCTGTTCCTGACAAAGAATGCTTCTAGACAGATTACCTAATTACCGCCTTGATTTAGCTGTGTGCTATAACCCCACTGTTAGGAGCCGCAATGAGTGTGACAACATTCGCCATTACAAGATGGCGCGGGCATCCTGTGCTCCCACAAGTAAACAACTAACTGTGCAGGTGCAAAAGGCAAAAGCGCGCCAAAGTCACTGCCCATCCCCGGGGCGTAATATGGGGTGATGAGTGAACAGCCAATCAGAAGTGAACACGCCACTCTAGGGTACATATAGCAGTGCCTTTTCCGGGCTTTGGGTCTTTCCGCTTCTGCTGATACAAGAATAAAACCTCATTGTAGTAACCACCCGAACACTGCCTCACGTGTCTCTTTCGCGGGTGAAGGGGACTCAAAAAGGGGCACAGAACACCCCACCTTCCTGTTCAACTGTCTATCATAAACATTCTGAGCTTCTGGTTTCTCCATCAGATTGCCAAGTCCACTGATCTCAGCTTTTTGGTGCACTTACTTATCTGTGTGTTTGTCTTTTCTTCATTTCCTCGCTGCCCTAGTCAGGTCAAGTCCCTGCAAATGTGATAGGACTTGGCAAACAGTGATCTAATTAGAATTACAATTTACAGTGGGGGTGGAGGGGGAGGAATAAGTTTCTTAGTGTTTTCAAATTCCTGGCATGATACTATTTGAGATTTAGGGACAAACCCAGTCCTAGGGATTCTCACGGTTTTCAAACTTAGGATTTTTAAAAATAATTCCAACACTCTTCACACTCTAGTTTGAATATCTAAAAGTCTGGTTTGGTGATTCAACTGTAATAAGTCTATTAGAGCTTATAAAGAATCATCTCCTACAGGATTATTCAGTGGAAAGCATAATTTCAAGTTCAGGTCTCCCAGTAAGGAACAGCCTTCACGGATCACACGCAGACCCAGGCCATTTACCACCCTTTTGTTTTTAAGCGGCCCCCAAATTGTTAATCTTTTAAAATTTTTCTTTGAAATTTTAATTTAATTATGTGTGTGTATGATATGTGTCTGTGCACAACTTTTGTGCCCCTGGAGCCCAGAAGAGAGCACCAGATTGCTAAGAACTGGAGATATTGACTGTTTTAAGATACCATGTAGAGGATGGGAATCAAACCCAGATTGTCTGGAAGAGGTCTTCTCAATGGCAGAGTCATCTCTTTAGCTCTAAAATGTTATCCTTAATGGCTCAGTAACATTTATATACATACATACATACATACATACATACAATACATACATTCATACATACATACATACATACATACATATGCATAGCACATTTCTTTATAGCTCCATTTGTTGGAAGGTCTGTAGGTACATTCCATATCTCAGCCACTGTAAACAGTGAAGCAATAAACATATCTATGCTGGTGTCTCTGATATTCTTGTGTTTCCTTTAGCTGCATGGTGAGAAGTTGGCTGTGGATTCCAATATACTTTCTCAAAGCCATAGCCTCTCATTCTCTCTTACATCGTGTGGGTGACCTTCTGTCGTGTTGTCCTTGAGTTCTTTGCTTCATTTTTGCCACAGTTATCCCAAGACAGACAGATTTAGTAAAGACCCACCTCTGTAGTGCTACTGATATCCACCAACCATTGAAAGTCATTTTGTCTGCAAAATGAGATTGAAAAACCTTATGTCAGACAGCAAAAGAAATCACACATTGGTACATAATTAGTAAAATAAATATCTGAAAGCAGCAGATAATTTTTATTGCACTCCAGGCTTTGTGGATGTTTTCCCACCTACACTCGTCTAATTAAGGAACAGGGACCCAGAAGAGCTGAAGTGGAGAGAAATTCCTGAAAGCATGGAGCCAAATGCTCAAACCAGACTAATAACTACTGAATAAATCCGTCAGAATAAGGAAGGTGCCAGGAAGACCATGTGACAAAGGACATGAAGGAGGTGTGACAATCAGAAGACTGACAATGAGGTGACTTTGGGAGGTAGTGCTCAGTGCTTCTTTAACTGAATTCCTAGGGAATGAGGTTAAGGGAAACTGGAACACTTGCAAGAACTGGGCAACAGGAGTGGGCTCTGAGGAGGCTGAGGGATGTCTCTGAACAGCCTGGTCCTGGCACGTTGGCTGAAGCAATTCTGCCAGTGATGGGGTTCCTCTGTTTAGAGAAGGGGACAGTGCTATGGCGTCACAGTGTTATTGTGATTGTCAATTAACATACTATTTCCAAAGAATTTTGTAAACTCTAAAGAGCTAAAGAAATATTGGTGCTGTTATTAAATAGTTATGTTTTTGTCTCTTTGCTTCAAAGAATGAACATAAATTATTTAAAAAAAAAAAAAAAGAAGAAGAAGAAGAACCTCTCTGGAATCATTCTAAGTAGATATGAACTCTGCTTTTCTCTTGTTCTCTCTGTGGCCATAACTAAGTGGCCTGACTTCTTAAAACTTCGGTTGCTGGCTTGTAAAACCAATCAGATAATAACGCCTGCTGTTGTCAGGGTTCTAGTAGGGCTGGATATAAATCTCTTAACATACAGCCCTGTGCATTAGCGCTTAGCGGATGTTGTCTATTAATGTTAGCCAGCTTCTCTAAGTACCTGTTACTAAGTACAACTAGGGCACTTTCCAAAAACAGTGAATTATCTCACCCTCTGATAACAGACAAGACTTTCTCTCCTAGTGATAGGAATTGGGGTTGGGTGTGGTGGGTGATAGGGAAATTCCCTTGGTGGCTAGCTCCTAGAGAAGTATTGCTATATTTGATATCATTGTTGCAATATCACACCGTAGGTGATATTATATTACAGCTTGGCCAGAGTTTATAATTTGTTCTTCTGTGCAGTTGCTGGACTCTTGGACCTAGATATCTTTGGGATATAGTATGGATTCTGTGCCTTGCCTTTAGATAATTATTACCTAGTTAACAAGTTGCTGAACTGTTTTCTACTTTCAATTATTTTTTTTGAGCTAATATTTACATGGGATAAAATGTCTTCCCATAAATTCACGTAAGCCTTTTGATAGAAAGCTGGGGAGCCAGTGTACCCTCACTGCTCTTGGTTAAGACAATCTCCCTATTGTGTCTGCTTGTGAGGACTGCAGCTGGTCAGCAGTGCCTGTAGTCACCATCTGACCCTATGCACAAAACATACTCTTCTGTGTGAATCTTCCTGTATGTGTCTCCAAGCTGTGCAAATATTCAGAAAAAACCCTGAGTGAGATTCCCTTTGAGCTTAATGGAGCTCTGCACACGACTGAAGCTCATAGTCTTAACAGAGGTCCCAAAAGATGTTTATAGGTTTTTCTGATATTAATATTTCTGAGATAGGGTCTTTCTATGTAGCCTTGCCTGGCCTCAAAGTCATAGCCAGTCCCCTGCCTCTGCCTCTTGGGTGCTAGAATTATCGCACCACCATTCACAGGCTTTTCCATTTTCTTTTGTTTACGTTGCCTCTTCCCTTCCCTTCTGCTTCCTTCTTGTCTTCCCCTTCTCTTTTCTAGTCTTTCCTCACTGCTCACCTCCCCAACTCCTCTGCCCTTCATTTCTTTTTCTTGAAGTCCCTTCTTCCCAGCACTTTCAGGGCCAGGAATAATAAGCATTTTGCAATAATGCACAGCCTACTTCATGTCTCTTGCCTACTTCATGTCTCTTGCCTACTTCATGTCTCTTGCCTACTTCATGTCTCTTGCCTACTTCATGTCTCTTGCAGGACAATGAGAGACATGCTTAATGTTAATTAGTTTGGGACAGGAATTTTGCTTTACACACACACAGTAGATATAATCCATTGCAGATTTGGAAGAACTCCTGGAACTGAAGAACAAGCAGGCTAAATAAAAGAGTCAAGACACACAGTTGGCCATGCAGGGCTTCTGCACTGGGCCCCTAAAAGCATGAGAAAAACAAATACCATCAGAGCAATGTTAAGAACCTAGAAGAGGACTGTATTTGCTGGGCAACTCTTCCTGTCTATAATAAAGAACACAGTGCTTAGTGAACAGGTTACAATACTATGTTAACATATTGTGACTGCTGAGTATAACCATGGCTACTTTAGTACTTTATTAAAAACTGTAAAACAAAAAGAATTAACAATGTTATTTAAAAGATGAGTCTAGATGCTCTTAATATAATGGAGTAAATCATTACAGTGCTCAGAATAGTTTTCATATTAAAAAATGTAATCATCATTATTCATTTTAACACTGTCACACTTGCAGAAAAGTTGAAAAACTTGTCTATAATTAGCAATCGCCAAGATCCTAGTGTGCACCTGTCCTGGGATCGGACCATGTCTCTGCCCTTTCTCTTATCTATGCTTATTTAAAGTAGGAGAAAGAATTTACCAAAGAAAGTTAACATTTATTTCATAATATGATGTTCTCACTAGTATTTATAAGATATATATATATAATTTTTGAGTTTGAGATTATAATATAATTATATCATTTATCCTTGTCTTTTCCTCCCACCAGTCTCATATACCTCTTCTTGTTCTTCTTGCTCTTCTTGAAATTTATGCCTCTTTTTTCATTAATTGTTATGATGTACATATACATCCATATATATGTTTACATATGTTTATATATTCTACACTATTTGGTGTAGGATAACCAACATATGTTCTTTCCTAGGAAAGTCTATTTCTCCCACTTTCAGCATTCTTGGTTGCCTGTATTATTTTTGTGTAGGGTTGAGTCCTTATAGGCTTTTTATTCCCTATCTGCTTCAGTGTGTTTATTCTTATTTTCCTTGTTCAGATCATGTTTAGACAGTCATGTTCTTAAGACTACTGACATAGCTTCTGATATTACTAGAAAACTCAGTCTCACAGAAAACTCCTTGATTTTTTCACTCTTAAAATCTTTCTGCCTCCTCCTCTACAGTGTTCCCTGAGCCTTAAGTGCAGGAGTGATTTGTAGATGCTATGTACATCTACAAATGATTTGTAGAGACACTGAGACTAGGCTCACAACTCTTAATTTTGATTGGTTGGGATTTTTCGTTGTAGTCTGTTGCAAAGAGACATTTCCTTGTTGAGGGGTGAAGACTATACTCTTCTGTGGGTGAAAGAACAAATGTGTAGACTGTTGTTTGGGATTGCACTGTTTTAGTAAACTAGTGGTTATAGGTTCTCCTCCACTAGTCATGATTTCTCGAGCCAGATCATGAGGACTGAGCTAGATTTCCAGGTCTAGACATGGTTTCCCTCTTACTGAGCAGGTCTGAAATCCAGTTAGAGAGCCGTTGCTTACCAGCAAGGCATGCACACCACTACATCACCCTTAGGGATGTTGTGCCATGTTTAATGTTGATTAGGTCCATAGACACCCTAGCTGGGTAGGACTGATGGTTGCCTCCCTTCTTTGGAAGCTTGCATGGGGTCTTCTAGTACTATAAAAGCTAGTCTTCAGGGAAAAGTATTCAGATAAGTTACAAGTTAGGGACTTCTGGGCCCAGTTTCTGAAGTATGTGGCCATAGTAGTTCGAAAGAGAATGGCTCCCATAGGCCTATAGGGAGTAGCATTGTTAGGAGGTGTGGCCTCATTGGAGGAAATGTGTCACTAGGGGCAGGCTTTGAGGTCTCAGATGCTCAGTCCAGGCTCAGTGTCACGCATTCTTCCTGTTGCCTGTTGATCCAGATGTAGAATGCTGGGTTCTTTCTCCAAAATCATGTCTGCCATGTACCACCATACTTCATGCTGTAAATATAAACCAGCCCCAACTAAGTGTTTTTCTTTGTAAGAATTGTGGTTGGTCATGGGGTCTTCACGGCAATAGAAACTCTAACTAATACAATGGTGTTCTTACCAATAGGGACTTGCCTTCTACCTCTTGGGAGCAACTAAAGGCAAGAGCAGTAGCGTGTGAGTTTTAGGAGTCCCTTGGACAGACCTGACCAATTTCTCAGAAGAGGACTTCTAATATTTGGTACTAAGGGCTTTTTTAGGTGATCTTTGGCTCTTAGAGGGAGCATTGCCAGCACAGATGAGAAAGGTTCATTTAAAAATATCTATATCTCTCTATCTATCTATCTATCTATCTATCTCCAGAATTATACATATCATAGGTTTCTTTTAGATAGCCAGTAGCATGATTCTGTATACATTCTTAAGTTAGCTTTATTGTTATATGATCTACCTCCATTCTTCTGTATTTCCCTCCCCCCACGTCCTAAAGAGCCTCCTTCCCAATTTTCCAATCATATTACTTGCACCCTGTACCATTTCTCTCTATTCATCTCCATCTCCACCATCCCAGCAATGGTCATATTTTTAGCAGCTGGAATTCAACTAAGTTAACCTACTGTGCATTTAATTTTTTTTGGATGCAATCAGCAGAGGTTTATTGGTTAATTTTTTTTTTTATTCTGTGTCACTGGGGATTAAATCGAAGGCTTCATGCCAGTGAGTCAAATGCTCTACTACTGAGCTACAATTTCAGTGTGGAGTCTACTTGTTTGCCTTGGTTTTTCAGGTTTGTTTTGTTTTCTTGTAACTAAAATAATGTTCATATACATATGTATATATATGTATATAGAAAGTATACATTATATACATTTATGTATATAAACATCTTATGTATATTATAATTATATATTATTTAATATAGTAATAACTAATATAAAATTTATGTAATTTATGGAGTAATAATATATAAATAATCTACATAATTGTAATATAATTAATACTATAATAATATATTATTATATATTATTAAAATTATTATATATTATATATTACATATATAATATATAATAATACATATAATATATATAATAATATGTATAATAATACACCTCAGCCATTTTTTTAGCACATTGTTCTTCCATATCTTTATACTGTAGTGTGTCACAGATTCACAGATAACAGTGTTAGCCATAAAGAGAAGATACTGGGGAAATTTTTCTTTGGTATTAGTAGCTTTTTGCTTTTTTTTTTTTTTTTTTTAAAATAACACACTGAGCAATTCACTCAGGACAGAGTCTGGTTGGTGTACTCTAAAGAGACTCACCATTGACATTGGTGAGACTCACACTCATAACCTGTATTCATTCTGAAAACATATGGTACTGTGTCCTAAGTGAGTAGTGCTACTCTTCCGGTTTTCTTTCAGTTCAATATGCATGCACATGGACAAATACTGTATATATGCCATTTCTGTAACTTTAGATATTGCCTAAAAATCTCCTAACACTCTTAGGTGATTGTATAGCTGAAACAAGGAGATAGCACTGAAGTGAGACAAAATAGACAGATTTGAAGAATGTTTATTGAGTTTATATCAGGTACCAAGTATTCTCAGACAGTTTAGTTCCTGTACATTATCTAATATGGTTCTTCAAATATGAGATGCTTCAGGATTATTATGTAGAGCGGCAGTGCTACAGTTTTACATCTAAGCCTTTACTGGGTTCATGCAGTAGGTCTCTAGGATAATTAAATCATCTTTCTGGCCATGTAACGTCTTGCAGCACTACGGTAGAGAGACAGGGTAGCAGGTAAGAGCATTTGCTGCTCTTGCAGGGCTTCTGGGTTTGATTCCCAATACCCAGATGACAGCTCACAATCATCTGTGACTCAAGTTCTAGGTGATCAAAAATGCTTTTCTGTTTTCCCAGGCACCAAGCACAAACACAATAGCATGCATGCAGCAAAATCATAAAAATTATTTAGAGAAAGAAAACATTATGTCATAACCAGGCACATAAAAAAATTCTTAAAAAGACAAATTCCCTATAAGCAGCCTCCAGTTTTGATCTTTCTCAGTTAGGAAGTCAAGATCCAGATCAATAAAGAGAAAGTTGGGTGAGCTGATTTATTTCTCCTAATGCAGAGTCCATGCTCAATCCTGTACACAAGAGAACTCAATAGAACCCAAAACCAGACAGAATTCTTGTATTCCTTGCTGCAAAGGGGTTAGATTCGTCCTGTTGCATGTTATCACAGCACATGACCACTCATTGCAACCACGTGTGTTACAATGTATAAGTGACTAGTAACAGATTCAAATTGTTTGAAAATGGGGTCTTAATTACATAGCTAGGTTGGCCTAAATCTCAATTTTCTCATCTCACATGTTGACTTAGAATTACAGGTATGTGCCACCATGTCCAGACTTGAGTGATTTGATTTTTGAAACTTGACATTGTACTATCTTTATATAAGTCTTCTCTGAAAGAATACTTTCTAAAAAAGGCTAATAGAAGCATTATGGTCACATTTACTATCCTTTAGGTTTATTTTTCCCATTTTGCTTCACTCTTCATGTGATTTTTAGATACAATTGATGAATATAAATCATATGCATATTTATTATATAATATGATATAAATGTGTTTGATTACATGTGTGTGCTGTAAAAGCAATGTAGTTGATTTAAATGCTGATCATTATTAATTATCTTTTTTGTGCCTTTATGTGTACAGAATAATTGACATCAAGGAAATTTTTCATATATAAAATATAGGTGTATCTAATGATAGATGCTGTCCTTTATCTAATATCTACAGAACTTATTCATCCTACATATCTAAGCCTTTTACCATTTACCCCAAATCTTCTCATTTCAGTGATGCTGGCAATTGATATTTTACTCTTTTCTTGCTTCCTTAAATTGGATTTTTTTAACATTTCACATAATATATGGTCATTTAGCATCTTTTCTGTTTCTGCTTTTTATTTTAACACAGTATTAGTCAGGTTCGTTCACAAATATTGCTCCTCTTTTTGTGGACTAGATAATGTGTTCAATTTTATAGAATACATGCACATATACACATATTTTAATGAATTCATCCCTTGTTACTATGTTGGTTAGCTTTAATGGTCAATTTGTTAGAACCTAGTGTCACCTGGGAATAGAGTCTCAATAAAGGATTTTCTACTTTGTGTTGTCTTGTATATATATTCTCTGGAGGATTGTCTTAACTAATTTATGTAGGAAGACCAAGCCCACTTGGACAGCACTATTCCCTAGGCTAGGAGTCCTGAACTGAATACAAATGGGGAAATAGAGCTGAGTACAAGCAAACAGGAAGAGAAGGATGCTTAGCTTGAGTCCATATTTGGCTGCTGTGACTAGTGGTGCTGTGAACATAGACCTCTGGGTGTTTTTTGCACATACTAACTTTGTTTCCTTTGGTTTTGTGCACAGAAGCAGATTGCTGGATCTTAGAGTAGTTTTGTTTTGCGTGTTTTGAGCGATCCACATGTCATTCTCACTAATGGCCATGCTGCTTTACATCCCACATCCTCACAGAGGTTCCCTTTCTCCACACTCCTGCCAGTACTCATTAGCCCTGACTATTTTGATAGTCTCTGATTCTAACAGAAGTGAGGTGAAATCTCACTGGTTTTCATTTGAAGTTTCTGATGATTAGTGGTGTTAAGTTCATTTTCATAAAACCTATTGGCATTTTTTGAATAAGTGCCCATTTAGTTGCCTTGACAGTTTTTAACCTGATTTATTATTTATTTAATATTGAGTTAGATAAGTTCATTATGTATCTTGACTGTTAAGCAATTACCAGATGAATGACTTATACATATTTTCTCCCACTTTGCAGGTTGTTTCTTTCGCAGATTGCTTCACTGGCTGTGAGAAAGCTTTTATGCTTGCTGCAATCCAGTTGATTCTTCTCTCATACTGATTTATTTTCTCTTGTTAAATATCTTGTTTCTTGTAATTAATATGCATGCAGGTTTATTGAGCACTAATTCAGATAATCCCACTCTAATATTTTTACTGTCTCTAATTTAATCATGTTTGCACTGCCTCCTTTACCATATAAGGTACCATTGACAGGCTCTGAGATTCAGGATGAGGATGCCATCGGGGACTCTTATTCAATCTACTCTAAGCACATTCACTTGTCTGTGCCATTACTGTTGTGTTCTCATAGCCCTCATGGAGGCTGATTTTAGTTTTAATTTCAAAAAGTTAATAAAACTTGAATTAAAATTTGTCTTCTGCTTCTTTATTAATTCCCCTTTCTTATTAACTCACAGCAAGAAGACATGGAACTGAAGAGCTGGGGATTTCAAATTAGCTGCTATATTGATGCAGCTCTAGCAGCTACTCAGAAAACACAACTTTGGCAAGGAGAACTTCCTATGACGTTTTTCTTTTTCCAATCACATGCTTGCGGTCTTTGCACTGCATGGTTGCATGGAACTATAGAAGTGATTGGGCAAGTTGTCTCCACATGAAGAATCTTAACTAGCAGTGGGAAAGTTATCATTATTTGTGACCATTAGAAATCGTTGTCAGGATGAAAAATTTAAATCTCTTTTTCTTGGTTGCAAATATACTAGAAGGTGTAAAACGGAAGTTTATTTAGTTCAGTATTATACATGCCCTCCTTACATGCAGGCCAAAAGAACAAAGTAGAGAATGAGCTCTGCAGTGGCAGGTAGATGAGCTTCTGGGTCTGCTGCCTGCATGAGAAGTTTGGTTTGGTCCCATTTTTTTTTTTTTTATCATAAATCCAGAAGGATAAAGATCAGAGAGAAGACATTAAAAAATGTATTCTGTGATCTCATTGTGAGTGATGGTAAGATTATTGGAAATAACAAATAAGTTTGTCAATGCCTAACTAATAATTGGAATCATACTGCTGTACCAAGAGTGTTAGAAGTGTCCCCAGTGGCCATCCATACAAGTTACCTAGTTACTCAGGACAGATTCTGGATTCTTCTACCAAAATGCCCTCGGTAAGAAAGATATGTCAGCATTATACTGTAATCCTATTCTTAGATCTTCACATTTTCTCAGATTTAATAACTAGCTCTTATTTATTTTCCTTTAGAGGGATGTCATGGAATCAGCCTCTCATATCTGTGGAGTTACTGACTATGGATAAAAATATCTGGAAAACTATTTACTTCCATATTGAACTTTTATACCTTTTTTGTCATCATGCTGTAAACAATATATTATGTAAAAGTAACTTATATTTGCCTGCTGTAATTGTGGTCTTGAAGGCTTACTGCTGAATAAGATCTTTTCTAGTTCTTTCTGACCTCTGGATGGCTGGTTCAACTTAGCTGTTCTGGCCCAAACTTTCTCCAAGCTGACTGATTCAATCTGAGTTCTCTTAGCTTCTCACTGAATTGTTCTGCTTGGCTTCAAAGTAACTCTGGAAATCTGTTCTAATCTTCTAGCTCCTTCTCCTTCTCTGGCTTGTTCTATCTTCACTTATGTTTAGCTTGTTCTCGCTGCAACCTGTCTCTGTACAACTGTCCCTATAAAAACTGCCTCTGAACTCCATGACCTGAACTGCCACAAATTCTACTCCACTGTACTGCCTCTTAACTCACTGACTCAACCCAACTAACTGATTAGAAAACAGATATCTTGCCTCTGTCTCCTGAGTGCTGGGACTAAAAGCATGTACCACCATGCCTGGACCTAAGCTTTTCTCTACCTGAAATTTGCTCTGTACCAGACTGGCCTTGAACTCAGATATCTGCTTGTCTCTGTCTCCTTGGATTACAGTCATATCTGTATTCTAGCTGAGTCACATAGACTTAGAAGGTCTTTGGATGTGATCTCTTGCCAGAGAAGCCATGTTGCTGGATTAAAATTCCTATTTAGTAGTGTCTCTAGTATACTGTGAAGAACATGTTCAGGTTACATGCAAATATTATATCATTTTCCATAAGGGACCAGAGCAATCATCAATATTGGTATCTATAGGTGGGCCTAGAACCAGTACCCTATGCAGTCTGAGGGAGGACAGTATATTTGGATAACACTTAACATTCTAAGCATTAAAAAATTACTCTATACAGCAGCCTTACAAGACATGTGCAGAGAGGAATTTTACTAGACCTAATTTATAGGTGAGGAAAATTAACCTTTGACATTTCAGTAAATTGGATCCAATACTTCTTGCAGTGGTTCTTTTTCTCCACAGAGCTGTTCTTGAAGCCCAGTCACTCTGCAGCTTTAGGGATGAACCCTGAAAGAGCTCCTATGTGCCAGCTCCTTTGTTCTCACAATTCTACAGTCTACCTAATTGCTGAGAACCATGTTCAGTGAAAAATGAGAATTAGGGAGGCAGGTCAGCTGGTAAAGAGAGGGGTACTATGCACAAAATCTAAAGTTGTTCTCAGAACTGTGTTAAAACCAGGTACATGGTACACTTTTATAATCCCAGCACTCAGAGACAGGAGAATAAGAAGTTCAAAGTCATCCTTGGTAATATTGTAAATTCAATAACAAACTGCGCTATATGAGTCTAAAATATGAGTGAGGAAGATATTCAATGTCAACCTCTAACTTTCACATTCATATGGAAGTGCTGTGTGTACCCGTACATGGACATGTGCGCATGTGCGCTTGTGTGTGGGGGCGCGCGCGCGCGCGCGCACACACACACACACACACACACTATCAAATAATTTCTCCACTCCATAATTAGCCACCTCCTACACTTAAGTGTCCTGAACAGGTGCAGATTGTCAATGTCAGAGCTGAGCTGAGAAGTCATTTTAAGACTAAATAGGCTTTTACAGAAGAAATTCCACTAATGAGTAATGGTAATTGAGAGAGGGGCATGTGCTTGAGTCCCAAGTTCTTGGTCCTCCTGGAATGGCCATCAAGTTAACTATTCTGTATAACTTTAATTTTTTTCAAAGCCTACTTTTAATGATGGTTCTTAAATGCTTTAACTTGCCTTCTAACCTACCATCCACCAGAGGTAGTGGGAAAGAAAGGATACAGGGGTGGGGGAAAAGTGAACTTCTTTAGAAATGGTTCTTTGGAGCAAATCCCATCTGCATTGTCAGGAAATCAACAGTTCAGTTCACAGGTCAGCAGTGGCAGCTTGATCCACTTGCAAACATTTCATGGATACACCAGCAGTACAGTTCAGTAGTGTTGAGATAGCAGCACCAGAGGAATGACCTAGCAGGAACAGCTAGGCCTCAGCTGAATCAGCAAAGATGGACAGGAGGAACCAGTAGGGAAGCCAGGAGAAGTTCTTGGCTGTGCCTCTCCCAGTAAGTGAAGATCAGTGAAGATGTGAGATGAACAAGCATTGAAAAGCTAGCTCTGCTAGCCAGCCAAGCCCAGTCAAGCCTCAAGCATTGCCTTTGTCACTCTCCATTAAGTCTTATTTATACTCCCTACAAAAATTACATGTCTTCCACAGGTCTTGCCTCACAGTGTGTCTTGCTTCAGTATGTGAGTCTGTATCAGCTGATATCACTTTACCAATCGGCCGAAGTCCACAGAAGTGGCAAGAAGCCATGACATACCACCAGAAGATTTTTAAGTGCATTTTTCTCTATGGCGTCCGAACAAATGGAGTTCAACTATGCAGTGTAAGGCAGACAAATACATACATGTAATTAGTGAAGAATCAATCCGTCATCATGTGTCCTTTTACGTGCTTGCCTTAGCAGAATGTCTTTTCACTTGTGTCTACTTCAGGAAAACACTCCTTTACATGTCTGCCCCAGCAAAACACCATCCAACACAGCTGACTTTCCAAAGAACCCTTAAGTTTCCACTTCAACTCTGACATATGTCCTATATGGAAGAAGGCTTCCTCTTTTACATATTTAATGCAACTGGATAAAGTAACATATCATCCCTATCACAATCCCCTTGCTGAGCATAAAACTGCTTGGATTTTAGAACAGGCAAGAACTGGAGGCAATTTTATCTGATGATGAATGAATAAATTATCCTTTGAGTAGAAGTGGGCAGTGCAGAGCCCTGGTCCTCCATCATAAGATTTCATTCTCACCTGTAGGATGGATTTTGGTATTCTATCTATCTATCTATCTATCTACCTACCTACCTACCTACCTATCTATCTATCATCTGTTTATCATCTATCAATCATCTGTCAACTATCATCTATAGATCTATCATCTATCTCATCTACTTCTCTATTTTCTATCATAACATCTATTTATATTCATCATCTATCTATCTATCTATCTATCTATCTATCTATCTATCTATCATTTATATATCTACCATGTGGTCTTTGTGTATGACAGAGAGAGAAACAGATAGATAGATAGATAGATAGATAGATAGATAGATAGAGAATGAATGAATGAGAAACAGGGTCTCCTGTTTTCCGGGCTAACTTTGTGTGAGACGCCAGTTGACCTCGCCCTAAGATGGCTCTGGCTGCCTGAACACCAAGTTGTAAACAGGCCCTAATTTGGCATGAGGTTGTTGCGTGATATGGGCCGATCTGACGTAGATCACTGTAGAGATGCCACGTGGCCTGAGTGCATTGGCTGGCTACAGGGATTTAAGGCGGACACGGGGAAGGCTGGGGCCACTTGTCAGAATCGTGTATTGCGTCTTTCTGCTGGTCAGATAGCGGCAAGCGACAACTTTGAACTCCTTATATGGCCAAGGATCCTTTTGCTTCTAGCTCAGCAGTACTGAGATTATAAACATACACCAGCATACATAATTTATATAGTGATGGTGATGAAAATCACAGGCTTCATTCATTTTCCTACAAGCTACATTCCTGCTCTGGTTTTACTAATAAGTGACAGGTGTCTGGCCTTCTCAAGAGTCTTTCAGCTCCTTTTACTAAGTGTTGCTTATATTTTATATATATATATATATATATATATATATATATATATATATATCATATTTTTCTATAATCTGACAATATGACACATTTATAAAGTCTACTTAAAATAAGTAGATTCTAAACATCCAGTTCCAGCTTGAGATTTCTGCAAGACATGTATCAACCATTTCAAACAAAAGATAATTTTCAAGTTAATTTTTCCTACTTTGTTTTGTTTGGAATTGTTTTGCAAGGTTTTTGGGGGGTGGGGTGGGGATAGGGATATGGGCTGCTGAAATTGAATGTGGGGGAATTGGGCTATTTTCTTCAGCAGACTTTGATTTGAGAAAGGTTGGTGCACAGCACCTGCTTTCTTTTTCTTTTCTTTCTTTCTTTTCTTTTTCTTTTTTTTTTTTTTTGAGAATTTGCATGAACAGCACAGTTATGGATTTATTCCATGCCTAATGTCAACACATTGTCTCAAAAACTTGCCCACAGGGAGAGCCCCTCACCATTTGTCATCTGGGACCTGTCTGGTCTTCTGGCTACTCTGGAAAGCCATCTGGCTACTTAATAAAACCAGGATAGCTCTTGAGTTTGTTCAGTGAGGCTTACATGCAATTTAGTTTTTTCAGGCTTTTCTGAGCTCTCTCTTGGCCAGTACATTGTATGCAGCACAAGAAGTATCTCTCTGATATTTTATGTTTTCTTTGTTCCACATCTTGGAATGTGTATACAAGGTCTGTAAAGCATACCAGCAGACATAGATAGTAATGCATGGTGGTTCATAGTGAGTGGGAGGTATAATATTGTGACACTAGTCAATCTCAAGTATGTTGAAAGCAGTTTGTACTCCGAGTTCCTCTGTTCTTGATGTGAACACAACCGGGGTGGGTGGAGGTTGGCCATGAAATAATTGGCAACACTCTGAGTTGATGATGTTCAAGGACACTACACAAAGCTGATTGCAGGATCCTTTGAGAGTTCTCGCAAACTTCCATCCTCTAAGTCAGGACAGCAACTCATCTTAAAGGCCCAGTCTTCATTTATTCAGCAGTATTCATCAACAATTTAGTGGCTGCCTACTGTGTGCTGCACAATAGGCTACATTTGGGGAGAGAGTGCAAACTAAGTATAGTATGCCTGACCTTTGGGGAATTTACATTCTGTTAAGAATGTATCCAATCAATAATTAAATAGAACGGTTAGGCAGGGTGGGAAACATCAGGGTCCTCTTTCTCTTCCCTTCCCATTTCCACTTGACATTCACCTGTGCCCTCTGCACCATTGCTCTCAGAAATAGTCCTGGGCCTGTGTACACTGAAAGCTGGAGACTATAAAGGAAATTAATTTGCCAAGATCATTTGTGTACAAAAACTTGTACACTAAATATACACCAAAATTAACACTAAGATTAAAGGACTGATAGGAAAAGAACTTAGTGGAAGTCATCAAACCAGGAGAGAGGAAGTATCTAATTTCATCTCTTCTCTTAGTTTTTCTTTGTACTCAATGTAAATATTATGCAATATAAAGACTTACATAATAAAGTTATTATGAAAAATACTAATAAAGTCTAATTACATTGTAAGGTCCATGAGGGCAGGGCTGCTTACCATTTTTTAAAATTTTTTAAATTTTTGAGAATTTTATACTTTAGTGCTGTATTTATATCATTTTTCACATTCTCTTTCCAATTTCTCCAGTGTCTCTCCCAATTGTCTCAAACTCGTGACCTTTTCTTCTTTAATTATTGTTGTAACACACATGCACATATGCTACTGAGTCCAGTTAGTATTGCTTATATATACATGTGTTTAGAGATGACCACTGCAACTGTGTATCTATCAAGGGGCTAATCTCTGAAGACTGATACCCCTCTTAGCAGCTACTGATGACCACCTGTAGTTGTCTATCTAGGTGTGGAACTTTGTGAGATTTCCCCTACCTATGCTGGCATGCTAACTGGCATTAGCATTATGCAGATGTTGTTAAGATGATTTTTTGAGGTTTTATGAGTGTGGCTTTCTTGCAAGGTCTAGAAGGCACTCTCTGGCAGCAAGCATATCTTACAAATCTATGGGAACACAAACCACATATAGGACATTGACAATAGACTTGGTAAGGGTGATGCTTCCACCGTAACAAAGCAAATGATTCCCATGACTGAAAAAGTCAATGATTTTATCCATTAGAAAAAGAGACAAACTTCTATTTAAATGCATTGTGACATCTTATCGCCCCTTAATAACTGATGAGTTAAATGATGTGTGCTCACTTATATGTTTGCATAGGGGCATGATTCTATCTCTTCCTCGTTCCTTTTCTCAAGGTCTTGCTAAGGTTCAGGGCACCCAAGCTGGCCTTGAACTCATGATCTGATTGATTTTCCTGCCTCAGTCCCCAGAGTACTTACTTGTGTGAGTGACCACACCTGCCTATGAAATCTTACCTTTTGAAAATGTATTTAAACACTCTATTGCAGAGCCCTCAGCAGGACTAAGGGCCAACTGGCCCCCTTCCCTTTCTCATTTCACCTCCCTATCCTTCAACCTTACTCCCTGACATTATTTCTAATTTAAAAGTGAACTTACTTCAGGGTCTGCTTCAAGAAGAGGCAAGACAAGCAGTAAGTACAATTCTCATCATTCCTGAACCAACCCATCACCTCCTTGATCTTTTCTCTTGAGACACCTACAGTGTTTGTGAAATACTGTAGGCTGATGAAAGATAAACATTCTATTATTGTAGAGGCCAAGGGAAAGAGGCAAAGAAGGTGAACCTGGTATTGTGGTGAGCAGAGCACGTGGTACAATCCTTCTTCTGTGATACTGGAGATATTTTATGAGTCATTAAGTTCAACCCCCCTTGGATGTGTCTGCATTGGGACACATCAAGACGGTACCATCCCTGAGCAAACTTCCAGGTCACCTGGAATTGGCCAAGTTTCCTGATTTGTTCTGTGAGTTATTTTAGCAATTTCTTCCTTGCCAGCATCTCAACTTAGTAATGTGGAAGTGTCTCTTTTGTACTTTATTACCAAGAAATGGTTTGAATTGGCTGATGTTTATGTGGTATATGGAAGTGAGGTTTTCTGAGAGATTTTAACTGCTCCAAAAATTAATGTGTTTGTGACACCAATAAAATTATTTAGAATCAATGACAAAGAGAAGAAAAAAAGGAGAGTGGGAGGGAAAGGGAAAAGGAAAGACAGATGCAAAGAAAGAAAGAAGGAAGAAAGAAATAAAGGAAGGAATGGTGGAAGGAAGGGAAAAAAGAAAGAAACAGATGGAGGGAGGGAGGGAGGGAGAAAGGGCTGAAAGCAGGGGAAAAAGAAGAAATGAGGGAAAGAAGAAAAGAAGGAAGAAAGTATGGAAGGAAAAAGAAAAAGGAAGGGATGGACAAAAGGAAGGAGGGAGAGAGAAAGGAAGGACAACAGGGGGATGGAAGGAAGGAAGGAAAAAAGGAAGGAAGGAAGGAAGGAAGGAAGGAAGGAAGGAAGGAAGGAAGGAAGACTTTTCCCTGAGTCAATTTCTGCCTACTAAAAGGTAAAATACTTGTCTCATGATGATGCAGGGATAGAACTAAAACCAGAGGAACACAGAGACAGAACAAAAATAGCTTTCTTTGAGAATTTAAAAGTAGGAGGAGTAGAATCTCTAACAGTAAGGTTCTGACCAGTGAAAGGATGGCTTCTAATGGGTGGACAAAATTTCACCTTTTCCAACAGATACTAGAAGAGTGACCATTGTATGCCTTGCTTCTCTCTTAATAGTGAGATAAAAAGTGTTGGGCAGCAATCTAACACGGGCATCAATTTGACAACATATAAGACTCTAAAAGAGAGAGAGGTGTTCACCACATGAACTGGGTCACTGGTAAATATTCTGTGACAAAGTTGAAATACTCTGGAGTTTTCTCAGAGCTCTACAAGGCATTCAATAGAGTCAAGTAAAAAGATATTTGCTAATTGTGTGACAACCGCATAGCACAGCTAAGTTACTCAAAGATATTTGCCATCTTGTATGCAGAAGCAGGCGGCAGACCCATCTAAGTTATCTAAGAAGTTAATTGTAATTCGACATAGAAATGTCACAATCTCATTTGCCATTTTGGAATTGCAATTACACCTGTCATAAACCTATTTAATCACCCACATCCAGGTTGTGATTTTGACAAGTGTTGTGCCTTTGTTATGAACTCTCCTGTATAGACTCATGTGTTTGAACACATGGTCCCCAGCTGGTGATACTGATTTTGGAGCTTTAGGATCTCTAGGAGGCAGAACCTTGCTCAAGGAAGTGTCTCACTGAGCCACGATTGAGTCTGTATGCTCTGGGATGCTTCCTGTCTTCTTTCCATGCCCTGATCCACTTATATGAGAAAGAAGCCTCATTTTCTAACTGCTGCAACTCTGAGCCATTCTGGCCACCATGTGATGAACTGTATGCTCAGATAATAAGACAAAACATCTCTTAAGTTGCTTCTGGTATGTGTGTGTGTGTGTGTGTGTGTGTGGTTTATGTACGTGCTGTGTGCACATATGTGCATGTCTAATAAGGCCAAAGGAAATTGTTGGGTGCCCTACTTTATTGTTTTCCAAATTACTCCCTTGAGAGGTCTCTTGTTTAATCTAAAGATCTCCATCTTTTTGGCTATATTGATTGGCTAGCAAGCCATAGGGACCCTCCTGTCTCCACTCCCCACGGCTGCTCAGCACTGGGGGTCACGTGCCATTATACTAAGCTTTTCCTTGGGTGCTAGAGATCAGCACTCTTTATTGTGCAAAAAGTGATCTTATGTTCTGAGCTAGTCCTAGCCTTTAACTTGCTTCTTCGTGGGTAATTGGTCATAACAATAAGAAAATTAATTAAAATAACAAACCATCAGCAATTTAAATTCTATCCCAAACTACTATTTTGGGGATGAAGCTATACCAACCTTTGGTTAAAGGCTGGCTATAGAGACCAAACTAAAACATCTGAAGTCTTGTTCTTAGCATATTCTAAATAAAAAAAAAAAAAAAAAAAAGGAACAGGCCTCAAAACCATGTAAGTAAACTTCAGCTAAAAATGATATTTCTTTATATCGATTCTCAGTTTAAAAGTCCAATCTTCCTATTTTCAGAAAAAAAAAAAAAAAAAAAAGGCTGGGCTTGAGAATTAGAAGAGTGTCCCACAGGTTAATATGAATGACGCTAAGAAGAGATTCATGTTTTCTTTCTTCCTGTTGTCTGTCTGTCTGTCTGTTTGTTTGTGTTAGTCCACATTGACTACCCTGAAGAAACTTGAAAAACTACTATGAGAAGACTGGATCCTACAACGTATGCTACATATTAACCGTTCACCTGTCCACAGAGCTTCCTGTTTTTAATGGACCTATTTCAAAACTAAGTGATCAGAAAACTCAAGCAGAAGTTTCCATGCACCTGAACCAATCAAACGGTGTAACAAAAGAAGTACAAAAAGCCCAAAGCAGAAGATTCTAGCTGAGACCTTAGGAGGAAGTAAAAATATGCAGTTAACTGTTCACTGACTTCCAAGCATGCACAGCTCTGACTGCTGGTCATTCTCCTTGAGCGTCCTAGTCACTGCAATGCAGACTTTGGACTACCTTACAGGGAAGAAGTATTTGAAATACAGCCAGTTCCATTGCCAAATAAAAAAATATTGTTCTTAGGAGGGCAAGAACACTCTCATGTTGTGCCAAGCCTTTCTCTTTCCCAAATAAACCCCTGGACTTTTACATATTTTATTCTGGCCACATTGAGTTTCATCTCACCTCTACTTCAAGACAGCTTAAGTATCACTTCCTTGAGAAACCTTCTCTGACCTCTTGATTAAGACAAATATCCTCACCGTACAAGACTATGTTCTCCCATAGCACTGAGCACTTCTTTGCAGTACTTAGCACAGAATGATTTTGGTGTCTGAGTACTTATTTAATGTATGTCTACTCCATTTCTCTAAGCAGCCCTGCAAGGCTTGGGTTATGTCTTTCTGATCATACTACTGTAGCTCTAGCCCCCAACACAGTGCCTAACATAGAAGATAATCAGAGAGTTCTGAAAATGAATGATTATCATCAGATTATCTATAAACTCACACACTTTGGTGTGACGTTGGTGTCCCGGGAAACCTGTTTCTCTACCTCGCTTCCCTACTGTGGGCTCTCCGGATTTATTCAGTACTTTGCTTCCCTACTGTGGGCTCTCGGGATTTCTTCAGTACTTTGCTCCGGATTCCTGGCCTTCTCATCACCATCGATTGACCGTTTCAGGCCAGTGAGATGGCTCTGTGGATAGAAGCACTTGGTACATAAACCTGACAACCCAAATCCAGTCCCCAGACCCCAGCTGAAGGTTGAAAGAAGAGAACTGACTGTAAAGTTGTCCTTGGACTTCCGTGTGTGTACTGTGGCCTATACACGTACCTACACATGCTCATGTGCCTGTGCACGCATGTGCGTGCATACTCACACACACTATATGTATATATATACATATCTATAATATATCATCATATCATATATATAATATAACATATATATTACATGTAAATATTAATGTCTTTTCTTCTTTGCTCAAAGAAATATTGATACGGGCAAGTAACACTGGGCCAGGTAAAACATTAATCAGACACTGAATTTAACTCACTCTTTCAAATGCAAGCTCTTTTTCCTCTTGCAGGCCTAGCCCTCTGGTTAAGAGTTCAGTAACGGCTGGGAAAGAATGTTCTGTGTTAGCTTTTCATCACTGCGACAAAATGCTGGAGCTAAATAGCTTATCAGGCAGAAAAGGTTTGTCTTATTATTTCAGAGGGTTCTGTGCATGTTGCCAGTCCTCATGGTTCAGTGATGGGTCCAGTAAGGCAAATAGATGGCTATCTCAGGGGGCAGATGGTAGAACCTATGTAGCCAGAAAGCAGAAAAAGATAGGAAAGAGTCAGGGTCCCAACGTTCCCTGTCACCAGCAATGAACTCCATCTGCTCCAGCATTTCCATCGGCTGGCTACTGCCTAAGCTTTTGTGGGATCCAAACCATATCCTACTTTCAAGGACACTGGTTCTAAAGCTTTCCACTTCCTTATCTGCTGCTGACTTGTTTCTGGGGTCACTGTTTCAACCAACAGAAATGACTGCGAAGAGTGTCTCTCACTAGTTAATTCCAATAACTGAGGGCCCTCAGGAGACATTTAAATCAGATTGTGTTGCTTTTAGCCAATAAATTAGAATGTCCATCTCACCATATTTAAGAAATTAAAGAAAGAACACTCCCAATATCCTTGGTCTGTGCATAAAATTAATAACTGCCAGTCAGAGCCTTGGTCCTGGGAGAGGGTGGAACAGAACCAACAAGGTTGCTTGCAGCCTCCCTTTGAAGTTCATGTGGAAGATCTACCATCTCTGGGTTTCTTAATGAAAGGTAACTAAGGCTGCATACTCTGAAAGACGTAGCAGGCCTTTCTTGCTTCAAGATCAGCTCTCCCTGATCTGGACTACAATGGAGAACAACTGTGAATCTTTATTCGAAGCAGAACCTTCCAGCCTGCATCCCTTCAGGCACTTGTGGGCACTCGTGATGGAGTCTCTCATTTGTTTTCTTGTTTTGTTTGCTAAGTATTTCTTAGGCTGTGATGGAGCTCCTCCCTACTCATGAACATGGTGACTAACTTAGCATGCAAAGGTCTGGTCTTCACCCAGCAGTTCAAGGTAGAAGCAGCACACTAGTTGGGGAGAATAATAGCCCCTCTGGTTAGCAGCTTCCTTTTCATAAATGGTAAAATAGTGTCAGGGTTTAGCTGACTGATTAAAATCATTTCTCCACTTTAATTTCTTGGAGTTCACATTCTTACAAAAGCATTTGACTTATTCCATTTTCATAGGTAATAAGTCACACGATCTTATGAAAAAGTAAAGGAGAAAAAAAATCTCAGTTCTATTTCTGCCCCAAGTGAATTGTGCCACCTGCTTAGCAGTCTAGTGGATTCTTGGGCAATGTTAAAATTTCCATGATCTTTACCATGTCCTCCTCCTTGAGCAGAGCTGGCATCTTTGGGGCATTCTATTAGGGTCTGGTTCCTAATCAAAAACTCATCTGATGTATTTAATAAGACTTTTGGACTATGAGGCCACAAGTCTTACTGTGGAGTCATAAAGAGCCATCTGAGTCAATTGTTTACTGCCACACAATGATGTTCTGAAGTTGTGATTATCTTTATAGTCATCAATTGCCATTCATCTGCAAAGTGGATCCTTCCCTCCATGTCATAGATAGTTGGTAACTTTGTGTGTTTATTTGGGAAAGAGTTGAAATGTGGTAAATCTTCTCCTATGAAACTATCAATAGTCAAAATTGACTTGGTTTAATTGTTCCTCTGGAGAAACTGACCAAATGTACTTTTTCTGAATTTCTCTTTGTGTATTCTTATAAAATCATAGATGATTTTCATAGAATTAGTGTTGAGTACAGACAAGTTTTTTGTGTGTGTGGTTTTGGTTTTGGCTTTTGCTTGCATTAAGAACTCTCTGACCAACAGAGCTACCTGATATGATCCCATTTGTCAGAGTGCTTCTTTGTTTGGCTTTGAGTTCCTCTGCTCCAGAGACCACACACGAAGACACTTGAATCACTTTGGGGGTTAATGACATTAAAAATGAATTCTATTCATGAGAGGTGTGGATATTCACAAGTTCATCTTTCTAGGCCATTTCAGTACTAGCTAACAAATAACTTGTTTTTAAACAACTAATAACAATACGACCAGGTAATTTCAAGGACTATATTATTTTTACTTCTTTGCTTTTATAATTGGACCTTACCAAAATTTTTCAGTTCTAACAGTCTCTTATTTGTTATATATAGAGAGAAATGTGAAGAGAACCGTTCTAAATCAGCTGTATTAGGCTGGCTGCTAACATCTATTTGGAGTTTTATGTATAGATTCTGTTGTACTCAAAGTATAATTTCGAACTTATTTCTTCTCTACGCTCTAAGGGCAGCTTGCTTTGTGAAATACATTCAAAGATAAAAGGTTCACCATAAAGGATTATTTATGAAGGCATAGTTTTGTAATTATAAGCATGCATGTGTGTACATACATGTGTATGTACACATGTGTGTATATATTCTTACTAGCCATTTCTTTTCACAAACAGTATATTACATAATTGTACTGTCCTTTATATTTTTAAAGTGTTATGTCCTAAAGATTTCTCTATCCTCCCTTTTAGTAAATAATAGTCTGTCTTCATTTTGTTATTTTTCATTTTTAATGACTGCATGTTAGTACATTCTGAAGAATGCATGAGACTTCATTCAACCATCTGCCCTGCTGCCATCCTGTGAATGTTTGACCTCTGGCTATTACAAAAAATGTCACGACAAATCATTTTTTCTATGTATCATTTTGTACTCACACAGGATTATGTGTAGGCAAGACTCTTAACAATGAGATTTCTGATGCAAGGGAAAGTCGTCTATAATTTTGATAAATATTACTAAATCTTTTCTTCAAGGTTATTCAGGCTGTATCCATTTCAACTTCTGACTGCAATGTATTAGAGTGTCTATTTCTCAAGAGTCTCATCAACAAAACAAGCTATTTGAAAGTACCACACCTCAAAACTCTTAAATAAAAATGCTGCCTCAGCATTCCACACTCATATTCCATTTATTTAGGGTCATTTCTAGGTCTTTTTTTTTTTCCCTATGTCTCTGTGATCCATGCTCATATATAATTACTACAATTTGTATTTGTCATCATGGTTCCCAGATACCTTCTGTGTGCTATGGATAGCCTTCATCTGTGATATGAAATGCATATTAATTTGACTTCATTTATGATGCATTGTCACCGTGGCAAACGTGATGGTTCATGTTGTCAACTTGCCAGGATCTAGATTAGTGGTTCTTAACCTGTGGGTCTCAGAGGTTAAAATAGCCCTTTCACAGGGGTCACATATCAGATATTCTACATATCAAAATTTATATTATGCTTCACAATAGTAACAACAGTACAGTTATGAAGTAGCAATGGAATAACTTTATGATTGGGAATCACCACCACATGAGAAAGCATGTTAAAGGGTTGACACGTTATGAGAATCACTGCTCTAGAGTTACCTAGGAGACACATCTCTGAGCATGCCTGTGAGGTAGTTTCAAGACTGGTAACTGAAGTGGGAAGGATTACCTAGATGTGAGTGGCAACATGGCATGGGCTAGGGTTCTGGACTGAGTGAAAAGGAAAACTTTAGCTAAGCAACAGCTTTGGCCACTGTTTTCTGACTACAGATGTCATGTGACTAGCTGTTGCCATGCCTCCATCAAGTGATGGCCTATATCCTTACGAAGCAATGGGATCCAATCAAATCCCTTTCCTTAGAGCTGTTTTTTATCAGGTACATTGTAATAACAATGAGAAAAACACAACCTCTGGTATCTATGTTTATGATGAATATTTTAAAGTGTTAAATTTACCATATTTTATTTTTGTTGTTTCAGATTATCCTGGATTTCTAATTGCTGAGAAAGTCATATCAATATATCTGATTACAATTTCAAGAAGTTTTAATAAATTTTGGGAAAAGACATTGTTTTATGTGCAATTTTTGTATGGCTTTTGTTATCTACTAGTGCATGCCTATCATGCACTCAAAGGAGATTAAGGAGTCTCGGCAGGATGCTGTGATGCACAAAAGTGACCCAAGGGAGATGGAGGGGCTCTTGGTAGAAGCATGGAGAAATAGGAACAGCGTTTGAGACTTATGCCAACAGAGGACTCTAAATGCAGTGCAAATCTGCCCTTAATTTCTGCAACCTCACTTCCTCTTTCTTCTCTCACACTTTTCTTTCTCAGACTCACATTCCATCGAGCCTTCTCCATGAATAATCTCATCCGATTAGGAAACCCTTTAGAAGTTGCTGGTAGTCTTCAACTGAAGTGGGATCGCTGTGCTTGAGACCCGCGGCTTCCCTTTAGAGATCTAGACCTAAGCATCCAGCCCTGCTCACTGTCCCTCAGACTTCCTGGATGCCTCACCTTTTACGTGTGGAAAAAAAAGAATTTTGACTAACACTAGATCTCTGTGTTTTAATATATCTTCTTGCTCAGGTGGATACTACTACTGTCCAAACCAGTTCTTCAAGTCTCAAACCTGGGAGACATCTGATCCTCCTTGTCTGATGTAATGTGAATCTGCACATAATGGCAAATGCTCTTCCCTCTAATACAGCAAGTGACAAACTTCTTCCTTTTCTTTCTCCTTGCAACATTTATCATTCGGTGGTCTTTTAGAGATACTTTAATGGCTTCCCTTGACCTACAGAATAAAGACAAAAGGCTTTGTCAGGTACATGAATAGTAATAAATGTGTATTGATTCAGAAGCAATTTCATACCAATCTCTTCCTAATTATTTTATGCGACTGTCACATGCTACCTAACCTCATTTTTATGACAACACTTTGGTGTGTATGGGTGTTACTGTTACTCACATTCTACTTAAAGAATTAAGAAACCTGTTCTAGAATTAAGAAACGTGATGTGGCAGAATCAAAATGTACACTGATTACAGACTATTCTCTTTCTAAGAGCCTGTTGCTGACTGCCCAGGCTTCAGCTTCTGCCGTCTTTCCACTCCATCTTTGTGGAATTACTTTCTGAGCCTGTATGCCATTTCCTGCTTCTACACCTTCCTAAGCATGTATATGTTGCTCTGATCATCCTTGCTGTTGTATCCTCTAGGGTACAGAAAGCACTTTCTCCCCTCCTTATCTGAAAAGCATCTCCTCATCACTTACTATGTGAGTTGGTCTTGTTTTCCAAAAGGTTTTCAGAATGTTCTTCTTAGTTCTGTCTCCTCATACAGCGTTCCTCTGTGTTTTGACAGGGCACTCATCAGAAGACCTTGTAACAATTAGTGAGTTACAGATATTTTTATTTATTTATTTATTTTTTCTTTTTTTTATTATTATCAAATCATAATTTTTACTTTTTAACACAGGGGTTATAAACACAAAAATGCAGGATGTGGGGAAGGGGATGACTCAGGATCATAGATGTCAGGGGGAGTACAGATATCTTTCAGAACAGGGTATCAGCTGGGTGAAGGTTCAGGGGTCAGGTCACTATGACTCTGCCTATGATTCACTTGTCCTTACCTAATTTGGTACTACCCACCAAGGCTGCCTATTTACAAGGTCTATGACTACTCAGGCTGTTAGATTTCCACAAAAGCTGCCTGTTTACAATAGTTTATAGGCATACAAATATTTTTAAATAAACTTTAAGATTGTTGAAGATAAGAATGATGTCTTAAGAAATGAACAGTGCATCATAAATTGTGGCCATGCTCTTACATGCAGCAGTCAAGATGAGGCTCTGTCTGTCTATCTATCTATCTATCTATCTATTTATCTATCTATCTATCTTCAACCTGAAGTTCTGTAAGTAAAAGTTTTAGTAAAAAATTACAATGTTGAACCCTGTCACAACTTTCAAGTTGTATCTCTCCTGCGACTTTTCTGTGTCTAGCTCCCTGACCTTACCACACAGTGTTTTCAGTAGCAAAGGCCTCAAAACCATGCAGTCGAGTTATACAAAATAAGGAGATAAAAATAAATTTGGGGTTAAACTACCCACCAAAGAAGACCAAACAGACTAAGTTTTAGATACATTTACAATTCTTTGTTGGACCACCTTCATAGCTATCCCGTGGCAATACAACCTTTGGGTCAATGACGAGAAATACCTGGGGGGAAATGATAGTTTTTTTTTAAATTTTTCATTCAAAGTAAATTATGACCCCTACACTTTATCATCTAAAAAGTCATAAGGGTAATCTACTGTGAAAGGCGAGAAAAACGTCAAACTATTCAACCCTGAGGGAAATTTCCTCCCACAGCAGAGTCAGTTTTAAGTATTGTATTAGTTCATTTACCTTACTGGAGCAACTTTGGACATGCTGTTCCATCCTTTAATCTGAGAAATCAACCACTTCCCCTTTAGCTTTTCCTCTTTCTAAGGATTCGTTCAGCCTTCCTCCATCCGAAACTTATTAAACAATTCTAACGGAATAAATCCAGAGCTTTTTTTTCTCCCCCAAAAGAAAGAAAATGCATTAAACTTGTCTGCACAAAGTCCCAATGAGGTCAGCCTTCACAGAACCACCACCTGTCATTTCAGCAGTGGGCGGAGACAACAAATGGCTTTGCCCAAGGCCACAAGACAAGTTGGTACTGGAGCTGAGCTGGATGAGAAGGAAGGAACCCTGGCCCTTTGCCCTGCAATCAGACACCAGTGCACATTAACCTAAGAGTCCATTTTGCTTGGTTTTGTGTTGCATGGAAGATAAGGGCTATTCAAGGGAAGGTCTCCTCTCTGTCGAGTATGATAAAGTTCTTTCAAGTCAAGCTGCAAAATGCCTGGAGATACTTGTGCTTTCTCTTCTTTGTTCTGAGTTTTGCTTTGTTTCTATTGTGGCAGTGGCTATCAGTGAGGTCTTTGTAAGACCAACAGGTTGTATTTGGTCCACTAAAAACTTGTCTCTGAACTTGAGCCTTCCAGTTTGCCAAAGGGGAAGTCTGAACTCAGAAAGCCTTTCAAGGGTGGATGGTTAGGTCCCGTGGTTTCAGTCTCAGTAAGAGCCACTGTCCTTGGGCCAGTGTTCCACCCAGCAGCTGTTTGCACCTTCTGTCTCAGATCTGAGGAGGTGCCAGCGGCTCCTCTCTGTAGTTGCTCTGGGAACAGGGGCCCTGCTGTGGAGAAAAGTGTTCTCAGGAAACATTTCTCTGCGGCAGGAGAAATTTCCATAAAGTTCTTAAATATAATAAAATGTAATTAAAGTGCCCTCGTTGAGTTAGCTCCCTTTGAAGTCTCAAGCTTGCATAATAAATGGAGTCATAAACCAGGACTGGAATTGGAGGTTTTATTCCTTTTTACAGATTGAGCCTCATTAATTATCTACTTGACCCCTCCTGTTATAGAGAAGTAAGTACCTGGCACACCATAATTTGCACTGATAAAAGGCCATAAAAGATGAACTCAGCATGGAAAAAAAATGGACTCTCACATGCTGAATGTCACTTTGTAGCCAAGGAAAATTAGAGCATGCGTTGTAGAAATCATGTTCTCACAGCCTCATATGAGTTCGTAAACAGGAGTCTGTTCTGCATTGTCTTCTGTGTCACTGAACATTTCAATTTTGTGTCAAAAGGTTGTCTCCCTAAAGAAATAAGCTCCCTTTCATAAAGGAAGTTTTATTGTTACTGCTGTTATTTATTGTCTCTTTGGTTTTTGCTAACCTACAGTGCATATGCAACTAACTTCTATCCAGCCACCAGGGATAGTACAGCAAGGTTGCTTTGCCTTGGAATGAAGACATAATATTTCAAGGCCTTTTTTTTTTTTTTTTTTTAAACTTATCATGCTGTTTCACAAGCCTAGAAATAATGACACAGACAAAGAAGACTTTGCACTGAGACCAGTAAGGACTCACCACTTATGCCAGGAAAACTGATTACCTGTGACTCACATTCATTGACAGCTTTTTGGGTGAACTCTCACTGAGGCTTAATGCTGAAATCGATTTGTTTTATGTGTGGGGACATTTATTTGTGTGTGCCTGCATGCCCATATGTGTTCAGGCATCTGCAAGTGGTTTAAGTGTTCCTTCTTCCTGGGCTGTGAGGACTGGGGTGATTTCAGGACAGGAGGAACTCTGTACAATGAAAGTATTACCACGGCTGAAAAGAAACCAACATTAAAGCATGGTATGAAGAAGCAGTCAATTAAAGGGCTTGAATTGTTGAAATGAACTAAAATAATATTTTTAAAAGAAGATGGAAGAGACTGATGGATAATTGTGGGGCTGTGGTTCATGCGTGGGCATGGGTTCTGTTGGGCTGAGTTGTAGATCCCGAGTGTCTGTCCCCCCAGATGGCTATAACCAGGGCTCAGGGAGGCAGAAGAGAGGGAATTTGACTGAGTTCACTCCACGAGGCCCAGGAGGAAGCTGGGCTATGAGAAGCCACCGGGCTCTGCTTGGGCACGTGAAGAGGTCTCAGCCTGAAGTCCTGCAGAGGCAGAGCTCCTGGGTTGGGGGTCTCCGGGCCAAAGCAGCTAGATGGAGATCAGCTGGTCTCTGTCCTTGGGCTCCCAGATGCAGTTGGGAACAACACAAGAACTGAGACACGGGGTGAGGGGCATACAGGTGGGACCAGGCCACAGCCTAGAGGGATGAGAGGGAGAGCTCCGGCAATGTTCCGCAGGGTGGAAACTTTTGGTCACATCGACTCGCTTGGCTCATGGCTGGCTCGGCTAGCTTACTTGAGTTGGCGGGCTCCATGGCTGGAAGGTAGACCAGTCCTCGGTGGCTCGGTAGTTGAAGACCTCCTCCAGGGTCCTGCATGGCAGGCCCCAAGTATGAGAGGAAGTCCATGATCTTAAAAGGTTTATTGTCATGGTGGAAAGTGGATGAAGCTGTACCCCCTGTCCTCAGGGCCGCCCTGAGGTTAATTACCGTTTGTAAGGCCTTTAGGTATCTCATTAATATGGAGGTCTCTTGAGGCTCTGTGGCCTGTAGTCACGCCCTCTACCTGTGCTGCCTGTGCTATGTGACCTAGCACCTAGCACATGGTAAGTGAAAGGAATCAGGGCCCAGGAGCAAGGCCGAACAGTCCCATTAGGGTATTACCGGGGTTCCAGGTCTGTGCTCAACCAAGCTCCCAGCTGCCTCTCACAGCCCACCGCCCTACAGATAATGAAGGCTGTCAGGGTTTACTTTATTTTTGTTTTGTTAGTGTGTGTGCGTGTGCGTGTGCGCGCGCGCGCGCGCACACACGCACACACGCACACACGCACACACGCACACACGCACACACGCACACACGCACACACGCACACACGCACACACGCACACACGCACACACGCACACACGCACACACGCACACACGCACACACGCACACGCGCGGGGACCTGCTCTTCCAAGCACAAGCATAGCTGTTTCACAGTCTTGAGAAAGTGGCTGAATGTAACAGAAACAAGAATGATAAAAGACCCATAGAGACAAGTGTTGTTCCACCAAATCAACCAGAGTAGATTTGATCCAGATAATATTTTATTTGGTCCCTAAGAGAAAAATGCTAGCTCTTAAAGATTAGACACCTTGACATCAGATGATGTCTTATCTTGAAGGATGGTCAACAATGTTTAGTCCAAGAGAGAAGAAAGTCCCTGTTCCAAAACCAGGTTGCACCAAACAACTTGATACAGTTTCTAAAGAGGGTATTTAGAAAGACTCATTAATTAAGATTTATTGAATTATGAATAACAGAAACTGACACTGATAAAAACAATCAACCAAGAGGTGAAAATTAATATTATGGTATTGAGGTAACACACTGGACTCAAAAGCAAGTAACACAGACAGACTCTGAAAGGAGCTGAAACCCTGGGCATAGGGAAAGCAACATTTCTCCTACTCTCTCCTCCATTTTCTTGCCTGCTCTTTCCCTTTCTCTATTCTCCTTTTCTCTTTTTCGTTATCTCTTCTCTTCCCTTTCCCTCCATTGCCCTGTCCTCTAATTCTCTCCCATCCCTTCTCCTTCCTTGGATTTGTAAGCAAGCATAAGCCTAGGACCCTAATGTAGCTAGAGCCATGGGAATACAAGAAGAATCTACTCTACAATTCTTTCCTCTCCTTTTACCTCTCTCCTCTTTTCCTCCTGTCTGTCCACTCTTCTCTCTCCTCTCCTGTCCTCCCTCTCCTTCTTTCTCTCATCCACCCTCCCAGATTTCTTTTCTTCTGAATATCAACTTTCTTCCTTATCACAAAACCAGCCACAAGTCTTGCATCTTGTCTAGGAAACAAGCACCGAAGAGGATGAAATCTAGATACTCGCCACCTAGTTTGGGATTGGCTCACAATGAATTAGGTGCTCTTCAAGGATCAGTCAATGGTGTCCCAGCATGGGAATAGGGGATGAGTCAAGGATGAAATAAAGTCATTGTGTGTTGTGAAAAAGCTGCCCTCACCATGACAATGGGCACACACATGGCTTTAGATAAGTAACAGCAATTCCTAGAAATTAGGGCAGAGGGAATTGAGTTGGTTAGATGGTGACAACCAAGCATTTGTTGCAGGAAAATGAAGTAAACCAGATTTATGATAGAAGAAGAACTCACAGCCACAGATAAACCAAATGGAGAAAATCCTAGTCAAGGCCTGATAAGTTCTGACAGTAGCATATCAAGTCACTCTTGTCGGTTAATATCATTGTTGCTTCCACTGGAGATTTCATGTTCATGTTATTACCTACAACATGAAACAGGATACCCAATGGTGTAGATTAAAGACAGTTTGGTACTTTCATAGATTCAGTCATAGTAAATGTTGTTTGTTCATCTTAAGGGGTAAAGGGGTGAGAGCCATCAGTGGGCAACAAAAAGAAACTGATGCCCCTTTCACCTTGGTTTTCAATGGTTGTAGACTGATTGATTCTCAGTGCCTTGGAAGCTAAGGTAGGTTCTATGAAAGCAGCTATGTTTACTTACAGAATGGATCTATTTTCATGATCACTATATGTTCAGTCAAGTGTTTCAGAGAGCCATGTAGATATGTAAATTATTTACCCACCAAGAGCCCCAACTTGCCCTAGTGCAAAAGCCTCCACACCCATAATTCTCATTTGGAGTTTTAAAAATGGGTACTAGAACAAATGTCTGAGATCATCTCCCTCTGTGCTTCATGGTTTTGTGTGGCAACTTCAACACAAGTTGGATTCATCAGAGAGGAAGAGCCTCAGTTGAGGAAATGCTTTCATGAGATCCAGTTGTAAGGCATTTTCTCAATTAATGATCAATTGGGGAGGGTCCAGCCCATGGTAGGTGGTGCCACCCCTGGGCTGGTGGTCCTGGGTTCTATAAGAAAGCAGGCTGAGCAAGTCATAGGAAGCAAGCCAGTAAGCAATATACCTCCATGGCATCTGCACCAGATCCTGCCTCCAGGTTCAAGCCCTTCTTAAGCTTTTGTCCTGACTTCTTCCAATGATGGATTATGATCTGAAGATTTAAGCCAAATAAACCCTTTCTTCCCCAACTTGTGTTTTGGCCATAGCATTTCACTGCAGCCATAAAACTCTGGCTAAAACACCTCCCCTCTGCCAAGAAAGAGAGGACCCTCCCCAGAATGTTCCCTGATGAATCTTGTCCAGTCATCCTTGGATAGGAATAAAAAGAACATTTAAAAATCTTTTTTATATTGCATCCAGAGCTATGTACCAGACTGCTTGTGTTGTGGTCTTGAATACAACCATGTGCTTGCTTAAATTGAATTTTTTTCTGTTTTTTTTTTTTCTTTCTTTGTAATTGAGTTTGCTGTTGGCCATGAGCCTAAGGTACAACTAGAGAATGAGTCTGAGAGATTGGAGCTGCAGTCCTGGGTATCAATAGCAGACACCAGAAAATAAATAAAGAAAGAAAAAGTAAAAAAAAAAAAAAAAAAAAAAACAGGCAGGGGAGGTTATACAATGCAAGTGTTTCTCTACAAACCATTAGAGATTGTGGAAAGCAGGAGACTGCATGAAGGCAAGAAATCTCAAGGCACATTATGTGTGTACTTGCAACAACCATTCACTACAATGGTCTAAGGTTGTCTGATGCCAGAGATATATTACATTAAGGATAAATCTTACTTTGTCCTTCATTATGCCAAATAGAGAATTCATCAGTCAAGACTCTGGAGAAATGGAAGGGAGAGATGGAGGATGAAAGGTGGATACAGACATATTCCTGTGTTCTAAACCCATCCAGATGACCTCACCATATATTGAAATTACCATAGGAAAACTTTTCATTTTATACAGATATATTTTGGAGCACCATAGCTTAGCAACATAGTATACTTTAGTGTCCCTTGCTCTCAGGGCCATGAATAACTGGGTGATGTGGCTCATGGTCACTGTCCCATCTAAGAGAGTGATTTACTTCTGTCACTAGTTCAGGAAAAGTTCAAAACTGTACATTCAAGTTTACTTTCCCATGCATACATACTCGTCATTGTAAGGTGGAAAAAGTTATAAGTCATTTTAAGTCCTGAATAATCTGTGTACTTGGGGACTGATTAGCAAGTATTAGCTCAGGCAATTATGGAAGCTGAGAAGTTCAATGGTCTGCTGCTTGTAAGGTAGAGATCAAAGAAAACCAGTGTTAAGAGTGGGGATATGAGAGGTGTAGCAGAATATTTCCCCCACTACATTTTACAATAAAACTTGGTAATCTGGGAGCTAATGTGGGAGGAGAGGAGAGGAAGACAAGAAGGAAGAGGAGGAGCTAGGGCAGAGATGTAGGATCCATGGAGAGCCATGCATGTATCAAGAGCAGTCCCAGGTAACAACTTATATCTAGGTTAGTAATTGGTTAACACTTCCAATTGTATGGGCATCTTGTTAATTTGAGCTTTACCAAACTTATAAAGCCTTTGGATAATCTTTAAGCATTAGAGTCTCATTTCTACTGGGTACCACATGGATGGTGGGATGCTCTGTGCTCAGCCCAGCCTTGTGGAGACATCGTGGTAGATAGGCAGAGCCATCTCCCATGCTAGCATCTTGTGGGCCAATGTTTCTGGCTAGCCACTTCTAGCTGTGGTGCACCCATGTCCTCTGGCTGCTTCCAGCTGTGGAGTGCCTGGCTTCAGGCTGTGGAGCATGGTGGCCTGAGCTAAGCAGAGCCACTGCCACATAGATAGTTGGCCTGACCAATGGCCTATAATAAATATTATCTCAACACAGAGGTATTTGCTTTATACAGCCTAGAAACTTAAATATGGAAAAGACCTCACAGATACACTCAGAAATAATGTTTAACCAAATCTCTGGGCATTTCCTGGCATAGTCAGGTTGGTATGGCAAGTTAACCATTATAGACAGGAGCATCCCTTTGTCCTCAGTGTACATAACTCTATTTATTAGTTCAACAAGGATCTAAAACTGTATCAAGATGTTCTAAGGAATACAATGAAGGAAAAATAATGTGTGCTTTAATACTCTCTTGATTCTCTTATAGCTTTTTCTGACAAGAGTCGAAAATGGATCACATTATACCAGATAGGCAACTGTCTGATGATTGTTGCTGTCACTATCTTGTGCATTTGAACTGACTTTATATGCTGACCTCTGGCTGGGATGAAATAAATACTTTGCCAAGGATAGTCTTGAACTCCTGATTCTCTTGCCTTCATCTCCTAAGTACTGACATCACCAGTCTGAATCATGCCACATCTGGTTTACTTGGTGCTGGAAATCAACCCCAAGCCCTGCAAACACTGTACTAACTGAGCTACATCTACAGCCCAAGGAGGCTGGTGATTTCTACAGCTTACAGAAGGTAGTCAAATACTACTGCCCACACATATCTGAAGCAACAGCAACAGAATTTTTTCTCTTTTAATTTGAGACAAAATATATTATGCATTTACTGCATAGAAAGTACATCAAACAAAAAACCTGAAATAAGAGCAGAATTAATTAAACTAGGAGACAAAAGAATAGTTCACTTCTATCAAATCACCTTGGAACCAGTGGGTAAATTGTGTAAGAAAGCCTTTTCCATTTATAAGTATGTGTACTAGGGAGCCAACCAGACAACAGAGGCACCCTTGGAAATGGAGTCCATATGATTCTGTGAAGCTAGCTTTAAAGTTAAAAAAAAAAAACATACCGTGTCTACTGTGCCTTCCAAGAACCAGCAGGCAAGAGAAACCACTGCAGGTTTTTGAGACTGGCAGGCTTGTGACCCAGCCCAGCTTTACCTCGTGTGCCAGCTGACCAGCCTCAGAGTCTCCAAGCAAATGACAAACTGTAGGATGGAACATGGAACAGAGGTTAGAAGCTGATGTGCTTCTTCCTGTGTGGTTTAGGGAAACCAGTGGTCCCAGAGGCCCTAGAAAGGATGGGCATGCTCACATATGTAGGCACTATTGACAGTGGGTGAATCCCCCTGTCAGGGAAACAGCAGGGAGGACTAGGCTTACCACAGTCACCGACCACACAGGAGAGAGCTGCGGGAGCCAGGGTTACTTCAGTCTTTATAAATGTCCTGAGAAACTTTGTAATATCTTATGTTCAACAAACTCCAAAACACATGTCACCAAGGACCATTTTTTTCACCTTTATTTTAACCCTCTGAATATATTTAAGACAATGGAATCCATATGTGCCTGCTTCATTTGTACGTAATTCATTAAAGCGATGTCCAGTATGAGCCATTTCATGCCCACAGAACCTTCTGTTACGGTTTTATGAACATTTTGAGGCATTTGCATGCAGAATCCGGGAGCCAGCTAAATCAGAGCTGAGCAGGACTCAGCCTGGCTTGAAATTTAACACTCCCATAGCTCTGCTGGATATCATTTGTGGCTAAATATCTTCTCTCACATCCCAGACCCACAGCCAACAAGGCTGCTATATCAAGCCCTGCCCCAGAAGAAGAATAAAGGGAATTGTCAGAACACTTAATTGAAACAACAAATTAAAAGAAAGGAAAGTACGTCTCAAACACATGAAATGCCAAAAGAGGGGAAAAATCATTTTAAAGCTAGTCTCTCCTAACTTTTCAATGGTGGCATGAAATAGCAACTAAAGAATGACTTGAATTAAGGTGTGTGTCAAAAGGTGGGGCTTGGAAACAAATTGTGATTGATTATGATGAGAAACACATTTCATTATATATCTAGGTGAAAACATACAAAGTGCTTTTTGGGATTTACATAAACAATGAAAACTATGGGTATTGTCATTATTATTGTCAAGCCAAAACAATCACATCATTTAAAAAAGATATATGCTGTGCATTGGGCTGAATAAGAGGGGAGTGGGAGTCTGTTTGAGACTCAGCACATGCTAAGGAGTGGCGTCTTCCCTCCAAGTACTGTTCTAAGGACAAAAGGGACAATGCTCTGGAGGATGGACACAGTCTCTGCTTCCACGGGGAGCACATGGTCTAGTGAGAGGAGTCAGACAATTACATAAAGCATGGTGAGAGTAAGGGTGCACTCATAAGCAAAGGAAAGAGCTCAGATTTCAATGGCTTAGAACTGGAAGTTGGTTAAGAAAAGGTGCTAGAGCTTGAGGGAAGGGTGTGACCAGAGGATGCTGGCTTTGTCATCCTGTTAAAGCTGTGGCTGACTCAGTTTCCCCAGGACACACATTTTATTTTGATGTTTTACATTCCTGCTTTTCAAGATAATGTTTATATGTTTTTTTTCACACTCATTCCAGATGTATATGTTACATCACTGTATCCACTTAACTAAAGGAGTTCTAACGGTGGCCATCTCTGAACCAGAGGTATCCACATCACCTGGAAGTTGCAAGAAAGGAAAGAGGAACTAAGCCAATCATTTCTGTGAGAGCACACACGGCTTAGTCGGTCATTGTAGTCATCGGTGAAACAAAATCACACAGAAATCAACTCCAAGGTTACTCTGAGACCATGATAAATGAGACAGAGCAAGGCCACTTCATAATTTTTCCTAAGTACAGACAAAATCAAGGTCACTGTGCAGTACACAAATCACAAAACACCCCCTTCTTGGACAAATAAGCTACTGCTCTTTCACCAAGTGTAGCCCTTCCCCTTGCTACCCTCCTCTGCCTATAGATAACATTTAATGAGACATCCTGTCAAAGAACACCTCCACTGCCCAGCAGTAGCATCCAGACTAAATACCGACTTGATCGAGCCTTTTCTCAAATCACTTAGGCAAGCCCAAATCCCATAGTATAATCATATTTATGACTTCTTACAACTGGATGTGTATTTCCACATGCTGGGTGTTCTTCCTTATTCTGAAGTATGACACCAGTTTGTTGAAATCTGTGGCCAAGGACAGTGGCACTATGGCCCTTCCTAGAGCAACTAAATCAGACACCTACGGAATGGAAAGCAGTAACCTGGGTTTTTAAAGGATCCCTGAGGGGATCACCTGCTCCAGCTTAAGAACTTCTATCCTGAGATCTTGCTTTCCATTGGACAACAGAATCTTTCAAAACTCAATCTGTAGGTCTGGAGTGGGACATGGGAGTTCAGGACTCTTTTTCTCATTTGGCTCTTTTCTATTTTTATTGTTTCAAGTATTTTCTTAGTGTATATTCATTGTATATAGTGATTTGTTCCATTAAAAGTGATACTACATTCGTGTGTGTGTGTGTGTGTGTGTGTGTGTGTGTGTGTGTGTGTATGAGAATCAGAGAGAGAGGGATGGGGGAGAGAGAGAACATAGTTGGTTTTCTCTTTCCACCATGTAGATCACAGGGATGAAAGTCAGGTTTTCAAGCATGGTGGTGTAGAGTGAAAAATTATATAAAGACCATTTTATGAAATATGTAGAGTTTTTCTTTGCCCTTAGTCCTGGGTAGAAAAAGTGCAGGTTCCAGAACGCAGAACTGAAAATAAGATTTCAGACCTTCACTGCCCCAGGACACATTCCGGGTGGAGGACATTATCCCTGAATCAGAGGACACTTACTGGATTACATTCCTCAAGCCTCAGGGAGTAGACCCCACCTGTGGGTGGGAAAAGCCCAAGGCAGGAAGACACATTCCTGACCACAGAGAAAGATGCAAGCCATCTAGGTGGGGCTATAGCCGGAAGAAGTGAAAAATAGTTTACCTGAAATAGTTGGTAATGATCGTTTAGGGTAGGTTCCTCTGAAATGTTCCACTGTTCTGGGTTAACACCCCCCCCCCCCCCCCCCGTCTTTCCAGTGTTACAACCTGTTGGTGTTCAAACTTTGTAAAGCAATCAATCATGTGAAACCATGCGAAAATACAACCAACCATGTGTAACCGCATGAAAATTCCTCCCTTTCCCTATAAAAGAAACCCCTCAGCTTGCTGGCCTTTTGTCAAAATTCTGTTCCTGCGTGGACAAGCAGTTTTGACCTTGGTTAGCCAACTCTCCAATAAACCTCTGCTGATTGCATCCAGGTATGGTTTCTTGTGATTCTTGGGTGGTCGTGATTTTCTGAGATTTGAGGAAGGGTCTCCCGAGTATGTGGGTCTTCAGTGGCAAGTGCTTTTAAGTACTGAGTTATCTCACCAGCATGTATTAGTGACTTTCTAAGAGGAAAAGAAATACAATGTTTTCTCTGTTGTCACATATGGTCTCTTCTGCCATATTATTATTCCACAAAAAGGTTCAGTATTGGTATTTGATATTTAGTTACAGTAACAGACAACAGAGTGACACCAGTTTTCTTTTCATTGAATTGTAACGTGTATGATATACATAAATATATGTAAATTGAGAAATAATTCTATCATATATGTGTCTTAGAGATATTTTCCCTCATTCATAGGGCTTTTCACTTTCTTGATAAGGTCTTTTGAAACACAAAAGTAATTTTACTTTGATGTATTCTAATTATTTGTCATTTGTTTCTTGTCTTCTTTTAAGTAAGATTCATTGTATTCAAGTTCATAAACAATTACTCCTATTATGAACTTTCTGCTTCTTTTAAGAAAAAATTTAGCTCTGTTATTCTGCATTAATATACATGGTTCTTCCAGCACCATTTATTAAATCCTCATATTTACTGGTGACAGTAATGGATCTTGCTTTGATGTCATCTTTACTCTTTAAAAGGGGTATGTAGATCAGGTGAATCTGAGATCTGTTTCCATAGAGATCTGGTACTTCTATTCTTTTTCAGCATACTTGCAATGTGTTGAGTCAAAAGACAAATTAATTAGTCTTACTGAATGGCAGCCCTGCAGTCTGCCTTGGTTAATCTCAATTCTCAACCTTTTACAATCTTAGAATTATTTGGGAGATGAGTCCCTAGGCATATCTGGATCTTGATTAGATTAAATGAGGTGGGAGGACTCATCCACTATGGGTGAAACTATTCCCTGGGCTGGAATCCTGAACTGCATAAAAATGAGAAAGTAACTTAAGCATTCATCTTTCTCTTCTTTATTGTGCATATTATGTAACCAGGTACTTCAAGTTCCTGTCCTCATGACTTCCCTAGCATGATAAACTATAACTTCAAACTATGAGCCAAACAACTCTTTCTCCTTTAAGTTGCTTTTGTTAGAGTGTTTTGTTTAATCACAACAACAGGAAAATTAACTAAGATAATATCTATGTCGAGTCTTTCTCCTCAATTCCATGTTAGAGCTTCACAGTTCTAAGCTGAATACTACAAATTAACATGTCAATCATGACCTTGACTTCTTCCTTTCTTTCACCTGTTTTCTTCCTATTTGCTTGTAAAGCCTATGAGCAATTTCCTCTTGAAATTGAGGAATTAGCATGAGAAAAACCATGATGTAAAGAGGAAGCCAACAAATGGATACTTTCTCAAGGAGGCCAATGTTTCCCCTGGCTTGGCTTAGATGATTTGAATTTCCATTCAAAACCATTGATCAAAGGCAACATACAAATGGTTCCAACTGACTACACAACTCAGCTGATGGGGTGAATGTGAACATCCCAAACCATTCAGCCCTACTCTAAAGTAGAATGTGGTCAATGAACACAACGAATCGGAAAGGAGTCAATGATTTAGCCTAAAATAAGTGGTGTGGCAAATTTTGTAATTATTTCCATATTAATGTTGATGAGAAAGAGAAAAACATAATGAATTTAAATAAGAAGAAACATAACAATTGAAACCATTCTCTTCTAAAAAAGCCAGTGTGGCTAGCGACATGGCTCAGCAGGTAAAAGTACTTGCCACTAAGGCCACGACCTGAGTTCCTAAGTTTGATCCTCAGTTTCCTAATGGCAGAAAAAGAGAACCAACTCTGTTAAGGTGTCCTCTGACCTCTACAGCTGCACCATGGCACACCTATGCCACTCATACTAAACACAGGCACACAAAATAAATAAAATAAATAAAATTGCTTTAAAGCAATGAAACCTTGCTTTAAAGCTGAGGCATTTGGAAGGAATTTTTTTCTTGAGAGTATTACACCAATTCTGTAATGAAAATGTTTCAAAGATTTGCCTGGACTTCAAGGAGCACTAAAAAGCCACTTTATAATCAATAAGCTACTGAGAGTAAACAAAAGAGAGTCAACCTTGACTCCAAGCCTCATGGGTCTGAGTCAGAACATCTTCTAGGTTAGTCTCTAAACCCTAGAATTTTAGTTGCTCTGCCTGTAAGGTGGGAATGAAAATCCACATCTCCAAGTGCTGATGTAGTTGCTGTGATAACTGAAAGAGTGAAGTATTAGCAGCCCAGTGAGACTTCATGTTTAGATACAAATTTTCTTACTTTGCATTTTCTCTTTCCTGCCAATGATACTTCAATGATGTCTATACAATAAAATGTAAATAAACATTCTGAACAGTGAGGCTAGTGAAGTTTTATTGTTGGTGAACATGCTCATGTACTAGGAAGGTGGTGTTCTGGGCCCCCAGGTAGTCCAACATATCCTCCATCACTCCTTCCTCCCTCAGTGCTACAGCAGCTCTGGTACCCAGGTTCATCCCATAGCAATGGAAAATTATTGCTCTACTAGTGGTTACTTTGAGGGTTCAGATAACACCATTCTGAGGTCTCATGGAATGCTATGTGACTAAAATCGAAGTAGAGGGAAAAGCATCTTTTACCTACTTCCTAGGATTTCTGCAAGTCACAGCGATTGTTTGAGACTTCTACGGAGACACTGCCTGTGCAACTTTTGTGAGATTGTAGCTAGACATACAACATATCTCCCCTGCCTCCATTCTCACTTCTCTGAGATAAAACATTAACATATAAGGGTTGCCTTAGCCTGTGTTGGAATCTAGAGCACAAGAGAAGTATAACTAGAGAATTTCTGCTCTTAAAGGGAGCATGCCTAAAACCTGGTGGAAGCATTCTGTACTTAGCCAGGCAATGAGAACTGTAAGCTTGCTCCAACCTCAAGAGCCTAAGGGCACTGATGACATCAACTGCCTGAGTCTTTGGCACAAATCATCCAGTTGTATAACTTCCAAATACATTGTTATTCCTTGCCCATGACATATCTTCAGCTAAACTTTGTCTACTTTAAAAGAAGACATGTGTTATTAGCCATACAAAACTTCCTGTTTTCAGGATAGGATATCTTTCCTCTTGTTATGTAATAATGGTAAGGATTGATGGCTGATGGCTTTTTAAAAGAATATCTTTATTTGAAAAAGTAAAAGTCTGAATTAAATAAAAATTCAAACATGTTATGAAATTCAAAATTTGGGAAGAGTGCCTTTTTCCATTAGGCAGCGCCTGCCCTAGTTCTCTGTTCTATGGCTTTACTTTACCCCAAATATAAGACTCAGTGAGGCTGTCCTTTTCCATGCCCATGAAAAGGAGGCATTAATCAGGGGACCAGGAACTGTTGGTGAATGAAATGCTGGGAAGGATGTGGGCTTCTCTGGTCAGATCTGTGATACAACAGAAGAATTACTAATGAGATTGACACTATACATAAATGACAGAGAACAGCTTCACACATAGTGACTACCAGTCATTCATACTATGAGATAATTACAGTATAATTATCAGATAATTAGGATGTCTACATCTAATGCTAATAGGATGGTCCATTTACTTGGTCTGGATCTTATATGGTTCCTCTGCTAAGTGCAATTATAATTGTTTTCTTAAAAAAATAATTGTGCAACCAAGGGAAACAAAATTCTGACTATGGTGGAGTAAAGAAGTGTTTTTTCTCTATAAAAAACACATGAGAAACACAAAACTGGAAAGAAAATGTCACAAAGCACAGCTATTTCAGTGCTTGGGAAAATGTCTATAACTAAGACAAAAGGTAAATTAAAAGATGTTTAATTGTTGGGAGGGATGCTACAGAACCTAAATAAAAGCAGGGGGCAACTTTAGTCTTCTTGGTTGGAGTGGCTCATTACTTCTCTACTCCCTACAGTACAATAGTACAATATAGTAAGAATGGGGCCATTCATAAAATGTAGAAACTTTTTTGCCCTTGAAAGCTAATACTGTTGGTAGAAATCAAAAAGGGAAATCTCTAATTCTGGTTGATGGTGGTTGTGGTTCCAGGTAGCCAACAATTTTGGTCTGGTCAGGAACATTGCTCAAGTTTAAACTGAAGAACACTACAAAATATCTACCTGTTACTTCACAAGTACTTCATGCTCACTAAAACCACAAAGTGCTGAATAACCTGCCATGGTGCCAAGAAGCCCAGGTAGACACAATAATAAACAAAGTGGGACACCTTGAATGGGGCATTAATAGAAAAAAAAAAAAAAGACAATTGAGTAAAAACTAGGGACATCTGAATCAAGTGTTGGCATGTGCCACTAAATGCCACCTCATCACTACGACCAACATAGATTAGCAATGGGAAAAGCTGTGTGTAGAGTGTACAAAGACTCTCTACTCTCTTCTTGTTGCTTTGCTATACATACAAAGGGGGAGGGGGTTAAAAATCAAATGCTTATTTTAAAATAGAAATTGTAGAATTGAAAGTTTAAGAACTTAAGTTAAAAAGAAGTTCCTGGGAAAGATATACAGTAGAGTTCAGACAGTTTCTGGGACACCATTCACCTCCAGACTTCAAACTTTATAATATAGCTAATCAAGACAGGTAAAGACAGATATGCAGACCAGTAGACCACAGTAGAAAGTCAAGATTTAAAGCCCTCAAATTCAGTCAATTTCAATTTTCAATGAAAGGTGTCAAGGTGAATGATGGGAAGAAGAATGACCCCTCCAGCAGTGACTGTAGAATATTAATATGAAAACAAAAAAACATGAAACATGGTGCCACAGAAAATTAATCCAAGCACTCTAGAGTCAAGATCAGTGGATATATGAGAGTTCAAGGTCAGTCTGTTCTACATAGAGACCCTGTCTCAAGACAAAACAAAACAAAGAACAGCATTTTTTACATGCAAAAATTAACATTACAAATCATAGCCTTTGATGCTTTGTTAATTTTTACATGCAAAAATTGACATTATAAATCATAGCCTTTGATGTAAGCAAAACTACTAAAATCTAAAAGAAAACATGAACAGAAAGCTCCTCCATGGTCACTGATTATGATACTTAAAGTGTGTTCCCAAGAAAAATTCTTTGAAGCAGGATAAACCTGAACTTTTTAAAATGAAAACTTTTTACTTTACCAAAACATTACTATGAAAAATGAAAGGATAAATTGGGCAGAACATGCCTTTAATCCTAGCACTTGAGAGGCTGAGCCAGGTGGGTATTTGTGAGTTCAAGGCCAGGACAGCCAGGGCTAACTAGAGAAACACTGTCTCAAACAGACAAACAACAAAGAAAAATACATACATACATACATACATACATACATACATACATACATACATAGTGTGTCTAATAAGATTGTTTCTAAAATCCAAAAGCATTGTTTTCTGAGCTATAATAATATGATGTCAGCCAGATTGTAAAAGAAAAGCCAGATGACTGAAGGACACTGAGGATATATGTGATGATATATGGATGGTTTAAAAAGGCTCAATAAGATCAGGCAGTAAAAGACTGCAATTAAGAACCCTAGAGGGACATCAGTGAACCAATAAATAAAGTAAAGAAAGCCAGGTTCAAAAGACTTCATGTCATATTGTTGGCTCCTTGCAGCTGCAGGTCCAGGAGAGAGGAGAGAGGTCCACATTCAGCCAGGTCTCTCTTCAGGGCTTCCAGGGCTGAGCAAGATGGTGAGTGTTGGTGGCCCAAAGAAACACACCCCATTGGGAGTCTTGTTGAGACAGGAACTCAACTTTAATGTAACTACCTCTTGTTTATATAAACTTGGAGCATAGGGAGGAGGGGTTTTGGAGGGATGAGATGATGTAGGGGGTGGAGAAGGGTGACAGAGGGTATGGGGTGACTGACAGGGCCAATAGCAAAGCTCTACATCAACAACAGCTGAGTAGAGGCAGGGCTAAAAAGGTCCTGTTGAGTCACTCCAGTATGGAAATGACTAAGACAGGTTTCAAACTCAAGCAAGACTTGGGTTTGTCCTCAAAGCCCAAGCCAGGGCCAAAATAGGGTCCAAAAAGGAGCTTCATTGGACAAAGAGAGATTAATCGCAAAAGTGGAGGCCTCAGGCAACAGTCCTCCTACACTGGGTGCCCACATTGGTGCCCAGCACTCAAAATGCCACCCTGGCCTAGCAACTGCACCTGAGGAACAGGAGGGCAGTCGAGCACCCAGCACATCTTGCCAGCATCCCCTGTCATTCCTGGTGACTCCACATAGGCCAAGGCATGCCCTAGTGGCTGTCCAGGACTCCAGGCCACTTGTCCTCTGCTTGCTCCTTTGCCTTCCATCCCTGGAACCCAGTCCAACATCTCTTCCCTGTCCCCCAGTGTCAGCACCTTGGCATCATCGTGGCAGAGGGCAAGGCTCCCAGGTGGGTGGAGTGTACTCAGGTCACAGTTTGGGCCTGTGGCTGTGCCTCTGCCTTCCATGTATGGATGGGGAGAGACAAGGTGCCCAACATCTCTCCCTTTTGTTTTTGGATTGGGCAGGTTACGTGACTCCTGTCTTAGGTTGTCCCCCACATGGGGATTTTACCTGTCTCTGGATACCATGTGTCACCCTGGCTCAAGGGAGGAGCTGCTCCACTACCTGTCTTAGGTTGTCTCAGCACATCTGAGATCTTACCTGTTATTGGTCAGGTGGAGAGCTGAGGAGGGGTGTTCATAGGCAGAGGGATATGTAGAGCCTGGATCAGAAGAGACAAGTCTTTGGTAATGAACCTCAACTTGGTGAAGCTGGACTACCTCTAGTCTCTGATAAATAAATTGAGTGAGCTTATTGAGCACACATGACCTGACAGTCAAGATAAGAGGGAGGAGAAGAAAAGGTCCAAGAAGAGGAAGAAAATAGGGTAATAGGCCATGAAATCTAGTTCATAATGGGTTGTCTTGGAACCTGACGGTTTTTTGAAGATCTCTCTTGCTCCTCAGGGCGTCCCGGAGTCCTCCCTCAGTCAAGATGGGGGAGCAGCATCCATGTCAGTAGCAGGGTTGTTTTCTGGATCATCTTGGTCTCCTGTGGGAGAAGTATAGGGGGTTTCTCAGGGAAGTGTGTTCCCTGGAAATGTCATTGTGAGGCATATACTTTATATCCCCTTGTTGAGGCATATACTTTATATCTCTGGCCAATATCCAGATTGCTCTGCTTTCACTTTGGGGAATATATGCAGCAGAATCCCTTCTCAGCTGTCAGAAGTGGATCTGGTCCTCTCCAGGCTCCCATCAGTGGGTCCCTGCATCTAACTCATACTGAGCTATAGGAGATGGGGGAGGTCCAATGTCTTTGAAATGGGGACAACTGAGCATTTTCTTTTGAAAAATTTAAAATATTTAAAGTGAACAATGCCTTTTTCAGTTGATTATGTGGGAGTAAAGACTCTCCCTTTTGTTATTGTTACTGAGACTTTAAGGCTTGATTTTGTCTTTCAACAATTTCCTGTCCTCTTGGGTTGTAAGGGATGCCTGTAGTGTGAGATATCTTCCACGAATGGAGACACTCTGAAAAAAGTTTGCTGATAAAACATGGGCCATTGTTTATTTTAATTTGATCTGGAAGTCCAAGAATGGCAAAACATTGAAGCATATGGTCAATAGCATGTTTAGATTTTTTGCTGGAATGGGCCAACACCCAGCACACATGGGAGAAGGTATCAATAGTCACAAATATATATTTTAGCTTCCCAAATGGGGAATAGTGAGTAACATCAAGTTGCCAAAGATTATTAGGGCAGAACCCCTGGGGATTGCTCCCTATGGGCTGGAGAGGAGGTACCTGTGAGAATGGCTGACAAGACCTACAGGTACAGATGATCTTTTTAAAGTCTTTTATTGGGACCTGGGGGTATTTATGTCTTCGTCCTTTCCAGTTGACATGAGTTAATGAGTGGAACACCTCAGCAACAGTATGGCATTGTAAGCCTGAGGCAAGTTGATCTGCTAAGTGGTTTCCAGCAGATAGAACCCCTTGGAGGTCTTGATGACCTCAAAAGTATTGGAGAAAAATAGGATGTTGTCTTTGTTTTAGTAGGGTATGTACCTGGATCATCAGGGGTGTGATGGGGTTAGAATCAAGCCTAATATGAGCCTCGACCAAATTAGGAGGTAAGTTTACTACATAGAGACTGTCAGAAAACAAATTAAAGGATTCAGAAATCATACCTAACGCCATAACCACTGCAAACAATTCTTTAAATTGGGCAGATCCCTCAATTTTTTGGAGGTCTGACTTTATAAGCAATGGACCTTTGTCTGATGAAGAAGGGGGGAAAACAACAATGGAGGACACTAGGTGCCCACCATCTGTAAATATGATGGGATAATTTGGGTCGGCGTTAGATAGAAAGAGTCTGGGGGGCTTCCATTTAAGTCTGGAAAAGAAACTCATCAGCTTATACGGTCCAAAGTAGCAATCAATTTGGCCTGGAAAGCCGTCTAGGGCCAGAGCAATACAGCTATTGTTTCTCTGTAACCAAAGGAAATCTGTGTTTTTAAATGGGGTAATGAGGGCAGAAAGCCCTGCCTCAAAGAGCCTAATGGAAAGATCTCTCCCCTTAACAATGCAATCGGCCAGCTGGTTAGCCATAGAATAAACTCGAAGGACCCCTTCCACTGAAAGGTGGATCCAACGAACCAGTTCTCCCTCTTGACCAAGTAGCATGGTATACAACATTTCTCCAGGGAAAATATCTAAAATAAAAGGTAGGTTGGGATCATATCATTTAAGGGTGGCTGAATCAATGGCCTGTTGAATCTTGTTCAACAGCTGGATATGGTCAGATGTCAGCACTATAGGTGTGGAGAGGTCATTTCCCATAAGGAGGTCAAATAATGGTGTTAGATCTTCTGTGGCAATGGAGATCCAAGACCTCATCCAATTAATTTTTCTTCAAAGCTTTTGTAACTGTGGGAGGATATAGGAATCTTGAGTTTGAAGTTGAGGCTTAACAGGGACACAGCATTTAAGGACAACATGGAGCCCAGGATCTTAAACTGTGGCACCTTTTGAACCTTTTCAGGACCAACCTGAAAATTATTATATTTAAGGATGGAGAGACACTTATTAGTAAGCTCTTGGAGGTCTGAAAAGCTGGGGGCACTCAAAATAATATCATCCATATAAATGTAAAATAAAATATTGGAATCATCTAAAAAGGATGAAAAAATATTAAGCATATAATATTGACACATGGGGGGGGGGGTTATTGGCCATGCCTTGGGGTAGAACCGTCCACTCGAACCTAGAATCAGGCCCACCAAAATTAACAGAAGGAATAGAAAAGGCAAACTTTTTGCTATCTCCAGGGTGTAGGGGAATGGAGAGGAAACAATCTTTAATGTCAATGATAGTCAAATGATAGGTGCTAGCATCTCTGGGATCATGGGCGTTCCCTCTGAGGGGTCTCAAAAGGAATCAAGCCACTAGCCAATTACCACCAGGGTTGAAATTTACTGGGTAATGGCTGGTGGCATACTGAGTGTCGAGCCCCTCTCTATTGTAAGGCTGCAGGCTGCAGGCTGCGCAGAGGGACTCTAAAAAGGGTTGTTTGAGGGCTTTGGGAAGGCTGGTTTTATCACCTGTTTGGTGGCCAGCCAAGGGGCATTGTTAAAGGGGTCTAAACAGGGATAAAGAGGTTCCTTGGGCAATGGCCCACAAGGACTATGTCTTGGTTTTGCTATTGGTTTGGATGCCTCTGCTGCAGAAGAAGGCTCCTTGGCTCCCCCCAGCCCCCCAATGGTGTGGAAAGCAACTCTGAGATGAGGGGCCCAACATCATATCATTATGTGACTTTCTAGAAAATGCAAATCTATAGGGAAAATAGCCCAGGATCTAGGATGTGGACAGGGATTGACACCAGAGCATATTTGGTAGGTAGGGTTTGGGAATGTGCCAAAAGTCAGCTGTAAGGTATGTTTATAAATGCATAGATTTACTAAGAATTTTTCAATTATACATGTGCAACAAGCAAAATTTATAGTGCATAAGTTATAACTCACACCTACAGTGAGGCCCACCACTGAAATTCTGCCCTGGGTGATGACCATTCTTTGTGTAGCTTGTCAAGTGGGACTAGAAGTTTGAATGTGTTTGTGGTTTTGTTTTCCCACCCAAGAGTCACATCTGGAATAAAACTTTTGTGAGTGAATTCACTAGAAGACAATTTCAATGGGGGAAAATGCATTTGGAAACCCACTTAAATCTTTTGTAATTAATTAATTAATTAATTATAACAAACATTTTTTTTTCTTGCTGGAAAAAGTTTTGTTACTGAACTGATGTTTTCGTTTTTTTAATTTCATAGGACATGTTAAATATGAAGACTCTTAAAAGGAACTCAACTTTTCCCTCTTTATTATCTCATGTGCAGTAAAAAGCTAGACAGGGAGAAAACATTATATGTAAGATACTCTCTTAGTTGACTTCTCATTCCCAATTTCTTTATTCCAGCACCAATAAAACTAGAAACGGTGGTATGTGGGCTTGCAATTAAGAAGTCTCATAGAAGGGAGCCAGTCCCCAATCACAAGGCTGTGCTGCATGGCCACTCAGTGCCTACACAAACATTAAAGGCTGGGCCTCCATGTATACACAACAAAGGCTTGCTTGTGATCAATCTGTAGTATGTGTTCAGTACAAATGAATACCAGAGGCCATAGGGCAGGCGCTGGAGGTGAGGGAGGCAGAGACACAGTGATTTTCAGAAAAGTATTTCCTTTGGCTGGTGAGTATTTCAGGAACAAGAAAAGATACCACATACCATTTCTAGGTTTTGTTTCTCGACTTGGAGAAACATGCTCACATTGGTGTCTGCAGTTCCAATGATCTTTTGTGTTCCTCTGTCTTACACTTAACACTTTCAACTTGTGTGTGAATGGTCTGACTCAGGGGCACATAGGTTTGAAACCCTTGTACTTCAGGGGCTTTGTAGCTTGATTTACTAATTATAATATATTTGAAGAGCCCCAACCCCCCACCCCTACTTTTTTTTAGCCACCTTTCCTAACGTAGCCGTTGTCATGAAATTAAATGAGAAGGCATCTATAAAAACCTCTTAAAATGATGTCTGACACATAGCACACATATAATGTACTTATTGTTGTCATTAACACCATTAGCATTCTAGGCTAGTACATAAAAAGTAGTTTTGAAAAAAGTGTCATTTATCCATTTGCACTAATTCAATATGGTCAGTTCTCATCACTGAATAACACCATTTTTTTTTTTTTTTTTTTTTTTTTTTTACCCTGCTTGGAATCTGCTTTACTCAGATGAATTGAACCTGCAATTATCAATGAGTCAATATGAAACTGGGTGTACATACCAGATTCTACTCAGTACATTACTAGCCTGGGGTTACTTATTAACTTTTTAATGCCCTGCTAATGGAAGAGGAACCCTGACAACCCAATTGCCTTTTGGTAGCTCTCCTTTAGGAAGTAAGATTTACAGGCAAAGTTAGCCAGTTTCCCCTTTATAGAATGTCTCATGTATTCCAGCCTGACCTTGACTGACCTTGAACTCTCTGTGTGATGGAGTATGACCTTGAACTTCTGAGTCTGATGTCTCTACCTCTCAAGCACTGGGATTACAACCATGCACCATCACACTGGTATGAAGTGTATCTCTGGTCTAAATTAACCTTTATTTTTATTCATTTATTTATTTATTTTTAACAAAGCAGGGCACCTTTAGGATAAACTTCAAAGGGAAAGATTTCTTTGTCAGGTATGTTAGAGGAAAAATTAAAACCCAAGTATGAAAACAATCAGAATTGCCTACAGCAAACCTGGTCCTTAAAGCTGGTAGTCGGAATAATTTCCATGAGCTAGAAGTATTCAGGTCATTAACACAGTCCCTTTAGCTGAGGAAAGAGCTGAGGTCCTGGGGTACAGGGGCTGGGTGAAATCTAAAGGAGCAGTCGTTATATCCACATGGACAGCCAGTTCTCTAGGCTCCTCTTCCTCCATAGAGAGTGCTACACATGTGTCCAACATGCTGCAGGATGCCAAGGGACATTCTTCTGCCTCAGCCCTGGTCAAGCTTTTATTTGCATGTTCTTCAGTGTTTCTGGCCCCCACTGAGATAGAACTTTTAAAAAGTGCAGAGGCAGAGGAGAGAGCAACAGACACAACGTTTTCATTCTGGAGACACAATGCTTTAAGGACAGGAAGAAGAACTGGCTTACACTGCTGGAGAAGACAGTGAAGCATCACAGTATCTGTAAGAATAAAGAGGGTGGCGAAATGGCAACCAAGTTAACAAATGGGAGAAACCATTTGTTAGCATGCTTAAGAACCTCCAGTAATATAATTTCAGATGCCTCTTAATTTGGGAGGTTCAGAAAGTGTCACCAAATTGCTGAAGGGACAGAAGTTAGGAAAGATCTCAAGGCTCTAGGTCTTTCTTACATCCACTGCTTTTCCTTCCATAAACCACCCAAAGAACCGAGCAGAAAACACACACACACACACACACACACACACACACACACACACACACACACTCACATGAAATCTAAAAGAGAAAACTTGCCCAAGTTCCCAGTGGACAAACGAGTCAGTAAGGCTAGCATCTCCAGCCCCTGTCTGTCTGACCATTAAAGCGTTCTTTAGCTCCAAAGCTAAGGTAGACCTGACTTCTCCAGAGGCCCAGACACATTTTAAACCCAAAGCTGCCTCTTGTTGAGAATAAATTTTCTCTAGGTACCAGGACTTTCAGCAATGATTCCTACACCGAAGCCCGTGTTTAATAGGCTTTCTTTTTGCTTAAATCTGAAGAAAAACTAAAAAGGAAAGAAAAGCCGTTCTTTCAGTTCACGAGAAGGCAGCTTTGGTAGGATGGACTCTTCTCTTTTTCCCTTTGGCTAGTGGAAAGCTGAGCTTCCTGCATGCTTGGCTGCACTCAGACAGGAGGAGGAAACAATGACATTAATGTTGACTTTTTGTGTTTGCCCGCTGTAATTTTAGCTGTCAAGCCCAAGTTGGCTTCATTTCCACAGTACCTTCTGGTCTATAAGACCCCCTGCTTCCTGACAGCTTCTTGGTTTGCACCTGGGAGCCCTTGAACAAAAAGGCTGGGACAAAGGCAGGGCCTTCCATTTTAGGTAATTAGAACATTCTTTTAACACCCACACCCACTGCATGGGGGGTATGGGGGATGCTTGGAGTAAAATTACAGAACAGATTTGCATTAGGATGGGCCATCTCTTCCTTGTCTCCTGCCTCTTTAGTGCAGCCATAACTATCTTCCCCAAGGACAATGTAATCTGAATGTTTGTAGCATGCTATTAAGTGAACAGCCTGGAAGCAAACAGCTCTCATTACTTCCAGGAAACACGGCCAATATTTAAGTGGGGCCTCAGATTTGTCATTCAGAGCTCAGAGTTCACCTCTCAATGGAGGGAGGGGAAGTTGTCATTCTAGTTGGTCTGAGCCCCCCAAAGTAGGGGAAGGCATTTTTCAGATCTCAGCTTGCTGCAGCCTGCTTAGTTCATTAGGGAGCCCACGCCTTTCAGGTGAAGGTACACGGAGTTCTTTTGAAGTTACTCTCCAGATTGCCTTCCAGCACTCTTGCCAACTTCTTTTTTCTTTTTTCTTCTCTTTGGCAGGCCTGGGTTTGCAAACACTATGGGTGCTTTTATTTATTTCCATGAACACTAAGGCAGTTTGAATAGTCAACATCTTAGTGTTTTAAACCATCACAGAATGGGACATTGGTGGCTGATGATGACAACTGTCAACTCTAAGGCAGGTATTAGGCAGAAAAACTAGGTTCTCACATAAGAACATTTTACTAAAAGGAGAGGGGCAGAAAGACTGTGGGATGACTTAACTAAACATAAGAACCTTCATCAGTTGTATAGCATGTTTAATTTTGCTCAGTTTAAGATAATGTATTTATTTTGTATGTCCCAGGACCAATATATATATATGATGTGTGATGTGTGTGTGTGTATTTATATGCTGGGCCTCTGGTATCTTCCTTAAAGTAGAGTCCAACAGTAACATCCCAGTCATTACTCAAATCTATTTGCCAGTTACATTTTAAATCCTTGGTCTGCTGCTTTGTCTTGGTTCTAAGTTGTCTACTATCACTGAATCTCAGGTCAAAGGTTAGTGTAAGCTCTGCTCTGATCCATGATGTCAGATGTATGAAAATGGAATAACCAGGAAATCAAGAAGGATGGCTTTGCACTTAGCAGTCTCTCAGCACTCCATAGAATACCCATGGGTAAAACCAACCAGAAGCAACGAAGATGGTATATTTCAATCCAGCACTTTTCTCTAAACATACATGACCAGAGCATGTGGCTGGGCAAAACTAGACTTGTCAATATTTGGTGTTGTGATTTCTCAGGGCAGCAGCCTAGGAGAGATGGAATCTACTGTATGGTATCAGTTGTTTTCAACTCTGTGTTCCCATGGTTAACTAAGTAGTGGTTTCTGGTTTAATTAGGCTCAGTCCAGCAGAGATTATTGACACACTTGTCATGAAAGGAGAATAGCTTGGTAACTGTTAACACTCATTCTTGAACAAGTTGGGGAGTGTTATGTATCTAAATGAGCAGTGTGTGTTTTCTAGCTATGTATTGCATTTCCTACTCCCTCAAGTATGTCTTTCCTTTAAATGATTATGATAATCAGTTCAAGTAAATAAGTGATTATAGCTCACAGGGCATAGATAACTTTCTAGTTAAAAAATTAGTAGTTAGGTCAAAATTTATTGTGAAGGATAAAGACTGTATAGTTTGAAATGCATCCATAAGTTATGCTTGAAGCATAGGCTTCAGCCAGGGTCTTAATACTATCGTGATATAACAGTTTACCTAATACAGGAACTCACAAGCCACAGCATATACATGATTCTTAAGGTCCCCATTAGCAGAATATTTACAAGACAGACAGCTGTCATATCACTAAACCTACTGAATCTCATGCCCAACTGTTTCTTGAGAATGTGGACAAACTTACTCCGTATTGTAATCAGAGCTCTGAAACAAATAGTAACAAACATGTTAACTCGTTGGTTAAAACGCTGGCTCAGAACATAGGAATTCACATCAAGGATTTATCAAAATAAAAACTACAACACAAAATATTACTTTCCCACTGCTCAGTGTTCCCAATAAATCTTTGTGTGTGAGAGAGAGTTTATTAATGTACTAGATAGGAAAAAATGTGTTTTTTCTTCTAGACCCAGCCATGCTATCAGAGGATTCATTTTGCTGAGAACAATTTTTTTTTTCTGTCTCTAAAAGCCCACCATATAAACAGTGAGCAGTACTATAGAGGAAAGCGTCTTATGCTGTTCTCATAAGGACAAGTCTACAATATGGCCGTGCCTTCAGAAGACTTAGTATTTATTTCAAAGCCCTTTTCAAGAAGATTGTTGCATACTTTTGTTGGGCTGTAGCATGCATGTGATCATGGATCCTGTGGGTTAGGTTATGGGTCCCACATCTCCCGTCCCTAAGGGGTCAGGGCCAAGGCTCAGAGAGGCAGAGGTGCAGGACTTTGACTGTTTACTTCACGCAGGAGCTGGGTAAACGTTGTGTTGTAAGAAGCTGCAGGACTCTGCTCCAGGGGTGAAAGAACACAGGCTGGGGTCCTGCGGGGGCCAGAGCTCTTGGGTTGGGGGTACACAGGCCAAGGTGGCCTTGGAACCGACTGGTTCTCTGGCCCTTGGGCTCCCAAGAGACGCTGAAAGGCCACAGAAAGGGCCGAGACAAGGGTGTATAGGCTGATCAACCCGCAGCCAAAGGGGGCGGGAGGAGAAGCTCTGGTTGTGCCCCTCGGGAATGAGACTCTTGGTTGTGGCGACTCGCTTGGCTGAGTCATGGCTGGCTCAGCTCGCTCACTTGAGTTGGCGTCCTCTGTGGCTGGAATGTAGAGAGGGCAGAAGATTAGAAGGCAGCTCTTTAGTTGAAGACCTTCTCCAGGGTTCCCCACAGTGGGTCCCAAAAAAGAGACATAGTCCATGGTCTTAAAGTGTTTTTTTGTCATGGTGGAAAATGGATGAAACTATACCCCAGTATTCTCAGGGTAGGCCTGAGTCAAGGAAGAGGGTCTAGGAAGGAATGCTTAATTGGCTACACCCTCTGGCCTTTAAGTATCTCATTAGCATGGAGATCTGTCTTGAGGCTCTGTGCCCTGTAGTCATGCCCTCTACCTGTGCTACATGACCGATGGCCAAAAACCTTTCTATGGGAGGGGCGGTAGCTATGTGAGAGAAGCCAGGGGCCCAGGAGCAAGACCCAACTCCAACCTTCCCTGAGGGTCTCTGAAGTTCAAAGCCTGTGCTTGACCAGGTACCTGATGCCTCTCACAGGCCACTTCCCTTCTACATCCTATGACCCCTTGGTCTACAGGCTCCATGCTGGATAGAGAGCACCCCTCAGCAATGTGCTTCCCACTTAGCCTTTAGAAGCATCTGACTTTCATTTCCAATTTGGCATTTTCACACACATCCCTTTACAAACTTGATTCATTTCATGTTAGCTCTGGAAAAAATATTCTTCAGTTGGAATGAGGCTTCAGGAATGTGGGAATTCATACGTTATGTGTGTGTGCAGTTAGTGGTGTGGGCCATATGTACACTTCATTGACGGGAGGGCGGGAGGTTAAATCATTTTTTTGGATACAGTTTATGGCAAGAAGATTCCAAGTGCCAACTTGTGGCCTTTGAAGTGCAACGGGCAGTACAACCTGTTACTGTGGCATTTCTTTCCAGCTGAAAGCAGAAGTAACCATTGAGAGGAATATTTCCTTTCTCTTTCCATTCAAGTCAAACATGCAACTCATCTAGGGAAAAAAAAAAAAGACTTGTAAATTTTTCTTCCATCTGGTGAGGACATAATAACTTATGATAGGAGACTTTCTTGATCTTTGTTTTCCATCTCTTCTAATGTAGGATCCAATAAACTTGGATAAATACAAAATGGTTCCTGTGGAAACTACAGTGAATGGATCCACTTCCAGAGATGAATGACTAAGTCAGCCATGAAAGATGGAAAGTTGACTTCCTCCTTATGCAGTGGGCTCAAGGCTTAAAGGCCAAGTTCAAGCACAGGCACTAGCAGAACTTTCTCTCTGGTCCTTTAGAGAGAAGGTGAAGAAGATAAAGAAGAAGAAGAGAAGGAAGGAGAAGGAAGAGGATAAGGAGAAGGAGGGGGAGGCAGAGGAGGAGGAAGAGAAAGAAGAAGGAAGAAGAGGTGGTAGTGGTGGAGGAGGAGGAAGAAGGGGAGGAGGAAGAGGAGGAGGAGGAGGAGGAAGAAGAACAGGAGGAGAAGAAGGAGAAGGAGGTGGTCACATAGCATCATTCCCCCTTACAGAATGTCCTGAAGTTTCAGCTGGACAAACAGCAGAGACTCTTCAGAGAGCACAGGCTGGACAATGATGTCCTGGGCTAAAGGTAGCCTCTGGTTTGTTTCTCAAGATTCATAAGTGTGGCTGGGCGGCGGTGGCACACACCTTTAATCCCAGCACTTGGGAGGCAGAGGCAGGCAGATTTCTGAGTTCAAGGCCAACTTGGTCTACAGAGTGAGTTCTAGGACAGCCAGGGCTACACAGAGAAACCCTGTCTTGAAAAAAACAAAAAAACAAAAACAAAAAAAAAAAACAAAAAGATTCATAAGTGATTTATTTATTTATTTATTTATTTATTTATCTGGTCCTTCAGAATAATTTGTCTCACTGCCTGGGTTAAAATGGGCTAAAATATACATATATAAAAATCTATAGAAGAGTGCATATCAACTCCAGCTGTGATCTTATGGCTCAAGCACAGTCATTATGAAGATAAAAGTTTTCAAAACTGACAATTTCAGACTAGTTGAAGGAATAATACCCCTGTTACAAAGTGGTGCTAATATGGCCCCCAGGTCTAGGGTTTGTACCATGCCAGCTGTCTACTTGACCCATGCTTCTGATGAGACACATAGGGTCCTCCAGCCTCCTGAATAGCCTGTGGAGAGTGTGAAGTACTCTCAGAGGCAGAGGAGTATCCATGTAGTGTATTTAAGTTCACCTTATGGATACACCTCTCCTCAGGATGCAGTAGCTGTCAAGACCCAAAGACTTCCTGGGCTGGTCACGTTTGTTCCTAGGCATCTATCCAATAAACTGAGTCCTCTGAGTAATGACTTTGCAACTGCAGGTAAAGGTACAAAGAAGAGGTATCTATCTGTGGCCCACCAGCCAGGTGGTAATGTGTAGAAACAAAAGACCCACCTAAACTGTTACTGGTTTCCTCACTTGGTCAAAAAGGTGCTGGCTAAGAAACCTTACCGGGGTACCTGGGTAGCTGGCTGTTTCTGAGCAAAAAAGAAATGCCTTTCTAAGATGTACATGATACAAGACTGCTGAGAGATTCCTTGTCTTTCTGCCCTTCACATTCCATTAATCACAATAAAATCTGTATTTAAAAACCCAACTATAAACCCTGTAACTTCACCCGAGCCAGTGTTCCCCCTGGGACTTAAGAGATGAGCTCTCAGCTGTGAGAGGGCTTACAGTTCAGGGCTACCTGGCCCTTTTGTTTCCTGTACCACTTTTGCCGGTGTGGTGTAAGAAGAGCTCTGGGCACCTGGATGTGATTTCCTGCAGAAGCACCTGCTGATGAAGTAGGAGCCCTTGTTTGCAAATCCTCTTCTCTCCACTTCTGTCATGGGCTAATGGAGTCTCATCAAGAATAGGGGGTGTTAACCAAAATAGAGCGGTTGGTTTTCAGTAGCTCCTCACAGGAATGAAAGAGTGATGCTGAGCCCTGGGATGAGGCTGACTTCTTAGGAAAAATCCCAACACTGGTAGCAGTAGGCCTTCCTGTGTTGCTATTCATATGCCTGAAATATACCTAGCCCCACTATTATAGCAAATCAACGAGGCCTCAGGGAGGGCACAGGTACACATTGACTCACCGATGAAGAAAAGGTAGCTCTCCCATAACTCAAGCTAGATGAGAAGGAGAGTGAGAAAGGACTCAGATGGAGCTTGAGACACAACATTTCACTGGGGGAGCTCTTCCAAAGTCACTGCAAACAGAGGTTCAAAAGACTGCAGTGAGACCTGAAAGCCATACTGTGAGGCCATTCGAGTTGATTCTGTGAGACATAATAATGAATGGTATGGATTTCAGGGGATGATGGGAAAAGTCTTCTTGGTTACCATGTGCCAACAACATGCTGGACCCTTGATACTGTTTCATTGATTCTTCCCATTGTTTCTGGGAAGTTGACAATGTCATTCCTATTTTATAAACAAGTAATTTAAGACTCTGAGGGGGCAAAAGCCTGTTCTGATTAGGAAGACAGCAGATGTACAGTGATCATGGTAATGTAAGCCTTAAAGTCAGGTGCCAAAGGTTACTTTTGCCTTAGTTCAAGCAACCAATCCTTACACATTGACATGGAAAGGGAAACAGGAGGGGGAAACCTGAATCCTGATAGTAATGACTAAGGGAACAGGAGGTAAGGGTTGGACTCATAGCTTCTGGTGTTGTTCCATGTAAAAGCTAATTTTTATTGTCTCCTGTTTTATCCTTAACCACCACCACCACCACCACCAACAACAACAACAACAAATACCAAGATTGCAATTAATTCCATCATGCATTTGCTTGCGGTAACATACAAAACCTACTTTCACTTCATGTTTGTAAATGTGATGGACCACTGAAGGAGAAGCATGTTTAGACTGCAGCTTTCATGGCTCCTGGGTACAAAAGTCTCAAAGAATGGATCTGCACGAGTGATATGAGTTTCAGCTTGAGAAACACAAGGCTCTGGAGTGCCTATCCCTCACTGGAGGGTGACAGTGAATTAGATGAACATGTGTAATCTATGGATGTGTTTTCAAAAAGGATTCTGCATGGAGTTGTAAGAAAGGGATCAAGACTGAGTGGCTTCTAATTTTCAGGGGAGGTAGTGACATATCATAATGATTAAGGATACAGCTATGGAGTCACATGAAGTTGGGATTTGAATCTGGACTCCAACACCTGCCAGATGCGTGCTTTAGGCGAGTCACTTAACTTCTCCAAGCCTATGTTTCCTAATGTGCAAAAAAGAAGTTATACTTATCTCCGGAGGGGTGTTTTAAAGATTAGCTAGTGCACAGAAAGCACTTAGCTGGGAACTGGGCATACATTAAACAATCATAAATGGTGATTATTGCTCTTATTAGCATGGGGCCTCTGGGAGGTGAGTGGAAATGAATCCTATAGCCATCTCCTAACCCCCACCCCAACCCCTGGGCTTCCTCCTTGGCTTGGCCTCAGCAACAGAAGATGACTGGAGAGCTGCCTACCAAAGATGATGGACTCATGATGAGCCAGTTCCTCCCCCAGCAAATCAAAGAGTTTGAGCTTTCTATTTCCTGCCTATGGCTATGCACCCTGGAAAGACAGTCAACTGCCCTAATGCATCTTACTTCTAACTGCTCTGCAGGTGCTGGGTAATGAGCATGTGGGTTTTGGCTGCCATAAAAGGAGTTCACCAGGGGTGTCTTCTCAGAACTGTGTAGCAACACATGTTACAGTTTTGGGCCTAGGTCTGCTGTAAACATGAACAGATGATAATGAGAGAGTGAATTTTGTACAAAGAAAGAAAAGGTGATAAGAAAACATACTTAAAAAATAGGAACTATGCATCCAAACCTCATTTCTACGTTACACAGTCATTTTTGGTGCATAGTCAACATGTGCTTGTGTTACACAACCCCATTAGGCCTGTGCAAAACCACACAACTCAGTTATAATATTTATGAGCTGCACGCCTAGATTGGGGAGCGCTTCCCCTACTCTAATCTATTCCCCAGCTATGAGATCTTTTGCTACTTGCAGCTTCTCAAGGCCATGTGGTTCTGCTCCATCTTTCTTCCAGCTCTTCTTCCTCCACTCTCTGTCCTTCTTCCTCTGTCATTCCCTACTCTTCCCCCACTCTCTAAAGCCTCCAGCCCCACCTTTTCCTTCCAGTGTCCAATCACAGGCTCTAGTCTTTATTGACCAGTTAGAATGGGGAGAAGGTTCACATGAAATCACCTGAGTATGTGATCCACTCCTCCTCTGGGCAGCCCCTCTTGAGAAAGCAGAATTAGCATCAGAATGCACACAGCACCAGGGCAACCCACAGCATACCTGTCTTCCAGCATGGAGCAGCTGATCTTGGTGATGCCGAGACAACTGTACCATGTCACAGGGCAGGATTAGGAGCCGCCTTTTTTTTTTTTTCCTGGACTGTATCACAACACTGACTAATAGTTCTGTTCTTGTTATCTACAAAATCATAGCTCTCAAAATACATCAATTTGCTTTTTGTTTGAAAAAAGCACTGCACTAAAAAAATGTTGTGGAGTCAGATATCTGCCATAAAAGAAATGCCAGCCTAGTGGTGGGCAACTCTGAATAAAAGCAAATTGCTAGCATAAGTAATGGCAACATGCCTTCCTTCGACAGCTTAAAGCCCAGGAGGTTTTCTTTAAGTCAACGGATCTTTTAAATTTTGATTTAAAAGTGATTTGATTCCTATGACTATCATTCTTGTGGTGCAAAGGGTCTGCCATAAAAGCAGAGCTACAGAGTGGAGGACTGATGTTTGTGAATGCATCTCTTTATCTCAGATGGCGAAGCATTTCTTCTTGGTGAAAATCAGCTGATAAACCAAGCGAACCTGAAGAAGTGGCTAGGAGTTGTTAGGTATTAAGCAAGGGGGCTTTTGAAGCTGGATTATTGTGTGCTGCTGTCCTTAACCGCACGATATCCTCACTGGGACTTTGCCCATCATGACCTGTGTTAGTGAGCAGTGATTGGAAATGGTCAGACACCAACATAAGGGGTATAGTCCATGAGCTCTGCTAGAGATCCAAAGACACTGCAGTTAACCTGACAATTCTCTGGATTCTCACTCAAACACACATCCATCCCAAACACCCAGAATCAATCTCTCTCTCTCTCTCTCTCTCTCTCTCTCTCTCTCTCTCTCTCTCTCTCTCCCTCTCTCTCTCTCTCTCTCTCTCTCTCTCAAAATAAATAAGAAATTCATAACTTAAACTCTAATGTTCTAAACTCAAATTTCCCTGAGCAAGACTTGGTTTTGCTTCTGGGAAACTATTTTTCATGACTCTGTTTTTCTCAGCTCTGCTTACACCTACCCTCTATATTGTTTTGCACAAGTATGTTTATGAATGTATTCCTATTATCTTCACAACGCTAATCTCAATGTTTTTTATTAGATTTGTCTGACATCTGGTAAAGTAACATTCTTTCAAAGACAAAGCTATCACTCTTCAGCAAATGTTCAGGCAGACCATATGGTTTTACTTAGCACATTGATTAGTGCGTTGGTGAAAACCAGTGCATACAGTACATGAAACTGTCTATGTATGGTCAATAACGTTAGAAACAATGGTAAATTTTGATAAAGACAAGGTTTCTTGGTCAGACACAATGCAGCTCACTCTGTGACAGTAACTACTTACTTCACATTGTAACTACTGGTGGTATGATTGATTACTGGATGAAAAGCACCATATTAAAATCTGCCATGATAGAGTTGTTAATCTCTAGAAAAGGTACAGCCTTACGACTCTACTGTGCTGACAGTATACCCAGTAATAACAAAATTCATTTATCAGAAGCTTGCTAGAATCTCTCACCCGCAAAACAAAACAAACACAAAACAAGCAACAAGCAAACCACTCCCCCTAAATATCCTTAAAAATGTCTTACTAAATTTCTTATCAATAGTTCCTCTTTCAGCTATGCTTTGTGCTTCCCATAATTTCAGTTAAGTCATTCTGGATTTCTGATGAGGTTGAAAACTTATAGTCTCATAGCCAATCCCAGCTATTTACTTTGAGAGAAAAGATCTGAGTGGATGGTTTTCAGATGACATTCATTCTAAAGCCAAGAAAAAAGCCAGGTTCAGAACTAACTGTTTTAGTTAGGAGAGATGACAGAGGTTCTGGTTAGTCAACAAAATGATGGACTGGGTATTAGGACTATCTTGTACCTCACTGGTACAAATTGGTATAATTATGCTCTAATTGTATTTTGAAAGAAAAGTTGTTTTTTTTTAAGCAGGAAGGGTGATATGTAGGAGGAGCTAAGGTGGGAGAAGTATGAAGAGGAAGAGGAGGAGTAAGGAGAGGAGAAGGAGAAGAGAAGCTAGGTGATGAGAGAGAGAGAAAGAGGTGGTGGGGGGGGGGGACATGGAGGCAGATGTTCACATGTCTCCGCCAGTCAAAGATAGTTGGCATATCTAGGTTGGATATTGGGTTACATTTCTGATTGAGCATTACCAAACTTATAATGCCTTTAATTAACATGAAAAAATTGTGTAAAAGCAAAAAAGGAAAAGGGGGCATAGGATAGGGGTTTTCTAGGGAGGAGAAAGGGGGGAAGGGGATGGCATCTGAAATGTAAATAAAATATCCAATAAAAAATAGTTCTTCTTTCTCCTTCCATGCCATTACATGGTCAAAGCACTAGTGTTGGGGTCCACACTAGCCCCACGTTGGGTGCCAAAAAATGTTGTGGCCTAAGCTGGCCCACGTTGGGTGACCAAAAAATGTTGAGGCCTAAGCTAGAGTTCCTGTTCCGGCACCAAAAATGTTGGGGCCTAGGCTGCCCCACTTTGGGCGGCCTAAAATGTCGTGGCCCGAGCTGCCGCTCCGGTCCTCAGGTTGGGGTTCAGCAAGAGAGAGAAAGAGAGGACAAATGCGAAGAATGGAGACCAGACAGAGTGCGTTTCAATCCCGTTTATTCTTTAGTCTTGCTTCTTCTCTCCAAGTCCCTAGTTCCTAGTCCCTAGTGCCTCCAAGTTCCAAGTGCTAAGTGCCTAATGCCTACTACCTAGTTCTTCCGAGTTCTCTCCCCAAGTGCCTGCTACCTAATGCCTAATTCCTACTCCAAGTTGTACTCCAAGTTGTACTCTCTGAAGTGTCTGATTCTCTGATCTCTGTCTGATTCTCTCATCATCTTCTGTCTGATTCTCTCCCGTCTGCCTCTGCCTTTTATATGTCTCACTTCTAAGCCATGCCTTTTGGTCACACCTTTAATCATGTCCTTAGGTCTTGTCTCTAAATCTTATCTCTAAATTACACTCTTAAGTCACACACCTTTAATCTCACACACCTTTAATCTCACGCACCTTTAATCTCAAGGTATCTAAACCAAGATTATTGGAGTGTGCTCAGCTCTTGTAGGCTATTGTAATCCAAGTCACATGTCAGGGTATATGGCTCAAGATGGCTGCAAAGCTGATAGCTGCTTTCTGCTAAAAGTCAACCCCCAACACACTAGAAAGACATGCATTTTTGCTGCTGCATGCCTACTTTCTGCTTATTTTATTCTCTAACGCGCTCCAGTATGAACTCCAATCTCCTTGTTTTGTTTTTCACATCTCTTGCTACAAATTTTGAGTGACCTATTTGTCATGAGATTCAATGAATGATCTTTGCCCCTTATCTTATCTGGTCTCTCAGCAGCTTTTAAATTTGGTCACAAACACTAGTATAACATGTCTGCCCATCCTCTGTAATCCCACACTCTCTCAGCTTTCCTTCTGTGTCTTAGATGCTTCATAAATCTTTTTTGGGCTATTGAACATTGCAGTTCCTCTATGTTGGATATTAGTTCTCCTTTATTCTATACTTTCTTCATTTGTCATGTGGAACAATCACTTCAGTTCCCTCATCTATTGACAAAACAGAAATGTATATTTTAAAAATAGGTATTTCAGCTAGACACTCATCTGCCTCCTTGATATTTCTTCTTGAATTCCTGGAGACACCTAAGTTAAATAAGAATAAATATACATTTATGAGCATTCCCCCCACCCATTCCTTGAACAGGTTAGCTAGCTCAACAAGTAGAGACCAGTTCCTCCAGTTTTTCTCCAACCTCTACAAATGTACCATGGTATGCAGGTGCCCTACCCCTAAATAAAATAAGCTACTAGATTCTTAAAAAGAAAGCTTTCTTCAGGCTCTATACCTCAGTAAAGCCACATACTACTAATGAGTGATTAAAGTAACAGGCTAACACAAGCTAGAGACATCATTATCACCAAGTCCTGTTAGCTGCAGATTCACAGTGACATCTATCTCCATACAGAGGTGCTTCCTAGAGAGCAATGAAATGCCCTATAGAGTATTTCAAAAACGATGGGGCTATACTCCATTATTTACTGTACCAACTAACCTGAGAAATGGCAGATAAGTTAAATTCTACTCTTATGCTCTGAGATATACATCTTATTCCAAATACATGTGGAATTCTTATGGGAGGGAAGTTTCTAAAGAAATGCCAAGATTGTCAACTCTAAGAGTGATGGGTTGGTGATGGTGATAGATCTTGGGCTGGGTTCAATGGGGGCTGTTTCTCCTTCAGATATGGAGAAAAAAGTTAGGACTATGTCCTGAAAGAAGTGTAGTGAAATACATCTTTCTCTTTATTTCCCACCTATTTTAATGATATTTCAAAAATTGTGATTACAAATTATGTATTTATTATATGAGACCCTTTGAAAGCACACAGAATATATACACATTTTATTGTATACTGCTCCAATGTTTTTCCTACATCTTTATACAACCACATATAACATGAATTTATTTTGTTAAAAGTAGAGTTAACCTAGATACAATCTAGAGAACTCCAACATTAAATATAGAATATAGGAACTTTGAGAAGTTGGCAATTATCTCACAGATTTTTTTTGCTATGGTTTAAGTTACAATGTCAATTTCAGCATGCTAGACCCTCAGTTGCCTTTCAATATTTCCATTCTACTTGCTATTTTTCTGTGGGCCACATGACTGAGTTCTTGTCACCAGTTACATTCAGCTACACAGCATAGGTAAGAATAACAAATCTCTGACCCAGAAGCATTTGTAATAAAAAAGATGGAGTCACAGTAAGGCTGAATGAGCACTGGGGCCTCAGTAGCACATGTTAATAATAAAAATTATTTTCTTCTTGTCATATTGTTTGTTCTTTTGCCTTCTTGACTTGTTTTTCCTTTATGACAGCTCTAGAAGACAAGATTACAGAGGACATAAAGGTAGTTGGCAACACAGTCTGAATGTGAGGGAGGTGGCATCAGATGATCAAAAATTACAATGTAGTGAAGTTAGATTTCTGAGAATCGCAAGTTTGGGAAATAGCATTACCATCTACTTTATATTATTTTCTCAGGTCTTCTCTGTGGTTGTTACCTCCACTGGCTTGTAAGGTTTCTAGAATGAGTAAAGCTAATCTCTGCTGGGTCTACAAGGGCATTTCCAGAGAAAGTTGACTAAGAAGGAAGATCTTCCCTGGATGAGTCCAGCCCTACTGGTGCTCTGGGTTCTTGGACAGAAGAAAAGAATAAAAAGCAGAGAGCTGACTCATGGCCAGTTTAGCTGTTCTTTCTGATTCCCAGCTTCTCCATCCACTCCTGTTTCCATGGTTTCTGGCCCAAGTTCCCGAAGTCACACAGCCAATGACAGGGTCCTCTGAAATTATGAGGGAAAACATTTTTTCCCCTTCTATTGTTTCTTTCAAGTATTTTTTGTTCACAGGGCTTGATTAGTTTAACTAATTAAAATACTTAAATGGACTCTTAGGCTATTAATGAAATCAGTGGTCCTCTTTAAATATGAATTACTTAAATAAATATGTATCTATTTTTGAAGACTTATTTTTATTGGAGTAGTGTTACTTCTAAAATTTACAATGATTGTCATGGTAATTAGAAAAAAGTTTAATGACATCTGTAGGATATTTGGCATAATCCTAACACCTCTCTGGGTGTGTTAACTTTGCATTGTGAGATTATGAATTTCAAGAATGTTGCTCTGTTGAGCTTTGATGATGTAGATAATGCCGATAAAATTATTCATGGCCTAAGGTCAGTATTTCCATTTTGGTTAAACCTCAGGAATGGCATATATAGCTTGATCAGGCTAGCCCTTCTTGTTCTGGGAATATTTTTATTCCTGCCCATCATGTTAAAACTTGCCTCTAACTACATCAACAGGCTGGCAGCCAAAGTACATGACATGAAACTGATAATGGACCCTTAGACAAAGTCAATAATTTAACATGCTGGCAAGCCAAGGACGGGAAAGATTCTGCACAGAGTTTTACCAACCTAAGACAGGAGTGCATTACTTTTGATAATGCATATTCCATGATGAATAAGGAAGGCATTCTTGTCAGAATGACTTAAGACAGGCTCAATCTTGTTAATGAAATAAAACAGGGGGAGAGGTGGAGAGCCTTTGGAGCTGCTTGGCAAGAATCTGACATGGGCCAAGGACAAGGAAATGGGCTGCTTGGCAGGAATATGATATTGGCCAAGGATTGTAGGGAGCCGTGGTGAGCGGTGACAACATTTGCCATTACAAGATGGCGCTGGCATCCGGTGCTCCCACAAGTAAACAACTAAACTGCGCAGGTGCAAGAGGCAAAAGCGCACCAAGTCACTGCCCATCCCGGGGTGTAATATGGGGTGATGAGTGAACAGACAATCAGAAGTGAACACACCACTCTAGGGTGCATATAAGCAGTGCCTTTTCTGGGCTTGGGGTCTTCCACTTCAGCTGATACAAGAATAAAGCCTCGCTGTAGTAACTACCAGAACATTGCCTCCCGTGTCTCTCTTGCGGGCGAGGGAACTTGGAAGGGGCGCGGAACAAAGGACAAGGAAGTAGGCTTCAGGCAGGAATCTGAAATTAGGCTAGAACAAAGAAGTAATTTCAGGCAGGAATCTAAATCTTATGCTAGAACAAAAAAAGTAATCTCAAGGAAGCTAAATATTAGGCTAGAAAGAAGAAGTAATTTCAGACAGGAATCTAGATTTTAGGCTAAAACAAGGAAGTAGGCTTCAGACATAAAAATGACCTTGGGCTAGGACAGGGAAGCAGGCTCATATACTTTAGTCATCCTGATAAGCCTTTAGAAACACTGATCATGGGAGTGTTCACGTAATTGGGTTTAATACCTTCTTTTTTCTTTGATTATTTGTATTTATTGTATTGCTTGTTCCTTGACTATTTGCATCTATTTGACTATTTGCTAGACCCTCAACCTAGAACTGACCTTAATACATGCATGTAATTAAAATGGTATAAAAGCATAAAGGAAGAGGGGGTATAGGATAGGGGGTTCTAGGGAGTGGAAATGGGGAAAGGAGATGACATCTATATTGTGAATAAATAAAATATTCAATAAAAAAGTGACTGCACACTTGGCTTTCAACTGCCTTTGTAAAACCTTGATATATAAATACATAAAGAGCAAGGATCTGGAACTAGTTGTCCTACACTTAGTACATCTACCTTGTACATAATTGATTTGAGTGTTTGAAAAAATAAATACTTATATCTAATGCAATAAAAAAATTATGTGTGTGTGCTTGTGTTTGTGTCTGTGAGTGCAGGTGTTTATGGAAGCCAGGGACATTATGTCCCACTGTAGCTGGAGTTACAGGTGCTGTGAGCTGCTTAGCATAGGTGCTGGGTGTGGGGAGCCAAAGCTGAGTCCTCTGCAAGACCAGTGTGTCCTTAATTGGTGAGCCATCTCTCCAGCCTATACATTTATAGAGATTTTTAAAATAACAGAGTAAATATACCTATTGTTGTTATTTGATAAACAATTAATATAACCATGTCTGCCTATCTAGAAAGTACTTTAGAAAGAACCCCATTGTAATTAAGAATTGACATTCTTAGTCATTAGCAGTGCTTTAGTTTATACATCCAGCCTATTGTCTATTAATGGAACCCTGAAGTCATACCAGCAAAGTGTAGGGATGACAGTCTCAAAGTACTCATCAACTTTCCTTCAAGGACATCTGTGTTAAATGGAGGCCCGAGAAAGAAAAAAGCTAAAAATGTTATTAGTTGCAGTGGCTGCCCACTATCTCAGACTCACTTTAATTTCCCTTAAAAACAAAATTATTTCTTTGGTTATTTTTGAGGTTATAATATAGTTACATTACTTCCCCCTTCCTCTTCCTCTATCCAAACCTACATGTAGATCCTTTCTTGCTCTCTTTCAAACTCATGGCCTCTTTTTCACTAATCATTCTTACATACAAATATGTTCATGTGCAAACACACACTCACAAACACACACACACACACACACAATACATAATCACAACTGGGAGTTTGTGTAATGTTACTTGTATGTACACTGTCAGGGCTGATCATTTAGTATTTGATAATTAATTGATGTGCTCCCCCTGGGAAGACTATTTTTCTTGCTCTCAGTATGTCTTAGGCACCTGTAGTTCTTTGTGTAGGGTTAAAGCCACTTGGGCTTCTCCCTGACCCTACCCTATCCCCATAAGCATGCCTAGCATTATGTTTGTTCAGCTCATGTTTATAAAGTCATGCTGGGGAGGTTTTATGAGTGTAGAGTTTGACATTCTGAAGACAATCTCACAGCAAACTCCTCATTCTTCTGGCTCTTATAATCTTTCTGCCTCCTTTTTTACAATGATTCCTGCACCTTAGGTGCAGGAGTTATATACATATATATATGTATCATGTACATATATTATATTTAATATATACATGTGTGTGTGTGTGTGTGTGTGTGTGTGTGTGTGTGTGTGTGTGTAGTATTTGCCTTGGGTAAGCTTTGTCTTTGAGACTGGTCTCCCCATTTTGATTCACTATGGTTTTCTGCAATCATCTCTATCTGTGACAAAGAACAGATCTACTTGACTTTTTACATAAAAGCTAAGGATGACCAAGTTTCTCTTCTGAGAAATGTAGCAGAGTTAGCAGACATTTACCAAATCCATTTCCTCTTCTGCTGGGCATGCATCAAAGGTCACATATTCCAGTCTTTCTAGAAGCTACTGTGTACCTGAACATGAAGTACCATCAACACAACATGGCAGAAGTGAGGGCACGGTCAGCCTGGGCCCAATCATACCTCTCTTATTCTCTTTTGCTGGGTAGAAGTGAAGCTCCTATTGATTGGAGGAGCTATAAAATAGAAGGAATCTGAGATCCTAAATCACTTTTTGAAAGACTACTACATACTTGTATTGATACATTAGCCACAAATGAACTTCAATTCAGTTATGCCAGTAAGATGCTGAGTGTCAGCACAGCAGTTAAGGTTAGCTTACGTAAGTTGAGTACAAAATAATTCTCTCTCTCTCTCTCTCTCTCTCTCTCTCTCTCTCTCTGTGTGTGTGTGTGTGTGTGTGTGTGTGTGTGTGTGTGTATGTGTATGTGTGCGAGCGCGCGCGCGCGCATGCCTGGGCAATGTTACACTGTTGTTTGGCATTTGTGTAGGGTTGAAGCCTCTTGGAATTCTCCCCAATCCTACTCTATCCACATAAGCATGTCTTTTGTTGTCTTTGTCCAGTTCACGCTTACACAGTCAATGCTGAGATTTTTACAGTTGTAGATTTTTACATTGAATTCCATAGTGTTCTGTATGGGACTATCCTCTTCTTCTTTTTTATTTCCTCCAGTCTATCACTTCTTATTCCTCTTCCTTTTCACTAGGCAAGTTTTCCCTAATTCAATATGCATTTTTCACTTTCCTTCCTTCATTCTTTCCTTTCTTCCTTCATTCTTTCCTTTCTTCCTTCCTTCCTTTCTTTCTTTCTTTCTTTTGTGTGTATTCTTTTGTATCTGACTGGAACACCTATGCATTAAACAAATAAACATTCCCCCAAGAACTGCTTTAAATGTCACTTGTTCTCTGAAGCCACTCAAATGTCTCTCTATTCATTTTTCCTTTCCCTCGCTACATTTATCTGCACCGCTATCCATTTATCAAGCATTTGTTGAGCACAGCAATGTGTTAGTCCCCAGATAATGGCAACTCAAAGATGAATGATGCTATCATTATTCTAGAAAAGGAATCCAAGATCCAGTTGGACTGGTATATCACAGGTTCACAGAAATGTCTGTGGAATGAGTGACTCTATGCATCAAACCAGCCCGCCAGGGGATGAAATCTGAGGGAGGGTTTCTGAAGGAGTTCACACTGATCCTAGCACCATACTATGGTAAAGCATGATAGAAATATGCCTGGAACAAGAACGATAGGAACTTGAAGTAGAGAATGTAGTACTAACAAGAGCAGACAGCATGACCTGGTGCATGTAGGAATCTTGGTGCAGCTACAGCCAAAGGGGCAGGCCTGATGGCAGGAGATGAACAATAATCAGTGGGCAGGTCAGTGCTTTCTCTTTATCTGTCCCATGAGTCTACATCCTTTCAGTATACTTTGTCATTTCTAGGATTCTAGGACAGTAGATGATTGTTATCTTTACATCCTAGGTTTGTTTGTTCTTTTGTTTTTGTTTGTTTATTTTTGTTTGCTTTTTTGTTTTTTTGTCACTGATGCTGTTTTCAATGACAAGCAACCAAGAAACACAAATATTAATTAAAAGTCTTTAAGTAAGATGAGACCCAGTGTGAAATAATCAGAGTCACGTTTATGCTGACAGACAGAAGAGAGGCAGAAGGAAAACAGTTGGTGTAATAACCAAGTCCTATCCCAAGCCCAGTGAGTGTTGCAGAATTGAAGTCATGTTTTTCCACAAAGCACGGGTCACAAATTATGCTCGATCAAATTATCTAACCTAGAGTGGATGTGAGCTGAGCTCCAGCGGATCAGAGAGAGACCGTGTGTGTGCTGCTGAGAAGAGCTGAGCACTCTTAGAAAGCACATGATGCCAAGCAGGATGAACCCAGACAGGAAGCAGAATAGGGATCTTTTGTATTTTTCAAGAAAAATACAAATGAATGCCCACTATTTGAGACTGAGTCCCTAGGAAGAAAGAAAAACAACCTTTGTTTGTAATGTATACCTTGAATATAAGCAGCAAGCACCCTGGCCTCAGAATGGTGTTTTGTTTCCATTTCTGATGCTGAAAATACAGTGTCATAGGCTCAGTATAAAGAATTAGGGTAAAAAAAATTATAATAGAAACTCACTAATTAATGGCAACACAATGAACTCTTTCCATGCATCCTTCCAAACCCATCAAACAGACACATACATAAACATTCATGTCTGTGCATTGTGCGTGTGTTTTGTGATGAAAATCACATTATATGTACTGGGTTTTTTCCTTTTTAAATTTTTATGTTCCTTTAGTTTGCAGGTTTTAAACTCTTACTCTGTGTTGGTTTACATGTGTGTATGTGAGTGTGTGTGCGCACGTATTTGTGTCTTTGCTGAGGAGAACTTTCTGTAGAAGTCAGAGGACTTCAGGCGTCGTTCTTGAGGAACCACTCACATTGTCTTTTACAACAGGATCTATCATTTTAGGTGCCTGGAACCCACCAAGTAGTCTAGGATAGATGTCCAGTGAGCCTCTCAGATCTGCCTGTCTCTTCATCCCCAGGGATGGAATTACAATCACTTGTCATCATGACTGCCCACCCACCACCTTGAGGTCTAGAAATTTAACTCTGTAGCAGTGAATGGTTAGATCTCACTGAGCTCCTGGCAGGCGCGTGTGCGGCTCTGCACCTGCCCAAGAGCTCTGGGTTCATGAATGAAAAGACACATGTGCAGCATTATTTTTAATAGGCCTTCCTAGGTCAGTGGGAGAGCCACTCCTGAACCTCCAAGTGGCTAACACATTTCCCTCCAGTATTTCTGAATTAATACTTGCTAAATCTATATTTTATCTTTGCTACCTCAGACTTAATTGAGGGAGTGGCCCCTGGGGCCACTTTCCTAGATTCTTACATGTTGGTGGGCCTTTAAGTCTGATCTTTCTGCTTCCTCATCATGGTGATTCTACTTCTTCCTCCTCTGTGTTTCTTGCCCAGGAATCCTAAAAGTCCCACCTCTATCCCACCATTGGCCATTGGCTTTTTATTGATTATTCAAAAGACCGACTGTTGGCAGAGACCTGCAACAATGTGCAAATTCCCATGTAAGCACAAATTAAACCCCCAATATCTCACCACTTTTGTCCAATAACAAAGGCTCTTTTCTCTCAGACACAAATTGAGCATGACCATAGCAATTATGTAAATTATAAAGTATAATATACAATTAACATCTTGTCTATCATATTTGTTAACTTAGATAAAGTACTCTATCATCTAACCTGACTTAAAGAGTTTACAATTCTATATGTGAAGTATGTTCTGATTTTGACTTGTATTACCATTTGAAAACCATTCTTTCTAATCTATATCATTTTCCTCAATGCTAAGCAACTTAAGTTTGATAATGAGATATAATTGTTCTTCAACCCCATCAGAATTCTGAGAATGACCTAAGTATTACCTGAATATATAGGATGCACAAAAACATAGCTTCCAAAACAACCAAATTGTAGAGATAGCTGGCTACCTGGACAGTCCCCTATTTCTCAAAACACTGGAACATCTGACTTTAGTTTTCTGGCCCAGGATCATCTGACAGACTGTAGACGAAGCAGCAACTATGAAGGACTTGTTTACTCTGCTTGGCAGAGCTAAACTATCAGCCATCCTGCATTGTATGTCCATTCTTGGACAGTATTTTCTGTCTGTAGATGAATTAGGGTAAATTTTATCCAGGGGCTAACTTGCCATAACTGGAGCAACACCATATAGAGGTTTTGATGCTCAATTTCTTTGAACCATAAAGGAGTTCAGGAGCAGACATGTCTCTAGTCAAATGATCTTTAATAATGAATTAATATTAAATGTCATATTCTATGGGTTTCTGATGTTTTTGAAGACTATATGAAGTGTATTTGAACTGTTAAAACTTGACTACTCTTAGCTATTTCTATTTAAATAATGTTAAAAACACTTCATTATAATTAAATCAGAATCTAATATAACCATAAATTTACTATCTGGCCCTTAATTTACATTACTTAACTATCCTAAACAGTTTGTAATAGCAGCTATAGAAGGACTGGGTGAAAGTCTTGTATTCTTAAATAAATTGCATAGGCACAATGCCTGTCTAAGAGTAACAATGTTACTTTCAAATTTTGTATCAATATACAAAGATTTATACCAATGGAAACCTTAAATCTATATCATTTATAAATTCTGTACCAATGTAAGAAGTTTCAATTTCAATTTGAATCAATTATAAAGATTTCTACCAATGTAAGATTTTGGCTATACAATGCTTTGCTTAAAAACTAAATTTATTAATCCATTCCATCTATTTACTTCCTGTTCAAAATTATGACCATTTCCAAATTATTCCTTAATATGACAACCTATCTATAGTTTATAATATAACCAGAACCAGGCACCCAAACCCAAGTGATCGGGATGATGCCTCTCCACAACTTATTCCTGTTGAATAGGGGTGATGAAAAGTTTTTTAAAGGGATGAGGAGTGGTAGGAAAATTAGAAAATTTGGTTAGACTTAAGAAAGCTAGCTTTAGTATCTATTATCTAGTTTCTGTATGCTTAAAAGGCTCAGCTCTTAACTGAAGTTTTGACTAGACCCATCTGAAAGGCTTGTGGTCATCTGGAATCACCAGCTATTCCTAAAGCTTTTTTGGAAGCAATTCTCTGGAAACAGCTTCAAGAGGTAGGGGGCTGGAATAGCAGGTTATTTCAGTGTTCTCACAGATGAATCTTGTCAGATCTGTACATTCTGCAACATACAAATCTTACAACCAAAATTTTAGTACTATTAAGATATTCCTATGGAATATGCAAGATGCACAGATCAGTTAAGGATGAAGTTTTGTTTCTTATTTGAGCAGGTGCAAAACAACTATCCTTTTATTATCCAGAATTAATTTAATCAATAACCAATTGTAATCAATCTTCATTTATGCCATGTGAAGGATGGCATGATGAAACTTAAGGATTCTACAACCAGCAAGATTTATTGTCTAATTTTAGCTGAAGTTTTGGTTAGAGATATTTTTATGTCTAAGTCATTTATAGGGTTGTTCCCAGGTCAAGGAATCAGCAGAACAAGTTACCCGTCCTGTTTGATTTTCTCAAATTTTTCTTTTCTGTAGTCAAGATTTTCAGGGGGTCTTCCCCTTTCACTGTGGAAGGGTTCCAAATAATTTTCTCCTTTCCTGTCAATACAAATACAGAGTCTCTCTCCCAAAATAGCACATCCTTGGTCCAGTAACTAGAACTCATTAAAGGTTGAATTAATTTAATAGCTCCTTCCAGGGGAATTTTAATATAACCACTAAACTCTAACCACACACATTTTGATAATTAAAACAATTCAAAGTAATTAAAACAATCTAAACAAATATTATTATCTCTTGAGATAATGCTCCCCCATCATCTCTTTCCCAGACCTACATGAGATCATGGCCTAAGTTATTTATTTAGCTGTATACTTAAATTCTCTTTTCTATGGCTATTAATATCTCTGTGAGTACATATGTCCCCTTTGTCTTTATATAATTTGAATTAACATAAGTGTTTATTATCTGTCCGAGATAAGGTTTTTGTACTTACCCCTGCTCTTTGACTTGTACTTTAAGATCAATCACCTTAATTATTTATTAATCTATGTATTTAACTTCAATTAAGTTTCCTTCTCCTTATTGTATAAGTCTATTCTTAGGCTTCTAATTTGTCATACCAGGCTAAACATTCCCAGAATACCTGTGTAGACCACATTCAATGAATTTGGGTATTTGCCCTGGCATGGGCCTTTTAAAATTTTTCTTTAAAGCATTTTTTTCATTCCTTCCATTTTCTCTCCTTGCCTTTATTTCCTACATTTGAGATCAAAGGTCTGAATTTTTTTATTCCATGTATACCTAAAACCACTTAAACATTTACCATTATACCTCCTTCTATCCTTAAAAACAATTAAATCAAATTTCATTTATCTATATTCTTTATTTGTCTGGTTGTGAGAGGCAGGCAGCTTCTACTATCTGCCTCTCTCTCTGCCTCTAAGCAGCCTGTCTATTTGCACAGCAGGGGCTCCCAGCATCTCTAAGCCCAAACTCTTTGTATTAGTTTCGAACTGCAGGAAGAAATTCCCATGTGGCCCTGGCAAAATCTATATCTACTAAGAAGCCAATTCTCCCCAACTCCTTATCTTACATCACTGTGTGTGTGTATTCCATCTGATAATCTCTAAATAATTTTTAATAGCCTACCATGTTGAGTGTCACCTGTAGCAGTGAATTGTTAAACCATACTGAGCTCCTAGCATGGCATTTCTGAATTAATACTTGTTAAATCTATATTTTATCTCTGTTACCTCAGACCTAATGGAGGAGTGGCCCCTGGAGCCACTTTCCCTTTAAGTTTGATCTCTCTGCTTGCTCATTGTGGTGATTCTGCTCTTCCTTCCTCTTCTGCATTTCTTGCCCAGGAATCCTAAACACCCTGCCTGTATCCCCCTGCCTAACTATTGGCTGCTGGCTTTTTATTGATTAGTCAAAAGATGAACTGTTGGTAGGGACCCGCAGTGTGAATTACTATGCAAGCACAAATCAAACCCCCAACAGAATTCAGGACGAAAACCTCATTGACCACACCATCTCAGCAGCCCTGTTTGTCATGTTTCTGTCATAATTCAGGTTGGCTTTGAACTCTTGATCTTCCTATCTCTGCTGCCCATGTGTTGGCATTAGAAGTGTGCCATTATGCTCAGCTTACATGTTATTATATGATATGATTTTTCATTAATGTCTCAGAGATAATCCTCATATCAATAACTATTAAACAGTATTTGAATGCAATAGACTATATAAGTACTCCATAATCAACATAGTCCACAGTCAACAAAGTGTTACTGAGTCTTATTTATGCTAATATCTGTTCCAGTTTCTGAAAATATACCAGAGAACAAGGCAGCGAGTTTGTCATTTAATATTTATCTTTAACTGAGAAGTAAGAAATCTGGTAGATACATAAATAACAGCTTTAGGGTCTGTCTGTATATAGGGAAGGTTAAAGACACTAATATATTACAAAGTGACTGAAGTTGCTTGTATTTCTGACAAGATGGCGAACAGTTCTATAATTGCTTCTTTCATATTCCATGCAGAGTTCATACAGAATGTCGCTTTGTTTTTTTTTTTTTTTGTTATATATTTTAATACATAGTCAAACTATCAAGGATTGAAGTTATAAAACAAGCTATAAGTCTAGGAGATACTTGGCACTAAACCTGGTGTCATGTCTCTGTATAGAATTCTGATAGCACCACATAGTAGAAAAGGTCCAGATGGAAGAGTCCTACAAAGTCAGTGACCCTGAGGAGCCATCCCTTCTGAGAAAGAGTATACCTGCTACCCAAGGAGGCAGCACGAGGACAGGGGAACTTCTGTCTTGGTTTCATATACAGGAGGATGGAAAAAACGTAAAAGGCTATCTCTTAAGAATTCACAACCACAGCCCTGTTCTGTGTGGATCTGAGGTTGAATTTTATACCACTGACATAAGCCAAGAAACCCTAAGCAGAAATGAGCAGGGTGGTTCTAGCTCATCAGTGCCCTGGCACCTGGTCAAAACCAAGGAAAATATGATCTTGAGTCTCACCCAAGGCCCTTGGAATGCACGCAAGTTGCTGGGCAGAGAGCCAAAGAAGTGAGAGGGAGAGGCACATGAGTGAGTTAAGTGCAATTCAAGGGACACAAAGAATTGAAGATGGTTATAAAAGAGATGAAAAACCATTGACAACTGAAGATTCTAAACATCTAACAAAAACCAGTTTCTCATAACCAAAATCATTCTATCAGAAAAAAGTAGAAGAGAGGAATGAAAGAAACCATGGAAATAATTAGAAACAAATATTTTACAGGAGGTAGACTATTTTTTTCCCAAACAAAAGCATGTCGTTGTGGTCAGGGATTGCTAACAGTTTTAAAGGGTTAGTCCATGATCGACATGGCATGAAGCAGACAGGCATGGAGTGGAAAAAGTAGCTTTCTATCCTGATCTGTGAGCAGGTGGAGAGAACAGAAGACTGAGACTGCTGTGGGCTTGTTTTTATAAAGGTTGCTTTTTTTCACTTTATTTTATTAAAAATATTTTTCATACAATATGTGCTGATCATAGTTTCCCCTTCCCCAGCTCCTCCAATATCCAGCCTTCCTCCCCTCCCATTTGAATCCATACACTTTCTGTCTTATGTTACAAAACAAACTGGGATAAGACAAAACAAACAAACAAATAGAAGAAAAAAACAAAGAGAAAACACATACAGACTCATATACATACACACAGGAATTCTATAGAAACACAAAACTAGAGGTCATAATATACACACAAAGGACCTGTAAAGGAGAGGGAGGAGGGGAAGAGGAAGAAGAAGAGGAAGAGAAGGAAGAGGTGGTGGTAAAGAAGGAGGAGGAGGAAGAGGAAGAGGAGGAGGAGGAGGAGGAGGAGGAGGAGGAGGAGGAGGAGGAGGAGGAGGAGGAGGAGGAGGAGGCAGCAGTAGCCCTGACAAAACATTATGAGACAAAAAACCCAGGAGGATGACTTTTCAAAAGACTTAATAAGTAGAAAATCCTTGGTTATATTTGATATTATTGATTATCTTTGTTATATAATATCTTCAATATTATCTTTGATACTGAAAGATTATCAAAAAGAAATGAAGTACAAACATGTTAGAAAGCTGAGGGCTCTTTCATTCTGATTAGGTGGTAATTAGTGAGATGCAAACACCATGTAGTGAATTTGGTTATGACAAAGTTGGTGAAAACATGAACAAAAAGATTGTTCTCTTTACAACAAAAACTGAAGCCTGATTGTAGAAGAAAGAGAAATCTGAAAAACCCTAAAACTATTTCATAAATCAAATCCCCTTAAAGATGAAAGTGCTCCAGATTGTGCAGGGCATTGATGGGCTGTGCTTCCTAGACTCAAAGCTGCTCTGCGATGGGATACTCAGCCGAAGTTAGACTCGGGATGAGGAGTGAACGGTGCAGAGACCTGGGAACCGACTGCAGATGTGAGTGCTAGCAAGGGCAGTGTGTCCCAGGGAGCAAGAGCAGCAACGACAAAAAGGAGGAAATAAAACAAAACAGTTACAGAAAAGGCAAATGTCAGAGTCTGTAAGACCGCTCAGCCTGCACCTGCTGCCAAACCCAACAACTTGAGTTTGATCTCTGAGATCCACGTGGTAGAAGAGAATCAACTCCTGCAATTTGTCCTCTGACTTCCACACACATGCTGTGGTGTATACAGAGAGGGGGGGTGGAGGGGACAGGGGGAGAGAGAGGGTGGAGAGAGAGAGGATGGAAAGGGGATGGATAAATAACATATAACAAAATACTAAAATATAAATTTCAGATAATTATAAATATATGACCGCTAATGGTTACTGAGTTTTTCTATGTCCTGGTCACAGAGCTGGTTCTTACATGTTTTACCCTCAGAAGGTAAATTTCTTATGTTTTATAGGAGAGGTGACCTGAGCTTTGTGAGATTATATGACACAGACATGGACACGGACATGAACACGGATACATACAGAGCTAGAACAGACTTATCTGGTACTCAAACCCGTCTGATAATCAGTCTGAGGTTGAATGACTTGTGCCATTTCTGTGGAGAGATGGCCCCAATGAAATCCACTCAGAGCTGTTCAATACTGAGCTAGCAGTGTTAGAGCCACCAGGAACCTTAGACAGGAGAATTCTCAAATTCTCTTTGTCCTCATTCCAGACATACTGGATCAGACAATCTGGGGTTGAGCGTCCACTGGCACCCCCTGTGTTTTAGCAAATGCTCCAGGAGATGGGCTGTATTTTAGAGCAATTGGGAAAGAGGAAAGTCTGATGAAGAGGACATGGGATGGAGCTAGGCAGACTTAATGTCCTCTTACATGATAGTTTTGTTCTGTATCTTCCTGCTATTACACTTATTTGTGTATTTGCTCTCTGTGTGTATGTGATGTTATGCTTGTGTACACATGGCAGCTTACAGGGGTCAGTTCTCTGCTTTTACCAAGGGGATTCCGGGGATTGAACTCAGGTCCTCAGGATCAGTAGCCTTGCTCAACCTTCTCATCAACTCCCTTTTTTTTTTAAAAAAAAAAAATTGTAATATCTCTCTCTGTTTCTGTCTCTCTGTCTCTCTGTCTCTCTTTCTCATACACACACAAACACACCTCCAAACTCACTTACTTAATATTAGCATGTTATTATTACCCACGCATTTACCCGTACTTTCTTATTCCACTAGAATAAAATCCATTTATCAGCCAGACTAGAGACTCGGCTTTAAAACTGTTTAGTAAATTTTTTTTGACCTATGATCATTTTGTATCCCAGTTTGGCCTCAAACTTGCAAATACCCCTGCATTAGCCTCCCAAGGTCTGGAATTTTTGGTGTGAACGACCACATTTGTCTCTTTTCTCTAATGATGCACAATGTCTAGTTACCTCTCAAGCTTGGACCTCTTACTCATAAAATGAAGGTTATTATGGCACTTACTTTTGGGTTCTTATGAGACTTGAGTAAGATGAATACAAATATTAATAAAAAGCATCCTTGACTCACAGTGTGTGTGTGAGGTGAATCTTTATTGTCAGCTTGTCTGGATTCTGAATGACCTAGGAGGTATGCTTATGGGCATGCCTTTGAAGGAGTTTCCATAAAGGTTTCCCTGAGGAAGGAAGACCTACTCAGAATGTAGACAGCATCATCCCATGGTCTATGTGCTGGGATGAATAAATGATTAACAAAGAAAGCCAGAGGAGCATCAACACTCACCCCTCTGTTTCCTGACCGCAGACACACTGAGCAGTTGTCACACATCCCTGTGCCACAGCTAAAAGCACTCTTCCCACCACATTGCAATGGATGGCACCTTCACACTGTGAGCCAAAATAAATCCTCCCTTCCTTAAGTTGCTCTGCCAGGCAGTTTGTCACAGCAGTGAGAAAAGTCAGTAATACAATTTTGACTCTCCTTTACCTTTCTTTGGACATTCTGTATTCCCACTGTGCTTTACTGTAGAACTGGGCAGGAAGCTCTATTTGATCTAGATCTGGGTGAACGAGATGCAGTCATTATGCTAAAGCAATGGAGGTGGGAAAGGAGAGAAAATGAAGATTCCAGAGCTGTTTGTAATGAAGTGGTTGATTCTTGTGCCTGATCAGGTGTGTAGAAAAGCAAATCTGAGAGTCACAGAGGGTTCTGGGCCTCTAGTCTGGCTGATAGATAGATTTGTTCTAGTAGAATAAGAATGCAAAAGAAAAACATATTTGGGCAATGATAACATGTTAGTATTAAGTAAGGGAGTTTAGAGGAGAGTGTGTGCTTGTGTGTGTGTGTGTGAGAGAGAGAGCGAGCGAGAGAGAGAGCGCGAGAGCGCGAGAGAGAGAGAGAGAGAGTACATTGTCAGAGTGACAACCTGGTGCCCTTTGCTCCTTGTAACTGAAATTACTCTCTCCTTTCTGTGGTTACCAATGTGACAGAGATGGGTGTCACTTGGCAGCATCAGGCTCTGCTGGTAATACTACATTCCAAAGACATCCAGCAACCATAGCCAGAGCTAAGTAAAGTATATCAAGAACACAAAGAAATGCTATTCAGGAGACAGAACATGGGGAGGGAATGAAGCCATCACTAATGAGGAGGCTAATGGAAGTGGGTGCACATGGAAACCAATGCGGACAGCTTGCCTCCTGTCACCACTGGGAAAGGTAAGGGCGATGTGCCAAAACATGGCTTATCTCAAGTCTAGGCTAGTTTTCACCTCCACCATTATCTAGTTCCATTCACACCATCCTTGGCATGGTCAATGGTCAAATTTATGGGTTATCACCATTAATTCATTATATCAATTCTATTGTTTTAAATACCCATCAATGAAGAACCGAGGACCCTGCAAGAATCTGAGGAAAAGGTGTTCATGGGTACTCTTGCCAACACTAGTATTCACTACACATCATACATGAAATACTTTGAGATGCTATTACCTATCTATAACTACGTGTCTTGTAAACTGCAGACACTGAATTCAACATTAAGTTATTTTATCTGCTCCTCTTTGCTGTCCAGATAGTGCATGTCTGCTGCTTTCTTTAGTCTGAGTAGCACTCAGGACATAGCAATCTCCAGCTGCATCGAATGTAGATCTTGTATGTCTGTTTTCACTTTCCATTTTGTTACAGACAGGGTCTCTTACTGGACTGTTAACTTTAGGGATCCTCCTGTTTCTGCCTCCCATCTTACTGTAGGAGTGGCAGTGATAACACACACACACACACACACACACACACACACACACACACACACCTTAGCCAGCTTGCATGGCTTCTAGGGATCCAAATTGAGATCTTCATGTTTGAGTGGTAAGTCCCTCACACACTGAGACATTTCCTCAGCCCCTCAACCTAGATTTCTGACTTAAGGCTTCATTCAAACACTTCACAGTACTGGCTAAGGGTAGATACTCCTGCATATTCCCAGTCTTAGGCATCTGTGCCCATTTCTCAGAGCAGAACTTGTGGGTAGGACTGTACAAAGGGTACTCCAATAGCTCAAAGAGGTGGCCTACTCACTTGGCAGCTGAGAAAAGAGATGGTATAATTACTGAAGGTTATTCATTTCTAGCAACTTGCTGCACTCTCAAAATCCTGGAATGATTAAGACAAAGAGAAGTGTTGAGACTTGCTCTGCCTTTTTGGCTAAGGACTTACTCTAGTTTATAAGACACAAGGTCTATGGGCTGCTGCCTGGGTTGGAGAAAGTGATACAAGCTAAACAAAATGACCCAGATCTGTTTATGGTAAGCAGGAGATATTATTTTTGTCAATTTTGGCTGCCAATCAAACGCCAGGCAAATTACAAAATAACAGCTACCACTGCAAATGAGAACAAGGGATAAAATACACTTTTTGTGTCTTAAGAAAAGCTCCCCCTTTGCCTGTGCAGGGTAGCAGTGGGGCCTTTGCTGGGTCTTGGCACCAAGAGTGACATAAACAATCATTTGTACTCACTGGGAACCCAAATGTGCTCTTTTCCTGGGGTCTGCATCCTTTACCTTGACAGCAATAGAGGAGTTTTAATCAGATTTATTTTATATAGTAATAGCCTGTTTTGTCAGCAGGAAAGAAACCCAGTCAAATGGATAGACAATGTAAGCATTATTTTTAAAAATTAAATTTCACCTTAGAAGACTCAGCTTTCTTTCATTTCTCTTACTTCCCCAAAACTCACCACACAGACTTGGCTTTGCCCCGTCCCTCATTCTTTAAGACACTGGCAGCAGCCCATGGAGAAGGAGAAAAGCTATTGTCCAGTTAAGCGCAAGGGTGCATTCAACCTCCATTGAAGTCTTAAAGAAGCAAAGGCCTCAAGTGGATTTAACTTGTCTCTGTGGCATTCCCTGCTCTTTCTGAGCTGGGCTTGGGAGAGTCCAGACAGGGCACCAAAGGGGCATCACAGAGTTTATAGAAGGTTGTCCCTTTAGGGCTGAGAAAGCATCCCAAAGTGGGACAGGAAATCATGGGAAAAATGCATCACAATTACAGCTTCTCATTAGTGGGAGACCGAGAAGATTTAAGAGTATAGCCAGTATACATCTGAAGGATAAACTTAATGTCAAACCTGAGTTTGAAATAAAAAAGTCCATGTCCTAGCTCAGAGAAAGGGAAAGACAATGGGTGTGGAGGAGCAGAATGGGAGTTGGGGGAAGGGGAGAGCAGGAGTGGGTGGGTGGTGTCTCATCTACTTGGTCTTTCTGTCCTGTTGAGCCTCCATAGATCAGAAGCACCATCCCTCTTCACTTACATTCTAGAAACAAGTACAATCTGCTTTATTGTTTCTGCTTTCCCAAATGCTTATCTTGTCCATAACATCTGCCTAGACATAACCAGAAAAAAATTGAATTAATTATCTGGGCCTGCCTGTAGGCCTCTCAAGTCCACAAAACTAGCCACCACTAGGCTGGGGATATGACTCAGTTGGTAAACTGTTTGCTGTTCAAGCAACCAGAACTGAGTTTAGATCTCCACCATCCACGTAAAAGCCAGGAATGGAGGCCCCATCCTGGAACACCAGTGTTGGGGGGTAGGGCAGAGACATGGGGATCCTGGGGAGTCATGAGGCAGACAGAGCAAGTAAGCTCCAGGCATGAGGAGATTATCTATAAAATAAGAGTGATGAAGAAGATACCCAGAAGAGTCCACATCTGGCTTCCACACAAGTGAGCAGAGGTGAGTACGTCTGTATGTACACATTGCATGTATATCACGCACATACACAAACATGCACACAAACCCAGAGACTCAAATTAGCCACTGCCTAGAGGCAATAAGGGTGTGAAAGCAGTAGTTGTAAGTTCATTGATTCAGCAAAGCCTAGAACCAATAAGTTCATGGATAAAAAAGGCTGCTGCAAGACTGCTGTGGCAGTTTACTGTTGGAGAGTCAGCCACTGACATCACGGCCTTACAGCAAGCTGAAGGAGCTGGGCTTGCTTGGTCTCCACTGCACTGCCTCATCTCACACTTGTAGATCTGCACAGTCTGCCATATGGTGCCCATGAACTTGTTTCCAGGCTTCATGTGAAAGCCACTAGAGTAGCATTGGTGTCGGACAGCGTATCCCGGAACCTAGCGACGGCATAATACAATTAACACGGCTGAGTAGGTACTACTTGCCAGCAGTGTGCTAAGTCCTTGTGCCTGTTCTGACTCATCTAATCTTAACTGCAAACTGAGAAAGTCCTACTATATTTCCATTTTTTATGGGGAGGAAAACTAGAGGTAGATAGCGGTTTTTTGTTTGTTTGTTTGGTTGGTTTGTTTTGTTTTTCCTGAAGGCTTAGAGCTGATTGAGCACTGGTTCTGGAATACAAACCTGGAGCATTTGGCTCCAGAGTTTATAGACTCAACTCCTCTGATATATGGTATCGGGTGCTTCTGTGTGTTGATGGTCATTTTGCCTTACTTTCTTGATAAATGATAGCATTTTTTATTCTGATGACAGATGAGAAAATAGGCAGTCTGGCATCCATAATGGAAATGTCTATAAAAGTCAGATTCTATAAGACATATACTTGGGTAATGAAACACCTGTGGGGCACATGTCTTACCAAATATTAAATTTATAAGTGTGATCATAGTTGCCAAGACAGTACACGACAGTAGAACTGAATAAAGAAGATAAAACAGATTCAAATGCAAACGAGAAGCTAGTATCTGACAAAAATGACATTCAATTTACGTTAAAAGAGTTCTTATTTAATAAACAGTGCAGAAATATCCAGAAAAAAATCAAGAATAACTAAAATATACTCTATACAAAAATCAGATGTGTTGAATATTTAACTCTATAATGTGGAACAAAATAAGTATTGCCAGAAATTTAGAGAGACTGACTATTCTAGTAGAGTCATGGTTTGGAGAAGACTTTTGAAGATTAAAAAAGTAGAATTCATTCATGGAAATGCTTACTTGCATATAGGAGATTTTAACATATTTTACATGAAAAGATATAAATAATTAAAATATAATAGGAAACTATAATATAAATATGTTAAGTTCTTTGGTATGTAAAAGTATTTCTGAAGTTCTCTATATTCATAATGCACAAAGATGACATCCTGAGGAAAGACAAGCTCTCAGTAGATACAGAGAACAGGAGCCTATTCCGAGCCTCTAGTGAGCCATGAAAACACAAGCTGAACAAGCACAATTTGCCACTAAAACCATTTCATGGCTGAAAGGGGTCTGAAAAAAACAGTCATAGTCATCAATTGCTAGGAAAAGAAATCACATCAGACACTGTATGTGCTTGCAAACATATGTAGGCCTTTATTGGAGACGAGATCACAGGAAGAGGGTAATTTGCAGTGAGAAGATGAGAATCTAGATGTCTGATATCTAATAGAAATGTTCTAAGGAACAAATTTGAATTTTGTATTCACTGGCGTTGATAGTATATTTGAGGCTGTAGATGCCGCAAGAGGACACAGAAAGCATGAAGATGAGGAACAGAAAGGGCTGGGGATGGAATCCTGAAGGTCGTAGCCATTTCCTAGGTCCACAGAAGGATACTCAGGAAAGGTGCTATACCCATATACGGTCCATTCACTTCAACTAACCCTTCTTATTTTGATTGACAGCAGGGGCTGTACTCTAGTACCTTTTCTTATTCTGTTCACACTTCTGCCCGAGTTTCCTCTTTATTTATCTCTGTTGTCTCACGAAAACAATTCTATGTAGAGTCTGGATGTTAGAGCCACTGCTTGGGTTGACATCATGGCTTCATTACTCCCTTTGTGTGCTCTTCAGAATTGCTATCATGAAAATTGAATTAATGTATGCAAACCACCTAGAACACCCAGCATTAGGATTATTACTGCTAATAAAGTCAGCACACTACATATCTCCAAGCACTGCCTTATTTGGCTTCAGTGTAACTCTTCTCTTCTTCCCTTTTACAGATGAGGAAGATGAACTTGTCAGGGCTCAGAACATGACCACATGTGAAGCAGCCGGCTAGAGATGAAGCCACAAATTCTGTCAGTGTCTGTGTAGTCTCTCAGTTCATTACTCTGCCTCCCCTGATCAATGTAAAGAGGGTCTTATGAGCATGGACTGAGGTCATGATGTGGCCTGAGTATCTCTTATTAAAGTTACTTACAGTTATATTTGTTTGTCCACAAAGAAAACCCACATATTTCCATCTACCTAGCATGATACCCTGCTTTGTGGAAGTATGTCCTTTTCTGAGTTGTCAAACAGTTTTCAGATGTATTCTTTAAGATCTGGAATCATGTAATCTCTCTAGAACAAGTGGTCCCTAGGAGAAGGAAGATGGTAATGCCTCTTGCAACCCACAGACCACTACAGAGGCTTTTCCCATTTTGGAGACTAAGCCTTGCTAATTTTCTTCATGGGTGTTGTCTGTTCTTACTTTAAAAGCTTTTTTTTTTTTTTTTTCCTGGCTGGTGGATGATATTGTTCCTATAAGGAATACGCCTTTAAATAAGAATTCTACTACCAGGCACAGAGCGGCTGATCAGGGATCCTCCATTATGCTCCCAAACAATATAGACTTTTACCATTGATCCTGCCTGCTGACCAGAACTTGACCAGACCCTACTGCTGAAGTTCTCCACATCATTTGAATAGAGGATGCAAAGAAATCAAGCTGGGCCTGAACAGGGAATGCTCTCCCTGCTGGCTAGCATTCACTGTGCAAGAAGATCCCATTCAGAATACCAGGGAAGAAAGGTCATTAGTGGTCCTCCCCAGCATTCACACGCCGACGTTCAGATCTTCCAGGCATAATATGTCCACTGGAACAACTGCCGTGTGACTGTTTAGGGGATAACCAACTGTTCTTTGAGTGGATTTGAGGTCTACTCCATAAGGAGGAATACATACTGACACTATTAACCCATTCAAATCCATACATTTGGGAGGGTCATAGACCTTAGAGGGGAATTTACTATTCGTTTTTGTTTTGCTAAATGGGCACAGTCAAACTGCCTTCTAAATATTTTCTTTACCCATAGATTAATTAATTAATGCTGCTCTCAGCTTTCGTTGGGGAAGTTTCTTTTTGCAGTGGGTAAGAGTCAGTGCAGACACTCATAACTGGTTCACGTCGTTGACTACTTTAGATGTAGTAGTAGGTGATTTCGGAGTGCTCAGCCCTCAATGGGACAATTATGTCACATCCTGGGAAGGCCCACAGAATGAACAACGAGATAGAGTAAGAAGCTGAAGGGCTATAACAGCTGGGAGGTAAAGAATGCTGTAAAACACCGTCTACTATCAAAGACACAGGGATTACACACAGCTGGCGTCACCTGCACAAGACCATCAGAAAAAGAGATGGCAGACTAGATTGGAAGAAGGGGAGGTCAGCAAGGGTTGGAAGCATATGAGAGAGTAAGGGGGTGAATATGAACTCAATACATTGTGTACAGGCACGAAATTGTCAAAAAATTAAAGCAAAATCTCCTTCCCTCATGTGCACTCCGGCTGTTATTATTTCTTTAGCTCCTGTCTATTCTATTGAAGCCAGCACTGTATTGTAGTTCATGCGACCTTCTCAGTCTACACCTGAGAAGTCAGCCGCTGGCCCAGGCTGTGGAGGAGCTGAGCAGAGGTGGGTTTTGTTTGCTGCTTTCCCCTGTGATGCATTAGTTCGATCTACCGGGAGGCTGTTTGCGCTGTACTGTCTCTGGGGGACTTTCACTCCTCTTGCCTGGAGCTGCCCTGCTTCTCTGGTCTGGCCTCACAAACAATTCTAATTCAATTTACAATGCCGTTACATAACTGTTCCCAGTCTCCAGTTGACCTTGATGTCAAGTAGCGGTCAAGTTGTACCAGCCCAGAGAAAGTGGGAGGAGTCGCTGGTCAGCCCTTGAGAACATTTTCGCTAAGGTTCTGGAATGGAATGTGGCACCGAAAGGCCAAACCAGACCAGTAAATTATTTGGAACGGTTGGAAAGTAAGAGATGTTGATTTTTGTAGGATGGATGCTGTTGACTTTTAGGGCACTCCGGTGACACTTGGGGTTGGGCTAGTTATTTTTTGACCAGAGAGGAAGGGAAAAGGCTATATCTTCTTTCTCCACGAAGTGCTGTAAACAGAGGAGCCTTTTGGCCTCAATAGAAAGTTCTCCAAGGAGTCTTCAGCTTGGAAACCTACCCAGGACAGACTTCCAACACATTCTTTTCCCGAGACCTGGTTCCACTCAGTCCTGAATAGTGTCAGGAATAGCTAGATTTTGATACATTTCTTTCTGGTCTTAATAAAGCCCGAGAGCCAGGGGCTTCAATAAGCAAGTTAAAATACCGGCTAAAGGCTAAGCGAATTAGTCAAACATTCAGCACGAAAGCAAGTTCCCAGAGAAAATGTGCTTTGTTTACTCTGTTCTCTTTTCTTTCTTCACACTGTGAACAGTATCCAGCATAGCCGAGTCCTTGGAATATTTACTTGATGATGTCTAACACAAGGTATAATACCATTTATGAGATACGGGAATTGACCTTTTTCAAGTTAATTTGGCAAAGGAGCTCTGTGAACTCAGTTTTCTATGTCTTAATCTTATTTGGGTTCTATGCATATATAACATTAGAGGAACATTGTAAAGATGTATGCACGGGTCCAAATATGTGTAGATATAATTTTTAACAGGAAGGTTTTCAATCCTGAGGATTTAGCAAAGGACCTTGTACGTTCTAGACAAGTGCTGTACTACTGAGTTCTGTCTCTGGAGATATATATATATATATATATATATATATATATATATATATATCATGGCTAATTGAATATATATATGTATATATGTATATATACATATATATCATGGCTAATTGACCATTCACAGGCTTAATTGTGTCAAACACATAGTAGGGCTGCAGCTAAAGACTTCAACAAATTTTATATCTGTCAAATCTTAACCAGTGTTTGGGGCTATGAATAAATATAAATCCTTCAAATAACCTACTTTTATCTTCTCGGACAGTCTAAAACCCACAAAGCATCTTCGGTGAGTTCAATCACAGAATCAATGAAAATCAACTTGAAATTAAGTGATTATTATTTAGTAATTTGAAAGAAAGTTTCTACATCAAATAATTTTCCAAAATCTTCCCTCCCAGAAGGTACAAATATATCAACTTATATGATGTTAGTTTTTTTAGTAGTACATACCCTAGAAACCAGCATTCAATAGCCATCAGTATCTCATTAACTAAATTGAGCTAACTAGAAATGAGTAATTTCTGTACATCATGTATTAACATACACATAATAACTTTAACATATGACTTTGAATTAAACATTCTAAATAGTTTGGCATTTCTCAGAAAATCTTTAATGTTGACCAAATATTGAATGCCCTACACATACCTTTTGACTAGAGAATGAGTTTAAACTTCTTTGTCATTCCAAATTAGGGATCCGGAGGAATTTCCAAATGTCAAGCCTTTGAAGTTAATGGTGATGGTCTTCTGGTAGATTTCATTTTCCAAAGATCTCTCCACTTCAAAGCACATGTCTCATAAAGACCCCCATGTTTGTAACTACAAAGGACATTTCATTACAGAGTGTTTGGTGTTTGTTTGTTTATAGAAATGTGCAGTCACTCAGCACATTGCAGTACAGAGTGCCGACTTCATGGTTCTCAAGCATGTCTGTGTGGGTAGACTGAGCTGGGGCGGCACCCACAAAGTCAGACTGTTCTTAATTGCTTTATTTTCAAGATATGGATTCTTAATGAGCATATCTTCTTTGCAGCAGAGAAAGACTTTTAAACCTTTACTTCCACTTCACTCTGAGAATAAGTGTGAAGAAGGTGAATGGCAAACAATGAGTTTCTTCAGTACTGTCTTGTCAGGAGAAGTGTGTGTGTGTGTGTGTGTGTGTGTGTTTAAAAAAAACTCTACCTTTTCCACATATTTCAACAATGTCAACATCCTGCTTTGAGTGAGTTTGATTCTTGCTAGTTATGATCCATTCCTGTTTGCATAGATTAGATCACACATGGAGTGCTATCCTATCAGATTGCCCAGAGAATGATTTCCTCAAACATGGATAAAATAACCTAACCGTTTTCTTTTCTTCATGTGTATGGTGTGTGTGTGTGTGTGTGTGTGTGTGTGTGTGTGTGTGTGTGTGTGTGTGAAAGCATGAAAGTGCTCATGCCAGGGACTTAACCTAGGTCTTTCTATATGGTGCTAGGCAACTACTTCACTACTGATATATATTCTCAGCCCAAGAATGTGAATTCTGTCTTCTATTCCTATCCACTACACGTATCTTCACAAAAAGAATCCTGAAAAAAAGTAGGAATCCTCAATAAAAACATCAACAAATAACAACAAGACCCCAAAAGGAATGAATAACTCCCTGCCCAGAATAAGCCAAAACTAAAATAATTTGTTACAAGTAAATAAGTTAACTTAGAATAATGGCTGAAGAAAATGAATGTAAGATATGTAAATAGTTATTAATTCAGTTGTGAAAATATCCTAAGTCCTACATGTTTAAGCTCAAAGAAGGAAAACAATTAGGCCTACCTGAAAAATCTGGATCTTTCCCTTAACCTCTAAGTCCTGATTTTCTCCAAGATTTACTTTGTACAAAGATGAGATTGTTCTCTTTGAGAAAATGCAATCTGCTATCTTCTATAAACAAAAGAAAACCCTTTGCTCATTTTCAAGTCTCTCAAGTTAGAATTCAGGTAACATAGGTAGTTTATATCTAATATTTCAGGTTATTTTCATTTTAATTAATTTGCTCATTAATTTTGTGTGTGTTGAGTGCCATAGAGAACATGTAGGTTAGAACACAACTTGTCATAGCCAGTTCTTTCCTTCTACTATGGGGTCTTGGGGATCAACCTCAGGGCTTCAGGCTTGGCAACAAGTACCCTTATCTACTGAAGCCCCGGCCAATTCTTTATTTCAAACACATATTTTCTCAGTTAGTGTTTATGTGTACATAAAAACACAAAGCACTTCTAAGAACCCTGTACATTTTTGGTAATGATTTGATCAGATATTCATTCCTAAAAGGAAAGGGTGAATTACTTTCAATGAAGATGCTAAAGAGATTCATTGTTGAAGGGATATTAGGAATAAGTGATTCCTAGACTCAAATCTTTGAGTGATGTAGTCTTGTTTTCCAGTGAGAGTGGGCAAAAGGCGGGTTGAACTATGGATGGCAAGGAGAAAAAGTCTACTTGACAGGTGAGCAGAGTGCTGCAGATCCAACCGATAACTCCCTTCAGGCCAGCCATCTCTAAGTAATCCTCTGTAGAGTGATAACTTGACCTTCGATGGAGTGTAAGTTTGTCTCTGGTAAACAACTTGACTTTCAGTGATGCTCTAAGATTTAGAGGAAAGAACTGAAGGATTAATGAAAATTAATAAAATTGCTAGGACACATTTTCATTCATTTTAATTCTAAGAAATTCTACCTGTATTGTGTGGGTTTCAGGGATCAAGTCAAAATAGTATTAAAAACAAACAACAATAAAACAAAAAGATAAATTTGGGCTATTTTAGCTGGGAAATTCCAAGGGCTGGGCTTGACTGAAGTCCATCTCTTGGTCCATATTTAATATTTAATAAAGCTTGCTTTAAATTTGGCCGCAATGGTAGAATTGGAGTTTTTTTCAGGTGAAACTCAGGATTAATAATTACTGTAAGTTCATGGTGAAGCCATGATAGCATGCCATTTATATATTTAAAGTGTGGCACACAAAAATGCTCATGTGCAGTGTAACACAGGTAACATACAGTGTAAAATAGAACACATAGCATGTACGTCCATTCTCTGTGGTTTAGGCCTAGAGCTCTTACTGAGAAGCAGTAGCAAGGGTCAGAGGTGTAGAGCGGAAGGGCAGATGAACTCAGATAATAGTCAGAGAAGAGAACACGCTTTCCCAATGATAAGACAGTCCTCAACCTTCTTCGTGGTATCTTTTCAGATCCTGGAACTATTTCACACGTTAACAGGTCTTTATTTCCCATTGAGATCTATATTTGTAAGAATCATGAAGTGTGTGGCCACCAAGGGAAGTTAGTCACCTCACTAGGCTGGCCCACAGGTGTATTTCATCGCTGAACTAGAAAAACTCTGTTGTGTTCTATGATGATAGAAGCTCACTGAGACAATCTCCTCTCATCCAGGGTGATTCACTGAACTTCTACTTCTAAAAGGAAGAACAAGAACACGAAGGAAGTTGGTTGAGGATGGTAGAGCCATTTACAAAGAAAACCAAATGAAAAGGCACCCCAATTATATGCGGTAAACTGTGTTCTGAAGAACTAATTAATCATGCTGTCCAGGGAAACCTATCTAGCGCTTTGTTTCCTGAGGTCTAAATAACAAATAGAATCTTGAAGAAGAGAGATCTTGTCAGGTGTTTTTCTTTACTCTTTCTTATTTTTCTTAAAACAAAGGCAGCAGTGTACTCTGAAGCCCATAATTGAATTCGCAAAGTCAGGTATTTAGGCGGTCACCACTGGAGAGCTACGCTGTAACTCAGAATGATTTTTTTTTTGTGTGTGAAGAAAACACTCAAATACAAAATACAACCTAAATAAAAACCATGATGTTATAGTCCAGTACTGAAAAACAGAGTCTTTCCCTTAATTTGGATAATTAGGCGAAATATCTGTGACCACCTCTGGGTTGCCAGCAACAATAAACTTGTGTGTTACAGTTCCATGCAAAAATGTAGGTCAAACAAATCCACAGAGGGAGGGACAAATTTTTTTGTGGTGCTCTTGTTCATATTGTAAAATTTCTTGACAGAAATGGTGAACACATCTATATACAGGGAGACCTCATCTCTGGATGTGAGAGCTCAAAAGTCTTACCTCAAGTCCAGACGCTGCCACTTAGCATCCGTCTCTTCACCTGAGAGATGATGAGGGACCATGAAAGAAGCATGTTTCAGAGTTACTCAGGGCAACAGAAGTCCTGTATGAGGCAAAGTGCCTGGAACTGCCTCATTACTCTTCATACTTGCGATTCCTCATTCCTATCACGCCACCCCACCCCAGCTAGACTCTTTCCTCAAAGGATCCTGAGAAATATGCCTTGAACTTATTGCTTTCCCTCTTCCTTTGCTCTCTCCCTGATGATGAACCCCACCGCATCTGCCCCGGCTTTCCTGTTAATTGCCTTGATTTGTTTACAGGACAAGAAACGTGGAGACTGCAGCATGGGTGCGAGCAGAGGTATGAAGATGAGTGAGTGGTTGAGGAATGCAGCGTCAGCACTTTCCAGAGGACTCAGTGTCTCCTTTCTCCTGTTCTAAAGAAACTGAGCAGTACAGCGCTGGACTCAATTTTCACAAAAGGGGTTGGTCTATCTCATTCCGGTAATGGGTCTCTCACGTGTCTCTTACTGCTGCCTTGCCACTGTGATGTGAGCCCATGGCTCTGTGGGCTCTAACCTCCACGTTGTGTTACCAGGTATATCATATCTGTGCATTGCGGTCTATGGTAGAACATTTTGCCAACTTTACTGGGTTGGGGATTTCCTGAAGACCTAGTGCAGCACTGCTTTAAATGTGCCTGCAAAGATGTTTCAAGGGAACAGCTTGTTAAGTTAGAACTGGATAATAAAGAATTGATGTCAACATTGGCAAATGTACCAATGGGAGGGAGCCCAGCCAGAAGAAAAGCAGGGGATGGACGAATGTGCCTTTCTCCTATCTGTGGACTCCAGAACTCCCTAATTTTTGGACTCTGGTACTTAATGTATACACCCCCTGAGTCCTTAAAATGTTAGCGTCAGAAAGAGTTACAGAACCTGCTTCCCTGGATCTGAAACTTGGACTAAGTCAGGCTCCTGGTGTCCCCACTTCCCTAACCAACCTCTCATCCTTATGACCCTGATATCTATTCCAGTGGCTCTTGTTCTCTAGAGGGCCTTGAACATCATATAATCCAAGGTTGGCCCATCTATTCAGGGACATTTTATGGTTAGGCACAGTGAGCCCAGTGCTAATATTCGAAATTCTCCTAGGATCCACACAAATGATTTAACTGCTTTTAAAATGAGAAGAAAAATGTGAAATTTTAGGTAAAAAGTAGTGTTTAATAATACTATCAATAGACAAATATTTTTAAAAGAGATTTATTTGTTTCATATCATGTGCTATGAATGCTTTGCCTGCACATCTGTACATGTACCACATGTTCATGGAGATCACAAGAGGGCCTGGGATTCCTTGGAACCACTGTTATAGGAGGTAGTGGGCCCAGTGTGGGTACTGGGATTAAATACTGCCCTTCTACAAGAGCAGCAAGTACTGTGAACCTCTAAGCCAGACTCTAAGGATATGTTCTTCTTTATACCAATATTATTATGAAATAAATTTATTTCTCTTTGTGAAGAGTTTACAAAACAAAAATTCTTAAACCCCATAGAAATCAAAGCATGGCTGGAGGCCAAGCTCTATCTCTGTTCTTGTTCTCCTCAGGAGCACCAGTCAGTCTGATGTATAATTCATGCCCAGTGCATTCAAGACATCTACCATGGGCATTTGCTGCCCATTGACAAGTCACTTTCATGGTTTTCTTTCATTTATGTTTTCCTTCAACATCTATTTACTATCAATACCTTATGTCCATTCTCTATCAGTTAAAGCTGGTTGGAAGCAGATGGTGTTTTGACCTCTCATGCTCACTACAAACTTCCCCCAGATGATGATGGATAACATTTCCTGATTCCTTGTCTCCTTAGCCCATCTTTCAAGTGTTTTGGTTCAACTTCATTTCCAAAAGTAAGTGGATTCCAAGAACGTTAGAACCAGCCTAGGGTTATGCAAATATGGATCTATGGTTTTAAAAAAATTGATCTCTGATATAGTTCTCTTTCTCATGGTGCTTTTTGGTTCTAGGTCACAGTGATCAGTTGGAGGTGATTTTTGTGGCTCCTTTTAAGGTAGTCCACCATGTTTTATTAATTTTAAATCCATATTCTTGGATCAGAGGGTCACAAAACAAAGACCCAGGTTTTCTTTGTGATACTGTAATATTTGATGGCTATTTCAAGATGAGTTTTATCTCCTCCACATTCATGTGAATGTGACCTTGGAATCAGGTTATTGCAGAAGTAAATAGATAAGCTGAAATCATTCTGGTGGTCTCTAGCCCAATAAAGCTGATACATAATAAGCAAGGGAGGTTTGGGCATAGATACCACCACAAAGGAGAATCTCAAATGAGGATGAAGGTAGGGATCAGACAAAAAGTCAAAGATGGTGGACTATTCAGATTAATTTAGGCAAGAGGCATGGAATACTCTCCATCACTACTCTATAGGAGTCAAGACTTCTGACAACTTCATCTTTGACTTCTGGCATTGTCATTGGGTTTCTAATGATGTGATAAAACATTATGACCAAAAATCAACTTGGGAAGAAAAGAGTTTATTTCCCTTTCACTTCCACATTGCAGTTCATTATTGAAGGTAGTCACGGAAGGAACCTGGGAGAAGAAACTGATGCAGCAGCCCTGGAAGAATGTTTCTGTCTGGTTTCTTCCTCATGCCTTGCTCAGTTTGCTTCCTCATATACTCTTGGGACCACCTACGCAGGAATAGCATCATCCACAAAAGGGCTAGACCCTTCCATGTCAATCATCAATCAAGAAGATGCACCACAGCCTTGCCCACAGGCCAATCTCATGGGGGAATTTTCTCAGTTGAGGTTTCCCCCTTTCCAGATGACTCTAGCTTGTGCCAAGTTGGCACACAACTAGCCATCACAAGCCTCTCCACCTCTGAGACAATGCATTGCTGCTGTCAACGGCATTCATTTTGTGGTATATTGTCACGGCAACCCTCGGAAGCTAATGTGGTAACCACAGCCGCTACACAAAACACCTAAACCAAGAAATTATTATTAAGCAAATTCGAGCTTCTAAAAGGCATTTATTATATGAAAACAAGTATAGAAAACACGTACAGAGGTGACAGACTGATAAATGCTTTCATTGTGAAAAGAGAGTTATCATTTGAAATTTCCTAGGGCAGGCTCCCTTTGGTTTTGCTCGTCATATTTGAAAAAGAGTAAAGTTGGATTTTTCCATTAACATCTCCTGCTGCTTTCCTCTCTGGCCTGGGTGGTGACCACGGTGCTGTCAGCTCTCTTCATACCACTCTGCTGTGGTCAGGGTTGGCGGTCACTTGATGCTGGGCTTGGTGTGGCCCTTTCAACAGACTCATGTATTGGCAGATAGCCCATTACCACAGAGAGGATTTTTTGACCAGGTTGTAGTAATTTTCAATGAAAGGATAAACATAAATGGAACTCTCTGTACTTTTTATTATAGAAATGTTCAATATTTAGCCCTCAAATGATACATCATACTCACCTCTAAATTGCTCAATAGGAAAACACTTTAAAATGTGATATCTAGGTCTCCAAATAGACAGTGAAGTGGCTTCAAATCAACTCTGAAGATAAAGGAGACTTTGTAGGTCCTTGTGCTGTGTCCCAAGTATTGTGGTATATCCCTCCATTCTCTTGTATTAATGGTGGAGTTTGTGTTGTTTCCTTAAACACATCCAAGAACACGTGGTCTCCTAACTTAACCTAGCATTTTCAAAAGCATCCTATGTGAACATCCTTCCCATGTGGATATCCATCACAATGAAGGCAGAAAAGGACTATAATTAAGTGTAGGCCCAAAGTATGAATTATATACAAAACCTGATCCAGAATCAACAGCCTGAATATTTGTCTGGGGGAGAAAAGCCAAACTTAGAATCAAGAATAAAGGCTGGGGTTAGAGAGCTTGTGTTGTTAAAGAGAATTGAATAAGAATGATGCATAGCAGGTTTTCATTCATTTTTCATTCATTCATTCATTCATTCATTCATTGTGTTAGTTACTATTCTCATTACTCTGATAACATACCTAATCATTGTATAGCTTTAATTTTGAAATAAAGGCTATTAAGAAATTAATCTTGTGCTAGTTATATAAATTCCTGTTGATCTCTCCCACATCTCTGGAGTCAATTCGTGGATATTACTGCCACTTTGGTTCCTTTTGGAACAAACATTTTCTCTATTTTGGAATTTATGGAATATAAGGTCATGAAACAAAACATTTTCATATTCCTGATAGAGTATGTTTTTAAGCTTAAAGACATAACATAATTTCATCTTGCTTTAGTGACTCAGAGTCAAGACTAGAAGAATACTATTTAGCAGTGGGCTTAGTGTATTTACCATCTCCTTAGAGGATTCAGTACAGTCTATAAAAAGAGTGACACTATTTAGTTTAAACTGCCAGGAAAATTTAGAATTTATTATCTATTTCTTTTTATTGTTCTTTTAAAATAATCATGAGTCACAGAAGATGGGAAAAAATACAGAGATCAACGACTAGACAGTATGCAGAGTAAGAGACCTTGAAACACTCAATCCTTAATAGGGTATCTCCACCAAACCCTTCCTCTCAGGGTTCAGGGAACCTTACAGAAGATGAGTCAGATAGAGCGTAAAAGCCAGAGGGGTTAGACAATATCAGGGAAACGAGGCCTTCTAAACCAACAGGATCAGCACATAGAAGAACTCAAAGAAACTGAGGCAATATGCTCGGGGCTTTCACAGGTCTGACCCAGGTGGGATCCTAGAGCTAAAAGAAGTAGAAACATGACCTCATTTCTAACTCCAATTGGTAACCACTTGCAAATGAAAGAGTAGTTTTCTACAAGGAAGTCCCATGTTCACAGTAGATGGCCAACAGAAAAGGAACACAAGAGCATCCTTAGAGGTTCTTTGTCTCATAATGTTATGTTGGGCTTTTCTGTTTGTTTTGTTTTGTGTTTTCCTACCTTACAGATCCTTCAAAGATATATCATGGCTTCTGTTTGGGGGTTTTATAAAATTCCTGGATGTCTTTTAATATGGTAAACTGTTTGTAATAACAGCTAACGATTATTATCTTTCCTTTTAAACTGTTTAAATGTTATGTATAAATCTGTACATAGATCCAAGGTCCATAGGCAAACTTACAGTTGTGTAAAAATTTGAAAAAATTAAAATCATAATTTTTCATAGATATAGAGGGTGATGCTAAATTCTTGGACTTTTTTTCTATTGGCAAATGGTGTATTTGTTTTCAAATACAAGCTCCAGCTTGAAGTTCAGCTCAGTGTTTCTCAACATGTTTGTATCTGAACAAAATTATACTACAAATACATTGATTTCATAATAGTTCATAGAAGAAAAAGTCTATACAGAACTTGAATCTTGGAGCTTGAGAGGTAGCTCTAGGGTTAAGGGCATTGGCTGCTTTCCAGAGGACCAGTGTTTGGTTCCTAGCACCCATGTTAGGCAGTTTATAACTACCCATCTGTCACTATTTGCTAGGATATCCTATCTCCATTCTGGCCTCTGAAGGCTTATACACATGTGGAATACATTCACACAGTTGACTACACATACACATTCAAATAAAAACTAAACAGAAGTCTGAAAAAGAACCCAAATTCATAAAAATAAGAAACATATTCATTAAATTACAGTTTATTTTTAAAGCAAGACTCTATGGACCGACTTAATGAGTGTCCATCGATACCCATTGATATAGGCAAAAATATGCTGCAAATGTACTGTGGCATAAAAAAACAATATATGGCATTATAGATACTAAATACGAGAGAAAAAGTGTCCAAAAAGAGAGGATCTAGCTGCCTGGAGTGGGAAGAAAACTTTATTTTCAATCTATGAAATACAGCATTGTTGAGTTTTCTTAAAATCACATTTTAATATTTCTTAAAATAAAAGCCCTAAAAACTCATTTTAATGCCAGGTAAAATTGTATATGTAATAGCTTTCCATGGAATTGGGAAGAAATAGAGAAGAAATATGAATAATGTCTCTTATCTTGAGAAAACTAAAACCATCTGTATTTTAAAAAATTGTACACTATTACTGATACTATGATGTGCTTACAAACAGGAGCCTAGCATGGCTGTCCTCTGAGAGGCCCAACAAGCAGGTGACTAAGATAGACACAGACACTTACACCCAACCATTGGACTGAAGTCAGGGACCCCTGTGGTTGAATTGGGGGAAAGATGGAAGAAGCAGAAGAGAAAGTCAACCCCATAGGAGGACCAGCAGCCTCAACTAACCCAGACATCTGGGAGCTCCTATACACCAAGTCACCAACCAGACAGCATGCAGGAGATGGTCTGAGGTCCCTGACACATATATAGCAGAGGACTGCCTGGACTGGCTTCAGTGAGAAAAGATGCACATAATCCTAGAGACTTGAGACTTCAGGGATGGGGGAGGCCTAGTGGTCGGGGACCATCCTCTCAGGGACAGGGGGGAGGAGGAATAGGATGAGGAACTATGGAAGGGGAAATCTGGGGAGTAATAGCTAGATCGTAAATAAAAAGGTATATTCTTGCCATTTTATGCAATATTTTTATGTATTTGTAGCAGGAAGGATTAAGAAATAGAAAGCCCTTAAATAAATTATTTGGTGCCGATAAACTGCATCAATGCCCTGAATGGCACAATAACCTTATTGCTGCGGTTGTGGAACAGATAACATGGCAGTAAGCAACAACTCTCTAATTGCACATAAATCATAATCAACAAGAGGGAAAACGTCCTTGGGACTAGAAACCTAGCTAACTGCTCCTGCTAGTGAAATCATGGTCATTGGAGGAGAATCTACAACCACTAGTTTCCTAAACCAGCATAGTCCCTAAGAACGCTCCAAATGCTGAGAACACAAATCACAATGCTCTATTTCTTACTTCAGATGCCGAAATGAATTCACCAGGAGGCAAAAGTAAGACTGTTCCAATGTGTTGAATGTCTATGTCTGTACATCTACCTGCATGCAGAGACAGAGAGGGTACTAGAGAATGCTTAAGGTCAAGCTTCATTATTTATCAGTGTGAATAAGGAACAGCTAATATTTTCAATGTTTGTCCAGCATATGTGGCCCAAACAGTGAACATAAGGTCTGAATCTGAACTCTGGGTCAAGACAGAAGGGTAGCCGTCATTGTACAACTGGGAGACAAGTGAGGTGGCTTCCACGCCCAGGCAAGCAACAAGAACAGAAGCAAAATGAAGCAGCAGAACACATTGGCACTTAAGACGAGCCTTTGAATGGAGACATCACACACAACAGGAATACAGAAGGCTGATAGTATTAGTTACCTTTCTTGGTGCTCAAAAAAAAAAAAAAAAAATCAGACAAAGGCAACTGAAAGAAGAAAAGGTCAACTTTGCCCATAGTTTGAGCATGCAGTCCATTAAAGCACAAAAGACACATCTGCAGGAGCAGGATGTGGCTGCTTATTCTGTGTCTGTACTCAGGAAGCAAAGAGCTATGGATGCCTGAGCTTAGCCCACTTCCTGCTTTTCAGTCTAGGACCTGAGCCCATGAAATGGTATAGTCCACAGTTAAATGGGGTATTCCACCCCAGGTAACCTGATCTAAAGTATTTCGTACAGACACACCCAGAGATTTGTCTTCAAGGTGATTCAAGATCCTGGCAAACTGAAAAGCAATATGAACCCCATATTGATCCAATCAGTGGTTAAAATACTATTATCTTAAATAAAAATAAATAAATAAATAAAATAATGAAGAAACCTGAAAAGAACTATAGTGTCAGTATACAAGGATGCTTATAGTGAAACAGGAAGGCAATATTTACCCCAAAATCCTGAGAAAAATAATCAAGCAGAGAATTAGAATTAGCCATTAAAAGATAGTGTTTAGGACTCATCTAGGACATGGCAGAGAGGAACAGATATTAGATCTGGACTGTGGTAGAGTGCTTGCATAGTGTTCAGGAGGCCATGGGTTCTATCCTCGCTTCCACAGAAATAAACATAAACACACAAGCAAACAAACACCAAAAACAAAATAAAAATAGCATTTAAAGTGAAAAAGAGGAAAAGGAGGGTAAGTTAGGAAAACATAGCAATATTTAGCCAGACTACTAGGAAAAGAAAAGAAAGAGAACGAGGAATAATACTCAAAGGAAGAATAACAGAAAACAAAACAAACAACAACAACAAAACAGCAAACAAGTGGCAGAATCCATTCTAATCCGATTTAGATTTTAAAATATCACTGAGATTAAAAAAAAATCTAGAAATAGATGTGATGCTTTGAACAATAGATAAAGTCCGAGGTGGCCACCAGGATGAAGAATTCTCTCAACACTGACAATGAGATAATATTTAATGCTTGTAAAATAACTGCCAATGTAAATCTATGATCTGCTAGGTCAGCGGTTTGCAACCTTCCTAATGTTATGGTGACCCCCAAACATAAAATCACTGTTGCTGCTACTTCAAAACTGTAATTTTGCTACTGTTAGGAATAGTAATATAAATATCTGTTTTTCTGTCGTTCCTAGGTGACCCTGTGAAAGGGCCATTCGACCAATCCCCCAAAGGAGTTGTGACTCACAGGTTGAGAACTGCTATGCTAGGACATCATGCAACACCAGATATGTACAGTCTAAAATACTCCATCATTCATAGCCACCTATACATCCTAAGGCAAAAGAGTCCCAGAGGAAAAGCACATGATGCAGGGCGTTGTGGAAATTAGTAGCGCCCATTAGTGAGACAGTATATTTTTTAAGAAGTGTCACAGCAACATTTCCAGTCCACGCTATTGTAGTCCTTGTTGAATGTCCACCATAAGGCTATGTCTACTTTTCCTGCCCTTGACCTTTGAGTACTGTTTTATGAGAGGAGTGCTGTGTGGCTCTCAAGACCAAGGCTATATCACTCTGTTCTGATGTGTCTTTCTTAGGGACCTGACCCAGCGAAACCAGCCACTAAGCTCTGAGGAAGCTCAGAAAACCCACACAGGGGGAAGACAAGGTGAGAAACTGAGGCCCCTATACATCAGTCAAATTCCAAGGTCCTCTGATAGATTTCTTGACACACAGATCTCATGTGTTTTGGAGCGATTTGTTGTGCCTGTGTTTTTTTTTAGAACAATCAAAATATTTTACTATGGATTAAGATTTTATAAAATAGGGCACAGTAAATAGAAATTGTCGAGTATCTGGGTTTTTGTTTGCTTGCTTGCTTGCTTTGATTGATTTTGGAGAGAGCTAAAGATTTAATACATTTGGGCTTTGTTAACTTTTTATAGTTGTTTCCCTGTTAATTTTTTTAAACAAGTATTTAAAAAAATAGAGGTTTAACTAGCACAATTCACAGCAGTAAAAGTGAGCGAGAGAGAGAGAGAGAGAGCAAGAGAGAGAGAGAGAGAGAGAGAGAGAGAGAGAGAGAGAGAGAGAATAATAGAAACTTCATAAACTTCCACAGCATCCAACAATGTAATTCTAACCTGCTGGCTGTTGGGGACTCTTGCTGCCTTGGGCTATAGTGACTGAAAATTGCAGAGAGTGACAGGTGGAGCACTCACACGCATCAGAGTTTTAAGTACTTGCAGAAAAATGGTGATCTTTCAGTTCTGAGATTCATTCCACTCACTTTAACCTTTGTAGCTAAAGTGTAATTGCAGGCAGAGTCAAAGAGAGGGAGGCGACACCCTTCATTCCATTTTGTATTGTAAATTATAAATCAGGGACAATCCGAGCAGCTTTCTAAGCTCTCTACCAGAAAAACATGGCAGGAAATTATTTTAAATAGATAATTTTTAAATTCTAAGAAGATAATGATGGGAAAGTGTTGTGTCTGCTTGGCACCGTTTGGCAATGTTATTTTTTTTATCCATACAGTCTGCACAAAGAATAACTACCACGTATACAGACAGTATTGTGTGCAAACTGTTCACCTCTGTTTCCTTCCTTTCAGTGTCTCTCCTTGTGACTCTACAGTGGGCAGCACTGAGTGCCTGGCAGAAGCTTCTAGAATGGAGAATGAAAAGACAGCCAGATTTCTGCTTTATGTCTGGAATCTTTGTTCCATCCATTGTTGTATCTGTGCCAATGGAATTCATAAACCGTCACTACCAGATCAATGAAAACTAGAGGCCATGTCAGAGAGAAGTGACATCCCTTGTTTTGTCTGTTTTGTGTTTTGCTTTGTTCCCCTACTCCCACCCCCGATATTGCTTTTGCTTTTGGGAATTTAGTATTTTCAAGATGAGAACTTTCTCCTCTCATTGAAGCAGCATGGTAACACTAACTATAACTATCACTGTGGTGTCTAGGTTTGTCTTTGCTTTCTCTTTTTTCTCTTCCTGAGTTGGCTTCCTGTTTGCTACTATCAAATCAGGCTGGCAGTGGGGTACATTTTATTAATCTTGTCTCTGGTAGTTAATGTAGCCTTAGTTCATAGTAAATACAATGATGTCTGATAAATCAATGAATTCTATGGTTGAGAAAACAGTCCTGGCCTAATATTTTCCCTAAGAGTGACACTTCCCAAAAGGCTCAGTTATAGAACTGGAGGGAAACCTAAGCCCTGGCCCTGGTCCTCCTGACTGACCCAGTGCCCTTTCTAGAGCACCACTCCTTCTGAATACAGGACGTTCCTGTTCTCTAGCCTTCAGATTCCTCCCTGGCTGCCAGTGCTATGCTCACAGACTTGGATGGGACAGCACAGCACCTCAGGCCTCTGCTAGTTATGAAACAAGAGGACAGTGATATGGTGGACTTGAGGCTTTTCCGTAATTGCAAGTGAAGAAAGATGCTCAAAGATCCAGGCATGTGGCACAGGCACAAATCTCAGTCTGGTGCCTTTGGCAGCTATAGCAATTCTCTATGTAAAAGAGGCATTTTGCTGTTTTTCCAACACACTAGTCAAAAAGACATAACATATAACAACAATAAGAAGCAAGTAGCATCCTGCTCATAAACTCTGCTTGAGTTAGTCACAGACGTTAACCTTGGAAGAGGACTTCCTGTTTGCCATTATGTAAGAGCGTGCATTTTCTTAATTAATATGGCATGCCTTTTCTTTTTAGTACCACTATTAAGAACTTTCTACTCTTGGGAATACTGTCCCCTTGGAGCCCATAGGGAAGAGGCAATTATTTTCTTTCTCTTCAGCATTCTTCCTCCCAACTTTACAAACATCTCGTTTAGAACCCAAGGATCTCTGGAGAACACTAAAAATCAGGTAGTCACTAAAGTACAAGTGATGAATAATACCTCAGTTCTCTAGTAATTTTCTTGGACTAGCCCATTAGGAAGGATTTATTGGTCAGGCTATATTTCTCCCCTTTCATCCTTATCTTTTAAAGGTCATGCAATGTCTTCTCTCCCATTTATTGCCTCACAGACTAGAAAGTCAGGAGAGAAGAGGTACAGGAAGAGCTGAACGGAACTGTTGATTATGATTGACAAAGACCCTCCATGTGTGCACAGGAGACAAAAGGATCTTTGTGTGGAGGCATGGGCCCATCTGCCCCAGATGGGCATGTCAGACCAGTTCCATCTGTTACTCTGTCTAGATTCTCTATGGGATTCTATTAAACCTAGTGCTTTCTACACTCCTCACGTTCCCCATCACCTCTGGAACAGTGCCGGGAGGGACGCCTCTATCAATGCTAGGAGGCCACTCTGGGTTTTCTAAATAGCCTCCCAACATACTTTAATCACAAAGTTTAAAAGTATTCCAGACATCATTCTCCAGGGTCCAGCCAGATAAATGCAGTTTCTAAGACATACCAAGGAAACTTCTCTTTGCAATAGACAAGAGATCTCTAAAGAAAACTAGGACCACCCCAAATGCAGAGTTGTGGAGCCCAGTGGATGCATCATACCCATACCTAATTCTCTTTGAGGTTCTACTGACCCTGGGAACATTGCAGAAGGTCATAAGAACCAGAGACTCAGGAGCTTGCTGTGAGACTGTGTCTTCTAGGAATGTCAGAAGCTATACTTACTAAGTCTCACCAACAAGACTTCCTAAGCATGAGCTGAACAAGGGTGATAGGAATAGACATGCAAAAGTGGGAGGGGAAATAGCAAAATACACAAAGAACTACAGGCACCTAAAGATGCTGAGAGGGGGAGAAATAGTGTTTCCCATGGAAGAGCACATCAATCGTTATCCAAAACCAAACAGTCATCCCTGAAAACTTACATACAAGTAACATATGAACTGATAAGATTTTTACTTAAGTATTTAGAAATTCACACACACACACACACACACACACACACACACACACACACACACCAGCAACAACAATGAATGAAAAACTAGTCTGTGACTGTTAAAAAGAGCAAGGTTAAGTATATGAGAGGGGTTGGAAGGACAGAAAAAGGTGAAATGATATAAATATATTATAGTTTCAAAAATAAAGAATTTTAAAACATGATTCCAACATGCACAATCATTTACAAATGATGTTTCCATCTTGTTTATTTTGAAACTTTATGCTATATGTTATTTATAAAACACAACATATTAATGGAAGAAGGAGAAAGGCATGCACAGAGGTCACAGAGAAGTTTTTCTTTTATATCTTCTGGAAGCAGAGTGTGTTTGTCCACCCTTTTGGAGGCTCCCCATTAAGGGTTAGATGGGAGTTTCTTGATCAGGTGTAAAGTCCAGTGTGAGCAGCTGCCTCCTCTTTTGATGTCAATCAAGTACGTGACAAGCGTGACATGTCAACTTCTCCAAATCAGAAGAAGCTAGGGCCATCAGGAAAGAGTGTTGGAGACCAAACTCAACTCATGTCATCGACAGATTCTATGAGCAAGTCCTTTAAACTGTGACTTTGTCACTGATGAAAAATAAGAACTGTCTTGAATGTTTCCTATCAGTCACACTCAGCAACCAAGGCAATGGTTCCAAAAGAGTTTGTCAAGGGCATCACAGACTACAAAGGTACTATTACTATTGCTATTTTTATGTGTAAAGATCACAGAAAAGAGGGTTGTCCCCACCCCTAATGTTCATTATATCAGCAAGACTTGTTTAAAAACAGATTTCCCTCTTGTTTTCTACACTGAAGTATATATAATCCTTGATAAAAAATGTCTAGATTTTGTATTTTCCTCTCCTGGCTTTAGAAAAATAAAAATAATAAGAAACATGTTTCACACTTGAGGGACCTAAGAGATCGTCACAGGTTTTGTATCTTATAGATGAAGACACTAATGCCCAGAGAGACGCAGAGATTACCAAGGATCACACAACTCAGAAAAGCATCTCCATTATAACTGAGGGCCCTGATTTGAACTTCCACCAGAATACTTTTTTTTCCAATGGCCCTGGAATTGCTTTTCTTCTTTCACAGGGATGATTCTTTCAGTCACAGTCTTCTAGTAAGTCACAATCACACTTCAGCTGAATGTTTGTGGCACATCACTAATTAAATTCACTGTTTCACTTCTCAGTCACAAAAGGCTCTCTCCCTCCCCATATCTTCAAATTTTCTAAGTCTATTTTGACCCAAATCGTCCCCATTCTTTCTTTCATCAGAGACATTTTAGCTTGTCAGCAAAGGACTGTGCATAAGATGGCCAGAGGCGGAGGAAGTGGCGGCCCCTTAGAAAGCAGAGGCAGCTGCTGAGTGAGTCACACAAGGTAAAATAACCTTGCAGAGGGTAAAAATAAGAATTCAAAAATAACCGCCTCATATGTGTCTCACACTAGAAGTGGGTGTGAATCTTTTGGAGAAGGGAATTTAGAAGCAGGTGTTAGAGATGGCATGGGCAGAGGTGCCTAACTTGGTCATCTATTTATTTTTCAAAGTTTTTCTGTCTTTCCCTTTCTTCCTAATTCCTTTTTTTTCTTTTAATTTCTTCTTCAGTTTATTTTTCACTGTCCTTACTGTATTCAGTATTAGAAATATAATTATTTTTATTGGATATTTTATTTATTTACATTTCAGATGTCATCCCCTTTCCCCATTTCCACTCCCTAGAACCCCCTATCCCACCTCCCTCCTTCTTTTTGCTTTTATACCATTTTAATTACATACATGTATTAAGGTCAGTTCTAGGTTGAGGGTCTAGCAATACAATAGATGCAAATACTCAAGGAACAAGCAATATAATAAACAAGAATAGTCAAAGAAAAAGCAAGGCATTAAACACAATTCCATGAACATTCCCATGATCACTGCTTCTAAGGGCTTATCAGAGTGACCAAAATATCTGAGCCAACTTCCCTGTCCTAACCCAAGGTCGTTTTCATGTCTGAAGCCTACTTCCTTGTTCTAGCCTAAAATTTAGATTCCTGTCTGAAATCACTTCTTTGTTCTAGCCTAATATTTAGATTCCTGCCTGAGATTACTTCTTTGTTCTAGCATAAGATTTAGATTCCTGCCTGAAATTACTTTTTTGTTCTAGCCTAATTTCAGATTCCTGCCTGAAGCCTACTTCCTTGTCCTTGACCAATGCTATATTCCTGCCACAAAGGCTTTCCACCTCTCCCTTTTTTACTTCATTAACAAGACTGAGTCTGTCTTAGATCGTTCTGACAAGAATGCCTTTCTTACCCATAATGGAATATGCATTATCCAAAGCAATGCACTTCTGTCTAATGCATATTCCCTTTTTCTTCTTAAGTGCGGATCTCTCTACCTCCCAGTTCACCAATTCAGAATGACTTCTCTTGTAACACAAAACCATCCCTGTGTTATACTTTGAGAAAATTTTGTTTTTCTTTAAGTCAAACTTGGGTATTTGATGGAGAAATGTTCTCTGTGAGTAATATATGTTCAGATCTCAGAAGCTATGCTTCTAATGAAGTACAGTTAAATCATTGAATACATGCAGTTAGCTGTTAACATCAGTCTTGATCATCACTATGAGACAAAATAGCCAGAGGTCTAAGTAAAGGGTAGCAAGATTGTTTTTCTTCATTTTTTATTTTCACTTTAGGAGTTACTTATATTGCTGTGCTAAAGCATCATGAACAGAGGAAATTTGGGGAGAAAAGGGTTTATTTCCTTTAAACTTCCACATCACAGTCCATCAGTAGAAGAATACAGGGCAAAGGCTCTTAACCTGGGAGAACTCAAGGCAGTTGTCTGGATGCAGGGGCTGATATGAAGAACATGATAGAGCGCTGATTGCCGGCTTGCTCCTCATGGCTTGCTCAGTCTTGCTACCCACAATGAGCCAGACTCTCTGATATCAATCATCATTCACGAAAATGCCTCTCAGGCTTACCCACAATGTAATCTGGAGGAGACATTTTCTCAATTGAGGTTTCCTCTTCTAAAATGACTCTAGTATGTGTCAAGTTGACAACACACACACACACACACACACACACACACACACTTTCTCTTCTTTTTGATTCTTATTCTGCCTTTCCTTCTCATGTCTTTCATGAAAAGACATTTCTCATGAAATGTCTAATGGTATATAACTGGATAAAAATAATCAAATCACCAGCACATGGTTTGAGAACAACAACAACAAAAAAGAATTTACATATATTTAGTTATCCAGTTGTCCTTTAGGAATATCTAAGCAATTAGTATCTTATTTGGACATGGATGGAAGACTAACATTATGGGGTTTTTTTCTTCCTACATGTTACTGAGTATAGAAGAAACAAAATCCCTGAGCAAGGCTCTAGCACAAAGTGTGTCCCCCAAATAATTGTGAAATTGTTAACCAATTAGCTCTCAAGGCCAGGATAATTCTGTCAACAGACACAAGTGTTCTTTGTCTGTATGTTAGTGTTATATACAGTGTGAGCTAAAGCTAAAAAAAAAAAAAAATTGGAAAATGGTGAGTTGGGGAACAGTTAGGACAGCCAGTGTCTGACTCAAAACTAGTCCAAACTGGTTCATGAAGTGAAAGAATTGGGAATCCAGTGCATCCTGGAATGTGATCTGAGACTAGGAGGACAAAGTCTGCTGAGGGATCACTAATAGGAGGTGAATTGTGGTACACAGAAGCAATATGGCTAGGCAGGGTGTGCAGTGACTTGGAAGGAGCCTGGATTTCCATGCCCATCATTTTCTCAGACACTTCTTCCGATGCCTGATCCCCAACTCTGTAGGAGAAGGTTGAATCCTTTGCCAGCCCACCAGCATCAGCTGAGCAAGAGAGAGACCAGCTCTTCTACCTTTCATTTCTCAGCTCCTCTCAGAAATTTAAAAATTTTTATGGTTAAAAAAATAGCTCTACAGACAGTTTCTGATACTACTTAAGACAGTGACATAAGGCTCCTCTGCTGGCCTGTTATAGGGGTCTGGGATTTGGAATTTTGGTTCAGACACTAATGTTCTCTCTGTGTGAGTCTGTCTCAATCTGTCTCTCTGTCTCTCTCTCCCTCTCTACCCCCTCCTTTCTCTATCTCTCTTTCTCTGTCTCTTTGTCTCTGTCTCTCTCATATTTCTGTCTCTCTGTCTCTCTCTGTATGTTTGTATGTGTATATGTGTGTATGTTGGGGGTGCCCTTTAATATTTTCGTCAGATTTACCTTACGTTCTAATATCTGAAGGTAAATAGGACTATATTGGAACACCCCTCTTAGCACATATACTAACTGTGGAACTTACCAAGATCAAAGTCAGACAAACAAACAAACAAAAACAAACCACCTTCTAGTCAAATCGACACTGTGGGTGCTTTAATCCTTTCCAGCTAGCATTCTCTGACCAAATGTGATTGTCTTCTGATATCTCACTCTGCTGTCATTCCTTCATGAATCCCAGACTGAGCTAGTTTGATTCATTCATTAGAATTTACAGGCACCATCTCAAAGGGTTAGGCGATTAACAAAACTTCCATGAATCTCTTTCTGAATTACCCAGCTAGCAGAGTTTGTTTGTATCACTGACAGATTGGGTCACAGGTAAGAAGGAAGATTTACAGATGCTCCTTCCAACAACAGAAGCCAGAGATGGCTGCTGAGATCTTAAAATTTTCTAAGTGAAACTGATGAAATTTGATGTTTGCAGTAACCCAAGTACAAGACTATGGTTTGAATTCCTTGAACTACGTGAATTTGAGTACATACCAAACACTGGTAAGATTTGATAGCTAAACCGAGATATACTAATATATATATATATATATATGACATGTCACATGAAAATAATTAATATACATTTGTAAAATTTTACAGAAATAACATTTTGGATATAGTAAGTTTAATAAAATATACAATTAAATTGTTTCTCTTTGCTTTTAGCTCTCTGACTTTTTAAAAATTTAGCTTTTGAAATTAGTATGTAATTACATCATTCTCCCCTATCTATTTTTTTCTTCCAATTTCTTATGTATCTCCCTTCCCTTGTTCTCTCCATTTACTAGCATCTTCCTCTTTTTTGTTAATTTACATATATATATTTATATACATATATACACATATGTAGAAGTATGAGTACATATGTACATATATACACACATATATTTCTAAATATGTGAATATAATCTGCCCAGTCTGTAGAATGTTACTTGTATGCATGCATATGATAGTTTGATTTCAGAGCTGACTCCTTGGCACTGGGTAACCTACTGTCACTCTTGTCTAGGGAAGGCTATTTTCTCCAGCTCTCAGCACTCCTCCCTTGTGTTGGGGGTGGAACCCCATGAGACTTCCTGTTTCCATGATGGCATGTCTGTTGGTGTCATCCTTGTTCATGTACTGTTTAGGTAGCCATGTTGTTGGGTGCATTTCAAGGGTGTAGTTTCCTTGACATTTCCAGGAGACAAAGCAACCAGGAACTAGTAAGGTCATAGATCTTGGAGGAGAATTTACAACCCCCACTTTTACTAAACCAGCATAATTTTTAATTGTCCTAAACATTTTTCCTTGTACGTAGAGATAAGTATAAAGATCACCATCATCAAGAAAAAAACTTCTCTTTGAAACACACAGAGACCATTATGGAAAACCACATCTAAATTAAAATACAGAGAGCAAGTGATTGCATGGTACCCAGTGCCTGATGATCTGACTATAACAGCTGCTGCACCCAAGGCTCAACAAGCATTGTAGAGAAGGGGTTGAGGCAGAGTGATTCTAAGAGCCAGAGAAACACAACATCTTTTTTGCTTTTTTTTTTTTTTTAAATGTGTCTTATTTAGGGTTTTACTGCTGTGAACAGATACCATGACCAAGGCAAGCCTTATAAATGACAACATGTAGTTGAGACTGGAGTAATTCACATCCTCAGCAGCAGTGAACAGCTGATCCTGTTTTCTTACATCCTCACTAGTACTTATTCTCTCATGGTAGCCATTCTGTCAGGGAGGAAATGAAGGACGACGCAGTTTTAACTTGCATTTCACTGGTAGCTAAGGATGACAAATATTTTTTCATATACATTTTTTTGCCATTAGTATTTCATCTTTTGAAATACTATTTCCTGTTAATACTGTTCATTACGATAACCTGCTTACTGATTGGGTTGTTTGGAATGTTTCGTGTTGGTTTTTTGAATTTGTTATATATTCTAGACATATTTTTCTGTCAGGTATATAGCTAGCAAAAAAAAAAATTCTTATTCTGTACACTATTATGGCGAGCTAGTAACTTTTGCACCTTAAAATTCCTGCTGTTAGAATGAGGAATGTCACCCCCTGCAAACCATAGTGTCTTTGTTAGGGTTTCTATTGCGATGATGAAACACCATAACTCTTGGGAAGGAAAGGTTTTATTTGGTCTACACTTTCATATCACTGTCCATCATTGAAGTAAATCAAGACAGGAATTCAAACAGTGTTGCCGCCTAAGCTGCCCGACATTGGGCGTCAAAAATGTTGAGAGCCGCTCTGCCCCACGCTTGGGGGTCAAAATGTCACGGACCACTCTGTCAGTGTTGGAATCCACACCAAAAGCCTTGGGGGCTAAGTTGTTAGAGCCCGCACTGCCCCAAGCTGCTCTGGTCCTCCGGTTGGGGTTCAGCAAGAGAGAGAGTAAGGACGAATGCGAAGAATGGAGACCAGACAGAGTGTGATTCAGTCCCGTTTATTCTTCAGTCTCTCTTCCTAGTCTAAGCCCCAAGTCTTGAGTTCTTAGTCCCTAGTTCCTAGTCCCTAGTGCCTCCAAGTTCCAAGTTACTTCTTCCAAGTGCTAAGTGCCTAATGTCTAATAATAATAATTCTTCCAAGTTCTCTAGTCCAAGTGTCTTCTTCCTCAATGCCTAATTCCTACTCCAAGTTGTACTGAACTCTTCTGTCTGCCTCTCTGCCTTTTATATGTCTCACTTCTAAGCCACATCCTTAAGTCACACCCTTAAGTCACACCCTTAGGTCTTATCTCTAAGTCTGATCTCTAAATCACACCCTTAAGTCTTGGCTCTAAATCACAGCTTTAAGTCTCACACACCCAAGGGAAGATCCTGGGTATCCAAAACAAGATGTTATCAGAGTGTGCTCAGCTGTTGCAGGCTATTGTAATCACATCTCTTGTCAGAGTATATGGCTCAAGATGGCTGCAAGGATGATAGCAGCCTTCTGTCGGCTCCCCACAAAACAGGGCAGGGATCTGGAGGCAGGAGCTAATGCAGAGGCCCTGGATGGATGTTGCTTACTGGCTTACTCCTAATGGTTTGCTCAACCTTTGTTCTTGTAAAGCCCAGGACCACCAGCCTAAGGGTGGTACCACCCATAATGGGCTTGGACCTCCCTCATCAATCAGTAATTAAGAAAATGTCTTATAGGCTTGCCTACAATCCAATCTTAGAGAACCATTTTCTAAATTGAGATTCCCTCTTCTCAGATGACTTCAGCTTGTGGTCACTTGACTTAAAACTATCTACCACACATGCATTCTGGCAGTGGCTGCTTTCTGCTTCATTGCCTCTAGTCACCTCTCAAAACCACACCCACTTTCTATAGTGCTTAATGGTACAGATGGCTCCATTCTCACACTTTCACATCAGAGAAGCCAGAATTTGTTGCAGTGTGTTTGTACTGATCCTTCCCATAGCCAGGTGGAGTCCATCATAACCTGCTGTATTTAGGATCTATCAATACGTTCTTTCTCCACTTTGCTCACTCTCTAAATCATGATCAGTATCCCCATGTCTCATCTCTAAGTCTTCAAAATTGCTCCTGGAAATACATACTTCCAAAGTTATATAAAATATATACCTCACCCATTAGTCTCCATTTAACTGCTTTCAAAGACTATACATCAGCTAGAGTTCAGGCTGCTTTGCCGAGCCCACCAGATCTGTGGCAACAGGCACACCCATTCACTCATTTTGTAACTCCATCTTCTGCTGTTTCCTGACTCAGACTGTTCAAGCCACACCCCTTGCATCCTGTGCTCTCCTACAACTTTCCCTGTAGTGCAAATCCTCCACTTACTGTTTTTCCTTTAAGGTCCAGTTTAGTTATAATTTACCACAAGAAGACTTCTTTATCCAGGTAGGATGAACTGTGTGATTTCTAGCCTCCATTTCCACGGGACAGCAGAAGACTTCTACTTTTATACATTGATGTCTCTAAAACTCCCTGCTGAGTATCCTTCAAGATTACTACGTTTAGGGCTTTCTGATTCAATTGCCCAAACGGAAATCTTTCCTAAATAAACTGCTGATGTTTGTAGGTGAATTCTCACTGGGAAGTCCAAGATGATACCGAGCCCTCAAGCCTCCTGCCTCTGCCTCCCAAGCACTAAGATGGTCTGCACCATATGTGTAAGGTATCCGAGGTATCCTCATCACTGTTAAAAGCTCATTGAAATGTGCTGAAGGGAAACTTCTAGATAGATGGGGGTTGGAAGTCTTTATGATCGTCATGAATGATGCAACAAGAAGAAAATAGCCACAGGGTTTTTTTTTTTTTCATAAAAACACTTTTAATCTCCATTCTTGTATACAGTAAGTGATAAGTATTGATGATTCGTATTCTACCATATAGTAAATTTATATAATTGAGTCAGACAAAACATTTCACAAATACTTCAAGTTTACCAACACTTACATAATATTTTTCATATCTTAAAATTTGTGAAACAGGAAATCAAAGTATGCCACTGATATTTGGTTGTTTTTATTTAATTCTAGACATGCAACTTTGCCACAAAGTTTACCTCATTTCCATATGAGACCTGCACAGAGCCAACAATAATGTGAAAAAAAAGAGTTATGGTATTTGATTATAAATCAAAATCCTCTGAAACTCCTGGATGCTAGTCTATGAATACACACCTAGAATAGGCATAGTACCCAGTTGTTACTATTAGTAAGTACCAAATAGCAGCACACTATAGACATCTTTTTGCATCTTCCCAGATGCAAAAATGCCAGGTGGTACTACTAAGGTCTGTAGATGTAGCCACAGGTTTTTAATAATAATAAAAAAAATGTCTTGACTGAGAGACATACATGCTCAGTTAATCAGTAAATGCAGAGGGCAGGGGTCACTGGGCAGCCTGAATTCTGGGGACTTAGTTTGGTACCACATGACTCATGGAGCACAGGCTCTTCTTAGAATGTTGCTGGCCACCATATTTTAATTTTATCTCCTAACTTTCCTTTGTTTTGTTTTTATCAAATTTTACCTGATAAAACAATTGTGAGTTCATGTACTATGGTTTTTACAAAGTCTCCAAAAGTCTTATTCTGTCTGTAGTTAAAGCAAGAACTGGAGGACTTAAGGGTTAGTTCTGTATGCTCTTAGTATGAAGAGAAGGGACTGAAGACAGAACCGACTGAGTTACTTAATAATCATTCGGAGAGTATTTTTTTAAAGATTATTCAAATTAGCAACCAAATCCTGGTGACCACTGTGCTTTAGCCCTTTGTTTACTGACCAGGGCTCTGTAGAGCAGTTTCTGGCTCTGCACTACAGGCTTTGCCTGCATGGATGTTACCCGGCGGTAATAGCAGTTTTTCATCATGATCTCTGCACAAACAAGGCAGTGTCCAGCGTGGGTTTGAATGACTGTTGTTTAGTCTCACACTTTACTGAGATGTTTTAAAATGTTTATGGCTAAATTCAAAGCGTCATCATCCTAAAGCACCTGAACCCAGGGTAGTCAACATCATGAGAGCTGCCTCTTAACACCATGTGCTTGTGTTTGGCTTTACTATAGTACCAAGCTAGCTACCCTGAGTAGAGCTGATCCTGTGACTTCAAGTTTTCCAAGCCAAATGTACAGATGACCAGCGAGTTAGCAACGAGGAAGCTCATCTGAATGGCTTTCAATTCCTTGTGACCTTACATAGATGTCACAGATACTTAGAGAGAGCTGAGGGGTGATGAAATTGTCCATTCAGGACTGTGGGGCCTGGAGGCATGTGGACTGTGGACAAGCAGGTGTTTCCACACCCAGACGCAGAGGCACTGTCGCCCAGGCTAGGAACACACAGCTGTGACTCCCCCCTTTTCACACTTTTGGGTAGAAAATTCATCGCAGGGGAAAAAGCAGTGAGCTGGCACAGCAAGCTATGGTAGAGTGAGAAGCAGAGATGAGAGAAAGGGCAACAGGGTCAAGGCTAATGGCAGAGTAGCAGAGAAGAGGCGATGGCCTGAGATGAGCATTGGACCTGACAACCCTGCATTATGTTGTCAAACGCTAACCCAAGTGACTCCCACTCTCTGTCTCAGACTGTGGGAAAGAAAGACTGTGACCAAATCTGAGTTCCCACATCATTCTTAGGTGACCATATCTTTTCAAATGTGAAGCAGACGAGAGATTACATCAGCCTGAGATGCGCAGTGAAATCCAGGTAGAAAGGACCTGATACAAGGAAAATGGCGAAGGTTGCCTACATACAATTGCTTGGATTTGGAAATTAGCTCTCCTGAAAAGCCTCCTCCTTACAATGCCCCACATATTGTGGGAGCTTCCTGTTACCACATATCTGACATGACAAGTGACAGTAACAGACACGTACACTGGCATGCCAAATGTCTGCTGTATAGAGGGTCCAGCCGTGTGTTACTTATCAGCCATTAACACAAAAGGTTCCGCAGCAGAAATGTGCACCTTCTATGCAGAAAGCAGTATGCTTTCTGCTAAGCCCCCACTGTAGTGGTGCTGCAGGCTTCATATTGCCTTCTGTCTAAACACAGAGCCTCTGAAGTATGACAGAAGGACATCTAGGTACCACTTCCTTGCTGTCTTCCAAAGTTTGTCCTTGGGTACCCTGGAGTTGTCTTCCCACCCTCACAATCAGCATAATGATGCTGGTGGTGAGTTTGGTGTTCATTTGTTCTCTACTCCAACCATGCCAACCTTCTTATACGTCTTCCTTATGTGAATACACGCCTCACCTACCTGAAAGTTCTAGGCTACAGGGCGACTTAGGGTTCAGGCTCTGCCTGGACATACCCCATCAGCCTACTGCTTCAATTCACCCTACACCCCCATCCCTGTCGTTCTTTCAACCACTCTGACTTACTTTCCTTGAAGTTTTTGTTTGTTGTTTTGTTTTTTTTTCTACTTAAAAGTATAATCTTTGGTCTGGAGAGATGGCTCAGCAGTTGTGAGAACTGGCTTCTTTTCCAGAAGTCCCAAGTTTGACTCCCAACACCCAGATGATGACTCAGCATCATCTGTGAATCCAGTTCCAGAAAATCTGGTTCCTTTTTCTGCCTTCCTCAGGCACCAAGCATGTACATTGTGAACAGACATACATATAGGCAAGATGTTCACATAAAATAATTCAAAAGATTTTTTTTTTTTGATTATTTTGTTGTTGTGTCTGTATAATGTTGGGCTTCTGGTTGTAGATACTAATTTCTAGTACAGAGCTCTGGCTTGATGTATGGTAGTGTAACAACCATTTTGCTAACTGAATAAATGAAGGGATGCAGGAAATGAATTAATTGGCTTGGTCTTCATGGCTCATTTAGGCGGGAAGGGAGAAGTGACTCAACCAGGTCTTTGGAGTTCAAATTCCATGCTGTTTCTTGGACCCACGGTTGCCTCTATTGCAAAACTTACATTTGGTTTCAGTGTTTATTCCTGGGAAAAATAAACTAATTGAGACAGGAAACACAAGGCCCCTGTCATATTCTCATGGGGTAGAACTCACAGACTAGTGTTTTCTTTTTTATTTTCCCTGTTGAAAGTATTGGTTTTACAAAGAAGATGCAAAGGCTTGACACCCCACACCACAGACGCTTCTGTGGTCAGGGCCTTGAGGAGGGAAGTGACTTGCTGTCTCACTTTTAAGTGAGCAGATGATAACCCTGACTTGAACATCATGCTCAACCAGTCTCTGTATATGGCTTTTCTGACTCCTCCATCTTCATGGTGGATGAAATCCTGTCCCTTCAGACATCTGTGGCACACGATGTATTCTTTCTATATCTCTTTCCTCACAGGATACACACACATAAAAGATTAAACACATTTTTAAACCTTATTATTTATTAAGTATGCATTAATGATTTATACCATCACATTAAGAATTTTCAGATATAGAGTGATAATGTGCTCATTATGTAAAATTTTGAATACTAAGCCAAGTGCGGATGCCATTCATAACCTCAGCAAGTTTATGCATGAGCTATGGAATAATTTAATCAAGCTCAGAGAAGAAATTACTGAAACTGCATTTCATATTTCATATTCATATTTTATAAAATTCACAGTTTAATTTTTGAAGCATGAGCATGTTTGTGATATTTAGTTTTGTGTCTATAAACATATTACACATTTACACTTTTAATTTTAAGAATATATCTCACTACACGTGTGTATAAATTATAAATGTGCAATTGTACACAACACCTGTTAAAGACATTAAGAAAATTTAGAATTTTACTAATGTATATAAAAAGAGCTATGTGCCTGAGTATCATTTATGTATAGAAGTATACATTACATAATGGGTTAAGCATTTTGTAAGCAATTTTATTATGTCTTTGTACTTGATGTTTGTTAAGAGCTCTAGTTTCTCTTATTATATGATTAGTAGCATACAATACATAATATTTAACTATTGTCTTACTGATGGCTCTCCTGGAGCTTTTAGTTTTGTTCTCAGCAGTAGACTAGATAGATGGATGGCTCAGTGGATAAGATGCTTGTACATACATATGAAGATCAATGTTTGAATCCCCAGAGCCTACATACAAGCTGGGGAAATATGGGAGCCTCCTGTAATCTCATCGCTCAGGAGGCAGAGAAAAGGATTCCTAGAACAAGCTGGCCAACTAGCTAGAATTGGTGGGCTCTGGGCTCAGAAAGTCTTTCTGACTTAATAAAAATAAAGTGGAGAGCTATCAAGAAAGAAACCAAGACTCAATTTCAAGCTTCCAGATGCATATGCATGCACACACAGAAACACAGACACACACAGACACAGACACACACACACACAGACACAGACACAGACACACATACACACACACAGACACAGACACACACACACACACAGACACACACACAGACACACATACACACACACAGACACACACACACACACAGACACACACACACACACCATGTCCACATATATTCACATGCATAGACACCACACACATTCAATTTCTAAAAGTATAATTGAAATTAGAACTTTTATGGTTCACACATGTATCTTTGATTACTTCCTCTTGACTAAAAGATTGACATATCTGAATTTCTTAAGAAGCCTTGATACATTTCACCACACACTGTTTTGGAAAGGTTGAGCTAATTAAAGAGTCACCATATACCATAGTTAAGGCTTGGAATGTCCCCCAACAGCCCATGTGTTAAAGACTAGATCCCCAGCCATAGGTGTTAATGAGAGATACTGTAACCAATGAGAGTGGGGACCAGTGGGACATTTAGGCCATTGAAGGTACACTCTAAGAGCACTGCGGGATTCCTGGCTCTGCTTTGTTTTTGCTTTTGGACCGTGATCTCTTTGTTCCACTATCATATTCCACTATTGTGTGCTAACCTCTCATATTCCACCAAGCAGAAAACTAAAAGCAATGTTCATTTAATCCTATATTGGACCTATTAAAATGGTGAGCCAAAATAAACCCTTTCTCTTTGTAAACTCAGTGCAGAAAGCTGGCTAGTGAACTCCTGGTCTCTGCTCTATTTGCTGTTGCTAATTCAGAGGAAAGCATGGCATTCAACCCTAATTTTAGCTCAAAAAATTTTAAAGTAATTAAGCTGAAGAAACAGGTCAACAAGTGTCTCTTGTGCTCACACAAAATCCCAGTCTTCAACTCTCGCTAAGTGACTCTGTTACAGGTCAGTATGTTTGTGTGTGTGTGTGTGTGTGTGTGTGTGTGTGTGTGTGTGTGTGTGTGTGTGTTTGCTTGTTTGGTTCTATTTTGTTTTTCAGGGAGAAAGTAATGGTGTGCTGATAAATTATCTGGTATCAGCTTCTGCGGAGAGGGTGACGGCTCTGTCAGCATTGTCTGGATTCTGTAGTCTCACGACCTTCACCCCAGCTCATTTCAAGGTACAAGTAGATGTGACTGAGTATAGAGCTGGGCAGAGATAGCCAGGGAACACTTACAAGCCAGAGCCCCAGGCTCCAGCACTCCAGTGGAGAAACCCAGAGCTGTAGTTCCACGGTGATCTTGGACTTGGCCAGGCTCCTTGTCCTGCCTCTTGCTAGTTTTGCGGACATGCAGATCATTCACAAGTGTTTTGAAGTCCTCCTTTAATTTTGTAGTTTAAACACAGTAATTGAAATATTCAGCATAGTTTCCAGTTCACAGCAAAATTTTCCTGATAGTTACTGTTATTCATATGGTGCTAGCATTCTTTGATATTTTGTGAATCATATATTTCTATTCTTTGACCATTTATATTTCAGAACATTGCTTTTTCTATGAGTGTTATTTATTAGCCATATGGAGAGAATATTTTCAGATTGTTTTATATGTATTTCATTTAATTTTTGTATGCTTTCCAAGAGGTAGAAGCTTACAATCGTGTACTTAGAATAGATTATCTTTTGTGACTTTTCCCAACTTTTTTTTTTAAACGCTTAGAAAAACAACTTGTGTCATTGGGCATCATACAAACATTTTCCCCAGTAATTTAAAATGCATTTATTTGTTATTTGTTTGTGGTGTATACTTGTGTATATGAATGCGTGTACATATGTCCATCCCTGTGTGCATGGGTACAGAGACTAGGGAAGGAGACTAGTAGGCTGCTTTCCTGAATCACTTTGTCTTATTTTCTCAAAACAAGTTCTCTCGTTGAACCTGGTGATCTGTTTTCTGGATAGACTGGATGACAGCAAATGTCAAGGAGTCTCTTGTCTCTACCTCCTCAGCACCAGGATTATAGGTGTGCATCATGGAGCCTAGCTTCTACATGGGTGCTAGAACCAAACTTAAGTCCTAGTGCTTGTGTAGCAAACATTTTATGGCCTGAGCCATTTCCTAGGCTCCTTGCATATAGGCCTTATTTAGAGAAATCTTTTCCACACAAAGAGACGTAATTGCCTTACAGATACCTAAGCCTTGGTGATCAGACTGGGCCATGCTGGAATTTTATGTGCCTACTGCAAAGACATAGGTCCTCTCTGTGGGATTCCTAAATGAAAACCACAAAGAGTATGCATATTCTACATGTTAAAAGAAGCACAATACATGAGCATGCTTTGCCTAGGCAGTGAGTTTGTGCCATGAATGAATGAATAGCTTGTCCAGTTATTCATGCTAAATTGTTGTCTAGTTATATCATGGCTGCTATAAAATATTGCCTGCAAATAGGAAGGTGACAGGCAATGCTAACCACTGTGTTCTTGAAGTGGGGATTAAGCAGGAAGCTTGGACTGAGCAAGAGACAAGATGATGAGTAGGAAGGGTGGAACAGCCTGGTCCTGTTTAGGGAAGTTGTTGCTCACCCTAAAAACAGCATCATGGTCCTGCATTAGGAGTATTTCTGTAACAGAGTGTAGCCACCTGCTGCATCAAAGGGATTCTGAGTGTATTCCTCTCCTATACAACTTTCAAAGAGTTGTCTACACTCTGGCCATAATCTGTTGGATACAGATTAATTTAGCTTTTCATTTTCTCTGTTGGGATGCTTTCTGAGGAATGGTTTTCTAGATGTGTTTAGTGTGTGTCTAGCCTCTTTAATATTTTGTATGTATTTTCCCTTTCCTGCCAAGTGATATGCACACACAGTTTTTCCTAGTATTTATATTAATCTTTCTCTAACCTCTCTGGATTTTCTAGATCTGCAGATTCACGTCTCACATTAATTTGAGAAAAATGCTGAGTTGTTACTGTTTCTTTTGTTGTTGTTTCTCTGGTTTATCTACGACTGGGAATCACACTGCAGGGGACATTCTTACAGGTGTTCCACAGTTCTTTGGATATTCTGACTTGTACTTTTTGTTTGTTTGTTTTTCTCATTGCTTCTCTCTTTAGCAGTTTCTGTTGAGATGTCTTCAAGTTAGTTGACTTCTTCCCCTTTGCCATATCCAGTTTGCCAATGACCCAGGCATAGGCATCATTGTTTCTTTTACCCCACATTCCTGGCATTTTATTTTTACATTATTTTAGCATTTCCCATCTCTTTGCTTACCCCTTCCATGAGTTATTTTATGTTGCCCATCAGTGCTGTAAGCATGTCAACCAGAACTGTAGTTTTAAAGTTCTTCCCTGCTCATTCCAACAACTATTTACCCTCAGATGTTGAATAGAATAATTTCTTAAGAACTCCGTTCATGTCAGAGTAGACACTAGATTTCTCTTGTTGCTTTGTTTTCCATTTGACAGGATCTCACTCTGTATCTCAGGCTTGTCTTGAACTTAAGATCCTCCTGCCTTGGCCTCCTCAGTACTAGAATTATAGACATGTCAATTACACTTGGCTTTCTTATTGATTATTAATGCATTCCTGATCAAAAAATGCATATATTATAGGCTCTACCTTTGCTTTACTTTTTAATAGAAATTATAGAAGTATTGGAAATATTTTGTATTCTTATTTTGGCATATCTTTTAATGAGAAAGACAGCATTCACATCTGTCCAAAATTAAAAAAAAAAAAAATACAGACGGTTCCCTTTCATCTCTGGTCATACTTTCACCTCCTTATAGGAAAACAAAACAAAACAAAACAAAACAAAACAAAACAAAACTAAACGAAACTTCTATTAATCTTTCCTATTCCCTGGATATACATAGAACAAAATAACCCAAGCAGGCAAATAAAGTCTTTCTTTTAAAACGGAGTATAAGGATTGATTGTGTTTTAATGTTCCAAAGTGCCCCTCACTACTATTTACAGAAGTTCTGTATTATATGGATTACAGACTTCTGTAATTAGTTGGAAAAGTTCCCTACTGGGAGATAGGAAGGCTATTTTCTTTCCCTACTAGAAACAGTAATGCAATGGTCATAAGAGACAATTCAAAAGCCTGTCAGACTTACCTTAGCTAAATTCATGAGTACAACCTGCCAGGACCCATTTGAGGCTTCCTGCTGTAATCTTGTGGTGCACTTGACTTGAGCTGACATTTTGTGAGTACTTACTTTGTGATAGGCACAGTCAGAGGATGGGAGAGGAAAATTTAAAGTCATCATAGCATTGCTTCTGAAATACCTAACAAGATGTTTTCACTTAAATTGCAATGTTTTATAAAGTTATTTGTTGTTGTTACCCTTACTTGCTTGCACAGGAATTTCAAGAGAACTTCTATAAGCTTGATTTTATTATTGAATAAAAAAATTACTACACCAACTTTTATTTTTTATTTATTTATTTATTTTATATTTTATTTACATTCCAGATGCCATCCCCTTTCCCCATTTCCCCTCCCTAGAAAGCTCTATCCCATCCCCCCCTCCTTTTTGCTTTTATACATTTTTAAAAAATGTTAATCAAAGGCTTTATAAGTTTGGTAATGCTCAATCAGAAGTGTAACCCAATACCCAACCTAGATATATAAACTATCTTTGACTTACACCAACTTTTATTAAATAAACATTTATCAGTATCAACACCTTTATCAGTATAACAAGAATAATTTCATTATATTTTAATAAGCAAACTCTGCTCAGATTTGAAATGAACTTGTGAAGAACTGAGGCTAGTGAAGCGTCTAGCTTAGAAAAACAAGTCTGTGTGCTCGTACACACGTATGTACATGTTTCATTCTTAATGAAAAACATATAAATACGTTAAAAACACAAAACAGATACTTTTAGTGCACTGGTTTGTAACCTGTGGGCCACCTAAGACCATCGCAAATATCAAATATTTGCATGACAATTCATAAGAGCACCAAAATTGCAATTATGAAATAGCAACAAAAATAATTTCATGGTTGGAATGTCTATAATTCCAGTACTGAGGAGACCAAGGCAGGAGGATCCTAAGTTCAAGACAAGCCTTAGGTGTACAAGGGCATGAGGAACTCTATTAAAGGTTTACAGAATTAAGAAGGTTGATAACCACTCTTTTAGAGAATATGCACATTATATATATTTTACATATTTACATAAAACATTAGTGAAAATTACCTAAAATACTAAAAAGTATATGTAACACAAAAAAGTAAGTTATTTATTTACATATGCATAAAAAGCTATCAACTGAAATTTCTGTATAAAATTATTTCCTTTAGTTCCATCCTAAGGTTGTGGAGCATCACATTTCTCTAGACTGCAAATTCCTTGAAAACAGACCCCTACTTTTGAACTGCCTTGGCACTGGCCAAATGACTCACATATTTTGAAAAACTGAAGTCAAGTTCTCCACTTTTTAACTTAGAAGAAGTCGGCTCCTCTGTTAGGGACTGTTTTCTGTTCTTCCCAAGGGCAGCTTTATTCTTTTATTCCTGTTTCATGTCTTATTAGAAAATCCGTTGATGGTCTGGAGGGAAGAGTACGAAGGAAGCCATTGCAGGCCTCTTCTTTACACAAAGATGCAGCTTTATGAGTTAAGAATTATGCCCTAGAGTCCCTGAGAGTAGTATTTTTAGTGTTAATTTGTGTTAGATCCCTTTTTCATCATAAAGGATTATAAAGGCATAAAGAGATTATCTATCTATGGTCTGACAGCATCTCACTGCAATAAGGGTGTCATAAACACAAGTTAAAACTCCCTAGTGTATTTCTCTGACATGAGATATTTATATTGTTTGTGGCTATACAGTTAGACAATTATTCAATGATTCTAATTAATCTAGATCATCAATGTGGCTTATTCAGTCTCAGCAGAATTTCTAGTTCTACTTTTTAATTTATTATTTTCAAAATACTTATTATTGTTCTTCAAAGTCCTCTGAATATGTCTTAGATATTTCCAAAACAATATACAACACATTATCTCTACAAATGTATGTAAGCTTTAAAACAAATTCAATATTTCAATTAAAATTTAATTTTAGTCATTTTAATTTTAACTAGAAAAATAAATTAATATTAAATGACATAGTTGTTTATATTGGTATGCAAATAAGCCATATGCTTTTCTACTCATGAACAAGTCAAATATATGTTTGTGTCAATAAATGTGTTAGTTTTCTCAAGTATGTTGATTTTATAAACATTTTGAGGAAATACTGTAAAAGATATAGATATATGATAGCATTGAATATTTTTCTAATTTTAGTAATTAAAATATATGATCTAGCAATTTAAGCATTCCTAAAATTTACAGTTTAGAAATGGTAAATGTATTCACTTGTTCTGCAACCAATCTTCAGAACTTTCTTATCTTTTGGAAGTTATAACAGTTGAAGAAAACTCCCCATTCACCTCTTCTCCAGACCCAGGATACTAACATTGAACTTTTTTTGTCTATGAATTGGTCTACTCTAGTTATTTGCAGTAAGTGATACATGCAGGATTCATATTTTTGCAACTAGATGATCTTGCCTAAAAGAATGTCAAGATTGTTGACAATGTTCCAAAAGTTTTCTTTCTCTTGTGCTCCGAGTAATATCCTGCACATGTTTGAGTGGGCTCCACACTTCACTGGTCGTCATTGACCTGTCAATGGCTAATGAGTTGTTATGAACAGTGCTGTTATAAACAGGGCTATGTTCATTTCTCTTCGAGATCCTGTTTTCAAGTCTTTGCATGCATATCCACAGGTTGAATTTCTGGGCAATTCTGTGTGTAACTCAACCTACATAGTGATTGTGGTCTTCTTAGCAGCACCCTAGTCCCATTTTCTCTACACTCTAACCAACATGTATATCCTGAGGGGTTTTGTTTTCATAACAACTAACTCCATGTGACATTCTCTTGTTGTTTGAGATGCTGAAGATCTTTGAAGAAACATATTGCATGTATCACTTTTGGAGAAATGTCTAGTCATGTACTTTGTCCATCTTTCATTGGGTTAGTTGGTTATTTATTTATCTATCTATCTATTTATTTATTTATTTATTTGCTACTTCTTATGACCCCAAGAAGACCTCTTCACAGTTCACATCCTTAAATGCTTTCTACTGTCATTCCTACCCTCTTTCCTTTGTCTGGGCCATCTCTTAGCTTTTGTGAGAGCTTTCCTCCTCTCTCTGTTTACTCAGAAATTATTATCTTTCAAGTAAAGTAAGTTTCTGTCAACCGATCTACTTTACACTCATGGACTTTCTTTTGCTTCCCTTCTTCCTGTGTAATCAAGTGAACTGTAGTTTATCATTTAATTGTTTTATAGATTTTTACTGTTTCCCCAGGGTGAAAAACTCTTTTTAGAAATTATGTTCTAATGTTATCAAAATCGCATATGCTCTGCAGATAAAGGCTACAATAATTATTTTTAGAAGCAAAGGATATTTTTTACTGACCTATATATTCAAATCTTTGAAATTATCTCAGCACACAAATGATCCCAAGTCACAGGCTCTCACCTAAAAGATGACTACTACTAATGAGGAGAGCCACTGGCTATCCTAGAATAAATTCCAGACTGAGTTATCTTTCTTGCATCTGAAATTTAGCAGACATCTGCATCTCTTTTAGGGGATTACTTGAATGAATTGACTGATCAATGATTCCAAAAATCTTTTAACTCTCAAGTGCATGCACGTGTGTGCCCAGGGGTACACACACAGAGAGACAGAGAGACAAAGACAGAGAGACAGAGACAGAGAGACAGAGAGACAGAGAGACAGAGAGACAGAGACAGAGAGACAGAGAGACAGAGAGACAGAGAGAGAGACAGAGACAGAGACAGAGACAGAGACAGAGACAGAGACAGAGACAGAGACAGAAAGAATGAATCAAACCCAATCAAGAAAGAGACTCTCAGCCTGGCTGCCTTGGCTATGTAACAGCTTTACAGGCAAATCCCCAAACAGCAAGCTGTCGAGCAGATAGAAATTAAGATGCTTGGAAGTGATCCTCCTAGAAAGGAATTTATTTTCCAAACCACTTTGCAGATTTTCCTCTAAGCTGTGTGTACTATACATTTAAATCTTTTTATAAGAATAAGGATTTCCTCCAATGCTGCCATTATGAGAGAGGTTACATTTGTGCTGACCTCATAAATGTGCTGACTGCTTGCTCAGGGCTCGGTCGGTTTCTCTGAAGCCTCCATCTGCCCCTGTTTCCAGCTGCATTTCCTCCCAAACCTCCCTCCTTCCTCACAGACACCAAAGCCTCCTGGGGAACAGAAGAACCTCTGGGTTACACACCCCTTCATTGCAATCCAGTCATGTAATTAACAGATACCTTTTATAAAATAGATGTCAGGAAGTGCCCCAAAGGGCATAAAATTTTGAATAAACATGAGTCAGGCATGATGGCTAGAATTTCCTGGAAGAATATAAAATCTTGTAACATTCTAGTAAAACAATGAAACCATGAGGTTAGAAAGAAGAAGTGAAGCTTTTTATTTTTAACTGGTTATATTTATCTGTTTATTCCTAAGACTACATTAGTCCTAAGAAGCCTTTGGTGCTGAAAGACTAAATTAAGATGTCTGATCAGAAACTGAGTCCTTGGGAGGCTACATGTTGTCATTTAGATGTGCTTAGAACTAAACCCAGCCACTAAAGTTACATCCCATAGGTCCTTCCCTCCACTCTATGCAGAACCTTGCATTTGAATCCTGAATTTCTTACACTGCTATTATTTTTTTATTTCCCCTTTATGTATTTAATGTGCCGTCCCACCTATGGTATGCAATAGTAGTCCATTAACCTTGTCCTTGTAATTACTCCCCAATAAAGCATTAGTTCTATAATTACTGTTTCCTAGGTCTATAGAGCTTTGAACAAGAACTGTTCAACAAAATCAAACACAAGACAGATAGAGCCAAATAACATTGAATGGTCTTACAAATGAAAGGACCTGATAAGATACATTAGCATGTGTGAAGGAATGAAGCCTGTTTGAGACATGGGATCTCATTACGTTAATGTCAGGGTTGGTGCAATCATGTATTCACTAAATACTAAAGAGTAAAGACAGTGGCGGAGATGAAGCAGGAAGATTGGGAAAATGTTTCACACAGTGGGGGGCATGGCATACATAATTTTTTAAACTTATATTGTCCAATATGGTAGCTGCATGCCACATGGGCTATTATTTAAAGTCAAATCATTATGACAGAGTGAAATGTAACAATTTGATTCCTGTCGCACAAGAACGTGCAGCTAGTTGTTGTACATACTGGACTGCACAGATGTGGAACATTTTCAGGGTTGAAGGAAGTTTATCTAGGAAGGAATTAGAGAAAAGGAGGAATAAAGATGGGTAGGTCATGGGTGGGGCACATGAGGCAATGTTGGCAGGTGTTGGAATCCCAGTCCTGAATGTGATGGTGTTAGAAAAGGAGATCTCTTGAAGGTCACTGAGGGAGGAGGGAGGAGTCGGTGAGACACCCGAGAGCCCTCTTACCCCCTTTCTACAAGTTGACAGACAGAGAAGATGCCCATCTATAAACCTGTAAAGAAGTCCTTACCATATATTGAATCTGATGTTTTGATCTTCGACTTCCAAACTTCAGAACTATAAAAAGTTGAAAGATCACCAGTAATCTCACCCAGACTATATTTTTGTTACACTGATCATTTCAGGCTTAAACAGAAATGTTTATCAAGAAAAAGATAAGGTGCTAGGTGAAGGGAAGGGAGAGATGGAATGTATGGGATGCACTTGATAGACCTATGGGAAGAGCCTGAATTTGGGTTGATTTTGGACTTCAGACCTTGTTTAGCCACAATAAGCCTTTTTGTAAGTTAGAAAATTGATGCTTCTCTGGGCAGAAGCATCCGGGTGGTTTGGGCTCAGAGGTATCCCTGGTAACTGGTAGGTTTCCCATGCTCTAGGGAGTGCCCCATAGCCATGCACATGTAAGCAGCACTAACTGGACTCAGTTGCTTATTAAAAACAACAACAACAAAAAAAAAAAACCAAAACCCCTAAAACAAACAATAACCAAAAAGACATGAAGTTAGGAGGGAGACATGATAAGGGTAGACGGACTCAATTAGAGTGGGAAACAGGGAGGGATATACTCATATATGTCATATACATCTCAAAATTAAACAAAATGTTTGAAAGAGAAGTGAGTGCTGGTGAGGCGGCAGTGAGTGAGGATGCTCTCTATGCAAGGCTTCCAGCCTGAGTTTGATTCCTGAAATGTGTGGTGGAAGCAGAGGCCTAATTCCTGAACGTTGTCTTCTGATTTCCACATGTGCACAACTGCATTTACACACATGCATGTGCACATGCAACTGCACACAAACAGACAAATGCATTTATGAAAATCAAAAGCAGCGAAACAATCTGGTGGAAGTTGACTTTTGCCTCTGCCAGCTGAAGCTAAAGGGTCAAGATTACTTTTTTTAAAGCTGTACGCTTAAGCACACGATTCTGCACAGGCGGGGATTGTTTTGCCTAAAATCTAGAGAAAGAGCTGCAATCCCCCAGTTGCTGTAGAAAAAGGAGCTGTGTGTTTTGGTGCAGGTGGTCAGCTTCCTCTGCTCGCATTCACTCATTGTGCCCCAGGAAGGCATGGAGTGTGAAATAATTCAATGCAACAATGCTTTTTGTATAGACAGAGCAGACTGTTTATTTTTGAAAGGTCAGCTAGGAAAGGCTGCCATTGAATTGTAGAGTAGTGCATATGCAAATCATTTAAAGGCATGACCCCCTGCAGGGTGGGGGTGGGGTGGGGAAGTCAGGACATGCTCCATTCACCAGCATAGTTAGAAAATTATGTCGGTTTGCTAAGAATATGTCCCTGTTCTGCCTCTGTGATAATCTGCCATTCATACTTAGACTGGAAGCATTCAGAAACAAAGGTTTAGTAGACAAAATGTATAAAGGACCTGCCAGATAATCTGATCCCAAATCCTAGCCACAGCTGTTTTCTGGCTTGTGATGCTGAGTGAGTAACCTGGCCTCTTTACGCCCTCCCTTGTCCATCTGGAAGACAGTGGTACATTCAGAGTAAATTCGATGCTAGGACTTTTGCTTCTGCTACAAAACACTTTTAAAGACTTCATATACTCTCTCCTGTGAGACACACATGAGACACTGGACAAAAATAAAACACTGTTCAGGTTTCCAAGCCGTTGGGTATCAAACAGCGAAGAACTGGTGGTTCCTGGAATATGGGAAGCAAACAAAGCAAGCCCTACGATTATCAGAATGACTCCGGATGTGGATCAGAGGCCTACTGGTCATGAAGCACACAGGCAGCCCCAGAGTATCAAGTATGTACCAACAGACTCCTGAAGGGAAAATTCAAGAACAAGGGTCAGAGTGTCAATGACGGCTGAGGTTCTCCAGACTAAGAGATTTACAAAAAGAAAGCTCTGGAAGACAGCAACCATTCCTTGTTGGCTTCACCACACGCACATAAAGGAAAGGACTGAGGGATTGAGACGGGAAGGATCCAGGAGATTGGTTGAAGGTAACAGTATGGATTGTTCACACAAGGTTTGAGGAGCCTGCATCTATCAGGGAAGGTGGCAAGTAAGTTAGTCACACGCAATAGGTTTGAGTCCTCAGAAGAGTCTTGCCTAAGCAGAAAGGAAAAATAGCCCTGAGTTCTATATGGCTATCATTAACCAATCCTAAAGGAAGCACGTGGAAGGAATTATTTCCCAATAACTGTCTCTCAGGGCAGAATATGAGAATATTTATAGGAATATAGAAATAGTCATCACTTAGAAAAGGTAAAATTCATAATCCCTGGTATTAAAAAAATACAAGATATAAAAAATGCTAACAAAATGCTTTTTACCTATTCTGGTCTCTGAGTTTCTTTTGGAAGGTGGAGGACTGTGCAAATCCCATGACAAGAAAAGCAGTGAGTCAAAGCTTACCCTTAACTCATACAGACGTCACAATTTGTTATTGTAACTGTGCCGTATATGTTTATAACTTAAGTAGGGGTGTGTGTGTCTGTGTGTGTGGGGGGGGAAGAAGGGATAGATGACAAAGATGGGGAGGGAGAAGGAGGGAGGGAGAAATAAGCAGAAGAAGGAGGGAGCGATGGACGGAAAGAGAAAGGGAGGGAGATGGAGAGCAGGAGGGAGAGAAGGAGAGGAAGAGGGAGAGAGAGGGAGAGGGACAGGAAAAGGGGAGGGGGGAGGGGAGGGGGAGAAAGAGGGAGAAAGACTCACACATGTCCCCAACACTGAAAAGAACATCCATTAGTTGGTGAGTTATAAACACCACCACCTCGAGCAGCCTGAAGGAGAAAGTCACCTTTGGAGTCCTACTGTAAGAAGAAGTTCCTTTGCTCTTGTCCACAGGTACGGAGATCTTATTTCATACACTTGGCCATGGTAACCCCTCTGGTTCAGGTCACACACAGTCCCTCTGAAATCTTGTATAGTTTTACTTAAAATGTCTTCCTACTAAACAAATGATACGCTTTCCTTTTGCTGTTAGAAATGAGGTGCTGTAGTACAGACACAGTTCCCCATGCCTTTTCACACTCACAATCGTTCTCCTGCACACCCAGGCTTTTCCTGACAGTTTGCAAAAATCCCTGACCTCCTTGCAGCCTTCACAGCAACAAAGCTGAAATTTCTTTGACCATTTCCTCTCTGGTTTACATAGCCCAGACTTTCAAAAGATTTTAAAGAATGGCTTAGCCACACCTAGGAAAACTAAGCATTTCTTCTCGTGACTTGGCTAAAGTCCAACACTTTAAAAATATCTCTTTGAATGTGTCTGTGCTCTTTTTCTGTCCCAAGAAATGAAAGGAGGAAAGAAAGAAAGAAAGAAAGAAAGAAAGAAAGAAAGAAAGAAAGAAAGAAAGAAAGAAAGAGGGAAAGAAAGGGAGGAGGGAGGGAAGGAGCAAGACAGAACCTATCATCTTTCCCTTTTTCTTGACTCTTCTTGAATATGGTATTTGTTACCTGTAGTGTCTTTCAATCTCTCTCTCTTTCCCTCCCTCCTCCTCCCTCCTTTTTCCCTACCTCTGTCCATCTATCCATCCATCCATCCATCCATCCATCCATCCATCCATCTGTCTATCTATCTGTCTGTCTGTGTTATATGTATGTGCATGGGCACACATGAGCACACTCGTGAGTGTGCGACACTAATGCACCCCTGGGTGATGTCTGATCTGATATCTCATAAGATAGCTAAAAGCAAACTTTCACCTCTTTTACTTCTTTATAAACCTCAGAGGCCAGTACTTGAATAAAGACTTTCTACATATCAGAAATAGTTACTAAATGATCCTAAAAAACAAATCACTCAAACTCTTAGGTTTGGGTCACCAGAAGCTAACCCCCATGTGAAGATTTGTGGGCAAGTGACTTGTTGGTGACATGCAAAAAATTTAGGCAGCATAGGAGAGCAGGAGGAGCCAAGCACAGGTGCAATTTTGGACAAGGTCCTGAGGAATCTCCACTTGACCCTATAGACTCTACAGTATAGAGGAATTTAGACGCAGACTCACACCTCACAGTGTCCTCCTCTGTGTCTGTAGCTGGAACATTTATGTTCTTACAGAAGCCAGTCACTTGTTGAGGTTGGGTTGAGAGTTAAAAAATCCTGGGTACTTCCAATTTTCTGAATGTCTGAATGATGACACTCCAGAAGAAAATCACAGATACCAGCAGAGGGGCACTTGGAAACACCAAGAACATCCTAGGGGATTTGGCCAGAGTAAGGCTGTGTCTGCGGAACTTACAAATTTATCAAGCACCTTTCTGGGCACCAGGCACAGTTTTCAGTACTGGGAACAAAGTTAGCATCAAAGTGCATTCCTTCACTACCCATTATAGTTACAGTTACAAAGAGATTGAGAAAGAAAAGCTGGCCTTGCCATCAACGTTCATACCAGTGTATAGAGCATTACACACTCTAAAACACTACCAAAAATTACCAAGAACATTAGAGAATTAGAGAAACTTGATTCAGTATTTTAGTCATAAAATAATTTTCAAAGGAGAGAAATCAACATGTACTAATTGTTTTTTTTTTTTAATATCTGATGAAAACTTTGTGCTTTTTAGGTTTTTTTTTTTTTTCTAGATTAAAAATCTTTGGCATACTGATAGTTATCTTAACAACATTTCCAAATCAAGAAAAACCTTCACGGAAAGCCTTCAAATAGTATGTAGGTGAAAGGAGACACCATGGTCATGTTTACATTGGGAGAAATGGGAGATTCTACAGTTTAGTTCAAACTATCAGGCAACACAGCAAAAACACAAGCAGCCTGAGTAGGAAGTCATGCACAGACACACACAAGAAAATAGTTTACTGTCAGAATAAAGTTGTTTGTCTTTTCACTAAAAGCATTGAAAGAGGTTTCCACAGGACAAAAAGGGCCAAGCTTGGTACTCCGTATTCATTTCAACCCAAGAAACCATGTTAGACGCTACCTCAATTTCCACTTTGCAGAAGAAAGACAAGGACAGAACACAGTAGGAAATGTGCCACAGGGCATACAGATGCACAACAGCTGAGTGGGACTGGAATATAAGTCTATCTGACCCCAAGCTGAACCATAACCAATGTGTTAGATCAGCTAGAAAAGCCATACCAGATATATATGAACAGTCTCGATGTTTAGAAACTTATTAGGCTAACCTCAGCAGTCTATCAGCTAACTTATGCTTGAAGACCATCTAGCTAATCTGACTAGCTGACAAGCTCCTATGGCAAACTGTAAGAATCAAGTAAGTTACTGGGAGTATCCAGGCCTTTCAAAATTATCCCTATTACCTATGCAGATCATACTATGAAGCATCTATAGCTTTAAAGAAGCCACATCTTAAACTTTGTTAGTTGTAGCATTTGGAGGCCTAATGTCTTTAGTTAGACATCAGAGGTTCAATTGGTCACTTGCACAAGGTTACCACGGGATGACAAACCCTGCCTTCCTTGAACAGGTCAGTCACAGACATAGTAAGTACCATTTGGTTATTAAACACAAACTGCTCTAGGCTAGTGGATTAGCTTTGTTCTCTCTTATGTGGATACTCTGAGAACAGTGACTTCCTAGACCAGTGTTAGGAAGAATGTGTGCTTGCCCATAGAGGAAACACAGGGGAACTGGAGACAGGGTACATTCTTTGGGAAGGGAACATGTAGCGTTCACAATGTTTTTCAAACAATATTTTCCAAAGCTCAGGTTTAAAATACTTATTCCCAGATGTGAGTTAAACCTACCAAACCAGGTCATGCAAGATCAGGGCTTTACATTGGTATTTTAAATAACTGCTCAGGGCATTCTGGTAATTATGGATATTTGGGAAATACAAAGACAAACCATTCTTTTATTTGTTTGTTCTTCATGATAGGGTTTTTCTGTATAGTCCTGGCTATCCTGGAACTTGTTCTGTAGACTAGGTTGGCCTCAAACTCAGAGCTCTACCTGCCTCTGCCTCCTGAGTGCTGGGGTTAAAGGTGGGTACCACCATGGTGATAAGTGAACCACGAGCTCAAGATAAAGTATTCTTATCCCAGAGATATTTTTAGGTTTTGCATTGTTCATGAAAAAAATTCCACTCTTAAGTTTTAAATTGCATGTCCCCTTTGGGCTTATATGTTTTAGCAGTTGGTCCCTTGCTAATGATGTTGTTTGGGAGACTGAAACCTTCAGCAAATGGGGTGCAGCTAGTTGTTCAGACTAAGATCTGTATGTGGTAATTGGTATTATAGAACAAGCAGCTGCTTCACACAGCCATTGTCTTGGAACTGTCCCCTATCACCATGCCTTTGCCACTATGATAGACTGTATTCCCTCAAACTGTGAACCAACATAAATCCTTGCTTCCTTAAGTTGCTTCCTTTAAGTGTTTCATGAAAGTGTGAGAAAAGTAACAAATACATGTTCATCTTCTACTACCCCCTACTTGCTATTATTTACTGTGCTGCAATCAGATAGTGTTCAGCTGTCACAGTGAGGAAGCAAGAACACGTCCCACCTGACTCTGTGTTTCTGGATTATTTTAGCCAACTTAATGTGCTCTAGCTCTACTCAGGTTGACAAAAATGGCAGAATTCCACTTGTTTGTGTTTGTGTGTAATATATATGAGACATTTTATTATTAATATTAATATTAAAATTAATATTAATAATATTAATAATCTGTCTTATAAATATATACACAAATATAAATTATATATATCTTACATTTTCTTTTTTATTCATTTGTTGGTGAGAACCAAACAGACTCTGTATCTTAGCTATTGAAAACAGTACTACAACTAAAAATAAGTATACAGGACTCTCTTTTGTATGCTAATTAATTTTCTTTAAGTATATACCTGGAAACTAGATAGCTGGATCATGGAGTAGATCTATTTTTAGTTTTTGATGCATCTCCATACTCTTTTTCCACAGTGACTGCATAATTTACATTCCCATCAAGTGTATGTAAAAAACTCCCTTTCTTCCTCATTCTGCCAACAATTGTGATGTATGGGGTTTTGCTAGTGTGCATTCTCACTTGGTTTTGATGGTATCACCTCATCTTCTTGCTCTAGCTGTTCCTGGTCACAAATGATTTGACTTCTTTACTCAATCTTCAAATTGACAACTTACCTATTCTTTTAGCACAAAGAGTAAATCTTAATTATCTGGGGAGACTTCCTTGAGATTGCTAAATTTTTCTTTCTTTCTTTCTTTTTTTTTTAAAAGATATATTTATTTTATGTATGTGAGTACACTGTCACTGTCTTCAGACACACCAGAAGAGGGCATCAGATTTCATTACAGATGGTTGTGAGCAACCATGTGGTTGCTGGGAATTGAACTCAGGATCTCTGGAAGAGCAGACGGTGCTCTTAACCACTGAGCCATCTCTCCAGCCCCGATTGCTAAATTTTTCTCATCCATTAGTACTTCATCTGTATCCCTATATCTCACATCTCTTTGTTGATTGTCCTTTGGGTGTTTAAACTATTTTTTTTTACTAAGGACAAGTATTGTTGTTATTGTTGTTTTCAACAACTCCCCAATACTACATACTTCAGTGAATCTCATTCAAGTTGATGCTTAGAAAAATCCCTCAAAGCAGATTAATGGCACCAGTCCAGGTCTAATTCAAGAAAAGTAAGTTGAATGAAGACAATGCAGTCTGGGTGTACAGGTCTTTGACTCTTTGACTCCCCTATTTATAATGTGTGTCATGTTTCCTGCTTACTTCCCTCATAGCCAAAGGATTGTGTGCTTTCCTCTGCAGAGATGAGCGTGGCTCAAGGCACGTAGTAAATTCCCACTGATTACTTGATTGATTTCAAAGTCACCAGACTATTTTAGAGCCTTCAGTGTTCTCTCCATTGTTGGCTTTATTGTACATGTATCCTCCTTCCTAACTCACAAAGAGGCCCTTTCAGTCTTAGACTGGAGATAAAATGTTCTGTGTATAGTGAAAGAAAATGTAAATACAATTGGGAATCTATGTGTGCTCATAATCCTTCCTCACAATGTAAATGATAGAATCAATGAATTGATGAATTTAATGCTAAGTGCTTTTGCTTATTATGAAATATTCCATTCCCTTTGACTAAGAAAGAAAGAAAGAATTAAATTTCAAAACTCTTTGAGCCCCTGAATGTTGTTTTTCTTTTCAAAACATCATGTCAGCTCATGGCTGCCTGGCTAAATTTTTACTAGCACCAGAAGGAAAAATATGTTCACCACAGCATTTGTCTTCATTTCTGTGGTGAAAACAGAAATGTCCAAGGGGCACTGACAGCTCAAGTCCAGTGTGAGAAGGTGAGTTCCCTTACATAAAAATCATCAATATTGAAAAAGAAAACAATAATGTGGGTTGGATTCTATGTTAAATTCCAGGGGGCTACTACATATTTTATGAGAGATGGGGGGGGGAGGAAGAGGAGAAGGAGGAGGAAGAGGAGGAGGAGGAGGAAGAGGAGGAGGAGGAAGAGGAGGAAGAAGAAGAGGAGGAGGAAGAAGAGGAAAAAGAAGAGGAGACAGAAAAGAAAAACAGAAACAAACAAACAAAAAACAAAAGATGATAATTATCACTTAGCAGTCAGTGAAATGTGTCCTGATAAAAGGACTGGATTGATTCTTTGCAGCTCGAACTGGTCTGAAATGAAATGATCTGATGAAGGTTTACATTGTAGGAGCCCAAGCACAATCTCCTCCCATCATAGATCCCTTGAGACCTAGAGATGTCTGTTTTGTTTTGCTTTGTTTTTTGGTTTTGGTAAAGAAGCCACATGCATATTGCTCGTGGTTTCTCTACAATAACAACACAATCAGTGTTGAGAGCTATTCCAATCAAACCTACAGAGACACATATTTTTATTTAAAATATCATCACTGCCAAGTAAGTGAAGGGCAAGAGTTTTGGAGCCTGATGATTTTCTCAAACTTCTGAGTATTTCTTTTAATGAGTTTGCAAAATGAACCTTGCTCTTGCTTGGCCTGAAAATAGTTTAGAGGGAGGGGTCAGTTTGAAAGAATGTTCCATAAGGCTTCAGAAACTTAATGAATTTGTCGCCTGAACCCTAAGACATTTGGAAACTATTTTTTTCTTCTGAGTCTGATAGAAGAACACAGTGCCCATCAATTGGAAATAGTTGGGGAACAGTGGGCACAGAGAGCATTCGGGGCCATCCCACTCCTCTGACTGGGACTCACATTTTGGCATGCTTGCCTTCTGAGGACTCTAGCCAGATTCCAAGAGGATAGTATTCTCCATTGGCTGAACTTGTCAGCCAACTGGCAGAAACCACCTAGGACCATTAGCAAATAAATTAAGAGTACCATTATCTTTTGATTAATGTGAAAATAGTGAAAATAGAAACTGGGAGTTGATGACAGATCATAGACTTTATAAGACAGAGATTAAGAAATTGCCCCTGACACTCAGAAAGACCTGAAAATTGCAAGATATTGAAGATAGGATTCCATGCAGAAAATAAAAACCAGGAGAATTAGTGATGATGTTTGTGATTGCTATTAAACTGATATGTCAGAGAAAAAGGGAACAGGATACAAAAGAAAGCATCAAAGTAATTAAAAGAGCATCATAATATCTAGTACCTTGGAAGAGATAACATTTGCCACTGGACCACAGATCATTTAAAACATGCTGATAGGAATGGAGAAATAGCTCACAGATTAAAAGGGCTGTGCTCTTCCAAAGGATCTGATTTCCAGCACCTGCACAGCAAATCACAACCATTTATAACCTTTGTTCCAAGAGGATCCAATGCCCTCTTCTGGTATCTGTTGGCACTGCATGAACATGGTACACAGAGACATACAGGCAAAACACCTACACAAATTATAAAAAGTAAATTAAAATTTAAAAGTCTCAAAAACATACTCAGTAATATTGAGCGGGAGGAGAGTAAGATTAAAAGCAGTTTTCCAATGTTCTTATTATTGAAAGGGAAAATTATATGGCCATTGAAAACTTGTTCTCGCTAGTTGGTAAGACCAACAGAAAAGAGCCTTACCTTACCTGTTTTCATTTGCTGTCTTCATATATTTCTTTCTCATGGCATAAAAGTGCACATAATCTAGAGAATATATGAGTTGGTAAACAGACTTGGCTTCTGGATGTAAGATCCATAGGGAAAATGGTTTGACAGGCTAGAATAGGCCTCTCATTTTATGGAACAGTTTGAACATGAGTTTGGGAGACAGATTTAGCCATCCAACCATCTCCCTTCACTGTGGTACAACAAAACTCTTCTGGTTCCTGCTGGCATGGTATCTTTTCTGCCAGGCACACTGTAACAAAGGGCCTCTCTCCACTCTTTAAGGTTGGCTTTCTTCTTATTCAGCATTCATGCTTATTTAATTGAAACTTAATGAAGGGAACCACACTAAGTTGAAAGGGAGCCTGGAAAATGTAGTCTTAACATCAAGCTCTCTGGCCAAGATTAAGTAAGTGAGGATATTCTTACTTTAGGGTCCCATTCTTATGTGGGTCTTGAGGGTGTTGCCTGGATTTCAGGGCTTTTGTTGCTGAGGGATAAAACTGGTTTTTAGATATGACTTGGCACCAGTTGCTAATATTTCAGCAGCTTTCCGCTTACTCTTCTTATCAGAACAAGGGAACTATCATCAAATCATTAGTGTTGCCTTCTCAATTCCTTGCTGTTGGACATCCTTGATTTTAGGCTAAAATGTATCCTTTTTAAAATTTTTAATTTAATTTTATTGTATTGTCTCTAGTACTAGTTGACAAGACATTCAAGTCTTACTGGACAATGCCCTTTAGTGAGTAAATGAATGGATTTGCTAAGAGAGTGTGTATATAATGTTTGTTTGTGAAAGAGGAGATGAATGTGATGTCACAGAGACAGCAAGAGAAGTTTTTGTAAGGACAGAGAGCATCACAGAAAAAAAAAAAAAGAACAGTGAAAGGAGCTTGGCCTTCACAAACTTAATTCCAAGGGTAGAAGGAAGCAGGGCAGTAGATTAAGATTTAGCCCTCAGTGTTCTTCAGTCTCATGGGTGTGCTTCCTGGATGCTGATCCTCAAGTCAAAAAGAATTTTGTAGTTTCAATGATCATGCTAAACCTAAAAATGTTAAAAGAACCATGTTTACAGTTTTAAACCTTACAGAAAGCATGTAGAAAACATAGCCAACTCAAACTCAAGATTAAAGAGACACTATAAAAAGTTTTCTTTATCAAATTTTAATAAATAGTAATTTTGGAGATAGAGTTCTACCTCTGTGTATGTTTCTTCTTAATAATTTGATATATTTTTCCTTTGTATTTGAACATTTACCATACACACACACACACACACACATGTATATGTATGCATATATGTATATGTATATATATATATGTATACGTATATGTATACATGTGTGTGTATATATATACACGTATATATTATATGTATACGTATACACACACACACACACACACACACACACACACACACACACACACATATATATATATATATATATATATGGGGCAGTGGGCTGTGAGAGGCCTGCAAGAGTGCAGGCCTTGAACCCCGGAGACCCTAAAGGGACGGTAAGAGTTTGGTGGTGCTCCTGGGCCCCCTGATTTCTTTCACATAGCCACAGCCCTCTACAGCCCCTCCCCCCAAAAAGGTTTGTTTCCACATAGCACAGGTAGAGGGCGTGACTACAGGCTGCAGAGCCTCAAGGCATCTCCATATTCATGAGATACCTAAAGGCCAGAGGGCAGTAGCCAATTAAGCATTCCTTCCCAGACCCTCTTCCTCACAAAAGATATTTAACCTCAGGCCCGCCCTGAGAATACAGGGTACAGCTGCGTCCATTTGCCACCACAACAATAAAGAGCTTAAGACCATATTTTAAGACCTCTCTTCTTTGGGGCCTGCTGTGGGGAACCGTGGAGAAGATCTTTAACTACTGAGCCACAGTCTAATCTCTCCCACCGATGACCTTTCTATGTTCCAGCCAGGGAGGCCGCCAACTCAAGCCAGCTGAAGCCCAGCCAAGTGAGTCACTGTGACCAAGAGTTTTATCCCCTTGGGACGCCTCTGGAGCTCATCTTCTCCCCCTCACCCCTTTGGCTGCAGGTTGGTCCAGCCCATATATCCCCAAGTCTCAGACCTTGTACAGCCTCTCAGCGGCACCTGACAGACCAAGGGCTTGAGACCAGTCAGTACCTGGCCACCCCCTTGGCCCTGGAGATCTTCAATCCAAGAGCTCCGGCCCCTGCAGGGTCTCAGACTGTGTTCTCCCCACGCCCCAGAGTGGAGCCCTGTGGCTTCTCACAGCCTGCTGGATTGAACTCTCGTGCCTCTGCTTCCCTGAGCCATGTCGCCAGCCTCTTCAGGCGACAGACATGTGGGACCCACAACTCAACCCATAGAATGCACGCCTGCATGCCACAGTCCAATATATATATATATATATATATATATATATATATTACACACACACACACACACACATATGAAATACTCATAAACTGTTTGGCTCGTATTTCATGTAGTAATTATTAACGTTTGCTAACTTGAGTATTGTTTTTGAAATATGTCATTTTAGATTTAACAGATTAAAATTATTTGGGGCCAGATAGATGGCTCAGCAGGTAAAGGCCATACACATCTGACAACCTGAGACCGGTTCCTAAAACCTACATAGGTAGAAGAAGAGAAACAACACGTGTTGCCTTTTGACCTCTACACTAACACCAGGCATTTGCCCCCTGCCACACACATTACACACAAACAGCAATAAGAAAGAACTACCCTTTAAAATTAAAAGGTCTAAGTTTCTATATGCTGGTTTAGTATAAAAATAAGCCAACTGATTATCCATTGCTTTACTAAACAGAAGTTAAAGGGTTTCTACACTTGTGTTGTTTAATGCATGACTGTGATGAACATCACTGTGTATTTATTTATCCATGTTTGCCAGTTTCCTGTAAAGACATTGAGAAGTAAAGACATCACCCTGAAGCAAATACACTCTCCCATTCATTGCATGTTGCCAAATGACTTTCTCAAATAGTTTAATTATTACATTTCTACAGTCAAAATGTTAGATTGAAAGGATTTTCTATTACAAATAATTTACAACAAAAAGAAAAAATAATATTTAGAACACATAAAATATTTAGAACACATAAACAACAGAAATACCATATATTATTAAAGCCAACTGTATCACTTTACATTATTTTGTTTCTCAGTCCAAGTTATGTGTGCAATTATATAGGTTCATTCTTTAGGAAGGGGCTACAGCATCTTCTGTTGCACAATATAATGCAAACTCTGTGTGTGTGTGTGTGTGTGTGTTTGTGTGTGCTCAGTTGTGTCTATGGATTAGATACAAGCATATATAAATAGGTGAGTGTACCCACACATCCGTAGATGTTTCTTTGTGTACTCATGTCTCTATACCAATTTAAACATGAGTTCATTCTGACACAGCCAACTAAAAGACATCACCACACACACTATTTGTTATACCCTCTTTCTTTGCTATCGTAATTTTCAGTATAAAATGAGAAAGCTAGCTCCCACTAACTGCTAACCAGGGAATAATTTTAATGGTGACAGAACTGTTAAAGTGTACCTTCACCAGGAAGGACTTTATCAACTAGGCTACAATGTGGCATGCAGTTTTCTTTTAGGTTTCCAACCTTTAGTCACTTTCAGAATTTTTTTAGCATTGATTCTTTATCTACTACTCTCTCCAATGACAGTGTCGTATAGACTAATAACACAGTGTTCTGTTACATACCCAAACCACCCTAGAGCCATTTGACCTACTAAATGATTTCAACAGATTTTTGCATATGGTACAATTATTCTTGTATGCAAACATCTATTTCTTTAGATACAGGCAAAGTGCATGATTATACCATTATTATATATACTCTCTTGACTACACCAAAAGGATCTTTAGTTATTTCCCTCTATACACTGGGCTCTTGACAGTCAGTCCTCAGGTTATTGTCTCTGCAAATTTCCCTTTAATAATGACATATAATCAGAGTCACTTCAGTACCAATTCCTTTATGACCAGCTTGTTTATTTGGCAGTATGTTGATAAGCCTACATGTATGTTCATGACTTAGATCCCTCTCTTGCTTGCTTTCTCACTTGCTGGATCTCGTTTGTTGCTAAATATTTCATTGTGCTACCATTTAGTTACAACCCACTTATTTTGAATGTTGAGACATTATGAATAAAACTGTTATGAAATTCCAATGTGCAGTTTCATTTGGCTGAATTTTTAAAATATGTTGGATGAATGCTTAGGAGGCATTTGCTATTATATGGCCAGCCCGCATTTAATGTTACAAGAATCTGCCTAAGTTCTTCCAAAGAGCCTTCCATTTGTGTGAGCAATGAACACAATTAATTGCCCTGGATATCACTGTTTACTATTAATACTGCTTTTCTTACAGCCACATTAGTTGGTCTGCCTTGCTGTCTTGTTTGGGTTTACACTTCTTGGTGAGCATGACACTGTTTTTACATATGCTTTCTGTGTGCATTTTCTGGTGAGGAGTTGGATCATATTTTTTATTGACTTGGAAATTGAGCTGTTTAATTTCTTATGGCTTCAAGTGTTCTCTGTATGTTTTAGAGATCATTCCTTAAACAGATACACAGTCTGCGAATATTTTCTTTCTATTCATGCTTTGCCCCTCCAATCTCTTAACTGTCTTTCACAGATTCTGACATACAGAACACTTTTTAGTAAAGTTCTACTTATCAACTTCTTCCTTCCACTGGTCACCGATGCTGTAGCTAAAAGCTCATCGCCAAATCCAAGTTCACAGATCTTTCTCTGCTCTTTTTCCAGATGCTTTCTAGCTCTCAGCTCTGTTTAGCTCTGTGTTTCATGTTGACATATGCCTTGCTAAGGGGTGAAGTCTTGAGTGTGTATGTGCGTGTTGTTATGGTTTTTGTTTTGCTTTTCTATTTTGAGGTGAGGTCTTCCTATATACCCCATACTGGCTTCAACTTTGCAGTTCTTCTGCCTCTATCTTCTGAGAATTGAGATTACAGGCAGGAGCCAGCATGCCTGGATTCTGGGTTTGTATTTGTGCACACAGATGTCCATTTGCTGAGGTCAAGCATTATCTGCTGAAAAGAATCTATTGTCCCATTGTGCTCTTTTACTGCTTTTCCAACCCATGGAAGCCTCAGTGTGGTCTCGTGATCCTGACTTTCAGCAATGCCAGAGTCTTTAGCTGTCACCGTATAAAGCATTCAGTAGTGTAAGCCCTCCAAGTTTGTTCCTTTCCTTCCTCTGTGTCTTCATCCCATCCTCTTTCTCCATGCTTACACTTGCCAAAAAAGCATTACATTTCTAACCCTTTCCTGAGAGCTTCCTTTATCAAAAACCAGTGCGATGTGGTCTGGATGATTGTGTCCCCTCAAATCTTTTTTTTTTTCTCTCTAAGGTTTAAACTAGATCACAAAGTTTATGCCTTTAGCCAATAGAGTTAGACAGCTTCCTATTTCACTGGGTGGGTTCTTTCTTTCTTTCTTTCTTTCTTTCTTTCTTTCTTTCTTTCAATGACACACTATTTTCCATGTGACCCTTATACTAAGTCAAATGCATGGGGCCTGCTGCTTTTTTATCTTCCAGCAACAAACCTGTGAGTTAGGCAAGCTAGTTTTCTTTAAATGACTAACAATATCAATACAAACCAGGTTACTGCTTTGAAGGGATTTTTCCCAGGACCCTGTCACCATCCTGAATAGACTGAAGTCACAGCCAGAAATATGAAGTATCATAAACACTGATACTCAGCAAATGATGACTGAGGTTCTGACCCATGCAAGTGGTTGCCTGTCATCTGACACTGTTTTCACAAAGCTCCAGGATCATAATGAGTGTTTATATTATATGATTCATGAAGACCTTCTGCTGAAGGGATGTTACAGATAGCAGGAGTGGATAAAGGAGCAGTGAAGGCAAAACTTCTCAGATCTGAACATACTCAGCATCCCTGCAAAACACTGAAAATGTCAGTGTGGATGGAGAATGGTGAAAAGGGAGACTGATGGTGGCGAAGTCAGGGAGATAGCTAAGACAAAGCAAGTGGCCAGGACTCTGACTTTCATTCTAAGGAGAGGACAATGAGCAGAGGGAGGCAGGCTTATTTCTTTTCTAATGATCCACTCTCCCTGGTATGTTGAGAACAGACTGAGGAACACAAAATCAGCAGAGGAGCCAATAGAGAGGTTATTCCTGTTATTTTTGACAAGTGAACACAAGGCACACAAAAGAGCAACAGTGGATATGGGAAGAAATAGAAGATTCTGCCCCTGGGCTAACTAGATTTTTTTCAGTTGGTGTTCATTGAGTCTCTACTTCATTGACTGGTGGTAACACAGTACTAAAATATTATGATGAGCATCATAGATGCAAAAATTAATCCCCAACCCATTAACAGTCCCTTCTCTGTGACTTATATGTTTTTCTTTTTTACACAAGGGAAAACTGGTGTTAGGTATGGGCAGCATAGATATAAACAAATAGACCACATACCTTCAGAAGAGTACATACTATAAATCAAACCCACTAGTGTCCCACAAAAGCTGTCCAGAGAGGCAGTTGGAGGCCACTTTAGATTGTGTATTGAGGAAAGTCTGCTCAGATGTCAATTTGATGTATTGATTTGGAGTGATGAGGAGATGGCAGCCAAGAGAATATCTGCTAGATAATTGCCCACATAATGTCACTGCAAGTTCACAGAGAGAAAGTTACCTTCTGTCTTGGCTTGCTCAAGCAACAAGTGAACAGACATATGTCCAACTAGCATGGCTGGATCATACTTAACTGGAAAGCAGAAGTCAGACTGCAAAGGAAGACAATAGAAGGCCTTAAGGTCATTTTATAGAAAACTGATTATAAATACTGCAGAGAGCTGTAGTGTGGCTTAGTGTGGAAATGGTAGAGTTGCTGAATTGTTTTCAAGGTCTGTTCTGCTAAAGACACTGGTAGTGAGCTCAAAATGGTGTTAGGAGATGAAATGTAGAGTTCAGGAGCAAAGCTGGCCTCCCAAAGAGGAGTGAGGAGTCACTAGTATGAATGGTTCTGGAAGAGGAACTAGATTAAATGGCTTCCAGGATGAGTGTGGGTGGAGAGACATGGCCTAGAACCAGCCCTGCTGTATTCCAGGGACCACCCATGCATTTATCTCATGGAAGGGCTTATCTCTTGTCTTCTTTTTTCTACTCACTCCTACCAGATGGTTATGTCCAGTATTCTACAGACTGCCTAATCTGATCGCCATTTGTGCCCTTCCCCCAGCCTTGAGCAGGCCTGAGAGACCTTGCTTACCACAACAGACCAAGTGATAGGATCTAGGTAGAGTTACCCATCTTAGCTGCACAGAACACAGAAGCAGAACTGCCCCTGGGCTTGCTTTGAGATATCTCTGGCAAGAATATATCTGATCAAGAATGGATTATGGATTATCCCACCCATCTCCAGTTGAAACCAGGAGGGGGTTGGGTTGGGCCTTCCCCTTTAAATTGAGAGCTGAACATTAAAGCTTTAAGCCCTGATCAGAGAACTTTGTCTTGGCTTCATCTCTTCTGGCCCTCTGCCCCTTTTCATTCCCAGCCCCCCTTTCACGTGAACCCAGTTAATTTGTGGCCACAGGCAGCTATAACCATTCCTTCCTTGAAGTACAATTTAAAAATGTTAAGAGAAGACTCAATAGGAAGCAAGAGTCTGGACAAAAACTGGTGCAATGCCAAAACACAGGACCCCTTTGGCACAGAAGTCTAATGCACTGAGGATGAAATGGTGAAATAGCCAGGGAGTTTATAGCATATTTGTGAAAAGAATCCTACACAACTTGTGTTTAACTTCTCACCTTCTACCTGTTCACCTATGTTTCTAGTCATCATCTCTTCCTGTTAGTCCCCAAGACCAGTCTCTACTTCTAGCCCCTGTGACCTCAAGTTGGGTCTCTCTAGAGCTGCAGAGGTTTGGCAACCCACCTAACACTACTATCAGGTATTCCAGACACTATCATTTACCTGCTAGGCTGAACCTTTAATCTGTACTTCAGGTATATGCATTTCCTCTCACCAGATCTCTAGTCTGTACATCTTATAGAAATGAACATTGTGGCCGACCACACCTTCTGACATGGCAGTCACCAATGACCAACTCATCATCCTATTGTAATATTTTTCAGTTCAAGAAGATAGGTGACAAAGCACTGAGCTGAAATCTCCAAGGCAATTTTACTCCAAGAATTAGCAAATCCAAAAGGTCCCTAGACTCAATATGAGGTTTATGATTGAACTAGTCAGACTCTAGGAAAGGCTCATGTAAGTAAGGCCATATGCTCGATCATGGTTTGTTTGTTTTCAGAATTAATATAGTCAATGAAAGAAGCAGTGACTTGCATCACTGAGAATGTATAAGAAGCTCTTTCTTACATGTACTATGAATAGGTCAGCAGATAGTGGGTATCTATCTATATAGTGAGTATTTCCCCATTCTTGGTAAAGTGAGATGAAAGCATGTTCTGGAGCAAGTTCCATGAAGCTAAAATGCAGATGTCATGCTAATCTTTGAGAAATAATTCCATGATTATTTTGAGTCTATAATTTTTATACCTTTATTGGCTTACATAGACTCTTATTGATCTGAAGGTTGTAGTGAGTTAAATTGCATCCTTTCAAATTTATAGGTTCAGATTCATGTCCTAGAATATTATAATAGATGGACTCTCTTTTAGAAATAGATTCAGTACAGATATAAATATTTCATTTGAGGCCATACTAAAACAAGGTGGGCTTCAAATCAAATACAGTCTTGAAAGGGGGAAGACTGGTCTACACAGAGAAAGGTGGGTGAGAGACATGGCACAGCTGTTCTCCATAACCTTTAGAAGGGGCTCATATCATGAAAGGCTTGATCTTGGATTTCTGGGACAATTCTTTATGTTATTCAAGCTACATAAAAACGTGTGGCACTGTTGTTCCAGTAGCTCTAGAAGACTAATGCAAAACTTAAGCACACTCAAGTAGCATTCTTCACAATATTTTAATACTGTTGTCAGTTTCGCATTAATAAAAGTATGGTCCAATTTGTCCATGCTTTGGAAGTACGCCAGCAGTAGCTCACGCCCCCTCACCCCATCCCAACCCCACAAAATCCTCACCAGATGAGAAAACAAGCAGAGGGCTTTGTGTGTGTGCCTACACATGCTCGTTTTTGCTTAAGAAACCAAAGGAGTGCACTTGGTGCACAAAGAGGCTGAGGAAAGAAAATCACATAGAAAACAAACATTTGCTCTTGCCACTGTAATGCCTCACGACATTGCTACAGTATCAGACATGAAAATTAAGCAGCAATTATGCGGTTTAGTCTAATGCTGTCTACTCAGCTGCTAGTGATAGACATGGAGACAGAGCTGTGTTCTGTGTAATTGGCTGGGGGTGTGCAGCATGTATTTAAAAACCATGTCAGGACATTTTTGCATATCAGAAAACAATCTCATTAACACATTTCATGAGACACTTGTGTAGTCATTGAATTTTAATTATCCCCGAGGCCTTGGGCAAGGCACACAGCACAAACCTCACAGTAATAGAAGTGATAAATAATCTTTATATGGCCATAGGTGGTGTCCATCTCACCACTTCATCTTTATTGATATTGCATCATTGCTTTCTTTAAGTAATTACTTTTCTGTAATGTGAGTAAAATGTACTTGTGAAATTATGGGTCACTACACAGCAAGCATATAGCTTCCATTCAGCTGACACAGTGGAATCAAGTAACAAAGGTTATGGGATGAGGCAAAGAGGAAAGAAAAACACAAATTTTTTTCTTAGCTGTTTTGAAACTTTTATAAAACCCAAATGTCAAAGCAGATGAAACAATAGCCACTCTTTGCCAAACTTGACCTGGTTGCTTGACTTAAAGAAACAGTTGATCAAAATGGTTCCTTTACTCACCTTACTGATTTGACTTGCTCCAACCTCATCCCACTAGGACATAGTTCAAGACACCTGACAATTGATCAGCTCAGAGAGGCATGGCTCCCCAGGTGGACCCTAGGCAACCTTGTTTCCAAAACCAGTTGGTTGAAAACCACTGAATGGTAACTAACAGAGCTCTGGCTCATCACTCAACAGTTTAGGAATATAACTTTCATTTTATTAGCCGGACTTGCAGGTAACATGAACTCTGTTATTATGGGTGAGGAGTGTGATGGGTGAGACTCACCCAAGATCTGATTGGCAGAGAGGCTTCAATATTTCTGAGCAGTTCTTAGAAGTGTTTATGAAACACAATGTTTCACACTGTGCCTTGAAGCACGTCGTGTACAGCCAGTCTCAGTCCTTGGTGGGGCTGTTTGAGCTGTGAGAAGCTTCTGTTTTCCCAAGAAGGTTCAGGTTTTGTCTTACCCAAGTCTCTTTACTGCTGAAGAGGCATTGGAGAAGACATACTTAGAACAAGATTTGAAGTCCTTAGGTGAGAATGGTTTCCTAATTGAACAATCCCCTTTGGAGACTGAAATCACAAGATAGACCTCTACCCTTTACAGAATACCCAAGTCAGTGTGCCCTCAAGGGTGTTAAAATGTGAAAGATCACAATGTCACCATATGTCTCAGAACTGTGTTCCTGTGTTCTGTTATTAGGAAAACCCTGTGGCTCTTTGGGAAAAGGTTTTTCCAGTCTTTAACCAATGGTGAGTTCACAGCTCACTTGTGGGCACTTTTCCTTTAGTTGTTTTCATTGTCAGTCCTCTTTAATGTTTTCTTCCTTTTGTTTGGCATTCCAAAACTGGTTCTACAAGATGCAGTCAGACAGACTTCAAGTGGGCAGTGAACAAAAGTTTCCTTAAGTGTAGCTTTGTGCTAAGGTCTTTAAAATTGAGGAAAGAAGTCCCTGATTCCTCCAACCTGCTCCAAAAGATATTGGAAAGGATCTAAGTGTGAAGAAAGCTGTTGGGAAAGGTGAACCACAAATGAGGACCTCCCTGTCAATCTACCTCTACTGACCACAGACACTGAAGTTCTGAAGGCCACTCACATCCTTGGAAAACTCATCCACCAGGGGAAATAAATTTGACCACTGTATCATATCACTTTTCTCCTGATCCAGAATCTGTAGAAGATAGAAAACAACACATAAACATAATGACTGTGTATGCTAAGTCTGACAAATAGCAGACCAAATAGGCTGTGAAGAGACTCTGTGAAATTAATGTTGCCAAAGCAAGCAACCTGTTCATACCTGTTGGAGAACAAAAGGCAAATGTTCAAGTGGCTCCAGATTGTGATTCTTTAGGTATTGTCAATCAAATTTGGGTCACCTAAGCTACCAGGTGGCTAATTCTAAATATAATTTTAAGCTGCAGAAGAAAGAAAAATAAGATAAAACATGCTTCCCAAAATATTTTAATACTTATCCTGGGTCTTTGCTCGAATGGAAAGAAAGATCCAGAAAGCCACCATCTGGTGTGTCTTATATCGGGTAGTTGGACTTATATGTTTAAGATAGAATTTTTTTTTCAGACATAATCAGAAATAATGAAGAAAATGGAAATGTGTATTTACACAGGACACTGCTTTCCAAAAGAGACATATTAATGGATGAGAAAATCTAGCTTATTATAGTAGTAAGGCTATGTTGACCTTGGGTTCAAGCTCAGATTGGGAGACCACACTCTAATGAGCAAAATTAGACTTCAAAATCCTAGAACTCTCCTGCTGTCAATTACATTTCTGATTTATTTGTGGTAACTATTGCTTTTGCTTGACTAGGAATGGGTAAATGCTATTTCTTCAGCCATGTTTCTCTTTTCTCTTTCTTTCTTTCTTTCTTTCTTTCTTTCTTTCTTTCTTTCTTTCTTTCTTTCTTCCTTTTCTTTTTGTGGATCTGTAAGTTGAATGGCAGAGGAATTAGGGCAAGTGGTTCTAGATAACTGAAGAAAATTCAGATATCTTGTGTTTGTTTTTAACTATTTGATCATCTACTGGGAAAGACTGAATAATAAGAATTTAGAGATAAATCATTTTCATCTCATCTGTTATTTGAAAACCTCATTTTTAAAGTGTCATTACTATTCAGTTTTTTCATGAGCTCTCCCCCGGCACACACACATACAGAGAACATACTATGTACCAGATGTTATTATTGGCTCACAGTTGCAGCTGTAAAGCAAGCTGTAAGACAGATGAATTTAGCTTCATAGAATTCTCTTAGTGAGGGAAAAATGCTATCAGATAAGCCAGTCATCAGTCTTATAAAATTAAGAGAAATATTTTATGAGGGGTATTGACAAAGGGTAGTTAAATGCCACAAGGTAGGCAGGTAATAAATGCTTAGGAAATCGTTATTGAGCAAAAAATCTAAGAGAAGTAGATATTTGCAGGGAAATATTTCAAGCAGAAGAAATCAGAATAGCAAATTAAAATGCCTGAGCTTGCACCACACAGTGTCTACCAAGACCAATCATTTCCCTTCTCTCATGAAAAATGTCACCTAAAATAAACTATGTCCTGGACTAACGCTGTGCTGTGTTTAGCTGAGGAGGTACATGACTAAAGTTAATAGTATGTTATTACATCATCTTGCTTAGTTTCTTGTTTTTATTATATACATAACCTAGATGCTGACAAAGTGAAATATAAAGGCCCCCTCTTCATTTTTCCTAGTTTTATGTCTCATTCACAAAATGACATGTACATCCAAGACAAAAGCTCTTCTAATAGATTGATACACATCCATAAGCCCTTCTCAGTGCATTTACACATACGTGACTACAAGCATGCCACTTGTTCATGAATATGATAATGCCGTACATTTTCTTCGATGACTTGCTTTTCTTACTTGGCAGAATTGAATACAAACAAAGACCTATTATTCTATTATTCAAGAGAACTGTTCTATTTCATGGTAAAGATATTCTATAAATGATTTATACTCTCCATTAATGGACTTTTAAAATTCACAAAAGTTTATATCTTATTCAACTCATGATGAACATATGTAAGTGATTGACATAAACATTCATAATTTTGAGTAGAAGTATATATGAATTTCTCCTTTATAACAACTTTATTGAAATTTAAATTGTGTAATGTACAATGTACTTCAAATATAGAATGTAGTAACTTTACAATACTTAGAATTGTGTGTAGTCATTGCCACAGTAATTTGAGAAATAATTTAATTAAAATATTTCTTCATACAATATATTTTAATATATTCTTTTCCCTCCTCCAACAACTCCCAGGTCTTTCTAAGTTCCTTATTCCTTCAACTTCATGTTTTGCCTCTTTCTCTAAAAAACAAACAATAAGACAAAAAATACCAGCAGAAAAAGCACACAAGAGAGGGAACCCATTTTGTGTTGATTAACTACTCTTGGTGATGGGGCCTGACCTGAAGTATCATATTCACTCAGTGACATTCAATTAGAGATTGCTTCACATTTTCCTCATCTATGATGATGTTGGCTATGGGTTTCTCAGATACAGTTTCCTTGTGTTGAGATGCTCCCTCTAGCACTTCATTGCTATTTCTTTTATCATGAAGATATGTAGGTTTTGTAAGAGACTTTTTCTGCATCTATTAAGATGATTATGTGATTTTTGTCTTTAAGTACATTAATATGATTTATTACATTTATTGACTTGTACATGCTGAACCATCCCTGTCAATTTGGTCATAGTGAATACATATATATTTTATATGTAAGTATTTTAGTAAGCATATTTTGAGGAATATTGCCTTGTCATTTCCTTTCTTATTGTGTATTTACCTGGTTTGTGTATTAGAGCAATCTTGGATTCATAGAATGAGTTGGGGAGCATTATATTTGTTTGCTTCTATGTTTTCGAATGATTTAAGAAAGATTAGGTGCAGATTTTCTTTAGAGGTCTGGTAGAATTCTGTTGTGACTCTATCTGGCCTTGTTTTTGTTTGTTTGTTTTGTTGTTGTTTGTGAAATGGAAGGCATTTTACTACTATTTCAATTTTATATGTTGTGGGTCTAACTAGACTGTTGACTTCTACTTGGTTTCATTTTGGTGGTTTGGCTGAGTCTAGAAGTTCATCTTTTCTTTTAGGTTTTCTGGCTTAATGAAGTACAGATTTTTAAAAATGTTCCCTTATAATATTCTGAGTTTCCTTGGGATTTGTTATAATGTTTCCTTGATCATTTCTGATGGTGTTAGCTTGGGTCTTCTCTTTGTTTCTTTTGATTGGTTGGATCAAGGGTCTGTCAACCTTGTTTATCTTCTCAAAGAACTAGCCCGTACTTTCAGTGTTCCTTTGTGTTGTCTTCTTTATTTCTATTTATCTGCTCTGAATTTTATTATTTCTTGCCACTGACTGGATTTGGATTTGCTTCATTCTTGTTTTTCCAAATTTTTGAGTTGTGTCATTAAGTCATTAATTTGTGCGCTTTCTGATTTTTTTAATGTAGGCTTTAGAGCTATAAATTTCTCTTATAGGACAGCTTTCAATGTGTCCCAAAGGCTTTGTCATGTTGTGTTTCATTTTCATTTAGTTCCAGGAAACATTTTTATTTCTTTCTTGTTTCATTTTTAACTCATTTATCACTCCTGAGTTGTTTAATATCCATAAGCTCATATATTTTCATACTTGTTTACCGTCAGTTTTAAATTTTATTACAATGTGGTCAGGATAGAAGGAGTGTTTTCAAACATTTTAAAATTGTAAATTTTGTTTTTTGTTCCAGGATACAGTCTATTTTAAAAAATCTTTTCTGTGCTGTTGAATAGTATGTATATACTTTGATGTTTGGGTAGAATATCTGTTAAGTTCATTTGATGAATAATGTCAATTAATTCTGATGTTCTTTGTTTATTTATTTTTTTGTTCAGATCACTGATCTGGAGAAAGAGGGTTTTAAAAGCACAATTAATTGATTGATATTAATCTGTGTCTTTAAATATATATATATATATATATATATATATATATATATATATATATAAATGATATCTACTGGGTTAATTTTCCCCTTGACTAGAACTAAATGTCCCTCTGTATCTCTTCTGATTAGTTTTGGCTTGAAGTCAATTTTGTTAGATATTAGGATGGCAACCCTTGATTGTTTTCTTGTTTGATTTAACTGGAGAACTTTTGTCTATCCTCTTACACTGAGGCAGTGCCTATCTTTAAAGCTAAGATGTGTTTCTTGTAGGCAACTGAGAAACGGATCTTGTTTCTTGATTCATCTAGTCAGCCTGTGTCTTTTGAATGGGGAATTGAAACCATTGATATTTAAAGTTATTATTGAAATATGTGTTAATTGTGGATATTGTGTTGTTGGTTTTACATGGTACTGTGTTCTCAGTGGTATTTTGTGTTTTAATAATTATGGCTTTGTGTTTCTTTTACAGTCTTTGTGCTAAGCTTATTCCTCTCTTCAGCTCAAAATAGTATTTTCGATATTTTCTTTATGTTTGATTTGTTGAGTATTTTAGGCTATTTATACTGTGGAAAGTTTTCTTTCTCTTTCAATTATGAAAAATAGTTTTGCTAGGTGTATTAGTCTAGGTCAACTTTCATAGTCTTAGGACTTGAAACACATTGCTCCAGGCTCTTCTTGCTTTCCAAGTTTTCATTGAAAAATCAGCTTTTATTTTGATGGCTTTTTTCTTTATATGAGATAAGAATTTTTTCACAGTTTCAATATACATTCTTTGTTATATATACTTAGTGTTTTAACTATAATATGCTGTAGTGATTCTCTTCTTTTATCATGTCTATTTGGTGTTCTGTGTGCTTCTTGTACCTACAGGCCCTTGTCTTTCTTTAAGTTAGGGAAGTTTTTTCCTATGCTCTAACTGAAGCACCCATATATGCCAGTAACTGGATTTGACATTCTCCTCTTTCAACTATGCCTGTAATTAGGTTTAGTTTTTGTCATGATGCCTGGCATTTCCTACTTTCTAAAAAAATATTCTTTATTTAGTCTAGATTCTCTATTTTAACTTTTGAGTCCTTCTATCTATTTTCTGTTTAATTTATTGTACTTACATGGCTTTCCTTTGGGCTTTCTATTTGAGTTATTGGATTTTTCAAGTCTATCTTCATTTCATCTTGAGTTTCCTTCAATGTCTACTGTTGGGTAGAATCCATGGTAAGGGCAATCACTGGCTATGAATTCTGAGCTAGTCCTAGAGTTGGGAAGGGAGTACAGATGGGAAGGACCAGTGAGCCTTACTGGGCTAGACCTTGGAAAAGGTATAATATGTCTGCTTGCATACCAATTCCAGGGCGTTTTTACTACTATAGCTTTGTGATATAAATTGAAACTTAGAATTCTGATATATAAAGCATGTCTTTAATTATTATGGATTGTCTTACCATTCTGGGTTTCCACATAAAGTTGAATATTGTTTTCCAAATTCTGAGAGGAATTGTGTTAAAGTTTTCATGAGGATTGCATTGAATCTGTGGACTGCATTTGGTAAGAAAGCCATTCTTCCTATGTTAATATTAGGGATGGTCCATGAACATGGAAGACCTTTCCATCTTCAGAAGTCTTCCTCAGGTCTTAAAGTTCTTATTATATAAACTTTTATTTGCTTGGTCAGAGTTATAACAAGTTTGTGTGTGTGTGTGTGTGTGTATGTATGTGTGTGTGCTCGCATGTGTATGTGTGCATGTGGGGTGTGTGTGTTCTGTTTTGTTTTTTATTTGTTTTTAGGCTATTGTGGAAGGTATTGATTTCTTTCTCAGTATGTTTGTAATTTGTGTATAGGAAGTCTCATAATTTTTGTGTTAACTTTTTATCTTACCACTTTGCTTAAACTGTTTATCATCTGTAGAAATGTCCTGGTAAGTTTTTAGGGCCCTTTGTTTATATAATCATTTTATTTTCAAATAAGGATACTTTGATTTCTTCTTTTCTTACTTGTATCCTCTTAATTTCTATCAGTTGTCTTATTGTTCTTGCTAACATTTCAAGTACTATATACAATATATATGTACATAGTAGACAGTCTTGTCCCTGATTTTAGTGAAAATGCTTTGAGTTTCTCTCCACTTAGTATAATGTTGTCTGTGGGCTTGATGTGAATTGCCTTTATTTTTTTTGAAGTATATCCTCCTATCTCTAGTATCAACCTGGGCTTTTATTATGAAGGGGTTTTTAATTTTTGTCAAAGGCTTTTTCTTCATCTAATTAGATTATCATGCGGTCTTTGTCATTAGTCTATGTAGTGGATTACATTTATTGATTTATGTATGTTAAAATATTTTGTAACTCTACAATGTATCCAACTTGATGATGGCAGATAATCCTTTTGATGTGTTCTTGAATTTGGCTTGCAAATATTTTACTCAAAAAATTCATATTTATGTTCATAAGGGATATTGGTCTATAAATTTCATTTTCCTCCCCTTTTTGTTGGGTCTTTGTGTAGTTTTTGTCATAAGGGTAATAGTGGCTTTATAAAATAACAATTAGAAAATGTTTCTCTGCTTCTGTTTTGTGGAATAATTTAAAAAATATTGCCATTAGTTCTTTGAATGTCTGGTAGGATTTTATACTTAATTCATCTGGCCCTCAGCTTTGTTTCTTGTTTATTTTTAAATTTCTGCTTTTATTTCACTAGAGTTATATGTCTATTTAAATTGTTTATTTTGTGTTATCTTAACTTTGGTATGTCATATGTATCAATAAATATATATTCTTTCTTTTTATGTCTTCTAGGTCATTGGAATATAAATTTTAAAATCTTTATAGTTTTTTGAATTTCTTCAGTGTCTCTTTTAATGTTTTCTTTTCATATTTCATTTAGATTTTCTGTTTCTTATTTAATTTGCTTAAAGTTTTGTCAATCTTGTCATTTTTTCAAAGAACCATGTATTAATTTTATTGATTCTTTGTATTGTTTTTGTTTGTTTAATTCCATTCCATTAATTTCTTGCCTTCAGTTTGATTATTTTTACTTTCTCTTTTGAGGCATTAATTTTTCCTTTTTTCTAGAGTATCTAAGTGTACCAATAATTATTAATATGAAGTCTCTTTTAAATATACTTAGTACTATGAACTCGCCTCATAGAATTGGCTTCATGTGTGCTATAGTTTTGTATATGATGTTTTCACTTTCATTCATTTTCATTCAATTTCATTTGGTGTATATTAGTTTGTATAGCTTCTGCTTTCTGTGTTGTTGATACCCAACTTTTATTCATGGTGGTCAAACAAGATACAGGGTGGTTTTTATTTTGTTCTGTTCTTTCTTTTTTAAATTTTCTATATCTGCTGAAACTTGCTCTGTTTCCTAATATGTAATAATTTTTGGAGAAAATCCCATGAGCTACTGAGAAGAAAGTATATGTTTTTATGTGTAGATGAAATATTTTGTTAAGTGTATTTGATTTATGACATTATTTAACTCATCACTTCTCTGTTTAGGATTTGTTTGGATGACCTCTATATTAGTGACAGTGACATATTGAAATCACTACTATCATTGTATGAAGTCGATATGTGATTTTAGCTGTAGTAATGTTTCTTTCAAGAACTTTGTTGCTCCTGCATTTGGTGCATAAATGTGTGAATTTGTAATGACTTCTTGGTGAATTTTTTTTAACTGACTCTGAAGTGTTTTTACCTGTCTCTTGATTTGTTTTGTTTGAACCTTAGTTTGACAGATCTTAAAATAGATATACCTTTTTCCATCTTTTTACCTGAAGATGATATCTGCTTTTGATGATGAAGTGTGTTTCTTGGATCCAACAAAAAGTTGAATCCTGTTTGTTTTTTTTTTTTTTTTCCATTTGTTTTGTTTCTTTAATCTGTGGGGTTAGGATGAGAATGGCTCCTATTAGCTCATTTGTTTCAATACTTGATCCCCAGTTAGTGGAACTATTTGGAAGGATAGGAAGGTTGAGTCTTCAAAAGTCCACATCAAACCCAGTCAGTAAGTTCATCTCTTTGTCTTTCTGTCTCTCAGTTTCTCTGTCTCTGTTTCTCTGTCTCTCTGTCTCTCTGTCTCTGTCTGTCTCTGTCTGTCTGTCTGTCTTTCTCTCTTTCTGCCTGCACTTGCAGGTCATGTGAGCTGTGACCTACATCTCCACCCCCATGCCTGCCTGCTTGCTGTCTTATTCCCATCCTGATGGTACTGAACTAACAGTCTGAAACTGTAAGCAAGTTCCAAATTAAATGCTTCCTTTTATAAGTTGCCTTGGTCATGATGTCTCTAACAATAGAACAGTAATTAAGACATAATCCAATCTGTTAGTCTGTGTCTTTTTGGAGGGGGTGATTAAGACCATTAAGATTGAGCATTATTAATGAGTAGTTTTTATTAACTTTTGTTATTTTGTTGTTTTGTGTTCTCCCCATCCCAGCTCCTTTGATGAAATCTTCTGGGATTATTTATTCCTTATAACTTCTAAACTGTCAAACTACTCTTCAAACTGAAGTCACCTTCTAGTTCCTTATGTAAAGATGGCTTGGTAGATAGAATTTGCTTTTTTTTTTTTTTTTTTTTGGAAATAGTTTTTTTTTTTTCTCTGTTAACTATGATTGCTAGTTTGGTTGGGTATACTAGTTTGACCAGACACCTGGGATCGCTCAGTTTACAGATCAACATTTTATGTCCTTCTGGATTTCTAAGTCTCCATGGAAAAGTCAGATGTTATTATAATAGGCCTGCCTTTATATGACTTGGTCTTCTTCATTGCAGCTTCTGTTATCCTTTGTTTGTTCTGAACATCTAGTGTTTTCATTATCATGTATCTGGAGCATTTCTGGTCCTATCTGTTGTTTTGTATGTCTCTTATATGTTGATAACATTTTTTTCTTTTAGACAAGGAATTTTTTCTATGATTTTAATAAACATATTTTTTGTGTCTTTGACCCAGACTCCTTCTCCGTCTCTGTATTTACTATTTGTAGAACTAGTCTTTTCAGAGTGTTCCAGATTTACCGAATATTTTGTGCCTAGAATTTTTTTTAAAGATTTAATTTTTTTTTTTGACTAAGCTATCTATTTCTTCTACCTTGTCTCCAGGGCTTGAAATTCTTTCTTCCTTGTCTTTTAATTTGTAAGCAAGAATTATATCTCAGGTTTTTGTTTGAAATCCTGATATTTTAATTCCCAATTTTATTTTAGTCTAGGTTTTTTTTAGTGGTTCCATTTTGTTGTTGTTGAATTCTATGGTCATGTTTTAAATTGTTTTCATTTTTTTTATTCAACTGTTAATGTTTTCATGGTCTTCATTAAGGCATTTATTTATTCATATCTTCTTTAAGGTCCTTCAATATATTCATAATTGCTGTTTTCAAGTACATATCTTGTGCTTTGATAAGTTGCTTTTCTCAAATCATAACACAATAGGGTTGCTAGCTTCTGGAGGAAGTGTATTATGTTGATTGTTTATGCTTTATGCTTTTGAGCTGGGATCTAGACATCAGCAGTTATGATCTTTGAAGTGTTTCTTGGTATAATTATCTGTCTTCTTGTTGTAGGGTGGGTATTCCTTTCTTTTTCTTTTGGTTGTATTTACTCACTCTGTATCTTAGCCAAATGTGTGGCTGTGAGATCCCTGAATTCCAGCCAAGCAATGAAGATGAGCTCAAAGAAAAGGCTGAAAGAAGAAGTAGAAAATAACTATGGAGACCCTGGACTCTGGTCTGTACCATGGGGTCAAGTCTCAAAGGAATGGAGGTGGGATGGGAGGAGGGGGTCAGGGGAGCAGGCAAATGAATGTCTAAGAACTAGTCTGGAGACACTGGAATGAAAGACAAGGAGAAGCAGAAAAGTTGCCTACATAAGGTCTGGCCTAGTGTGGTGGCTATGGATCTCTGTTAGAGCAATGTTTCCATAATTTGAGATGATTTTAATGTTTAAATTTTGTATAATTTTACAATATTCTGGTAAATATCATCAAATAATCTTCCTAAGCAATTGCATGTTCTTCCATTACATTAAATAACATTATTTATTTTATATACAAATATAATGTATATAATCATATTAATTATATTACATTAAAATGTTGAAAGATTTGTATAAAACAAGGTAGCTTTCATGATTTGCTTTCTAAATATACATGGTAAACTCTCAAAGTTAGTTAAAATTATGCTATTTTTGTGAAAATCATAATAATAATTAGTACCCTTTATTTAATGCCGTGTGCATATGCTATATATTGTTATATATTTAAAACATAACAAGTGTAACCATCACTATAATATAGTATAGATGTTGTTTTTCTCTCTTTGCAAGGAAGAAGTAAGAGTCAGATTATTTAATAATCTTATTGAACATTTTATGGAAAATAAAAGGTTAGGATTACCAAACTCCTATCAGCATACACTGTTACTAAGGTTAAGGGAAATTGGTCTGAATTCAAGTTTTCTTTGTCTTTTCTTACTCTAGAAATTGCTTTAGGACTCAGTAAAGTCAGATTTAGAATACTCGTAACTGCTATAAGCATTCTACTCTGTTCATCTTACTTTGACCCTGTTCCTAGTCCAGATACCATCTCATAATTACACAAAACACATATTGATTCATCCCTAAGTAAAGTTACTGATAGGTTGAAGACTTTCAGAGCCTACCACACTTGATGCAAATGCATGGAAGCACTCACAATTCCTAATCAGTTATCCATTTTCTGTTGACTTGGCAGGTATGGCCTAAGCATGGTTTTAATTGTGTCACCCTTGTTCTCTCCAAGATTCCATTAGATTATGTCAAAGAAAAATTAAGTCATGATGAGAGTAGTATGTTCAAAACTGGTTGCCAGAATGGGAACAAACCAGTTTCCACAATTAAAAAATTTTCTGGAGACTGCCTCTTTTCAAAAAAAAAAAATACATATATATATATATATATATATATACAGAAATTGTAATTATCTTATTAGGTAATATTTAAATGGTGTAAATAAAATGTAAAACACATGGGATGGTCAGGTTGTGAACTCCATAAATGTAGTCACTGCCACATGATCTATTTTCTCTTCCATGTTTGGTGCATCTCTGAGGATTTGAGAGACCCAAAAGGTGTTTTCCAGTTGGATTAGTGAAACATGAAATGAGTTCTGAAAGTTGCATCTTTACTATATTATTACTAAATTTGAGCTCCTTTAAATACCTCCTAAAACAGAAGTTCTCAACCTTCTTAATGTTGTAGCTGTTTAATTTAAGTTTTCATGTTGTGGTGACCCTCAATCATAAAATTATTTCCATTGCTAATTTATAGCTGTAATTTTCTACTGGTAATGTAAATAGCTATGTTTTCTGATGGTCTTAGGTGACAGCTGTTGAAGTGTCATTCAAATCCCAAGGGGGTCATGACCCATAGATTGAGAACCACTCTCCTAAAGGATCTGTTTCTACCTCTTTCAAATGTTAATCATATTCTATCAAGCATCATATATGGAGCCAGGCCCACCAAAATCTTCCTTGGCAGACACAAGACCTGAATTTGCAGATAGCACCAATAAACAAATAGTCAAAAGTTAACTATCATTAGACTAAATTGCAGCTTGTGGCTCAGTGGCAAATGTATAGGGCAAGAGCAGCATATAGCATCTAACATGTGCTCCAGGCATAGCCCTGGAGGAAGCTGTACTGATGTATTCTCTTAATTCTTTATAATAGAATCTTAAGTCGGCGTTCAATTGCTTTGAAGAGACACCATGGTGCTGGCAAGTCTTATAAGAGAAAAACATTTTATTGGTGCTTTCTCATAGTTTCAGAGGTTTAGTCCATCATCATCATGGTGAATAACATGATGGACCACTAGTAGACGTGGTGCTGGAGAAGTAGCTGAGAGTTCTACATGCAGATCTTTAAGCAACAGAAATAGACCAACACTGTGCCTGGATTGGACTTCTAAAACCTCAACCCCCAACCCTAATGAGACAATTCATCCCACAAGGTAATATCACTTACCCCAACAAGGCCACGCCTCCCTGTTGTGACACTCCCTGGTGACAAAGCACTCAAATCTCTGTACCTATGAGAGCCATTCTTATTCAAACCACTAATGAATTTTAAAATATCAAAATCCTTGTAGCTTTAGCTGAGTCATGAAATTTCTGGCCACCCATTGTACCCACTCTTACCCCCTCACTGGTGCCTGACTCCTCTAGGTCTCTGAATATGTGGTCCCATGAAAGTAAAAACCTTCATCTCTGTTTGCAATCATATTTTTAGCCACAGTCCATAGTAAATAAAAGCTATTTCAATGGCATCAAGGATATTCAACTTTAAAGCTCCAGAGTGGGATCTGCTTGAGTTTCTAAGAGGACTGAGTTTGGGCAGTGACACGGAGTTTACAACATAGTACAGATACTTATCAGGGGGACTGTGAACATGGAAAAGCCAGTGTCTTGAAGAGACCAAAGTGACCCATTCCTACTACATCTGGAAAATATTTTCATATGTCCAGCTTATTTTATGAGATTAACAAAGCTGGCTTAATGTCTAGGCATCACTGAACATACATCACCCTGAATTAACACAAAAGGAAATATTACTTAGAAGGTATTGTCTATGGGCAGCTTTAGACAAAGTTACTTAATAAACATTGTGGGAAAAATTACAGTAGGTTAAAAGAGTGAGGGGAACCCTCGTAATTAGGAAACAATGTATGTTCCTTAAGAACAGACTTCACTAATGAAAGACAATGATTTTGTTGGTAATAATTGCAACACATTTCCATGTTGAAATAGATGAAGTTCCCGGATGCATGGAAATTTACATATAACTGGTTTAATATGCTGCCTTTTCCTTTGTGGATGTTCCACAGTCAAAATAACAGTTTTTCTACAGTTCTTGCAACAACACTTGGCTGGAACCCAGAAGTGTGGAAACTAGCTTAGAATTCTTCCAAGGAAGGATCTTAGAGACAATCTTACTTATAAGATGATAAATAGCTTATGACAAAAATTGGTTTTGGAGGACCAAGAATTGGATGGAGAAAACATCATGTTATGTTTTGTTGTATATGTATGCATATGTACTATCAGTATAATAACTTTGTATGTATTTCAGAGCTTTATGTTCAGATATAATTATGACAAATACACTTATTTCTCAGATCTAACTAGCTATCTGCCCTGCTCAGAGGTTTGTCTTTGAAACATACATTAGGCTTATATGACCTATTTGTATGGCTACAACAGTCTTTTAACTTAAGACCTTGCTGGTCTCCTCAATTATCGAAGTTCAATGCACCTGCTCTTGCTACAGCTCAATAATTAAATGTTATCAGTACCACTCAGAAACGTAAGTGCAGAATTTCAATCTAGGAATCCCCACTTTATGGGGAGAGATCTAGATTCTTTCTGTGGCTTTGTTATGCAGAAAACAGCTTGAGACCTATTTGTCACTGTTCTTAGGCAGTTTGTGTGCCTGGTTAGTCAGGATAATTGAGAACCAGCTGGGTTTATAAAACATAGTCCATTAGCTAAGCTTCAAATTCTTCTTGCATAACATTAACAAGATGGTAACGGATGAACTTGTACCCAATGGCCTAATGTCCCACTTGCTTGACAAGCTAATTTAGATGCTCTGTTGAAGTTTTTGTTGGCAAGGGGTAAGTAGGACAAGGAGGGTCATCAGTTTAGGAGAATATACTTTTTTTGGAGTATATCTGGAATACATATTCAGAAATTTGATGAGATGCAAGCATGATGCCAGATGAGTCCTGATCACCCCAGCTCATAATCCCAGAGGTGGCTATAAGTTAAAGTTTTTGCAGATAGGATAGTAGGAGATATCAAAAGTTCTGGTTAATTGGATCACTTTACTCCGAGAGTTTATTCTGTGCATAAAATCAGAGAGTAGATGTCAGACTACTCAGGCCCTAGATGTCAGAAGTCACAACCATGTAGATATTCAATATCAGAAAAGAACTATGCCAGAGACCATAGCTATACTGCACAAGCCTCACATTTTTCTTGACTTTCTCAGTCTCAAGTATAGGACATTCTAAAAAGATATCAAGCCAGTGTCCTCATGACAGGTATATTCTTTTTTTATATTAGTTATTTTATTTATTTACATTTCAAGTGTTGTCTTCATTTCAGGTCTCCCCTCTGCAAACCTCCCATCCCATTTCCCTCTCCTTTGCCTCTAGGAGGATGCTCCCCCCCACCCACTCTTGCCTCACCCCTCTAGCATCCCCCTACGCTGGGGCATCAAGCCTCTACAGGACCAAGGGCCTCTTCCTCCATTGGTGCCAGATAAGGTAATCCTCTGCTACATAGTAGCTGGAGCCATGGACCTATCCATGTATACTTTTTGACTGGTGATTTAGTTCCTGGGAGCTCTGGGGGATCCAGTTAGTTGATATTGTTGTTCTTCCTATGGAGTTGCAATCTACTGGAGTTGCAATCTCCTTCACTTCTTCAATCTTTTCCCTAAATCTTCCATTGGGATCCATGGGCTCAGTCTGATGTTTGGCTGTGAGTGTCTGCATCTGTAGTCTTGAGGTGTTGGCAGAGCCTCTCAGAGGATAGCTATACCAGGCTCCTGTCAGCAAGCATTTCTTGGCATCAGCAATAGTGTTGGGGTTTGATGTCTGCAGATGGGATGCGTGGGGAGGTCTCTGGTGGCCTTTCCTTTGGTCTCTGTACAACTGTTTGTCCCTGTGTTTTCTCCTCCCAGAAGCAGATCCTGTGCTTCAGCCTCCCCCTCCCTCCTGCCCACACCCAGAGACAGCTTGACTCCCAGGAGTTCTGACACTCTCAAGGTTAACAGGTGAATCCCCTGACCCAATACCTGGCCTAGGTGGGACCAGCTCCCCCTACCCAGACTAGAAGACACAAGACCTCCCACCCTGTTTGAGACACACATTCCTTCCAGTTTGCAACTGCTCCAGGGAGCAGATTGTTTGCTCCAGCCCCTCACCCACACCCACACCCACACCCAGAGACAGCTTGACTCCCAGAAGTTCTGACACTGCCAGACTCATAGGTGAATTTCCCCACCCCAATATTTGGCCTTACTGGGACACCCACCCCCTATTCCACTCCTCCATCTCCACCTCCCTATTACTCCCTTCCGGCCCAGAGGACACAGGACCTCCTGACCTGTTGGAGACACATTTTCCCTCAGGTCCATAACTGCTCCAGGAACAGATTGTGTGCTCCCATCTCATGAGGATGATAGAGGAACTTAAGGAGGACATAATAACTCCTTTAAAGGAATGCCTTTAAGGAAGGGAAAAATGTCAAGTAACAAAGGCAGACCGATCAGAATTACATCAGACTTCTCAACAGAGATTCTAAAAGCCAGAAGATCTTGGGTAGATGTCATACAGACAGGTATATTCTTAATGCTCAAGGTCAGAGGACCAGAACACAGGTAAACAGATAGAAGCTCTTAAAGAGGAAATGCATAAATCCCTTAAAGAAATACAGGAAAACACTATCAAACAGGTGAAGGAATTGAACAAAACTGTCTAGGATCTAAAAATGGAAATAAAAACAATAAAGAAATTGCAAAGGGGACAACCCTGGAGATGGAAAATCTAGGAAAGAGATTAGGTATCACAGATGCAAGCATCACCAACAGAATACAAGAGTAGAAGAGAGAATCTCAAGCATGGAAGATACCATAGAAGAAATCAAACAACTGTCAAAGAAAATACAAAGTTCAAAAAGCTCCTAACCCAAAACATCCAGGAAGTTCAGGACACAATGAAAAGACCAAATTTAAGTAATAAATATAGAAGACAGTGAAGATTCTCAACTTGAGGGATCAGTAAACATCTTCAACAGAATTATAGAAAAAAAGTCCCTAACCTAAAGAAAGAGATGCCCATAAACATACAAGAAGCCTACAGAACTCCAAATAGATTGGACCAGAAAAGAAATTCCTCCCATCACATAATAATCAAAACACCAAATGCATAGAACAAAGAAAAAATATTAAAAGTAGAAAGGGAAAAATGTCAAGTAACAAAAGCAGACCTATCAGAATTACATCAGACTTCTCAACAGAGATTCTAAAAGCCAGAAGATCTTGGGTAGATGTCATGCAGACAGGTATATTCTTAATGCCCAAGGTCAGAGGACCAGAATCTCAGCCACATCTAGTACCCCTAGCTTGTTGAAGTTCCATCTGTCAGATCCTCTGTCCCTGTGACTTCCATGCCTCAGACCTCGGTCAGACTCCCCTTGTTGAACTTCTCTCACGCCACTCCCTCTACACACCCCTCCCATTCCTCTTCAGTTCTACCCCGAGTGTTCATTATTAGCTTTTGACTTAATTCTTTCATCAGATTCCTGCACAAAGCAGCTGAATGTAAAATTCATAGATTCAGAATAAAGCAATCCTGGTTTTTATTTTAACTGCTCTGTCCCTTAGCAGTAACATTGTATGTTCTCATTGTAACGCTTGTAGGACAGCTGGAAGAATTAACCTTTCCCTTCATTAAAATGCACACTAAGCTATCTAAAGAATTTTTTTTTAAGCAGAGAGCACACTAATGGGCATACAATAAACACATGATTGATAGTTCTTGTCTTTATTTGGGGGAAAATAGTAATGGAATACTAATTAAAGTAAATAATATCAAATATCAATCTGTTCTAGATCCCATGAGCCATTTCCCTCTAAGCTCAGTAAATAGTGACCATTGACTTTGTGTTTGTAATGTTTGCTCATCTCTAACTGCTTGTCCATTTCCACTGCATATTTAGCAACCCTTTCTCGATTTGGCTCTTGATCAGTTCTCATGGGATCTGGATTTTTCTCAGCATAATCTAAACATCTATGGGAATTTAGACTCTTCTTAAGCTTTACATTGCAGGTAGCTCTCACCAGAAGAGTTGCTGTGCTGATGTGACATTAGGTGGCATTCTGAGAAATCTCCACCTGCCGTATGGTGTGACAAATGTCATGATGTAATTACTTCCTTTATTCCAGGAGAGCTTGCCAGGAACCCAATGCCACCTCCGTAACATCCAACACCGGTGGCTTAACTGTACTCAGCTTTTCAAAGAACACACTCAGAGTGTTCCAACCCCATGGTTGCTTTGTTCTCATGGTCCAACAGGTCTTAGGTTTCCCAGTATAATCCTGCTAAGTACAGCACTCTAGTTGTGTGTTAACTGCATTTTCTATTATTGCCAGTTCTTGAGTTCTGTTCTAAGAAGCATTTGCCTAATGTAGATACAAGTGACTATTCTTTTAGTATTTGTTACTAATAAGTACATTCATATTCTTATAACTTAGAGGCATGACTGTAATTATTCATGAAAGTTTTAGCCCCTAAAATTTTACTTTAAAATATCATGAATTTTTGTTTGTTTGTTTTGGTGCACATCTTATTTATGCCAAGGTGAACTTCTATGACACAATGTTAAATGTGTGCTGTCTTTCTTTGGATGGTAATATTACTTAATTTATTAAATACTTAGTGTTTGATCCAATTATTTGCTTTATGTAAGATTCAATATACATAAAGGCTATTTAGTCCATTTTTCTTGATCGAAAGAAAACAAGAAATAAAAAAAACAATTAATTCTTAATTTCTTTTCCCTTCTTCCTTTCTTCCTTTCTTATTTCTCTCACCTTTTCCTTCATTTTCTCCCACCATTCTTTCTCTTTCTTTCTTTCTTTCTCTCTTCTTCCTTTCTCTCTCCTTCCTTCCTTCCTTCCTTCCTGCATCATTTACCTCTTTCTTCCTAACTTCTACTGTATGTATTTCTACATTGTTTCAGCAATGTGAACCCTGAGGTTGTGCAATTTACTGAAAGAAAAAAAAAAAAAAACCTGTCTCTAGTTGTGATGTGACTCAGCCCTTAGCACACACCTTTAATCTCTCTGGCTGAAATGTATACATACATTTCACACTCAGAGTGTTCCAACCCCATGGTTGCTTTGTTCTCATGGTCCATGATCATCTTAATACTTAAAACCTTTAATCTCAAATAAAGAAGGTAAAGTTAGTTTGTAGTAGGAAGTACCCATGTTTGAAAGTGATGTCAAATTGAGTGGCAGACAAAGTGTTGAATCAGAGAAAGATTTGACAGAATAGGAAATACCCAATTCTCATGAGAACAGAAAGAAAAGCTCCTTAAAGGAGCTGTGCAGAGAGAAAGGAGGCAGTTTTACCAGGAGAGTTTTACAGAGACAGGTTGAAAAGGGAACAAAGCTAGACACTTGTGAAGACAGAACAAACGAGAGAATCAGGAGGAGCTAGAAGATTAGAATAGATTGACAGAGTTAGTTTGAGGGCAAGCAGAGCAATTCAGGAGAAGCTGAGAGAAGCCAGATTTAATTAGTCAGCTGGGAGAGGAGTTTGAGCCAAAACAACTGAGTTGAACCCACCACCTAGAGTTCAGAAACAATTAGAAAGGGTGAGCTTATTCAATAGTAAGTCAAAGAGGCTGAAAACATCCTAGGCCTAGATAAAATTATACAGAGGATAGACACTTCCAGGACTAGGCATGGGTTATCAGACTGAGGCAGTAAGTCTTAGAGATGACAATTACAACAGGAGAATAAAAGTTACATTTACACTGTATAGCACAGGCTGGCTTCTAACTTATGATTTTCCTATTTTCATTCCCTTCCTCATGCTAGAATTGTAGCCATTCAGCAAACCGTATCTATAACTTATATCTTATAAGTGTCAGTTATTTGTTAACTAATTAATTCATTTGATATTTTATACTATGCTTCAATTAAATTACTAAATGGGGTTAGTTGAAAGGGGTCAGCAAAAGGAAGAGAACTGGGCAGAGAAAATTCACCCATGTGATCCATAACACAGAAAATTCAGTGCTTCCTGGTCTTAAATTTTTCCAGAATATTGATCAGGCAAATACTTTGGGATGGTTAATATTTTCAACTGTAGAGAAACCAGAATCAGACTCTCAAGATAGTCTCTAGATATAAATAGATGGGGTTTTCTAAATCATGTCAATTGAGGTTGAAAGACCTACCCTAAATTTATTGCTGTTTCATGGGCTGTGATCCTTAGCTGTATCAGAAGTAAAAAACTAGCCAAGAATAGCATTCACTGTGCTGTTTCCTTACTGCAGACACAATGTGACCAGGCGGCTCACTCTCTTGCTATGTAGGCTTTCTTGTAATAAGGGTCTTCTCCTTCAACTGCCAGCTAAAATGTACTTTTCTTTTCATAATTTGCTTTGGTCAGGTGTTTTGTCCCTCAAGGAAAGTAACTAATATGAACTTGAAGTGAAAAAACTGTCAATGTACTGCATACATGCAGAAACTCCTGATTCACCACATTGAGTTGTTTTTTTGGTTTTTTTTTTTTTTTTTTTTTTGTAGTCTTTAATTCATAAAGACTGTATATGCTGACATTGAGACCTGTACTTCCAAGGGATGAATGTATTCCTTTGTGCAAAGAATACTAATTGATTCTATCTTATAATTTTCATTCATTCTTTTAGGTTTTTTTGTCATTTTTATTCGTCCGTCATTTGCAATAGATGTTGGAGAATGTGAATGTGTGAGCACATATGGATGTACCTATGTGCTCCTGTGTTAGTTAGCAAGCACAATGGCGGTTCTCAGTTCTACATCCAGATACTTTCTTACTAGCACAGTATTTGTGCATTTGAAAGGCTCAGGTCTTTTTTTGTATAAGGATGTCTCAGAGGTCTTTTTTCTTCCCACAATTATTCAAGCTCTGGTGTTGACATTTGGAGTTGACATAATCAGAATTTTCTCTGCACTCTTCAAAATATTGACAAAAGAAACATCTGGTGACACATTGGATGACAGAGCCTCAGGTTTCTCACTGGGTCCTTAGCCGTGTTTTCTCTGTGGTTGGCATATCATATTTCCCTGATGTTTTGGAGAGTGTTAAAATGTCAGTAAAATATATATTCACCACTTCCTGCATCATCTATTTTATTGAAGTGTCAAGATATTTGTGTGTGTGAGATGACCCTGGGAGAAGAAAAAAGTCACAGACACTATGGTATCATAGTTAGCTTTGTCTTGGCACATGCTAGGGTCATATGGAAGAGGGACCTCAATTGTCTCCTTCAGATTAACCTGTAAGACAGTCTAAGGGCAGGTGGTCTTGGGCTGCAGAGGAAAGCAGGCTGAACGAGCCATGAAAGTTTACAAAGCAGCACTCCTCTGCAATCTTTGTTTCAGTTCCTGCCTTCAGGTTTCTACTTTGATTTCCAGTCCTGACTTTCCTTTATGATGCACCATAAGTTGAAAGATGAAATAAACTTTCAAGAAGTTTCTTTCAAATCTCTTCAAGAAGCTGCTTCTGGTCAAGATGTTTCTCAAAATGATCAGAAGCAAACTAGGCTACTCTGCATTCACTCGTATTTCCAGAAGGACGGAATCTGCCAGAGACCCCATGACATCCTAACAGGCAGGCACACAGAGAAAAATGCTGATGCAGGAAGCAGAAGTAATGGCAGTACCAGCAATGATGGAATCAGACTTATTCCTTTACAGGAATTGTGTGTGTGTGTGTGTGTGTGTGTGTGTGTGTGTGTGTGTGTGTGTGTGTGTGTGTTGAGCTTCTGCTGAGCAGTCAGGAGGGAGTTATGTTTACCTAAGAAAGCTCCAGTCTTCTGGCAGATTGTATTCGGGTTTCAGATCACTCACTTGATATTCAGAAGCACACTTCTCTCTACAGCATGCGCTAATTGTTAGATAGACAGGAAGAAATAGGATCTATCTCTGGGCAGGAGTTTTGCTTGTTTTTACCTCAGGGGGATATTTTCTTATTTTAATAGGTGTCGGGATCCTTGTGTGCAGTGTATTTTTTCAATAAACTGACTGGTTTTAAAACTCAACAGAATACTGGGTTGATGTAGCATTACTGTAATCTTCCACTTATGATGTCTGTGTGGTGGACAGTTGCTGCATACACAGAGAATTTTCAGATTCCAAGGGAGGCTAACTACACAGCACAGGGAAAGGGGTAGGCATTATGGCCACGTGGCTAGAACAGGAACATCATCACATCAGGACACCAAGCAACTGTTCAAATTCTGGAAAACAAGACCTTGTCAGAACCTACTGGGACCAACATAGTTGACCCAGACAACTGGTAACTGCCTTTTGCTTCATTATAATGCATGTCCATGTCATTTGAGACATCTCAATGATGCATCTGACAAGATGACACAAATGAAAACCTTGTTTAAAGAAGAAATAGGAGAATCCCAGAAACTCTTCAGTCCTTTCTGAATATCAATTGCCTTTTATTCATCTTAGTCCATGAAAAGTTGCTTCATCCCTATAGCTGCAGGTGGAAACTCATGTCCCCAACCTCTGGTTTTAGTACAATCTGCTCCAAAAATATGTGCACTCACCCTTTAGAGGTGACAGAGACACAGCTCTACATTGCCACTGTCCACAGCCTCACCAGTTCTGCTAGACTTTTAGAGACCTCAACTCAGGCCCAACATGGATTTGTGACTCTGACACTAAAAGTAACTCCATGGATAATCAGTATAATGAGGCAAAGTTGGAAATTTCATTGGAGACAGGTTTTGTTTTGTTTTGTATAGGATTTAGCAATGGGGTTGAGAGAAAGGGAAATACACACACACACACACACACACACACACACACACACACACAAATACACACACAAAAGACACCCCAGTGGGGGTAGGTGCCATCTATGTAAGAATAGGAGAAAGATATGTACAAATATGAATATTGAGCTCAAGGGACAGTAAACAATTAATTGTCTTAGTAGTAGCTGCATGTAACCTCTGGTGACTCTTAAGTTACATCTTAAAAGGTTGCTAGGAAACCTGTTTCTCTTTCCTTCTGTCTCTTCGGATAATAGAGACTTGAGAGGCACCTTAAGAAATGCTTTAGATGCCATTATAATCAGGTACAGTCAAACTAGAAGGTGCTAAGGTTGCATAAGGGTTTAAGACATGACTTTTCATTATATATAAGACTTCTGGTGAGATTCCTAGAAAACCATGGAGGTCTAAAAATTAATGGCTGGGAAGACAGAAAACAAACAGCTAATTCTGCTGAAATTCTTGATCAGCAAAAGTTTCAACCTGATTCCAGAGTGTGGGGCTTCCCTCGAATTTCTAATGTCATCAAGATTTTTCCAACATTTTTCCCCTATTCCACATTACACACACTCACACTCCGTAACAAACCTCTCAGCCAATCCCTTACTGTTTCCTATCCAGACTCACTCTCTGATAGTCATAAAAACCTACAAACACTGAATAGGGTGTCTCTCTGTCCAATTTATCTATCTTTCCCTGAGACCTTCCCAGCCTACAATCTTCCTTGGGAACAAAGGTACTCACATTCATAACTTGTAAAGTTGATGGCTCTAAATAACTTAAAAGAAATGCTTCCTACCCCAAAACTGCCCATGGGAAAGAGTAGCTTCATTCATTTTTACACATCTTCCCAGGAGATAACCTGAGTCTACTGAATGGCCTCCATGCTCAATCTAGGACACCTTTGAAGTGTCATTAATGTGCCACAGATTCCACTGAGACCAGCTAAGCCTCGATTATAACCACATGCTCAGTTTCTCTCTCCCGCAGCTCCACTCTGCTTGTTCCTCTGGAATTTTTTTTTCCATAAAAATCTTAACATACGTGTCTTTTTTTCCCCTGGAGCAGTGATAAAAATAGTTACTAATTAAAAGTGATCCTAAGAAATCCTAAGTGATACTAAGAAATACACTGTAAATTGTGGCATTAAGCTTTGTTACCTGTCTACCAGCTGATAGGAAAGAGCCTACAAACTGTTATATGTAAATACTAATATCCCCTAGTATGCCAAAATGCTCCAGTTGTTTATGCTAGTGCTAAAGGTAAAGTAGATATATTCACTGAAATGAAAGTTGTGGCTGGCAAATTACTCCTGCTAGTATGACAGAATAATAATAAGGGATAATACAAAAGGACTGTTATGAATTTTTTGTCCGTTTGTCTGCTCTTGTTTATGAATCAGAGAGAGCTGGCAAAATGTCAAAGAAGAGTAGAGAAGAAGGCAAGCACTGTCAAAGTCTTCCTACAAACATATAAAGAGATTCATCTTCTGCAATGAAATGTTTGGTGGTTTGAATACGTATGACCCCCACAGACTCATGGGTGTAGATGCCTGGTCCATCGGGAGTGACACTATTAGGTGTGGCCTTGTTGGAAGAAGTGTGTCATTGTGAGATGGGCTTTGAGGTCTCTTATATGCTCCAAGTATGTTGAGTATAGAGCTCAGGCTTTCTTTGCTGCCTGCAGATCAAGATGTAGAACTCTCAGCTCTTTCTCTAGCTCTGTGTCTTCCTGGATGCTGTCGTGCTTCCCACCATGATGATAAAAAAAATACACCTCTGAATGTGTAAGCCAGCCCCAAATGAATGTTTTCCTTTATAAGAGTTGCCTGGTCATCACAGCAATGAAATCCAAACTAAGAAAAAAGGAAAGAACTAAATCTATCACTTGATACTAAAGGGAGTAAAAGATCAATATACAATTGAATTCTGAGCCCATCCTCTCCCTTTCACAGAAGTCAATCTCTGGGTCCTTAGCTCAGATTTGACCTCATTATGAAAAAAATGTCATGTTGTAAACAGAGCCACATGGCACCACTGTGGAGTCTTTTAGGGTAATTATACACTGAGAAAAAAGCTACAACCAAATGCTTCAAGGATATTGTTTAGGCAGTGGATCTTGTTAGCACTGATGGTTGAGGAATTCTGTATCTCATGGGCCCCAGAAAAGTGATGATATCTGAAAAGTAGGCAATGGGGTCCAGTAGCATGTCTGACTCATGGGAAGGTCAGCATTAATCTACCCATCAATGCATATTTTGAAGAGATCTCCTCAGCAATTGACAGATAACACTTGGATTGTGTTGAAATATATCAGATATTTGACATGAGCTTTTATTGGTACAAGGTAGTGGCTACCTTTATCTTTGCTTGACTCACTACTTCAACTGATACTAAAAGAAGATTGAACCTGGCAAATGAGAATGAATAAGATGATCCCACCAAAAATTAGATTCAATAGTAACCATTACGCTTGATCACATCAAGATGGCCCCAGGAATATCATTTGGCAATTGCATTTTTCTTTTTTTAAAAAATTCATATCAATGAAAGATAAGTAAAAGCAATTCCCATATGTGAAAGAAAGACATTTCTAATCCCACTTCTGGCCTCACTCAGCTTTCTAATCCTTCAGCATAATGTATTTTGAACATTGTACAGAATATTACATTGATGCACTGTGCTAATATTATGCAGATTGGATTTGAAGAATATTTTATAATACTTTCATATCTGAGTGCAAGTGATAACCTCTATAAATATTTGAGTTTATTCATATTAATGAAAAATTTAAGAGCCTAGAAGCTCAAGTTAATGTTTAGGCAACCTCTATAACTTCTCACTTTAACATGAGCTGAACAAGGACAGCAACAATAAACTGCTAAGTGGGATGGGGAAAGCCCACAAGGCCTCAACCCTATACAATGCACTATAGGCAGCTAAGGGATGCTGAGAGTAGAAGAAATGGCATTCCCCAGGGAAGAGCACACCAATTGGTTATTTAATACCAAATGGTCATCCCTGAAAACATACATACAAATAACAGTATATAATGAACCAAGTTATATTTATATATTTAGGAACATATATGTATATGTTATATGTATATGTATGTATGTATATATATATATATGCTTATAACAACAATTTAATGGGAAAAAGTCATGAATTTGAAAGAGAGAAAGGAAAGGAATAAAAGGAGATTTAGGGGGAAAATGGAAGGTGTAAATGCTATAATTATAATTTCAAATAATAAAAGAAAAAAATTAAAAGCTAGGATATTGTATCTGGTATGTGTATGCATGTTCATTTGCTTGTGTGTGTGTGTGTGTGTGTGTGTGTGTGTGTCTGTGTGTGCTGTATGTACATGTGAGTGGGGATTTTGTTTGTGAACTTTGAAAAGTCTTTCCAGATAGTGACATCATTGCCTCTAACATGAAGTGCCCTTTAAAACTTTCCAGCTATGTAATGAACATACATGATTCTTTCACATTTTGATAACTGTACAAACTAACCATTCTAGAAACCATTTTCCCTACTTGGTGGTAGCCAAAGATGTTTTTATCAAAACTGTTTTGATGTCTCATTGAATTGCTAAGTTCTGCAAACTACGTTAAAACATAGCTTTCATTAATATAAGTTGTTATATAAGAGGTAACTATTAGTCTTTCTCTCCTCTTGGTTTCACTTTTTCTTTGTGATTCTAGGATATTCACAGAATACTGAGCTCTTCCTGCACTTTCCTTTCACTCTTTGGCAGTATGTTTGCATCTTGTTCAAAACATTCAAAACTTTTAAACTTTTTCCAATGTTGTTCGGGTTTTTTTTTTTTTGTTCTGTTTTGTTTTGTAAACCAGGAATTTCATTATTACATTGTGACAGCAACATTTAAGAGCAGCACCAAGCTGATCATAAAATATTGATTTACTAGGAATTGTGCTAAATAATTACATGAAATTTAACATTGTTTAAGTACACAAACCCAGCAATAATGAAAGGTAACCTATGAACCTACTTCTAAAAGGCAGTTTGGGATTTAGAAGTATGGTCATAGAAAAAATTACTTTAGGACTTTCAAACAAATTAAAAAGTAGCATAAACTATAAGAGAGAAAGACCTGAATATGGTGATGAAATTTTATCTTAGAACTACTAGAACAGTTATTGTTAAGGAGCTATAGATAGTAAGAATTTAGTGAAGACATGAAAAATTGAAAATACTGTTGGGAATTTAAAACAATGTTATCACTTTGAAAATAGGCTGATAGTTCTTGAAGCAACTGAACATAGACTTACTACGTAGCTCAGAGAAGAAATTATATATTTGCCCAAACATTTACATATTCCTGTTCATAATAGTATCTTGAGAAGAAGAAGAGCAGTGGGAGAGATGTGGAGAGAGGAAAACTGAGAACGAATAAGATCAAAATATGGACATGCATGATAAATATCATAATGAAACCTGCAAGGGGAGGAACTGATATTAAAATCTGGTTCCCTAATTGTTTTTTGATTAATTCAATAAAGATGGAAGAATCAATCATTGGGCAAAAGAAAAAAGGTGAGATTTCCAGGTCCCAGGAGAAAGAGGATGGAAGGAGACAGAAAGAGAGGTTTCGGCCAGACCGTGGGGCAGAAGAAGAACATCATGTAAGGCCTAGAGGCTACTAGAACTGGTGATGGCCTCCACCACAGGCAGAATTCTGATACAGGATAGCTGATGAGTTTAGGACAACAGATTCTGCTCCTAGCAGTTGTGTTATCTGACTGGTTTTAAAATATTCAGGCTGTCTGGTGTTTTCTACCCACGGCGACTCAGGTGGACAAGAGAAAGGGCACAGAAAAAAAAAGGCACAGCCTGGGCTGTTAGAGGCTTGGTGGTTGGCCAATGTAGAGAGTGCAGTTCCTGGTGCTCATGAGAAAAGAATCAGAGCTAGCAATTGGTGGAGCTGAGTGATGCAGGCAGCTGCTGATCACAGAGCCTAGCCACGAATGTAGGCAGAGCTCACAAGAAAGAGCAAGCATGTTTCTAAAATTTCATGCAACAGAAACCAAGGATTATGAATACCAATATATGCTAATAAAACATTTAAAAGCGTTATTCAAAATAGTGAAAGAATGGATACAGGGCAAATGTTCAGCAATGAATGAACATAGTTTTAAAAGTGTGGCACATCCATATAATAAAATCTTATTTAGCAATGAAAACAAATTTAACATTAATAATACCAACTACAGTGTTGGACAGAGGTTTAGGGAAGTAGAACATGTCATGCAATGAGATTGAACGTCTCATTGAAATGAAATTTGGAGTTGACTGGCATCAGAAGTGACAACGTTGCTTACCGGGTGTCCAGGACAGAGGCTGGAGATGGAAGGCAATGGAGAGTGACTGAACACTAATGTAGAGTCTCCTGTGAGCTAACGGAAATGTTCAGAAGCAGACTTTTGATGACTTCACAAACTTGGCCAACACTGCAAAGAAAAATGCAGAGGGGAAAAGAACTGTTAAGGAAGTTGACTTAGTGGAATGTAAGCCATATCTCAAATGGATGGCCATCAAGTATGACAGGAGCGAGCTACAGACTATGAATATGAGAAGCACTCAAGGGTAACTGGAGGTATAGGAAGGAAATATCATCGTAGCCATGACAACTGGCCGCAGGCTGAAGACCAAACCCTAAGGAGCAAAAGAAGACATTGATAGATGAGCCAAGAAGGATCAATGAGCTTCTCATCTCACTAGTAACCGAACTGAAGATAGGATTTCTGCTCAGCAAAGAGATGGAGATACTTTTTAATAGTCATATGACATATAATGTAAAAGTATGTTGTAAACTTTTATGAATTTGTGGGAAGAAATCAAAAGAGAGCTAACTATAGAAAGTTCTTGTTTTAAAATTAACATTTCCTTTTAGTTGCAGATGCTTTTGTGTTTACACATGGCTTTATGAAAACCCATGCACTGTTTGCGGCTCACACTGAGCTTAAACTCCAATGGCACTTGGTAATTACCTACCTGCTGCTATATGAATGAGTTTATAGGTAATCTATCAGGTCAGCTCAGTGATAGAGATACCGGCATCTGATTCCTGAAGTCTTTATGCAGGAGCAAGTCTTGGCTCAGAGGCTCCCCCCTCATCAGAAGGATCTGGGTCTGTAGCATTCTCGCAGAAGGGGACATCCCATGGCAGGCAGGTCTTGCTGAATCCATGTTAAATCATTTAGAACAACCGACCACGGATGAGCTCTTAAGGCATAAGGCAAAGCTAAGACTTTTCACTTCAACACTGAAACAAAAATTGTGTTTAAATCTAATTTTAAACTCTTGAATTATAATCAGTTTGTGTCAGTTATTTCATATTCAAGGCCTACAGGCTTGAATTTATTTAGGAAACAGGGTGGCATTGTTTATTGAACAAAAACCAGATCTTTAAATAGAATTGTCCCAGAGGATGTCAACAAAACACCAAAGAAATTAATTACTGCATAATGAGAACTATTATTGAGCACATCTCTGATTCCAGATACTATTCTAAATACTTTGCGTATGACATCCAATTCAATCCAATAGGAACGTTTGCAATTGAGGAAAATTAAGCTCACTTAAAAATAATTATACTAGGTTTTTGACACTGACTGAAACTTGACAGAAACAAACTTAAAGGGGAAAATGGGTTTTTCTCTTGTGCTTGAAAAGAGACTTCAGTCTTCCACTGGGGCCTCAGGAACGTGAGAAAAGGGCTCTCTCACAGGGCCCCAGGCAGGAAGAAGAGAGCACAGGCTGGTACCTTCAAAACCCTACCCTAACACACACACACACACACACACACACACACACACACACACACACCACACAGCACACACACACACAACTATTTCAGCCAACCCCCACATTCTAAAGACCCCCCCAACCTTCACAATAGGGTCCTAGAAGTTTGTGAGGGAGTTCAAGATTCAAACCCTATTAATGATAGATTTGCTCAAGGCCATACATACAACTGAAATTAGCAAGACCAGAATCTGAAACCTAAAAATAAGATTCTTGAGATTGTAATGCTAGATTTTTTTTAAAGTGACAGGCTATAGAAAAATACTTGGTTGTTTTCAGATAATCAGCTATTCTAACAATACAGATTAGGACATGATCTTGTTTCTAAAACAATACGATGATCATCTCAGAATATAAAAGACTGCAAAGCAATTTTAAGACCAGGTGGGTCATGGCAGGGATGGTGATTGACACATTAGAAGATGCCTTGAGGTTGCCAATGATTTGCATCTTTGCAGGGCTCCAAGCTGACACATTCAGCCTCATTACCTCAGTCATATTCAATTACATCTTCTAATGGAAGGGTATCTTCAGTTCATCCATGCAGTGCAGCCACCAGTTTAGAGTATGGCATTTTCTCTAGTAGAATCTAACCAATCTCGTTCCCTGTCTTCCAAATGCAGACAGAGTGAGCAGATCATGTCCAGGTTTATTTTGGTCAAGAAGACAAATATTTCCTTTGCTGTATCTTTCCCCAAGGTTGGCAGAAGTAAAAGTATGCTTATATATTTACTGTTGATAACTTTCTTATTCTTTTTATAGGATGCTTGTGAATGTTATGTTTGAAGTACTATCTTAGTTCACAATCTTCGCTGGTCACTTCCAGAATCAGGTGGTTTAACCTCTAGTGAGAGGGACAGGTAGAGTCACATCATAGATGTGACAAGGGCAGACTTTATCATTAAGGAGAAGATTAGAAAGAGGCTGGAGTCACACAGTCCACACACATGAAGTCTCTGTGCCCTCCCTCTTCACTTCACTTCTCAAATGTTCCACAAGCTCCCAACATACTCACCTGGGGACTAAGATTTTTAGCACAATAGATCTTTGTAGAGCACACAGCCCAGAGTCAACCATAGCAAAGTTCTTTTGAGTGATTGATTGATTGATTGATTGATTGATTTTATATCCCAACCACATTTTCCCCTCCCTCCTCTCCTCCCAGTTCTTCCCTCCCTTCCAGCCCCATCCACTCCTCTTTCCTTTCTCTTCAGAAAAGAGGAGGCCTCCCATGGATGTCAACTAGACTTGGCATATCAAGTTGCAATAAGACTAGGAGCATCTTCTCTACTGAGGCTAGAGGAGGCAGCCCAGTAGGGGGAAACAGTCCCAAAGGCAGGCAACATAGTCAGACACAGGCACTCATAGCAAAGTTTGTGAGTAGAAAGATTGCTGGAAATAATTAGTACAAGGTGTGAAGGAGAGACACCTGCTTATAAGTGTACCTCTAAGTTTGGTGTCAGGGAGATTAAATGTGCTTCTGTTTCTTTTACAAAGACCCTGATATGTTGGCAATGAGATTGCATTAGGAGCTGCCCAAAGAGCTTGCTTTTTTGTCCAAGGCTTGAAGAAATCCAAGATTTTATCTGAGCAGTTTGTGGGAATTATCTTGATTGCATCAATTGGGATGAGAAGATCCATTCACTGTAGGAGGCACCATTCCCTAGGCAGAGGATCCTGGACTATATAAGAATGGAGAATGAATCTGAATACTAGCATGCAGATATTCATTGTTCTCTGCTATTGACAGTGAATGTGACGCCACTGGTTTTCTCAAGCTCCTGTCCCCATGACTTCTCTGTCAGGATGGATTGTCACCCAGAGTTGTAACCCTTAAGTAATGTGTGTCAAGGTATTTTAATCACAGAAACAGAAAAGATATTCAGACAAAAGGCAAATAAATATTTGCAATGATATAAGTAAGCAATGATAATTGTGTGAAATTTTATAAGGAAAAATTTAAAAATGGGACACCTATTTGTAATGACAGTATAAACTTGAACTAAAGCCAAATGAGAAGAGGATAAGAAAAAGCATCTGATCCCATTACTTTCATAAGGGTGGATGAAAAAAAGAAAAAGACATAAGTCAGCGGAGTCCAGAGTGTGCATATGTGCTCACGTTTTGTCAACACAAAAGTGAAAATTGAATTCAGCAATGACCATGTAACAGACCCCCAAACCCTAGCACAACTGAGGGTACAACTGAGGGTACATTACAGGTATTATTCTGATTTTAAACCCAACACTTATGCCCCAACTCCTGCCAAAATGAGAACAAAGACCTCAGCCTTCAGAAAGACCTTGTCCACAGTTCCAGGAAAGCATCCTGCCTTCCTCTAGCTCCCCTCCTTCAACATCCCCCTTCCGGCTCATTTCTTAGGGTCACTTATTACTTCCATGGGAGAACATATTTGGAATTTGGAAATATGATCTGGGTTGTAGATACATTTTTACTTCAAAGTTTCTAACGTGCTTTTTAAAAAAATGTTTAAACTATTTACATTTTATTGTGATGACTGACACATTTAGAGCAGTTTCTGCCATTACATTTTAGTTCTGTTTTCTATGCCTTTTCATTGTTTTGCATTTCCCTTGATAAAATTCCTTCCATCCTTCTTTCATTTCATCCTTTCTTGCTTTCTTCCTTCCTTTCTCTTTCTCTCTCTCCCTCCCTTCTTCCCTCCCTTCCTTCCCTCCCTTCCTTCTTCCCTCCCTTCCTTCCTTCCTCCTTTTCTTTCTTTCTCCCTTCATCCTTCCTATCTTTCTCCTTCATTTTTCTTCCTTCCTTTCTTCCCTTTTTCTTCCTCCTTCGCTTCATTGTTGCTCATTTTGAAGCTTTGTTGTATCACATGACATTCCCACTAAATTTCTGATACAAATATTTTAAAATGTTAATGGAAATTGGAGCACCTATCCACCAAACACTGTCATTTTAGATGGCTTCTCTCTAATAGTATGCTGACATTTTATCCAACCTGTCAGTATACAATTCAGTCGATTCCACAAAATGGGTGAAAATGCTGCATGCCATGGGTGAGTGAAGAAGGAGGACAGTGCCCCTCCGAAGGTCCATTAACGTCCCCTTTCTGGCACACTCTTTCATCTAGAACTTCATTTATTCAGTATTATTATTTTATGAGATTTATGTGTACATTTACCATATAAGTTATAAGCAGGTCATTTTCATTGTATACAATTTGTTTGTATAAATAAAAAAAATGCATGTTTCTATTAAGAGGTATTGGACTATATCCAGCTGCTTTTTCTGCTATCTTTGGTGAACATGGATGTACATCTTTTAAAACCAGCCTGATTTCTGTTCCTGATAGCTGATCTGTTTCTTATGGCTCCACTCTCGCAAAACAGTTTACCTTCTGACTTTAATGTCACTGTTATCTAGGGACCTAACTTTTTACTTTTCATGAAGCTCCTTCAGATGGAATCTCATATTTTAAACTCATTTTCTCCCAGTGTTTCATTCATGTCCCCTATTCTTATGCATCCTTATATGCAACATTCATTGTCTCCCGATTCCTCCCGATGTCTTTGTCTTTTTCGTTTCCTCTTTATAATCCTCTAGGCCTTCGTTGATTATTCTAAATTGTTGATTCTCTCTCTCTCTCTCTTCCTCCCTCCCTCACACTTTCTCCTTATACTATTAAATATTTTTTAAGCAATAATTTGTTTATAAACTGGTACTTTGAATTTTTCAGTTCATTTATTTACCACTTCATTAAAAAATTCTTTGACAACTTATAATTTACATAATTATGATATACAAAGTGATATAACAATTAAGTGGTGTAGAATACCTGAATGAAGTTTATTAATATACCCACAACTTTAAATCTCTAGCATTTACGCCTCGAAATACAAAGTTGCTTGACTTCCATTTTGTTTCCTCTGACCCACATCCTCTCTCCCCTGCCTTCTGGCAACCACCATACTACACTTAATTTGTCTAAGATTAGTTATTTTAGATACTTTTGCACTCTAGTTTTTAAGTAAGAATACTGATTATTTGTCTAATTTCATGTTTCATACCTTTTTTAGAATTAATATTTTTTCTTTTTCTATTATCTTCTTTAAAAAACATTTATTATTTACTTTTTTCATTTTCTAGGAGTAAATTTTTCCTAAAACTACATATGTTTTTGGCATGTAGTACTTTTTATTTCTTGTATTATTTTATAACTTTTTTTTTAGAAAATTTACTTTTTCCAGTTTAATTGAGTTAATAGACAACTATAACCCTAAATACCTTATGTCAACATACCTAAAGCAAATAAAAATATGGATGCAGTCTTTTTAAAATTTTTTTCTCCCTTTTCTACAGTGGAATTTCTGCTTTATGATTGTGCGTCTTTCCTACACAGTTCTAAAACAACTTCTTAGGCTCCAGTTCCACTGAGTTGAGACAATATTCTCCTGTATTCAGTAGTTTCTGGGGTCTCATCATAATGGTACAAACTTAAAGTATAGAACCTCCCAGTATTCTTCCCCTTTATGTAGTGTGAGAAAGTGTCCTTCTTTCCTCCCTCCTTTTCCCACAGCTTCTCCTTCTCATACTTCATTACATTCATGACTATCATACTGTAATAGCGAACATTCCTCCAAGTGGGTTTCATCTTGAATCCTTAGCGACCACTTCCTAGAGATAATTTTCCCTATATCATTATCATTAAGAACACTCTTAGCAGAGATCACTGCGACAAAAAGATCCCCGAATTTCTTCAAAACATGTGTGGTATCAAAGTTTAGCACAGAGCTGAATTCCCAGATGCAGTAGTCCCTCCCAACAATTTAGTCCATGTCTTTTTTAAAAACTGAACTTGATTGGAAATCGATTTGGCTTTTTCTAATAAAATTGGGAATAGTTCTACCTCAAGACTCAACTACACCATGCCTGGGTATATTCTCAAAAGATGTTCTACCATACCACAAAGACACTTGCTCAATTATATTCATAGCAGTGTTATTTGTAATAGCAAGAAACTGGAAACAATGCAGATGCCACTCAACTAAAGAATGAATTTTTTAAAAAAAAGGTTGTACATTCACACAATGGACTCAGTTATTAAAAACAAGGACATCATGAAATTTGCTGGCACATGAATGGAATTACAAAATATCATCCTAAGTGAGGGTAGCCAGAACCAGAAAGAAGTACATGGTGTGTACTCATATATAACTGGATATTAGCCACAAAGTACAGGATGACCACGCTACAATCCACAGACTCAAAGAAGCTAAGTAACAAGGAAGACCCAAGGAAAGATGCTTGAATCTCACTCAGAAGGTGAAATACAATAGACATCACAGGTGGATGGATGGAGGGAACTGGAAGGGAGAGGATGTAGGGAGAACAGGGAGCTGGGCAGGGATATCAGGTGTGACGGGGATGGGGGAAGAGGGCTGGAAGAGAGAATAGAAACCCATGGGGGTTATCTCTGGGACAAGCCAGATGCATGGGATGGAGAGGCTCTTGAGATGATATCGAGGTGAAGGTGACCCTAGCTGAGACTCTTAGAAGCAGGGGCATATGGAGCCTGAAGTGACTACCTTACATAGCCAGGTGGGACTTCTAGTAGAGAAATAATGACACCAACCCAACCACAAAATCTTTGACCTAAATTTTTCCTGCCTACAAGATGTGCAAGGATAAAGATGGAGCAGAGGTTGACGGGATGGCCAACCAATGACTGGCCCAACCTGAGATCCATCTGATAGGAGAGTGCCAATCCCTAACACTATTAATGATACTTTGCTATGCTTGCAGACAGGAGACTAGCATAATTGTCTTCTGAGGGGCTTCATCCAGCAGCTGATGGGAACAAATGCAGAGACCCACAGCCAACATTGAGCAGAGCTTTTGGATTCTTGAGGAAGAATTGGGTGGAGGATTGAGGGGGGCGGAGGAGTCAAGGACACTATAGGAAGACCTACAGAGTCAATTAACCTGGACCCTTGGGGCTCACAGAGACTGAATTACCAACCAAAGAGCATGCATGGCTTGGATGTAAGCTCCCTGCATATATGCAGCAAAGGTGTAGCTTGGTCTTCACATGGATCCCTAGTAACTGGAACAGAGGATGTCTCTGGCTCTGTTGCCTGTCTGTGAATCCACTTCCCCTAACTGGGCTCCCTTGGGAAGAAAGGAATGATGAGCTTGAGGGGAGAACTGAGAGGAGAGAATGGAGGTAATGAGATTGGGATGGAAAGTGAATAAATAAGTTAATAAAAAAAATGTGGAAAAAACTCCTAAAGTAGATTTAGGAGAATATCCAGAATTTGTCTAAGACACTTTCTGTATCTTTATCCTCTCAGCACTGTGATGGGTTTTTCTTTGCTTTGATTCAATTTTTTTTGTTCTGATAGCAACAATTCCAGTTTGATATTACAAGATTTACTTCATCATTGTGACTCAGTACTGGGGTGATTTTTGTAGATGTTACTATTTCTGTTTAGTTGTTTTTAATACATTTTTGTGGTTAACAGGGAAAATGCTGAAATTATTTTATCTTTCATTTCTAACTCTTGTATTTTTGTTGTTGCTGCTGCTCTTAAGCTCTTTTATTCTCTAATTTTTCCTGTGTGCCAACTGCAGAGATTTTTTTTTTAATCATATCTGCTTAGTAATTTGTTTGAAGCTCTCAGGAGCATGTATTCCTTCATAAAATATGCAAGCATCTCCTATAATCACAATCTATTCTATGTTTTAGTGTTTGAGAATTTTCTATATGCATATGAGTCTTAATCAAGTCCATCTACTTGTTCCACCCTCCAATTCTTCCCCAATCCACCCACTACTGCCCACTCCCAACGTCATGTGCTTTTGTTCCTTAAAACCCATTGAATCTAACTAGTGTTGTCAGTATGGCCATCTCCTGAAGCATGGGTAGTTTTACAGGGGTTTCATTCTTAAACAACATTGGCCACCTTCCCCCAGTAGCTATCCATTGCCTATACCCCTGAACTAGGTGTAAGATTTCATACCCTCTCCCATTTATGTTGGAATTTTGGCTGAATTGATTTCACCATACTGTGAGTTCATACTGTAGAGGCAGTGTCATGTCTGGCAAATTTTATTTTGGCACATATGCCCAATACTTTCAGCTATTACAAACTTTCCACTCATTTTTATGATGTTCCATGGGTCTTTTAAGGAAAACGTGAGATATAACTGCCCCATTTATGTCTAAAAAACCCCACAATCTCTTATTGTCTGCACTTGACCAGTTGTAGGTCTCTCTGCTAATCAGCAATAAGATTAAGAAGAAGTTTCTCTGATGAAAGTTGAGTGATGTATATAACAACAAAAACTTAGGGGTCAGTTTTGTAACTATTTATTTATCATAAGGATAATGTTAATATTTTCCCTAGGGCTTATGATCCAGTCAGCCATATTTTTCTGTTTAATTAATGATACAAGGATTGAGTTTCATCTTATGAAGCAAATCTTATATTCAATCCAAAAGTGATTGGTTACTCCTAAAGTATTTGAGCAACTAGAACATATCTTGCTAGTGTAATCATTCTTGTAGTTTACAGGGTTCACATCTGGGTTAAACTCTTGATAACCTTTCTCTCCTAGTAGTGTATGTGTGTGTGTGTGTTTGTATATGTGTACATATGTATATGTATATTATATACATATATAGCATATATGTATATATTAGAAAGATTCTATAGTAGTAAGTTTCCATATTGCATTTTCAAAGATTTTCAGTCATCCTTCCCCATACTCCAGCCTCTAATCTGCCCTTCTATCCCTGATCCCATTTAAACCTTCTTGTTCCAGAATATGAGGGCAATCTGACTGCAACATCTGTAATTCCATTGATCACTATGGTTGATTCTGCAGATTGAGATACCTAGGAAGTTCTCCCCTTCATCCTTCAACGCTCCACGTGCACCTCTCCAGACATTGTAGACTTGGTCAGACAGAATGTCCTTCCTTGATAGAAGAGGACCACTCTTCCATCAGGGGTGTACCAGTAGCTTTCTAGCTAGAACCGCAAAAAATATAATTTTTTATATTTGTTTATAGTAAAGGTTATGACTCATTTTTTTATTTTGATGGACCCTCAATGGACCTGAGCTTTATTGAGTGTGAAATCCTTAGACAATTCATCACTTTCTTTATATGTTTAATAAATGTAGCTTTTTGTAAGTTCAAATTTAATCAACATGGAGCTTAACTTGATTATAGCAGCACACTTCCCAACGTGCTCACTTTTTCCTCTTCTTGTGTTGAATTAAGCAATTATACTTTTTCACATATGCAGAAATCTTCTGCAGGGAATAATATTGCGACTTACTTTGCCAATAACATTTCTGTTGCAGCCATATGACAGGAAGTAATTTTAGTATTTTCCATAGGAATTGAGTTCATTTCTCTAAGGTTTCCACTGCATATATTGAATACACACATGTAAGAAATCTACTGAAACTGAATGGTAAGGATGATGCTGGGACACACTTTTACACTGTGTTCATAATATAATCTTCTTTTAAACTATCCCTTTCATGGAGAGGGTGATACAAGGATAGGGAAAGATGAATGTATAGGCAGATCATAAAAAGAAACATTCTTTTTCCACCATTTTAAACATTTAAATATGAAGCAATGGTTTTATAAGGGAGGTTGTGGTGTTACAGAGAATTAACTAGTTTATTTCAGTGTCCAGCACAGATCATAGTCTTCCAACAACCTTGGCAAATGACTGTGGAGCATCTAGACATGGACAGAGACACATGCAAATGAAAACTGGAATAGTGCCAGTTGTCCTGAGTTAGGCTTAGAAAGGCACCATCTGAACCCTGGGGAAAAACTATGTTGATCAGTTTATAACCAGTAGAAACTCATCTGATCCAATTTTGGACTACAGTTCGTAATCTAAAACCAATTGTGCTATCAACATTACTGCATTATACAAGTGACAGCCATAGTTAATCAGTTTGGACCCATTCCTTCTACTACCTCTCATCAGAACATTCCAGAAACTCCTTCCAGAGTCAGCAAGTGAGATATCATTATTCTTCAGCCTATGCCCTGAATCATTCCTGAACACCTGTAGTTCTTATTACAGTAAGAAGCCTAAGAGGACTTGTCAGGCCCGATGCGGCTTCTAAACTGTTTACTGATGAATGCCTTGATGCCATCTTTGAGGTGCCAGACTGCTAAGATGACTTTGAGCAAGTCCATGAAGTGATTTCTACAGAACATTCTTCACTTAAGGACTCTCTCACGCTTGAGTTTAAGTTGTAACTGGCTCATTGTTGAGGCACAACATCTTTTTGCATGAGTGACACTTGACAAAGATAGATGAAGGACACCCTTAAGCTGTTTTGAGAAGAACAATTTCTGGAAACCTTCCACAGCAATTCTCTGACTTGGTGTATCTTCTCACAGGGAAGACACTCAGAAGTACCTCATGCCAGGAACACCCTGCCAGGAAACACACACACACACACACACACACACACACACACACACACACACACTGTTAGGTTCTTTGAGAAAGAATGCATAGATTTTTATCTGTAATTGACGTATAATGCTTGCAGAGACATACAGTTGTAGTATACATATTAATGATCAAGCCAGGCTGGTCAGCCTTTCCAGTTTCTCAAACATATTAGCTCTTTGTATTGAGAACCTTGAATTCTCTTCTAGTCTTTCCAAAATGCATAGTAAATATTGCAGACTTTGCCATACACTGACTGCTTATGTCCAACAGAAGAGAGTTTGGAAAAAGGCAGATTTATTTATTTATTTATTTATTTATTTATTTATTTATTATTTATTTATGTGTGGTCACTCTCTGCTACATATAAAACACATATTCAATGTCAAAAATTGTATTTTTGCATATCTATTTTGTATCAGAATTGTGTTTTCCCAGAAGGCCCATTCTTATAGGCATTTCCTACTGTGGAGCACATTTTTGCCCATTAACTAAGTTCTTTTTGAGTTCTAGACATTTCTTTCTCATCAAAGTGAATCATTCAAACTCTAAAGCCATAAAAGCACAAACACGGACATTATTTTTAAAACAATTTTTTTTTTTTAACTTTCCATGGAAAACAAAGATAGATTTTTTTTTGTTTTGAATGCGGCCTGGGAACTTGAATGAAAACTAAGGAACTAGCCAGGTTTACCAGTCTCCAGTGCTCTTTGCAGTGTCAGCGTCTCTGGTTGGCTTTTTGTTTTCTGTGACTGATGATCTCTACCCGGCTCTCTCCTCTGCCCGTCCAGCTTCATTCATCCTACAATAAAATGAAATATTGCTTTAGGAATTTGTTGACTCAGAATTACATCATCTATAGCTAAGTGACAGCAGTGAGCCTTCTTGTCCTTGGTTCTGACACCGATCATATTAGCTGCAGCTTTAGGTCAGAGTGGTTGCCACTGAGAATTCAGTGGGGGAGGATGAATAGGTTGTCTTCCTTGGCTTGTGATGCTAGAGTAGCCAGCATGCCTGGCTTGCCTGTAGAGGGTGGGACTTGAGCTGTGTTTTCTGACGTCAATCAACCGCTCCCGTCCTTTAGTGGAGAAGCATCTGGAAACTTTCGTGCTTTACTGTGCAATGTTGCTCAGGACTTTGTCCTTCCCTCCACACGGTGAAAAAGAAGTGTCTGCTAGCCAGGCTTTTGGGAACGCTGAGTTTTCTAGGTGGGCAATGCTCTCCTTATTGGTGTAGAGGTAGAAACGGTTTCATCTTAGTTAAAGGTAATCCAGAAGAGATGTGGGTTATAAGGAAACAAGGCATCAATGAGACAACTCAGAAGCAGCAGAATGAATATCTCCCCTTGGCATTGGAGAGCAGAGGCAGCATGCTGCAGGACCAGTGTAGCAGATAAGAGACTCCCACCAGGTTCTTCTTGCTGTTTTTGTGGTTTTGCTTCTGTCCCTTCTCACCAAAACCAAGGGAGGAGTGGGATGTTATCTTTTGGATAATATTTCCATGAGAAGCTCCAAAGCTGCGAGACGCCAGGTTCTAGAGGGAAAGCTGCCCACCTACAGTCATGGTGACCCCCTAAAGTTTTTACCAGCCCCCCTCCAGAAAGGCATTAAGTCCACCCACCTGGTTAAATGACTATTCATCTCCTGACTTGTGGTCTGTAATTATCATTCCATTTCTGGGGAACCACGGATACCTCCAGCTACAGACCCAGTTCAAAGTGAGGAGGAGGAACATGAAACTGCCATATCTGGTTTATCTTTTTTTTTTTTTTTGAATAAGCAATGAAAGAACTAAGAGAGTACACACATTCTTCATGTCTTGGATCAACAAAGGAGCCATGCCAAATGTCAGATTAAATATTCCACAGCTGAAGTGTTTGCACAACTTTTCAGTGGCTACCATTTAAAGAAACAAAAACAGCGATGGGCTTCAAAAAAATTCCCCTTCCTTTGACATGCTCACAGTGTTCTGCCAGCAGTTGCTCCAAGTTGGAGGCCAGGCCCTGCATATCTTGTCCATGGAACATATGTGCCAACTGGCAAGCATAGACTTGGGTATCCATTCCATACAGGGGCATGGAGTCCTACTGTGTGCCTCAAAGGCCACAACTGTACTGCTGTCTTATTTCATCCATGACTGTGTTGACTGAGGAGCTGGCCATTTACAGAAGGAATTTCCTGATTCTCCAAGTATTTGTCATGTTTCAACAATGAGTTTGCACTCTCTGTGCTGCGTGTCTTTTCAGTTTGGGTTGGCTCTGAGGGATTGCTGGGGAAACCAGAGACAGATCTTTTATTGAAACAAAATAATAAGTCTGAACAAATCAGCCTTGTTATCATTGGCTCTGGCAAGAAGCATATTCTTTTCAGCTTTATATTTCTACAGGATTGCTCAAGAGGTGATGCTTCCCCTTGCCAGGTTATGTGAAGGACAGAAGAGAACAGAAAGAGCTGGAATGCATGGAGAAATCAGAGGGTTTTGTGCATTTTCCAAATTGCCTTTCCTTACAATCTAAGGTAGTCTGTGTTTCTCCTTCATTTCTCTTATAAGGAAAGAGAAGGGCAGAGCATCTCTTATCTGGCCAACGTTGCATGGGTGGCAGTGTAGCTGTGAAGTCTGACATTGGCCACTTGCTGTCTGTGATCTCAGGCAAGTTACTTTACCTCTATATCCTCATTTAGCTCATTTACAAAATGGAAATAGTAACAGGAATTGTTTGCTGATATTGACATAGAATCTTGAGTATGTGAAGTGAACCCAGGAGCAAAAGGCAAGGCAGGTCAACTACCAGCGACCGTGCAGACTGAGACCAAGTGCCGGTCTTCTCACAGCAGATAGTGAGGACACTTTACTCTTCTGGAAGTCACTATCTTTCTCTGCATTCTCCATGGCAAGGTTGGAGGCAACCAGAGCCTCCAAAGGGAAGTGGTTGTGTATTCTTTTATTCTTATTTGCTCTTCCAGGACTAGAGAGATGGCTCAATTGTTAAGAATGCTTGGTCCACTGCAGACTACAGGGTTCAGTTCTCAGCACCTACCTAGCATGGCTTACACCCCAGAAAACTCAGAAAATGGGATTGGATGTTCTCTTTGACCTCACTGATCACCTGGAGACATGGGGTGTTTATAACTTCTTCACACACGCAGACATATAAATATATAAATAAGTGTATAAAATTACTTTTTCATGGAGATGAACTAGGCCCGAGGCTCTAGCTCAGATTACAACAGCTGCAAAAGAAGCTGCCTTCATGTACCCAAGTAGAGTAAGTCTCCAACGGGCAATGGAGACACATCTGGGCTCTGTCTATTCATTCCCAGGTAAGCACTGTAGATTTAGAGCAGAAAGCACAAAGTCATGGCAGCTGAGGTCTGGTCCATTCCAGCTTGACTGTTTGTGATAACGGGTATCGGTCATCAGAGGGCCTGGCGGTGCGATGCTTAAAATGCCACCCAGATACTTTCCACATGGCAGGCTGTGTGGTAGTCCTTGGATCCAAAGATAAGTCAGAAACAATCCTTTCTTCCCAAATGAAGCTGTAGACTACAGAGGGCTTTCTGTCCTCACATTTTAAATCTATACCCTTTAGAATCCATTCAGAATAAAGTTGTTTTTCATACATCCTTAGTAGTCGGCACATAATGAGACAGTTTGGAACGTTTGTGATGAGGGTTCCATAATCTCTGTTAACAATCCCCAGCAAGAAAGCAAAACCAAAAAGGAAGAGAGAGGCTTGCAATACAGTCACTGGGTTAGTCACCTGAGGTTGCCCTTCTCCAAGTCCTGCTAAGGACTGAGGGCTGATGTTGTTCCACCTGACCCCAGCAAATCACAAGAAGAGTTGACTACCTGGTCCATCTTTGCCACAGACAAGCTATGAGATTTTAGCTAAAATCTCTCATCTTGCCTTGGCCATATGTTATCTGGAAAACAGAGAAGATGAAGACTATTCAAGCTACAGGTGCATCATCCAAACATGAAAAGAGCAATTCCCACAGAAGTCTCTTTTGTGCACTAAAGGCACACTTTCTTATATTGCTTCTTTTACGTTTACTTGCTTCTATTGTGGGTAAGATTTTCAGAATAATTTTACCATTTCAATGTCTTCCTGTATAGCCTATGCTTATAAATGTTTCAGTAAGGAAAGTCTAGAAAGAGACAGCACTAGAGAACAATGTCTCGTTTCCACAACCATGAAGGATCTTATACAAAACGAGACGAATAAAACTGTTTTTCTGAGGGCCCGTGCAGTGTTCCCTGGTTGGATATCTAGTAGGCTCTTAATTTGAACAACTCTCTGCTTGACTTCAAAGTGCAGTTCCTTAACTATTGTCCAATAAGTGTAAACACTGTGAGCACATCACTAATTTGGAATAGGCAAAGAAGAATGACCTCTTGTGTGTGTGCTAGTTTATGGTTGTAGCTGTTACTTTCTCCACACTGTGAAAAGTGATTAGCAAAAGCAACAAAGGAGAAGAAGGAGTTATGCTCACTGATGATTTAAGAAGGGACATGATCCATCATATTAGGAAGGCATGGTGGCAGGCAACATGAGGCAGCATGAGCTCATACTGCATCCAGCCAGGAAACAAAGGGAGACAAATGCTGGTCCTCTTGTCTTCTTCTCTTCTCCATCAAGTCTAGCCTAAGGATGATGCTACCTACATTTAGGGTGTGTATCCTTCTTCAGTTAATCCTCTCTGAAAATACCCCCAGCAGACACATCTACAGGTGTGTCAGCTAGGTGATTTCAAATCCAGACAAGTTAAAAGTGAAGATTAACCACCTCAATGGCTTTGCTTTGAGGCTTAGATAAGAGTTATAAATATGTATGTCTGGATAGAAATTTACATGATCTAAGCAACAATCCAGTGAGAATATATAATACTGGCTCAAAAACGTGGTGTCTTTTTTACAATCTTCACTTCTAGCAGGACCTTTGTCTTCTATGAAGTAGACAACGGGCTGCATCACAATCACTTCTCCCTGAAAAACCTCAGCTGTGGATTCCCAGAGTCCTTTGTAAAGATCATCTTTGGGTCCCACTCTCTTGCCCTGGGACCTTTGGATGTACCTGTGTTTAGAATATTATCCTCGCCAAGTCCTGTTTGGCTTGTTTTTGTTTCCAGATTTGTTTGTTTGTTTGATAAAATATACTCACAGTGGCTACTTGGTGGAGAAATTATTTCTTCTAGTTCACAATTCCAGTACATTGGCAGGAATAGCCTGAGAGACATTATAGCCATAGCCATAGCCAAGGGTAGAAAGAGAGAGTGTATACATGACTGCTTTCCGCTGTCTCTCTCTGTCTGTCTTCAGCCCAGCTCTCAGTCCATGAAGTGGTGTCAGCCACATTAAGGGTTGGTATTTCTTCTTAAGAAAGTCTCTCAAAAGTTATACCCACAGGCCAACACAATTTAAGCAATTTTTCACTGGGACTCCACACTATCAGGCTGACAATTAAAACTACCAATCATGCCTGTGTGCTTAGTTCTTGGAGAGCTATTCTCAAATGTCATTTATCAGGCAGACTAGAGTAGGCCTTTTAAAATTGCTTCTTTTATTTTTGGGGGATTATAATGTAATAGTTTAATAATCAGTGTAATAATATAATAATATATAATTATTTCCATGTTCTCTTTGCTCTTTCCAAATGCTCTCATGTATGCCTCCTTGTTCACTTTCAAAACCCATGGTCTCTCTTTTTATTAGTCGCTGTTACATATATACATATACATACACATACATATATATGCACACACATACACATTCACATACACATATACACATACACATACGTATATATGCATACATACACACACACACACATATCCATATATATGCATACACACACAACATATGCTCAGTCTGTGTTCAGGACTGACCATCTCATGTTAGATAACCAACTGCTGTGCTCTTTTGTCCCTGTGAAGACCATTTCTCCCACTGTCAGCATCTCTTAATTGCTTGTAGTTTTCCTCGTAACGTTCAGTCCCATTTGCTACCCCTCACCCCTGCCCCAATAGCATGCCTATTGTTATTGTTCATGTTCAGCTCATGTTTAGGCAGACATGTTGGTGAGACTTTGTGGGTGTGGCTTCTGCAGTTACTAGGAGACACAGTTTCACAGCAATCTTCCTGATTCTCTAGTTCTCAGAACACTTCTGCCCTCTTTTCTTCACAGTTCCCTGAACTGTAAATGTAGGAGTTGTGCTGTAGATGTATTAACTGGGGCTGGGAACTACGACTCTGCACTTTGATTGGTTGTGGTCTCCTCTCCTGGTCTCTCCACCCTCGAGTCTCCAGTTCCATCTCTCTTCATAGTGTTCAAGCTGTTCCACTTCTCTTTCTCTCCCATCTGTCCACCACATACTTATACGGTGGCAAGAGAGAGAGCCTGTGGCTTGCCTGTGCCATGGGGCAGAGGGTAGAGCTGTGGGTATCTTTCTGTTGTCACACTGTATGGCATAGCAAAACACAGATTTCTGTCTGTCTTCTTCTTCCCATGCTATGCTGCCTAGATTTAAGTTGATTTTTATTTGTCCTAGGCATAAAACAGCTTTGACCAATGAGCCAAGAACCAAGCTAAAATGAACAAAGGTCTGCCATGTGCTCTGCCCCTGATTGATATAAGAACACCATCAACACGATGTCTTTTTGCCCATTGCTGGTGGTGGGGTACCTATGTTTCTTGTAGGCACTTTTTATCTCTAGTCATATTATACATTTGTTTTGCTATTTTCTCCTTATTTTACAGCTCTGGAGATTAAACCCGGAACCTTATTTATGCTGGGCAATTGCTCTACCACTGAGTTATACCTTCAGTTCCATTTATAGATATATTGGCCATCTATCTGACCCCGATGCAATAAAAACAAGGGACTTAAATTGTTTATTGCTATCTCTGTAGCTGATTCATATGCACATATCTGCAGGTCTTTATATAAGACTTAAAGACTTGCTTGGTTATTGCATATCTGCAGCCATTTTATTAAATACAGTATTTCATTTGTGACTCAAGTCAGTATTCAATGGAATGGGACTTTTATCCTTGTGGTACTCAGTTTGAGTACCACATTTATATAAGACTTAAAGATTTGCTTGGTTATTGCAGATCTGCAGCCATTTTATTAAATACAGTATTTCATTTGTGACTCAAGTCAGTATTCAATGGAATGGGACTTTTATCCTTGTGGCACTCAGTTTGAGCAGCTATAGCAGTATCACAGGTTTGGGACTTCTTAAACTTCAATGTTTCCCATTAATAACCTCCCCCCACCCCTTTGCCAGGAAAATTTTATGACATTAAAGATACATAGGTCCTTTAGTTACTTTACCCATTGCTAGGACAAAATACCTCGACAAGAGCAACCTCAGTAAAAAACAGTTGACTTAGGCAGAGACAGGCGGATTTCTGAGTTCGAGGCCAGCCTGGTCTACAGAGTGAGTTCCAGGACAGCCAGGACTAAACAGAGAAACCCTGTCTCAAAAAACCAAAAAAAAAAAAAAAAAAAAAAAAAAAAAAACAGTTGACTTGGCCTGCAGTTCCAGTGAACAGTCTGCCATAGCTTGGAATCCATAGCAACCGGAGTTTGAACTATCGGGCCACAGCGCATACGCAGTCAAGAAGCAGAAGGAAATGAACACTTGTGCTCACGTTACAATCTCCTTTTCTCCTTTTTATTCAACCCCAGCCCACTGAAATCATGCCACCCATGTTTAGGGTGCATCTTCCTGCACTGATTAACCTCTCAGCCTTGCTAATATATTCTAGATAACCACCGCAGGCATGCCCAGAGTTTGTTTCAAGAATGGTTCTAGACCCTGTCATCCTGACAGTCAATACTAACAATAACAACAGGAGTATAAAATAGTTTACAATTCAAGCATTTGCTTATAATAAGTCGTAAAGAAATTGATTTTAAATTAATTTCTGTATACATATAATTTATCACCAAAAATAAAAATGAAATTTTATACTAATGATATGAGTATGCTTTTTTTTTTATTTTGCAGAAGTGATTGATTATCACTTACATGGTTTTTGGAGTTAATGGCTATTTTGAGTTTTTTAAACAGTCAATGCTAAGAATGCTGCTTCATGTACAAAATGACAGAAGTGTGTTTAGAACCATTGCAGAAGTCACTGGAAATTTGGTCCTATCCTAACCCCAGTTATATTTAATGAGTTTTTCAAAAAATAAAATTCAACTCAGAAAAAAATGTAAAGATAATATTTTTAATTATGTGTATAAGTATGTGTCTGGAAGTAGGTTTGTGTACAAGAGCACGGTGCCTTCATAGGCCAGAAGAGGGTTTCAAATTCCCTACAGCTGGAGTCTCAGACAGCTGTGAGCCACCTGGCATGGGCGCTGGGAACTGAACTCTGGTATTCTGCAAGGGCAGGATACATTTTTAATCCCTGAGACATTTCTCATGGGGCTGAAAGAGCAAAAATTTAAACCAAAGATTGTAAGTCAATCTCATTCAAAGATAAACTATTATGATACTTATATATAGGTGATGGTAGAAAAATATTGTCTTTGTTTCCATAAACTCCTATGCTTGTGTAGCTGCAGAAAACTTCAAATGTACAGTAAAAAATACTGTACTTCTTTCCCTAGCACAATTTCCAGTCTGACTCAGCACTTCAGGCTGTGTTTGTTCATGCTACATGGATGTGTCACACGACTAAGGGACTTGTCTTGTCTCAATCAAGGCTGCAGTGAAGCCATTCAACAGTGTTGAGCATTACCAAAACATCCCGGATTTGTCACGCACATGCTTTATAATTACATTTTGCTGTCATATGGTCAGAGGCCTAGGACTGTTGCCCATTTTGTGGCCCTCCTTATATTCATTTATGCCCTATGGGACTGTGACCCATAGTTAAGAGGCTGTAGGTTCAACGTTTATTCCTCACAGTTCAAGAGGATGAGATGGAGGTATCACTGAACTCATTCCTGGTGAGATCTACTTCTTGATTTTCAAGCAAGTGCCTTTTTACCATGTGCTCTCTCACATGCAGGAGAGAGATACTTTCTCTCCTCCTCCTTTGTATAAGGAAGGGCTCTAACTCCAGGACATGTGTTCCATCTCTGACTCCATTGTCTCCTGATAGTACCACTGTCACTGGGCATCAGCAAGGCTTTGACACTGAATCTTTGGGAGACACAAATATTCACTTCATCATTCTACCTCACAGACACAACATAGAAATTCAGCTAAACATTTATGAGTTTCAAGGGCAGTAAATTCTGGAATAAGATCTTAAGGCCAGTGAATCAATGATCTCTACTAGGGGCCAGTGCTCTAGCTGTGCTGGAGCCCCATAATCCCTGATGATCTGGGACTGAATGGTCCAGCATACTGAAGCAGTTCTCCTATCTGAGCTACGGGCCTTTTTGCATAGAAAAGACCCTTTGTGCAACTAGCATGACTGTAGATTTCAACTTTCGTTTTATTCTTTAACAGTTATAATTTGGGGTTGGGAAGACACCTCAGTTGGTGAAATGCTTGCCACACAAACATGAAGACCTGAGTTCAAACCTCTTGTACCCATGCAAAGCTAGACATAGTGGTACATGCCTGTAATCTCTGCACTGGGGAGGTGAGGATAGGAAAATCCCTGCTGCTTGTTAACTAGTAATCTAGCTGAATCCTTGAACTTCAGTTCTCTTATAGACTCTACCTCAAAAGAGAGTGATGGAGGAAGATCTGATATCAACCTCTGACCTCCAAACACATGTACACATGCTTTTACATTCACAGAAACATATACACATATGAGCATGCGCATGAGTGAGTGCACACACCACGAACACACACTTGCAGTTACTGTTTTCTTTTTAAATTCGTCATTGTTTCACAGTTTACTTTATAGTAGGAATTCTGTCTTCAAACTGTTATCTCTTCTCTAAGTTCCAGAAATGGGAAGCCTCTGAGGTAGACTATCCTAAATAGACCACACGGTTCCTAAAAGAAGAGAAGAGGGATTTAATCTCAGACATCTTGTCTCTGTTTACTTACAACGCAGTCTGGTTATCCACATGTCCACAGAGAACTGCCCTGTACTCTCCTGCCTGAATTGCTTTCTGCAATAAGTATGTGCTGGGATTGGACTCTTTTCCTATGTATCTCCATACTTGAGAGTTCTGTTCTTGAGATTTATAGCCTCCATTTCTTATTTTTCTCTTCTGGAATAAAGATGCTAAGTAGCTATTTCTGTCCATATTGATGCCTTTGGAGGGCTGCTGGTAACAATACTTCTAAAAGGCAAAATTTTCTGGAAGGCTGTGGTGCAAAGACATTTCGACTGGCTATAGGCAGGGTCCTGAGAACCACAGAGAGCTCATGCATCGTCAAAAAAAAAAAAACAAAAACAAAAACAAAAAACAAAAAAAAAACCAAGGTGTTTATGACAGAGATAAAAACTGAATTATACTTCTGCAAAAGATGTGCTTATGTGTTTAAAGCAAAAAGCAGCACAGTGACTGCTAGAGACAAACAAAACTCATCAGAGTAACTACGGGAAAATTAACTCTCCCATGACTCACGCCAAATTCCAAAACAACCTTTCTGCAAAGGCCATTGGACACAGAACCTTTGTGATACTGTATCCCTCACAGATTTAAGCTAATATAAAGTAAATAAATAGAGCTGGATTTGTGTTCTTGTTAAAAATGGTAAATATATACACATATACATACATACAAGCAAATACTGTTTTTAAAAATGGCTTTTAAGATGACATATTATTTTTCCTGGATTAGGTGATACCTTTAGTCCCTAAATATTTTTATGACTTGTCAGCAAACCTCAGAATCCTAGAACCCTCAAACACAGTCAAAATACAATGAGATTTATTCACCACTAATCTCTCTATCTGTTTTTAATAGAAATAAAATATTCACTTTCAAAACAACTGGTCATTACAATGACAGAACCCCCCCTCAGCCCTCCCCCCTACTAAGTCCTTCATCTTCCTGAATGGGAATCAAGGGACTAAAAAAAATTATCTTCTCTATGTTGCAAGAAGGAGGAGAAGGGATGAGGAGGAAGAGGAGGAGGAGGGGGGAGGAAGAAGAGGAGGAGGAAAAAGAAGAGGAGGAGGAGTGCATTGTTTAGGCATCATGCAGATTAACTCAAGCTCAAGGCTCCATTTACATTAGTGTTTCTGTATGCATGGTGTGATTCTTCATCTTTTGTAATCACATTCTCTAACCTGTCTTTCCTAGGGCCAGAGCACAAGGAATCAGAACCAACAGCAACAAACCCCAAATGTTCTTCAGTTGATGACAATAAAAATAACATAACTATGGAGCACTGAATTCACTCAGTAACCCTGACACTCAACATACATGAAAGATTATCTAATACCTAGTGTGACACAAAGGGAAGACTTGCAGAGAAATCATCTCAGAAGGCTTGACAATGTGGTGCCAAGAATGCCTCAATTCAATGGCACTCTTCCTTGGAAATTGACTCATCTGTAACCTTGGGGGAGAAACTCTGGACCATCATAGCTAAAACACCCACTGTAGCTTTTGCAACTATAATATAAAATGTTTGGACAGAAAGCTAAGCCCCACTGAAACGCCAATGTTCTCTGAAGATCTGATTTTCTCTATATGTATTCCATTTTTCTGCCAAAGCCAATCATATTTTCTTTCTTCACAGAAACTCAAACAATTTAATGTAAAATAAGCTTCTTAATATGATTTCCCTAGGAGCAAAACAAAATGATTTGTTTGAGGTTCAAAAATTTACTCCAGCAAATCAGTGCTAGGAACAAGAATTCAATTATGTTATGTTTTGGCTTTGTATTCTGGACATAAGCTGTATGGTACATCACATAGACTGTTATCTACCCATTTCTCTTTGCACTGACCTTAAAAATTGGAGATGTCACTAGAACACTGAGGCATATATAGGTATATCTAATTTTCAGTAAATCCAGAATTGCTAAGAAATTCATGTGTTCAAACTAAAGAGCCTTCTCTTTAACACTCACCAGCTTTGCTACTTGACAAGTCTGAATTTTCATAAATTGGATTTATTTAAAATTGTGTACACTTATGAGTAAACAAGACAATCAGATTCAGTAAAGCCACAGAATTCCTCAGAGGGTATCTCTTGTTTGTGTTTGGCAGTCACAGTTGCCCATAGAGATCTGTCATTTGCACTGACTGGGACCATGTCACCGGTGAAATAGCATCCTAAAGGTACCTAATTATTGTGTGCACATTATTAAGTAGTTACTAAACTGTGCAGTAAAATACTACAGCTCATTTTTTCTAATAGGACTTTATCATTATTACTATTACTATTATTATTATCTTCCTTTTGTCATGATCTTGTCACCCATAACCATCATTTTACTCTTTATTTCTGTGATTGTGCCTTCTTTCAATACCATGAAAAACTGAGAGTACACAGTATTTGTCTCTCTCTGCCTGGCTTATCACGTAGAATAATGTCATCTGGATTGATCTCCTGTTGTTGCAAGTGGCAGAATTTCCTTCTATTTTTAAGAACTGAATAGTACCTCATTGTGCATATATGTCATGCTTTGTTTGTCCAGTCCATTCATCTGTTGATGGACACTGAGTGATTTCACATCTTGGCTATGGTGAACAATGCTACAATGAGCAAAGGAGTGTGCACTGATACACTGGTTTCATTTCCTTTGGAAGCAGACCCAGAAGGAGTATTACTATGTCCCAGGGAAGTTTATTTTAAGACACTGCCTCATGATGTACCAGAGGGTGTCTTGAACTTGCTATGTAAGCCAGGTTGGCCTTAGACTTGTGGCCCTCCTCCCTCTGTCTCTCAAAGTACCAGAATTTCAGGCATACATTCTAAACTCAGAATTTAGAATTCTATCTTTAATTTTTTTGAGAAAAGCTAACTTGACATAGTAGTGCACTACTGTAATCTCAGCATTAAGGGTAGGACAGGCTGATTTTCGAGATTTCAAGGCCAGATTGGTCTACATGGTGAGGTCTAGGCCAAGACATGGCTACCTTTTAAGACGCCCTCTGAAGTGATGATGATGATGGTGGTGGTGATAATTTTTTTCATTTATTGATTAAAGAAAACCATTAAGATTCTTTCAGATACAAGTGACAGAACACTGAAACAAAATACCTTCAATGACAGAAATTAATTATCTCGTAATAAACAAGTAATCTCATTACTTTACAAAGAGACTTGGTTGTCTTCCATGGCCAAGAGTTTGGCTGAGTTCAACAAAAGAACGTATTTTTTAAAAAGTTGTCCAAGAGTAGTTGAGAAAATGTCCAAAGAGAAAGTTAGAAAGCAGCAGAACAAGATGTTCCTAGTACCTCTCGTGCACCCACTTCTACCTCCAGTTTAGTACAAGAGCTCACTTCTGTCCATCAAAGACTTATCTTCAAAATGAAGAAAAAGTTAGGGTAAGTGTCTCTTGTGAACATAATGTTCTCATTTCAGAAATGCTATTTAGCTGAGCATGGAGATAACTATAAGAGATTTGTCTACTATATGAGAATATTTCATTTTAATATTTCATTTGAAAACTATTTCAAATAGTTTTATTTACTGCTACCAAATGTAATCAGAAAATTTACCCTTAAGGACTCTCTCTCTGGTCATCCCATAAATGTCCCCATTCCTCCCCAAAATCCATCAAGAAAGTCATCCATGGTGTCTTCAGACTGTCCACAGTTGTGTTACAGTTGTCAGATACCCTCTTAGAGTTCAGACAGGAATGCCCAAGTCAGGAACCTTTTTGGAAGAGTGTTCTCTCCGACCCTATAATAATTGCGAAGGGCTGGACTAGTTTACATTCACAGAAGCAGAGTATATGCAAGTGCTCCAAAAGGTTGTCTACAACCTCACAAACACTTGTTGCTTCTCCCGATACAACCGACAAAACCCCAACATAATGTTGACTTGCATCTTTATTATTACTGAACATATTTTCATATATTTGCTAGCCATTTGTGTTTCATTTTTTCAGTACAGTCTGCTCATTCCACTGGCCAGCTTGTGGACCGACTTGTTTGATTTCTTATTGTTACTGTTTTGAGTTTCTATGTATTCTAGACATCAATCCTTTGTCAGATGCGTACTAACAAATATTTGCACTATATTTTTCCTATAGATGGAAAGCAAAGGAATAGAAACAAAACATAGCTGTGTGATTTGCAGCCGAGTTCTGAGATAAAGTTAACAAAGGTGATTAGTGAACTTTGGCTAGTCCTGTTTCATTCACATTCACAAGTTTTCTCTTTTTCTTCACACTTTTTTTCGAATGGAACTGCTTGAAACTTGGTCAGACTGGGTAACTGGCAAGCTGTTTTTAATTATGTGACACGACACATTCTGTTTTCTTCTGGGGCTGGGGGCTCGTGGATGTATTTGGAACAGGGAGCTGGTGAGGAGTGCTTCTGCCCATGCCTTGATGCTTTGTAAATACAATGTACACAGATTCCATTCACTGAAGAACTCTTTCCCAGCCTTTGTGAACTGTGGGCCTAGTGGTAGTGATTTAGTGCTGTTTTCCATGGTGCCCATGCTGAGAAAGTTGGGGCAGAGAATAGACACAGAACCAGTTTATTTCCTATCTCAAGTCTCCAAATATAGAAAATGACTGCTAAATAAGCCTAATTAATAAGTGATTTTGTTGGACTTCTCTCTACTGATTTGTGTCACAGCTCCATGAATCCCCATGGAGTATGGGATGTACAGAAAACTCCTGTGACAGGCATCCCTGGGTCTATGTCCCAGAGATGCCATGATCCACTCAGTAGTGTTAGCACTTGTAGGTAAGCACACATTCAAGGGCAGCATTATTTTTTCAAGATGGTCTGCTAGGGCAGTGAAGTGGGAAGAGATGGGTCCAAACAGGGTTGGACACTATGTGGTCCAGGGATCAGGTGACTGCCTATGAATCCTTATTTGTCTATAGAGATGTCGGTCTAAGACTTGTGAGTAAGCACTGACGAACTTTCATGGGAATTTCAAAGTAATTTTTATGCTTATTAATTTCATACTGAAAGAAATTGGAGGCTTTTACTTTTTCCATTTCATAAGACATTTCTAACAAGTTTTGTCTTCTACATTGCACTTTACTTATCAAGTATAAGTTCTGGCATTTCAGAATGTAGTTCTTCATGGACCTAGCCATTTTGTGTGTGTGTGTGTGTGTGTAGACCATAAATTTTTCACTGTTGCATGCTGGGTTTTGCTATATTCTTTTAGGTGGTGGCAGGCACTGAGTTACACTCCAAAGGATTAGGTTGATGTCCAAGAGATGTGCTTTGCCTCCAGTTAGGAAGCTGAGATGGTGGTAAGACTCAAATTCTTTATTTCTCACGTGTCTTAGTCTTGCGGAGGATGCAACAAAAATATCTCAAGCCAGAAAATTGATCGGACTAGAAATAATTCATCCATTATATCTCTGGAGGCTGAAAAGTACAGACTCGAGGCCCTGGCATTATGTGTCTGGGTATCGCCTTCTTGCTATGTTCTCATGTGGTAGGCAATGGAGGCTATATTCTCATCAGGCAGAAGGGACTAAACACAACAACCTGTAAACTAGTTCTCCTGGGCCTCTTACAGTCACTAATCTCCATCTTTGTCATTGAATTTAACACGAAAGTTTTAGCTGTTACTGCTGTCACATTGAAAGTATAAGTTCTGGCACTTCAGAATGTATGGGGAGACATGCACACTTAAGTCCTAGTCCCACCTCTCAAAGGTAAGGTTTTTTCGTATAGACATTATAATATACATAAGAAGATATTTTTAGACAAAGGGGTAGAAGACACTAAAACCACACAGATAACTTATGGTATAGTTTGAACTTACTCTGTATGGGACCCTAGCTACACTCTTGAGTGATAAAAGAAGAAAAAAATGTTCTACCAAAACAGGTGGGTGTTACCCACAGATACCTTGAGAATCGTTGTTTCTAAGAGGTTGAAGACAGAAAAAAAGGTCAAACAAAAAGGAATTCTGGTGAGCTTTCTGCCCAGGATTAGAGATGACAGGCAATGGGCATCCAGAACCTAGATTCTTATTTTTATGTCCTTCTGGTTTCCTATGTAGTTACCCATGGTGAATTACTGACCAAAGTCACTGTACTGGGCCTCCTGGGGCCAGTACAGCAGAAGTGTCTGGAGAGGCCAATGTTCTTCTGCAGTGAGTTCTGAGGAGAAAACTCAAAAAAGTGGGGGAGGTGGTGGCTTCTCTAAAGAGGAACAACACAGGGTGATTATGCTCTCTAAGGAGGAAGAAGGACAATATCAGCCCAGAATATGTTGCTTAGTATGGAAAAGAGTAGCTATCAACTAATTTGTACCATCACCCATTCATTAGGAAAAGGCATACATATTTTATATCTATCTATCTATCTATCTATCTATCTATCTATCTATCTATCTAGATATAGATATATGGAAATATATATGCCTTTCTTAATGTATATGTATGTGAATATATGTGTATATATATATATATATATATATATATATATATATATATTTTTTTTTTTTTTCAGAAGGATGAGAACCCTGATTACCTTTGGGTGGTCAAATTTATGAGCTTCCTGTCTTTGCAAATTTTTCTATCCTCTCTGTCTTTACAATGGGTGGACACATTTTCTGTAATGGGGCTCAGGCTAAGAAAGTCACTTTGATTTGAGAATTCTAAAAAGTTGAAAGAAGATTCAGCCCAGATTTAAGATGCTTACTTTAATTTTGCTTTGGGAGACTGTTACATCAATTAGTCTACATCCTGTCATTTCTCACTCTCTTTTTTTTGGAACATCAGAGATCTGACTATCAGTTTGCACATTACCAGATAATAACATTTACCGCTTATGTGATAGAGACACATCTCATTCACACTGGTCAGATAAGATTAGGAAGGGCAGTCTTGTAATTAAGGTCACTAGACTTTGCTATTTAACAAATCCTTAAATCCATCTATAATCCCACTCACTCACGCCATGAACAGAAGGGATAACCACTGAAGCATAACGGTCCCTTCCATCCAGACACAAATGCTGTGAGGTCCCGTATTATTAATGCATCACTACGCTGCTCCTGTGCTTAGAAGCTGCTGGTGTGCACAGGCCTGGAGGAGACACCCACTGACGAGCTCTGAAGAGGTTATCCCTGGGCCAATCATCATCACTAGAAGAGTACAGAATGTTCTGTGACAGGAGAATGTCTACCATGAAACAACACAATTAATCAAGACAGGGCATGCATGGAGTGTCCATGCAATAGGAGCAGCTGCTGTCAATTCCTTAGCTGGCACCGTGTTGACATTTAGATGAGCCAATGCCCCGAGGATCAGGTTGGCAGTTCATGTGGGCATCCTAATCTCCAATTGCCACACAGACCCAGCCTAGTTGCCTCACTTCAAGATTGCCAAAGGAAAGGGCAGTTCATTTATCTTCAGAATCTTCCACAGCAAATATTCTAGCACTTTCTGAAGGGGTGAAGTGTGCACAATTGGCTCAACTTCTCCCCTTCTTTTTCCAATTCTGACAATGGTTCTGAGGTGTGAACATTCCCAAAGACAATCTCAAGAGGCCAACCTCCTTTATATGCATTAGCCCAAACTTGTAAGCCTCTATGGCTATTAAAATGATACCATAAAAGGTTTTAAAATCATGGGAATTGGTTAGCTTGACTTGAACACTGTAAAAGAACAGCTTTGAAATACAATTCACTGAATATCAGGAAGAACATCAACTGTGTGAGGAACAATAAAGATGGCAACTGTTTATAAAAGATGAAGTGAATTAAGAGGCTTAATATTTAGTTGGTATTAGACAATTGATTGGTGCTCTCCTCCCTGAGGAAGACTACTTCTCTCAATGTTCTGTAGTTGGCTGCAGTTCTTTGTGTAGGACATGGGCATCAGCATGTCTACTGTTGTGCATATTCAGCTCTTGTTTAGGTGACCATGTTAGTGAGGTTTTATTGGTGTAGCATCTGACCGCCCTAAAAACATACATAGAAATATCACTATAAGACCCAAGACCCAGAAGGTTGGATTTATATTTTTAGTGGTATGTATGCATATATAAATACACACACACGCACACACACATACATGCACACACATATATGTAACAAAAATTAATGAAAAGAGAGACCATGAATTTGAAAGAGATCAAGAACAGGCATATGGGAAGGTTTGGAGGGGGAAGTAAGGAGACATGATGAGATTATATAATAATAATTAGGATATACTCTCTCTCTCTCTCTCTCTCTCTCTCTCTCTCTCTCTCTCTCTCTCACACACACACACACACACACACACACACACACACACACTCACACACACATACACACATATCCTAATGTCAACATGAGGGAGAAAGTTGACATTCAACTCTTGTTGTTCTGGTTTTCTTGTATTTTCTCCTGTGGGTCTCTCTACATTTTTCATATGTTCTAAAATAGAACCATACTGCTTGCTGGAAGAATACCCATTACACTTAGAGCTATTCCCAAGTAGACTGAATCTTCTCTTTTGGTATCATTTCAGAAGTGCCAGGTATATTCCTACATGTCGTCTATACCTCGGGATGAGGCTTTTAGATTATTTAACAGTGAAACATTTTTCTCAAATTAACATTTACGTGTACCTTAACCTTACCCATTCAGATAAAAAAACTCTTTACCAAAATAGTCCAAGTTAGAAACAAAATGAGAAAATTAAAACAAAACAAAACAAAATCATCCCCCTCCCACAGAAAAGGAGAGAAGTCAGCACTGAGCAAGCTTTGCTTTTCTCCAAGATCTTCAGGAAGGTTTAGTAAGAGGCAGCCTGGGCCAAAGGGTCACTTCCTTTGGGAAGACTATTCCCTCTCTTTACCCTGACACCAGGAAGGAAAAGCTAACAATTGGCATTCATATCATGCCTAGAGCTTTAAAAGAACTTTTGCACGTACTAAAAAGGATACTAGGAGAAACTCTGTCAGTCTGGTACCCTGATGGCAAAACCATCCCACTTTCTACATTACAGAGGAAAGGGACAAGGGACCTCACATCTTCTGGCCAACCTCATGTCAAACACTGTTCTCCTCACCAAATATAAGACATCAAGATGTACTTAGGTGTCACCATCTGTATCCAAGTTAAGCAAACTCTAGTCCATGCTTGTTTCGGACAGCACACAGCCATTCTTGTTTGATTATATATTGCTTAAGTCTTTTTCATTTCAGTGGCAAAGATGAAGAGCTATGTCAGAGACCACATGCTTCCTATAAAGCTTAAAGTGTTTGTTACTTCTCCCTTTCCAGAAAACATTTGCTAACCTAGAGCAGAAGAGTAGACCTCGAAGAGGGACACCTCAGCTTCCATCCACTAAGGCATGGTATGCCAGTGGCAGAACACAATACATACAGAAGGATGAGAAGAGAGGAACTGAACTTTTAAAAACATCACTGAACAGGTAGCCTGACTGTGGGATCCTTAAGCTATATAAAGAACACTGCAATGCAAGTAACTTTTCTTTTACAGTAACATCAAAAAAAAAAAAAAAAAAAAAAAAAGCCATAAAACAAAGATGTGGAGCAGGCTCAGTGGGTAAAGTAGTTAATGCTCAAGGGTAAGGATCTGAGTTTGGACCTCTAGCACCCATGGCGATCTGAGACTAGTGTCATCCCATTGCTACCTGCAGAAAGGAGATATAGACATATGTTTCTGGTGAGGTTTCAGTGTCAGTCAGTGAAGCGTAAATGAAAAGCTTCAGGTTCAAGAAGAGACTCTGTCTTAAACATAAAGTAGACAGTAATGGATCAACCTTCCCAATGCTGTGACCGTTCATACCTTCCTCATGTTGTGGTGATCCTCAACCATAACATCTGTTTGTTGCTACTTCATAACTAATTTTGGTCCTGATCAGTGTCTCGGTTCCTAAGACCATTGGAAATATGTGTTTTCCAATGGCTGTGATCCAAAGATTGAGAACGGTTGCAATGGAGGAAGATGCTCACTGTCTTGTGCCTGTAACATCCATGGGTATCAGAAGAAGATGTCAGATTCCCTGGGACTAGAGTTAACAAATGGCTGTAACCTACCATGTGGGGGTTGACTCTTGTCCTCTGAAAGAGCAGCCAGTATTCTTAACTGTTGAGGTTTGGTCTGTTGCTATGTATTGTAATACTAAGTTCAGTCCCCTAAGACCTGGTTGCTTCAGAGATGATAGAGTCTGCACATAGACCCAAGTGATGCTATGTGACCATGGCCCCAAGTTTTTTCTGATTGGTAAATAATGATACCTACATCCTATGGCTGGGCAGAATTGAGATGGGGGTGCGTGGTGTTCCTGGGCTTGGGGTCAGAGGAGACTATGAGGAGAGAGAGAAAATGGTGGAGAGAGGAGAAAGATCCCATCAGTTAGGACTCAAGAAAGCATGGCCATGAGACAATTGAAGATAAGAGCAGCCCAAATGAAACATAGTAAGTAATAAGGATTATCAATAGAAAATAGAATTTAATAGCATAGGGAGTAGATATCTGGCCAGCCTTTGTGCCAATAAAGGCTTATTATTAATATAAATATCATGTGTGTATTTTATCCTGGAACTGAGTGGTCAAAGCTCCAGATTGAGATTAAATATTTTCTACAAATCTTAACCACTGTTGCTCCGCTACAAATCCTGTATATTTTAATAAGAAAAAAATTAGGAAACTGTTACTGTCTTTGAGATGATTTTTGCAAAATTCCACATGTAATTTAATAATGGCATGTCTCAGGGGCTAACAAGTTGGTATCACTAAATTGAAACAGGAGAGGAATTTCTCTCCACCCATCATTATAGTACATGTGTCCAGAGTGGAAAGTTCCCACTGGGAGGGAGGGTCCTCTCCCAAACTGGCACCTGCTCTGTGATGGGCAATGTGCTTTACAAAGGACAAGTCATCAAAAGCCTTGAGACCCAGAAAGCTATGGGGAGAAAACCCAAGATGGAAACCTTCAAGGTTTTTTGACTTGCTCCATCATATGGAAGGTTTTCTTCTCTTTGTCTTTTCCCATGAATCTCTGCAGAAGAGGACGGAACTCTGAAAAAGGGCAACTTCACACCTGTAAACATACTCTACTATTCACAAGAGGCTAAGAGAGTCAGCTCTTTCCTGGAAGAAGACAGTAGGGGCAGGGAAAGTACAGATAGAGTGAAGAAGAGAAAAAGAAGGGGCTTAAAATATTATGGTAGAAGTCGAAAAGGCAGGGTACTTGTCCATCCTTCAGAAACTGAACTAGAGTTCATAGAGTCATGCAAGGATACCGACAGTGCCGTTGCTATCCAACCAATATTAACATGCCTGGACACTCTGAAAGTAGAAAGGACTTCCCCCCAATGACCTAAAATAACAGTTTTATTGAAGTCTGACTGGCTGTGGAAATTATGCTCAAAGCACATAGTCTGAACAATTAAGACATACATCATTTGGAAGTCATCACCACAATCAAAATAATGAATATCCAATACTATCAAACATTTCCTCCTCCCAGTTCATAATCACTCCTCCCAATACTTCCCTTCCTATGCCCAAGCAATTGTATAAGCAAGTATGTATTTTTGCTAAGTTTATACTCATTGACCATACAATCTGAATTCTTTTATTTCAAAAAAAATTACTTTAGGATTCATCCCTATTGTAATTTATGATGTAGTTTTATTTCTAATTGCTAAGTAACACTGTAAAAATACAGAACAATTTATGTTTTCATAATGAATGCTTGAATTCTGTTCCCTTTTTTTTCTGTAACTGTTAACATTCATGTCTCTGTAGGATGTCGTTTTTTTTATATTTTCTAATACAAGGTCTTAATCTATGTTACGGATGGGTTTAAATTCATAGTGATCCTTCTGCTTTAGTCTTCCAAGTGTGGGGATTATATGTATGAGCCACCACACTTTACCATATGCTTTAAAATCACAGTTTGTTGTTTGGGGTCTGGGTTCTACATTAGGTTCAACAAACCAGATCCAGTTAGAGTATAGTCATTCACTTTAGGTGCCACATAATCATGCTGAACTTAAAAACAGGCCAGTTTTCAATAAAACAGGAGTTACAATGTAACTAAATAGAAAGGTGGCACACTCCACCTGGACTGGCATCACAGAAAAAAGTACCTTCCCTTTTACAGATGCAGTGCCACTGAGTCATGTCAATCAAAAAGCCAGTAAACACTGTCTGCTAACACATTGGTTGCTAGCATCTTTCTCTCCTTTTGAGTAGGCCTCTTGGAGTCCAGTGGCTATATTATGTTGTACTTGCGAATTTTTTTAACGATTCTGGAGACTGTTTTCATTCTTTTCCAAAGCACTGGTACCATTGTCTATGTATTCCCCTGGTGTGTGAGCATCCAATTTGTCCCACATCTTCACAAGCCCTTGGTATGTAGGGTTAGTCTGTCTACTTGCATTTACCTAGAAACAAGTGAACTTTTCACATGTTTCCCTTTTAACCTGTTTTCCTTTCTTATTTTGGTAAAATATCTCTTTATCTTTAGTCTAGTATTGTGGTGGCTTGAAAATGCTTGACCCAAAGAGTGGCTATTAGGAGTTGAGGCCTTGTTGGAGTAGGTGAGGCCTTGTTGGAGGAAGTATGTCACTGTGGGCATGGGCATGAAGATCCTTCTAGCCACATTGGAGCCAGTCTTCTCCTGGTAGCCTTCAGATGAAGATGGAGACGTCTCAGCTACTCCAGAAGCATGCTTGCCTAGACACTGCCATGCTTTCCACCTTGATGATAATGGACTGAACCTCTGAACCTGTAAGCCAGCCCCAATTAAGTGCTGTCCTTTGTAAGAGTTGCCTTTGGTCATGGTGCCTGTTCACAGCAATGAAATTTTTATTGAAGACAAGTATTTAAGCAGGTAGATTGTTTTCTCACTGTTGAATTCTGAGTTCTTTAAGATTCTGTGTACCAGATACATGATCTACACATATTTTTGCCCACACTCAGTTTTTTTTTAATGATGTTTCTAAGAATGTAAGTTTTAAAATTTAATGGAGTCCAACTTTTCAATTTATTCTTTAATAGACTGAGTTTTAGTGTCCTGGCTCAAAAAGAAACCTGGCTAAAATAAAGTTAAAAAATCTTCAGTTGCAGTTTCTTTTGGAAGTTTATAATGTAGATTTTATATTTAGGTCAATGAAGAGTTTTGAGTTCAAGTTTATATATGGGTTGAGTTGAATAATCTGTTATAAGTTATTTTTATATTAAATTGTCTTTGTGAACACTGAGGTAACTGAATTTTTGTGGGTGTGTATTTGTACTATTTTTGTGGGTGTGTATTTGTACTATCTACTCTGTTCCATCGGTTTCTCAAGATTTATAGCCATGCCATAATCTTCTGAGTAATATAGATTGAAATTACGTCACATTAATCTTCTTTTTTGTCAAAGTTGTTTTCCATAATATATGTTTTGAATTTACTTATTAACTTTAAATTAGGTTGCTAGTATAGACATCTTTATTGAGATAGAAATTAATCTAGAGGTTAATTAGAAGAAAACTGATACCATGATAGAATTTAATATTGCCATATTTATCACGTATCTCTTTCTTTACTTATATTTGCTTCTCTTTCTTTCAGCATGCAGAATGCTCTCATCTTTTGTTAGACTTATTTCTAAGTATTTATTTTGATATGTTTTAAAAACTTAGCTCTACTTTTGTGGAAATACTGGGTGCTGAACTCTGAGCTTTATATACACATTAAGGCAAGTACCCTTCCATTGTCCTGTAACCCTGGTTTCATTATTGTAGTTGTTTTGTTGTTTAAGTTTGTGTTTGGAGAAAGGTTCTCATTAAGTTGCCCAGGTTGGCCTTGAATGCAATTTGAAGTTAGTCCATGCGAGTCTTAACCTTACTGATATTCCTCTGTCTCAGCCTCCTATGTATTGGAATTAGGGACCTGTGCCACAGGCTTAGATTGGTGATATTTTAAATGAGTGCTTTTCACATTTCCAATTGTTCCTCGTTAATATATAAACTCACATCCAAGTTTCAGCAGATTGTGTGTGTGTGTGTGTGTGTGTGTGTGTGTGTGTGTACTCTATCAGATTCTGTGAATAACTTATCATCTCATCTGTAACAGCTGGAGTTCATTCATTCATTCATTTGTCTCATTTTTGGTCTTCTTAGCTTCTGTAGTACCTAATGTATGATGTTTAGAAATGATGAGAGCTGATATCCATGGTGTCTGTCTACCCTGACTCCCCTTTCTACTCCTTTTTTTCAGTTTTGACTAAAGCCCTGCTATATGCTGTGATGACCCTATCATGAGGCTAACGGCTTCTTTTCAATCAGTCAGTGGTTGTATTGGGAAGATGGTCCAGTATTCCCATTGCTAGAAAGAAAGTTTTATATAATACAAGCATCCAAGTTATGTGAGAAGATGGTTAATTATGTGATCAATCATGACTACTATTGGAGAATTTAAAATGGGCCAAGCAGAAATAACAACTATGATGCTTGTGACAGTTTCTTACACAGTGTTGATGGCAGAGTTCTGCTAAGTGTCTTTCTCCTGTGAGTGACAGATGTGTGTATCTGTTGATTGAAGCACTGGGGATCAAGAAGTTGCTTCCCTGCCCTTCTGTTTTGTTTAAATGTCCTTCTCCTATAAAGCATGTCTCTAGAGTAGAGACAGCAGACTATGAAGAGCTGATCATGGTAGCTATTTTATTTGCCTTTCACTATAACACTAATTTATAGATACTAGATCATTGTAAAATCTAATTTCCTGCTCATTTTTTTGCTTGGCAATCAAAATGTGTTCTTTTGTATTGTTGTCAGGAATCTTTACCAAGCAAAACTATAATGTCAGAAGAAAGTTCATTTGGTAGTCAAGGAAAATATAATCCCAGTTTAAAAACTACCATGTTCTGAAATCTTTTTGGAATTGAATATATGGAGTGGGAGATATCAATATTTGTCTTCAATGCCTTCATACGTAAAAAGGATAGATTGGGCTCTATAATTTAACTGCCAAATCCAACATTCATATCCATCTGGACATTTTTAAAAGGATCCTTGAGCCAGTAAGAATTGGCAGTTGGTTGCATAATCACACCTGCATATGGTGCGGAATTTATTTTTTTTAATAGGCAACCGTTAGAGCATGAAAATTATTGCATGGTGTGCCTTTACTGAGAACCCAAGCTTCAACATGTTTGCACGTGTGAATAATTGTATTACACTTTTAACGCTCTCTGTTAACAAGCTTTTGTTCTCTATTGCCTGCAAATCAAATTAGTTGAGGATACAGTTCATTTTGAAATCATTTGGAACATGTTTTGGTATTATAAAACTTTCTTTGTTACAAACTTTTGCAAAATCAAAAGGAAAAGTCACCAACCCCCATAACCAGTGGAATAAAAATGCATGAAGCCAACAACAAATTAAATGTGCTAAACACCTATGCTATAAGAGAGTTGCAAGTAGACCCATGTCTCTCTGTGTTTGCCAACCTCCACTGAAATCCAACCCTCTGAACACAAAGACAATCTTTCATATTCATGCATCTGGGGAGAATCTTGGCTTCAAACAGATTGCATTTGCCTTGCTGAAAGGTGAGATGCCAAGTCTCTTTCCTGATTCCTTCACAGGCACAAGTCTAGCCATGCATTACCCCAGCTCTCTGCAGAAAAAGAGCTGTTATATGATGGGGCTATGCATCCAGATGATTTTGAAGAGACACAAAAGTAATTGGAAAGGAAACCTGTGCCAGAGAGGGAGTCTGGGAGAAGCTATGAAGCATCTACTTTGTTTGTTTTGTTGGTCAATAGAATCGAGATTGGGAAGAACACAAAGACAATCTACAGATAGCACTTCACATCATCTTGCTTAAGGTGGCTCACTTTCTTAAGCCAATATTCATGGTGTGAAAGTGGATTGGATGAGGAGAATCCATCCAAATATCTTTTCCAGAAGCTTTGGTAACTTCCAACCAGCATATAAGGGGACATTAAAAAAACAAAAATTAAAAGTAGTATTCAAAATGTAGACTACTGTGTCTGTAGGTAACCTCCATCTCACATGGGCAAGAAATCTGCAGTTAGGCTTTGATCAACTGGGGATTTCTTTTTCTTCAGGATCCCAATTGCATACCTCCTCCTCCTCCTCCTCCTCCTCCTCCTCCTCCTCCTCCTCCTTCTTCTTCTTCTTCTTTCTCTCTCTCTCTCTCTCTCTCTCTCTCTCTCTCTCTCTCTCTCTCTCTCTCTCTCTCTCCTGATTTCTCTCTTTCTGTTCTCTGGCTGTACCATCACTACTAACATCAAAAGGTTTTGCTACCCTTTCAAGAGAAGAAAGTTCTTTTGAAAGATTCGTGACTTCTAAGGCTGCTGTAATCAAAGAAGTACCAAATCATATTTTAAAAAATAAATGTGATTACATTTATCTATTTGATACAAGCCCAATAATATAAAATTTTAGGATGAACCTCATACATGGTTTTGACCCCCATAAAAAGAATGAGTGAAAACTCAGGCAGTGAAGAAACTATCCCTGCATTCCCCAAAGGGAAGTGTTTTTAGGACATGGGTAGGGCAAATGTCAGCACAGAGCATTTTGTAATCATCACAAATGTGACTTGAGCACTCAAGCTTGGGAGGGATGTGTGCTAATGGAATGGGTGGGGATAACATTTGGAAAAAGAGCTGATATTAGCTAGGGTCATGTGCTTGGACCAAGAAGTAATTTTCATATGAGTAATTTTGTTTCTAATGAGTAAAAATTCAGTTCTTAGCTAGAAGAAAAAGGGCTCATATTATACACAACAATTCACAAGCAAGCAATGGTTGACAAGGGATATTATTTATAAAGGCTTATAAATTACAAATTTATCTTACAAAGTGGGACCAATCTGGAATAAACAATGAACCCACTCCAGCTGTTTTAAGAAGAAAAAGTATTAAATGTTTACAGAATAAGTGAATGGGATGCAGGCCAATAGAGCAGTGGGGAACTTGAGCCACACAGCAGAATCTGCTCCCTCCTTCAGGCATTGTCTCAAGACCCTGGGAAAGGAGGCTTCTTCTTTCCCTACCTCAGACTCTGGTTCCACTGTATCCTGGCTGAAATCCACCCCATTGCAGTGGGGATAATAGCTCTTGATGCCTGTAGAAGAGTAGGGATGGTCACTAAAACCCCTGAACTCTGTTACAGAGCAATCATGACTAAGTTCCAAACCAGAGTCATCCTCTATATCATGCATGTCTTTCAAGTCATGCTAACTGTTATAATTGGAGTAAGCCAGACCATGAAACACAAGTTAACTGGGAACCACAATAGTTGGTTCTTGTTCTCTAGCATCACATATGGGAGTGGTTCTCAACGTTGCTGCATATTAGAATTGCTTTTAGAATCCAACAGCCAAGCCTATGATGAACACAGATGTTCCTTGGTTCCTGATGAGCTCATAAGCCCACTGTAAGTTGATAGTATACTGATTCAAAATGTGTTCTGTCCATGTATTTGCCTAGACACTATAGATTAGCAATACAGTACAATGCAGAGTACAAGATGTTTTTCCTCATGGGACAGAAAGTTGTGGCTCCATGTTGACAAAGTAGAGTATCACACATTAGTAGCTCAGAGAAGGATACAGATTCAAAAATTGAAATATAATCTCAACTTTTCTCCAATATGGAATTTTTTTAAACCCTAAATCAAATCATTGAAAGTTGTAGATACACTATAAATGGAAATCTCTGGGAATTCAGAGTGTTTTGTTCTTACTTTTACTTTGAAACACTGACACTGCAAGTAAATACAACGTACGGCCGCTACTGAACAAGAGCTGGATAAGACAGGGCAACTCGATGTTATTGTTTACACGATAAAATCTCAGCCTTTTGTAGTCCAGAGTCTCATTCAGCTGTTCTAACTTTGACCCTAGGATTCTGTATTTCCAATAAGCTCCGAGGTGACTCTGCTGTCTGTTGCTGACCATACCGGCTAACTCACTTGGGCAGCAGGAGTTCTTAAAGTTGAATGTGCGCCAGATTACTAGAGGGCTTGCTAAAATTTATGATTCTGTGAGTGTGTAGAGGAAACTAAGAATTTGAGTTCTTCAGAAGTTCTTAGATGGTCCTCAAACCACTGTTCTGGAACCTGTAGCCTCACTGATGCAGAGCTTGCTTCAAGGGGTTGGAAAAAAGCTGAGCCTGCCAAGTGCTATTTCTACAACAGGTGGCTACCATGTGGTACTGTTAATGAATTCAAAGAAACCTGGATCGAACAAAGTGAAATGGATGCAGAGGAGAAACTGAAGTACAATCATTTACATCAAACCTTAATAACCTTTGTCTTTCTTCCACTCATAAATTACTTGTAAGCTAGCTGAAGAGACCCCAGGAGCGTATAGCTGGATGGCAGAAGCAAAGAAATGGGGAAAAACATTAGTCATCTATGTTCCAATAAATAGGATGGTTTCAAAATTAGGGCACCATCAGAATGATAGATGAATGGCAAAATCAAACAATCTGTCACATGTTTTCCAGGGAAAGGGATTTTGAGTGACCTCCAGCTTACTGTTAATTAATTCAACACACATCAGATGTTGGGTGCTGTGTCTTCACTTCTGTTCGTTCTAGGGGAACAATTCCTGAATCCTTCATTAGCACCAAATATTACAAAGGAATTTACCATGAATAGGAAAGAAACAATGGGTATTATAGAATCTTTAAATGATGTGTTTTATTATCAATTACTATGTCAGTTTTACTCAAAATTGTGATTTATGGGTGATTTTATGCATTTTATCTTCTTATTTTTCCAATGTATTCATGTTAGATATCCAACATATCTTGGAGCCCCAAGATGAAGGGGCATTCAATTATTATGGCTCTCGCATAAGCAAAATGAACCAGAGTAAACTCTCCTGAGCTGAGAATCCACAATCCATATTTATGATGAATTGAGATTCCCTTGCCACCAAGGGAATATAATTGTGTTGTGTGGAAAGAAAGTGGAACTAATAATTTCTCATTCTATTTTGATTTTGATTTTCAATTCAAAATGATCAAAATGTGTCTCCCTCAATACCTAGGACTTTCTCTGTCATTAGCAAATTGTCTATGAAAATGACTGCTATACTCTGGCTGTGAATGTCAAAACATATATGATGGTTAAGTTTTCTTTTCTCACAATATTCCTGAATGACAGACTTCCCTTTGTTTTGTTTGTTGGTTTGTTTTGTTGTTGGGAAGGAGTTGTTATTTTGTTGGGTTTTTCCTAGTAACCAACATTCTGATTCTCTGGATTCAGTGAGTTGTTTGTTCAATAATTCAATTCTTATATCAACTTTTGGATATAAGTATAAAACCCACAAGCTATGAATTCAATCCCATAAATCTTCCCCTTTCTTAGGGTTCCAATTGAAAAATTCCAGTGTCCCAACATTTTTGATGAAATGATTATATATATTAATAGTATCAATGACCACCTCTTCATATTCAACAATTAGGAAGACAAGTGTATAGGTCCCAGGATTATATATATTTTAGTGCTTTCGAGTTCATTATGGAGAATGTAGCATAGTAGCTGTAAAATGAAGGCGATCACAAGACAAGGTAAGAGGGAATGTCTGCATCTTCAAGTCTTCCCCATTTCCACAATCTTCTAGTATACCAATTTTTGCCAATCCAAGAGCTCCCAAATCATATCATTCAGTTATTTATTGATTTCATGGCAGGAGTTATAGCATTGGCATGATTGTGTACATCATTCACTACTGATGATTAACTTACTCTTCTGCCTCTTTCTAGTCATCCTGTATGGTTACTAGCCCTTATCCTCCAAGTAGAAGTCTACTATGAGTTACGTCATGAATACAACAACAACAACAATCTATCACCCTGAACTAAGGAAACTTCAAGGATATTAGTATATATGAACAAAAGTCAATTTCCTTTTGTGACTCCACAGACATGGGCTATAGGTATTTTAAATCTTACAGAATAGTTTTAGAGGCAGGACATGTGCAAAAGATGTAATTAGCAATATAAAGAATAACTTTGAGTGGTAAGAATCTAAAATACTACATATAAATGACTCAGCCACCAGGGCTAGCTGTTCCACAGTAGAACTGGCCTTGTACAGTATGGGGTTATTATTGTATTCACCTACAAAGAAAGCTCCCCATTGACCTGCTAGTGAAGAAAAGGAGAAGGAAACTTGTCAATTAAACCAAGGGTCCAGATTTCGATTTTCTCCCTCCAGTAACATCCCAGACTTTTAAAAGAGGTAAGCGCAACAAAAAATAAGCAGAGGGTGGGGGTAAGGATCACTGGACAACTAGTATTGATAGTGTGACTTCATCTTTCTACTCATAGTAGAGAGCAACCAGGACCCTTTGGAGGAGCCCCAGCCTATGATTTGACAACTGCACAGCATAAGACAGAAATGATAGTGTTGGAAAGGTGGTGGAAAGGCAGTGATATAAAATCATTTGGTCACCTCGCTCTAATAGAATATGAAGAAGCCCAGGAAAGGACCATGTAGTCTATTAGAGGGCACAAAGGTTCCATGAGAACATGGAATGGAAAAGACTAGAAACAGATGGCTAATGACCTAGAGACTGAAGTACTCTCTCCAAAGGACAGATCATCAAACTTCAGTGGTATACATTCAAGTAGCCAGGCTAGCTATTCCTGCCTTGACAACACAGAGGTGCCCACCAATCATTTAGTCAGATAAGCTAATCACAAGTTTAGAGGAAAAACACTTGTAGGAGAAAAGGCTGTAGATCCGCATGTGGATATAGATTTATCCAAATAAAAGTAAAACCTGATACTGTGCTGATGAATGAACAACCCAAGGGACAAGAGGAGCCAATGGCATGGGAAGAAGAAAGGTGACTGTCAAAGACAGGAAGGTGACCACAGACAACCTTTACTTCAACATTTGGCTGTTAGAAACAGACTCAAAATCAGGATGGCAGTTTGTGATTTATAAAGATGCTGTTGAAAGAGATTTCTGCTGATACCCAAGACCTATTGCCAATTCAGCATTCACACATCAGATGCTGGGAGCTGTTATCAACACCATGTGGCAAGAAAACTTTGTTGAAAGAAAAAACTTTTAATTTTATCAACATAATGTCAGCTCATTATTTTTTTTAAGGCAAGACAGTACTACTGGATGGAATTATAGGTCAGAATCCCTGTACAAGAGGTAAGTATTTAAAGTTTGGAGACTTCACTTGGACACTACTGACACATTACACTAGATCATTGTTTCCTAACCTCTGGGTCATGACCCCTTTGGGAGTCACATATCAGATATGCTGCATATCAGATAGTTATATTACAATTTATAACAGTAACAAGATTAAAATTATGGAAAAGCAACAAAATAATTTTATGGTTATGGGTCACCACAACATGAAGAACTGTATTTAAGGGTCACAGCATTAGGAAAGGTGAGAACCACCAGAGCAGACAATGCTGTGGTGTAGATGGTTGTCAGGTTTAGATTGTGCAAAAGCATCTTTGGCCTCTACTTTCTCATGTGCTACACTTGCTCTCTTCCTAGTAACAAACTTCCTATTGTAGGTATCCAAAGTTTTCTAGACATTTTGAAACAGGGAGGGTAGTATCTCAAGCAGAATTTTTATTGTTCAGATTTCCTTTGGATATTCTGTTTTGTTTGTTAATTTTGTGTGTGTGTGTGTGTGTGTGTGTGTGTGTGTGTGTGTGTGTTTCCATATGATTTTTAAGATTGTGTTTTCAATTCCTGTGAAGAATAGTGTTGGGATTTTGGATTTTGATGGGAATTTCATTGACTATGTAGGTTACTTTTGGTAGGATAGCTATTTTTGAACTATCAATCCTAACAATCCATAAATGTAGGGAGTCTTTCTATCTTCTGACATCTTTTTCACCTGCTTGGCTCAGTTGCTGATTAGTTTTTGTCAATTAGACACAAAAAAGTTGCCTGGAAATAGAGAACTTCAGTTGAGTAACTGACACCATCCGGTCTGTGGGGCATATTCTTGATTTCAGATTGATGTGGGAGGGCTCATCCTGCTATAGGCAGAACTATATCTGGGCAGAATGTCCTGTTCTATATAAGAAAAAGGGAGCTGATTAACTCATGGAAAGCAAACTGATAAACAATGTCCCTCCGTGGTCTCTGCTTCAGTGCCTGCCTCTAGGTTCCTGTCTTGAGTTCCTGCTTTGGTTTTCCTTAATGAAGCACTATAACATTAAGAAAAATCAATACTTTCCTCCCCCAAGTTGTTGGTTATAGTTTTTATCACAGCAACAAAATAAAACTAGGACAAGTTTCTTAGTTTTTACTGTACAAGTCTTTCTCTTCCATGTTTAACTTTTTAAATGTGAATAGAAGGGGATCAGAGGAAAGAATTTAGGAGAGAGTATGAGGAAGGCTTAGAAGAAAAAATTCTCCCGACATTTCCAAATATCATCTGGGGAAAGCAAGAACAAATGTTATTTATTGAGAGAGTGGAGGAAATTACTCTCTTATCCCAGAACCTCGGACCTCAATGAGGTGAGCTTACATAAGGCAAAAGGGAATGTGTTGTACCAGATATTTGGAATTAAAGCCTGATTTGAGGTTTACAGGAGATCTGGAGTCTTGAACAATCTAAAACAACCTCACTCCTTCTTCTGTGGGCTCTCAATAGGCAGAGGTGCAGACCTGGTTTACACAGTACACCTGCCTTTCCATAAGAAAGCCATGAATCTTGAAAATTCTTGGCCCTGTGCGTGGACTATGGAAGCTGAGATTAATAGGTAACTTGTCTCACTCTTATAAAATTATGTAATCTCTTTCAGATGTTCAAAAGCCTTGTGGGATGTTCAAAATAAATTCTCAGAACCATTAACATTTAAAACTGCACATAAAGGGGCCAAAAGAGGGTACATGCTCCACAAAGTGAGTTCTTAGCCAGTTGGAAACTCCATCCACACTGCACAGAGTGGAGTGTTGTCACCATCCAAAGAAGGAATCTCTGATCCTGAGAAGTATTGTGAAATAAAGGTTGAGAGAGCTAATGGAATCAAAATCAAAATGTCTAGAATCAAAACTTTGTTTTTCTGGTTAATTCCAGCATGTGATATTTTTTGGTAACATTCTTAATATTAAACTTAAAAAAAAGAGAGAATTTTTTTCTTCTGAATCAAACTTTAAGACTATTAAGATCATTTGCTGGTGTAACTCAGTGATGTCATGATGTGACCAGCAAGCACATGTGCTCTGTAATTTGAAGATAAATTCCTTATGGGGTTGATCAAAGTAAAATAAGATCATTAGCACAGGCCCTAATTCAATGTAGTAGGTTATCTCATTTGTATAAAAAAAATTGGGCAGAAATTAGTCACAAAAAGAAGACAGGGAGATGGCTACTCATGAGTAAAGTTTGGCTTTTAGAAGAACACTTTCCTTCCTGTACTTAACTCCTATTTGCATGCCCTCCCCCCCCCATCAATGTGAAATAGTACATTTCTGTTGTTTACAGCCTCAGTCTGTGGGATTTGTTACGGCAGCTGTAGCAAACTAATAATCTATACAAAGACTTGCTCCAAAGCATTTTTAAAAGGATTTATAGGATAGACACTAGAACCCAGACAATATAAAAACAACTGAAAGTGAGTTAGCCTTCCATCTGACAGCAAAAGTGGTGGAGATGATCCATGAAGAATTACCTCATCTTCTGATACTGTTTAGTGTTTTCTTGTGTCCTATTTTCCTATACATATAAGATCATCTGCTACATTGAATTAGGGTCTGTGCTAATGATCTTATTTTACTTTGATAAACCCCACAAGGAATTTATCTTCAAGTTACATGCATTCTGAGATGCCAAGAAGTAAGATTCAACACAAATTTCCTGGAGTGCTAAAGCCAGTCAGCCTATATCATAAACAAATGTTTTGACCTGCTTCTGTTTGCATTCATCAATAAGGGAAATGTGTAATACAAGCTACCACACCACTTTTTATATATAATGAATACACACACACACACACACACACACACACACACACACACACACACCGTCTGTTCCTTTAAAGAACCATGACTGACAGATTGTGGTACCAAAGACTGAAATATTGCTGGGATGGGCCTGACCAAGTTGGTTGTGAAAAAAAAATTGTAGAAAGATTTGGGAGTTTGGGGCTGGAAAGAAAAAAAAAAAAACCAAACAAACAAACAAAATACATCAAAAAATACATCAAATACCCAGAGACTAGATGGTTGTTCTGTGAAAGTATAGAAAGAAGATTGCTGAAAGAGATAAAAGACTGTGGGCTAATGTGATGTGCTGTGTTTCTAAGTTGACAAGAGAGAACATGTCATAGTTAGCTTCACATGTCAACTCACACAATACAGAATCACCTGGTAAGAGAAAACTTTAATTGTCTATATCAGATTGTCACATTGACATGTCTGTGGGTCATTTTTAAATTGTTAATTGATATAGGAAGGCACAGTCTACTGTGGGCAGCACCATATCTAGGCATATGGACCTGGGCTGTATAAGAAAGCTATCTGAATAAGTCAGAGAGAGTAAGCCATTAAGCAGTGTTTTTCCATGTTTTTTTCTTTAGTTTCTGCTTCCACATTCCTGCTTGAGTTTCTGCCATTAATTCCTTCAATGATAGACTGTGACATGTAAATTTTCTCTCAAGTAGCCTTTGGTTATAGTATTTACCATAACCACAGAAAGTAAATTAAAATTCCAGCATAGATTGGCTAGATAATCTCCAGGAGCCACACCTTACTGGTAGGGGTAAGAGGAAGAAAATTATTTGTTTTTCTCCCTTTGAGGATATGGCCACTGGTAAACTTCTGGTGCTTTAGTGGGTGCCATCATCTTGAACATATGGACAGCACTAACTTGATTTAGTAAGTTATAAAAGACAAGACATAAATTTGGAACATGCCTTTTGATGGGAGATGGAGAGAGTTGGAGAATAGGAATGGGGGTATAGACGATCATATTTTCTAACATATATGTAAGACACTCTCAAAAATATATATACAAATAGAAAGGAACCAACTATTCATTGATTAAAAACATCATGAAGTCTTTACATAAAGCAACCTTTGTAATACAACTATTTTTAAACGCCAATATACCCTACCTCCTTTTTTATGCAAATAAACATCGCAATTTACCTGACACATCATTGGAAAGGAAGAAAGTGGGGTTAAAGTTGTACTTATTATTCCTTAAAATTCCTCCATACTGCTTTTACATCAACTGCTTCAGTGTGTTTTGACAGAACACCCCAACAGTATAATTTCACATCAGGAACTCCTCAACACCTGTGTACTATTGTTCTGGTGGGATTATGTAGTGTTGATTGGTGAAATAATTGACTTCTGTTTTTGTTTCATCTCCTCATGCTTCTTGGTATAAAATTTTGAGGAAATATACTAAGATGAAATTATAGAGTTGAAAGAAGATGAGGAAAGCTATTTATTGCATTAAGGAAATCAACACTATTTAAATCATTTTGGCAGCAGCAGTGCAAGTTCCTCACTACCCACCCCAATATTCTATATTTCCAAATGAAATATACACATGCAGCATTATATTTTAATATGTCCTAAGCAGTTCAATGGTGGGGCCAATCCTGAACCTCTGCACAGCTAGTACACTATCCTCTCCATTATTTCTAAATTATTACTTAATAAAATCTATATTCTATCCTGGCCACCCCAGGCCCAAGCCTGTAGTCCTTCTGGGACATAATCCCTGACGCTTACATGTTGGCTGTCTCTCCTGCACTTCTTAGGCTTGATCTTCATGCTTTCCAGGCATGGAGGTTCAAACTCCTTCTGCCTCTCTTCATGCCTCTTGCCCATGAATCCTATAGTCCCACTTCTGTCTCTCTGCCTAGCAATTAGCTGCTGGCAACTTTATTTATTAATCAAAACCAACTGGGGGCAGGGACCATTAGTATCTTACATGCAGGATTCTTGTAATTTTGGGAACTCAGTTAACATAATATAAGTGTTAAACCAAATCTACAACATTTTTCCCTTTCCTTCCATTAAAAATGTCTTTTCTCTCAGGTATACATTGAAAATAGTTATAACAGTTATATAAACTATAAGGTATGATATGCACTAATAATGTCTAGCCTATCAATTTTGTCATTTTAGGTACATTACTCTAACATCTATCCTAACTTAAATAGCTTATAATTCTATTCCTTAATTATGTTCTGGTTTTAACTTGCATTACCATCTGAAAACCATTCTTTCAAATCTACATAATCTTCCTCAATGTTAAACAACTTAAATTTGATTGTGAGACTATAACTAGTCTTCAACCCCTTTCAGAGATCTGAGAACAAACAAAATATTATCTGAATATATAGGAAGCAAAAAACCATAGCTTCCAAAACTTAAACAATTTGTAGAGTCAGCTGACTACCTGGACAATCCTCTATTCCTCAAAACACTGGAGCATTTGTCTTTAGCATTCTGGCCCAGAACCATCTGACAGATCTTAAGTGAAGCAGGAATTATGAAGGACTAGCTTACTCTGTCTTGGCAGACCTAAGTTGTTGACTATCTAGTTGACTAGTATCTGTCCTTTCCTGGACAGTAATTTTTGTCTATAGGTCAATTAGGGCAATTCTTGCTCAGTGGCTACCTTGCATAACTGGATTAAGTCTATATGGAGATTATGGTGTTTAATATCTTCTTTGAACCGTGAAGTGGGTACTGTCAGGAGTAGACATGCCTCTTAGTAAAAAATCTAATAACAATGAAATGATTATAAATGTCATATTCTGTGGATTTCTGATGTTTTGAAGACTGTCTATCTTTATCAAGTATATTTGAGTTGCTAAATCTTGACTACTCTTAGCTATTTCTATCTGAATAATATTGAAAGCACCTTGTTATAATTAAATCAGAATCTAATATAACCATGAGTTTATTATCTGGCCATTAACTAGCTTTACTTAATCATCCTAAACAGTTTGTAATAGCAGCTATTAGAAAGACTAGGTCTATGCCTTGTATTCTTAAATGAGTTGCATAGGTGCATGCCTATTTAAGAGTATCAATAATAGTATGAAATTTTTATAAATATAAAAATTTATATCAATAAAAACATTAAATTTGTATATATATATATATATATATATATATATATATATATATATATATTCTGCACCAATGTAAGGAATTAAAACTTCAATGTTGCATAAATTATAAAGATTTTTATCAATGTAAGATTATGGCTCTATAATGTTTTAATTAAGAATAAATTTAATAGTCTATCCCATATATTTAATTTCTTATAATAATACTTTATTCCTCCTTTTCCCTTCAACCACCTTCCTTTTACCTAAGAAAGATAGAGAAGAGGAAAGGAAAAACAGAAATCCCAAATCTAAGCTCTCTGTTTAGTTTTCTCCCTGTATGAAATATGACCATTTCCAAATTATCCCTTAAAATGACAACTTATCTACAATTTATAAAATAACCATAACCAGACACCCAAACCCAAGGGATAGGGATGATGACTCTCCACAACTTCTTCCTGCTGAATTGGGAAGATGAAGTTTTTAATGGGTGAGAAGGGGTAGGAAAATTAGAAAAATTGGTTAGACTTAAGAAAGCTAGTTTTAACATGTTATCCAGTCTGTGTATGCTTGTACAATTATTATTAATATTCATTGAAACAGTGCTTCTTCACTTTCCCTGCCTTATTCTTACATGATTAATTTTTAATAGTGAGATAAGGCCTAAGTTTATTGATTCATCTATGCATACCTAAGTTCTCCCTCCTATGGAGATTAATACCTCTGTGGCTACACACACACAAACAGACACACTCACATCACCTGTATAATAAGTTATATATAAGTATATATAAGTTAAATTAATATAAAACTGTCTAGAAGCTACAATTATCTAGAAGCTTTGAGCTATCCAGACAGACAGACAGACAGACAGACAGACACACACACACACACACACACACACACACACACACACACACACACACACACCAGTAGGCAGACAGAGAGATAGAAGGACATTTTAAAAAGGATGGCCTGCCTGTGAACTCTACACAGAGGTCATGCTGTCACTGATTTTTTTTGCATTCACTCTAATGTAAAGCAGGGGACATGAGCAGCAGAGTAAGGATTAAGTTTGAGACCCCCAGCCAGTATTCAGAAAATAGCCTAGAATTATGGCAGCCGGCTCCATTATAAATCCCATCTGTCCTTGAGATAGTCCACTGACCTGGGAGATCAGCTACTAGGCTTTTCCTCTTCAATATTTGGAGGCCTATTCAGAGCTTCGAATATCCTCTACTTTGAAGGACATGTAGACAAACTAGATGGAAAAATATTAGGAACTGAATTTAAATACTTTTTACAACTTCTTCTGTTTTCATTGCTTTTTCTTTCACCATTCCAAATTTATCTGTACACAGCATCAAGCTTGATCCTGCTAATTACTCTGCCTTTATGCAAATCCTTCCCAAGATATCAATTTTTTCTTAAGATAAATGTCTCATGGCCACAACATTATAATCTGCCTCTATTCATGTTTAAGAACACTTAACTCACCAAGCTCTGCCCTTTCCTGTTTCTCCCTAACTGGATTGTTCCTGCTTCTACCAGTAGATCATGAAGCCACTTAGTTCTGCATTTTACCATATATTCCCTCTATCTGAACCCCCATAATTCACAGTTATATTGACTTCACAATACACACAGCACACACATCATGCACACAGCACACACAAAACATACACATACACTATTGGCACACAGAAAATACACACATCACACATATGCACATACACACAACATACCCATACAAGCACATCTATACACAATACATACATGAACATACAACATATACACATACAACTCATACACAGAGCACACACATACAATATACATAATACACACATACATCTCACACACAATACACACACACACACACACACACACACACACATATATATATATATATATATATCATGCACATACACACAGACATTACACAAACATGCACCTACATGTGCAACATACACACTTACACACATAGTTTACATGCCTGGGAACTACTTTTTCTCTTAGAAAAAGGGTCTTACATACTTTACTCATCATTATTTTCCAGTGTCTAATGAATTACTGGGAAAAAAATAGGTACTTTTTTTGTTATAATGGAAAGTCAATAAATGTTGGTAGATTTTCAATTTTAGACCCACTTATTCCTTTTTTGTTTTGATTTGGCATCCATACTTGAATTAAATAAGCTTCTTTTTATTGAGTCTCTTCAAAGGCCTCCTTCTTATTATCCCAATTCACCTTTGCAGGCAGAAATTTCAACAAAATCAGAGTGGTAATATACAAAAGAAGGCCAAAACATAAATAGTATGTAAATATAACTTTTTCCCCTGAAGATTATAAAAGAGTAGGAATGAAACAGAGAGGGAAAGAAGATGAAAAGGTCAATGAAAGAATATGATTCATCAAGCACTGAACTCCACTGTGTGATGGGCATGGTGCTAAGAACTGGGTAGGTGATACTTAGGTGACAATAATGATCTTCCCTCTGAAAGCTTGGACTCTAGGTGGGAATTCACAGAAAGAACTTCCTTCGTTTTAGTGAGGTTACTAAAGGGGAAGCATTCTACTGATGGGCATTAATTAGCACACCCAATGCAACCCAGCACAGAATAAGTTACTGCTTCCTTCAGAAGTGGACGCCTCAGCTGAGATTTGAAAGATAGTGAGGGCTGAGCAATCAGAACATGAAGAAGATGGTTTCTGGCTGTAAGCCCAAGGCCTAATGCTGAGAACAATGACAAGCTAGAAAGAAGAATATCAGTGTGATGGAGTATAGACAGGAGAGAGAGCTGTGCTCTGAAGTGAGTGAAGGGGAACAGACAGAGTCCTGTTCTTTGAAGACCATGCTACAGATTTGGGCTTTATCCAAGTGAAAATGAAAACAAGTGCTTTAAGCTAAAGAGTAAAACAGCCTGATATGTGTTGTATAGGATCTCTTCACACCTCAGATGGATAATGTTCTACAAGGGCAGATGTCAGTGTAAGAACCCATACAGAAGGTCACCTCAGGATATCAAGTGATGGGATTGAAGAACGGCTGATGAACATTTTTAATAACATCATTATCAGAGTCCCATGATTTGTCTCAACAGAGCAGTAAAAATAATGTAATATTGTCTTAGTTAGGGTTTTACTGCTGTGAACAGACACCATGACCAAGACAACTCTTATAAAGAACAACATTCAATTGTGGCTGGCCTACAGGTTCAGAGGTTGAGTCCATTATCAAGGCAGGACTATGGCAGTGTCCAGGCAGATATGATGGGAGAGGAGCTGAGAGTTCTACAACATTCCAGAGGTAAACAGGAGAAAACTGACTTCCAAACAGTTAGGACTAGGGTCCTAAAAACCATGGTCACAGAGACACATCTACTCCAACAAGACCAAATTCCTAATAGTGCAACTCTCTGGGCCAAACATATACAAACCATCACACACACACACACACACACACACACACACACACACACACACACTAGCACACATGCAGGGACACACAAACACACACACACACACACACACACACACACACACACACACACAAGGAATGATTGAATAGCTTTCCATATATACTGCTTATCCCACCTTATTTTAAGTGTAAAGCATTAGTCTCAATATATAGACATTTCATTTCTGCTAATGCTGGCAAGCCTGTCTAAAGAAAGGGGGATCAGGTTGCTCTTTCCTTAATTCTCCTTCCTCTTTCCAGCTCCTTCCCTCAAGATCCACTCATAGAAAGAAACTGAAGAGGCAGTGTTACTTAGGGTGGGTGGTACCACTACAGTTGACTTTCTTCTGCTTGATGATTGCTGTTTGTCTTGACAGCCCTGAGTGGTCCCTAGGACTTTTGCCTTGGCAGATGTACACCTACAGGTTGCTGGGCTCCTAAGCCAAGCATATTTATCCCACGAAAAAACAGCTAGGGTCTTTTTGGTGTGTGGTTTCTGGTGATAAGACTCAGCAGTGACTTAATCTTTCTCACCAATATCCTTTTAGCGCCTACCTTGGGCACGCACTACTCACTGATGATTTACTTCTGTCACTTAGGTTGTTTTTTGGCACAGATGCCAAAAACCCAGATAATCTGAAAGAGAAGCTCATCCCATTCTGTGTGGTACACATCCAGACTGCTTAGTGTCTGCCATTTCTCAGCTCCACCATCATTCTCCAGTGCTGTGTCTTTGTGTGATGTAGCCTGGGACAGATAAGCCATTCTGCTAGTCATATCATCTGAGGGATATATGACCTGGAAGGAACCTTATCCACATGGGGAGTCTCTCCACACTGTCCTTCATTGGCTCAGGGATATTCTAGCATCTCTGTTACTACCTTCTTGTGAAGATAGGCTACTGAGGTACAACTTACTGTACCATCTCCTCCTAGCTTTCTGGTTATAATGTCAAAGGAAAGGCCATTGCCACTTCATCGGAATGTTGTCAGGCTGACAGAACAAATACTGTGTCCTCCAAAGATGTCTTTTGGGTAGAAAGACAGCTTTAAATGTTGGCAGCCCTTTTCACTTTAGAAATCAGGTTCTCTGTGTGCTTGACCTCAATTTTAACTTCAGTCACAACTGCAGGGACACAAAACAATGCCTTCTCAAACTTTTATAAATCCTTGTCATGTTCAGAAGACACTATCTGGCAGCAGGACTTCTGGTCCCCTGGATCTTACAATCCTACACAATGTTCCCTGAGCTTTGTGTGTAGATTTTGCATTGTAGCTGTGCCAATTGGGGTTGGGAACCTCATGATCACTTAGCCTCTGTGGTTTGATCAGTTGTGGGTCACTGCAGTAGCCTTTGGTGGAGCACATTCATCTTTGATGAATGATGAGAGCTACACTTAGCTGTGAGTTTGAGGGCTACACTCATCTGTGGATGTAAGGATAAACATTTAGAATAGAATTAGGAATTATAGTGGTTTAAGAAAATATCAGCAATATGTACATCCAGTTTTCTTCTAGTGTCTATGATCCCTCCAAACATGTGTAGCTAGCTAGGTTCACAGTAACAGGCATGAATTTCCTCCAAGTAGATCCTTAGTTAAAGTACATGGTTGTTGGTTACTCCAAGGATTAAATGTCACTATGATAGTCTCAGATATATTTTGCCATGTGGGTTTATAGGCTTCACTACTAGGTACAACTTTGATTTCTTTTCTCCCTTGGCAATATGGATAGAACCTTCAGATTCTCTTGAGAGTTAGTCTCTGGGGAGTGGCCATCCATGTCAGATCAGGTCCAGCCCCATTTTCCCATTTCCCCTGTGATAGTGCAAAAAGTGTGAAGAGGAGGAGGAAGATGGAAACAATCCAACGACAAACAACGTTGTCACCCAAATGGGTCTCCAAAAGAAACAGTCTCATCGGAGAAAGCCTGGTGACCAAGCACATTAGAAAACTGAAGTAAAGTGACCATTTAAATTTTTAATGAGAATGAGTTGAATTTCTTCAAATTTGAGGAGTTGTCACTTTTGTTTGTATTATTTTCCTTCCAATTTGAGACATCTTGAACAATGTCTAATTGCTGGGTTGGTTTTTTTTTTTTTTTTTTTTTTTTTTTTTTGATAGAATATTTCTTTCTCACAAAATGCCTCTTCCATGGAAATCAGTGAATAATCTCCAAGTGCTCTCAGTGGTAAAAGGGATTGAAATGGAAAAATAATTGCATGCCTTGCACCTGCCTCCTGAAATTCATTAGCAGCTTATGCTACCCTGAAATCTTCTCTGAGGATGTTCAAAACAATCACACAATTGTTCTGCCTCATCCCGTGTTTTATGATGCCAGCACTTAAGTGGCTCAGACAATGAAAGGGTTTGAGATGCACAGGCTGTTCTCAGACACAGAAGAGGTCTCTGCATGCCACTCATTCTGAATTCTCATCCCTTCTCCAAAGGGAAGCACCTGTTTTTGCTTCACAGGGCCAGACCAACTCAAAACCAACAAATTAATTAACACACGAAGGAAAAAAGAACTCTGAAAACTGATTGTACTTTTAAAGTAATTTCACAGACAGAAGTTTGTCCTAAAAACCAACTTGGGTGCCATAGTCTATTTAGAAGGAACACTTAACTTTTTTTTTTTTTTTTTTTTTTTAAACAGAGAAATGACAAATACCAACTGGGAGGTTGAGCTTCACACAAAAAAGAGATACTCCACTTTCCAAGTCCATTTCTGTTGACGTCCTCAAATATTGTGTGTAGAATCCATTTCCAAATTACCAGTCCTATAATGGTTACGGGTGGTTGTTGACTTGGTAGGATCTAGAATCACCAAGGAGACACACTTCTATGCATTATAGGAGGGACTCTCTAGATTGAGTTAGCTGACATGGGACAGCTCCCCCTACATGTGAGCAACACCATTCCATTGACTGGCCTTCCAGACTTAATTAAAGTGAGAAGGCAAGTGGAGGCAGAGCATTTGCTGCTTTCTGCTTCCTGACTATGAGGACAACATGACCAGCTGCCTCATGCTCCTCCCATCATGCTCTCCCCACAACACTGGACTATACTCAAACTCTGACTGGACTAAACCCCCGTGTCTAAGTTGCTTTTGCCAGGCATTTCATCATAAGAAAGAGACAAACGACTGCTCAGTGATGCTTTGGTTGTTCTCCCATGGTATGCCTCATTCCACATGCTCACCCTATGGTCCTCCTGCAGTCTGCATGAAATCTGTGCAAACATAGGAGTAGCTTCTCTGTTTCTTCCCACAAGCCTTTGCAGGTCTCGCTCTTTGTGAATAATAGTTTCTAGATAAGTACAGGGCAATAATAACTATTACTATACAGTGCTATATGTTTTAAAACATAACTCAGAAAAAAAAGAGTATTGATTTGAGCACCCATTTTACAGTGTGAA